>NC_085046.1:136330761-137030761 GCF_963662255.1 Cinclus cinclus
GGAGAAGGAGCACTGTGCTTTGTCTTTCAACCAAATCAGCTTCTGCAGATCTTGTGCAGATACACCCCTGTATCCTCCATGTCTCAGTTTGTACCCTCTTGCTTTCTCACCCAGACGCTTCATTGCTGTCACCTCTTCTCTATATAAGGACCCGGAAATTCTTTTTTTGCTGGTAGCATTCTTTGAAGCAGCAGCTGTTCAGCTTGTGGATACTTGCTTACTCAGAAGGACGCTCTTCTTGTCCCATGCTTAGTGCTGAGTTTTCTATTCTTACCAGTCTTCAGAGAATCTGAGATCCATAATTTAATAATTTCTAAAATGAGGGGTTTATTAACAGAACCATTGAACATGACAGCTTTCATAGCATCTCACTGCACAAAGTGTTTGAAAATTAGATTAAATGGACCTCTGATGTTCTACATCAGATGCTGTGTTCCTGTGAAAAAGATATGAGTGAAACAGATGAAAATAATGTTGTTTTGTATTTTTAATGGACCTGTGTAAAAGCTGTCTAAAGCAAATCAAATCAAAACTAGCACGTCTAATGTAAAGGTAGTAAAAGTGAAAATGTTTTGCAAGTTTTGAGATGTTAAAATCTGTAGATTCCAGGGCCAGGGTTTCTTCTCTGCAGTTGCTGAAGCCCTCTCAGATACAGCCTAGGAACCTGGGGTCTCTCCATCCCGCTTCCATGGCTGCTGCTGCTGCTGCTGCTGCTGTTCTGTCTGCAGGTCTGGCAGCTACTGGGGCTGAGCCTGTGTCCCAGACAGTCCGTGTGTGAGCACCTGCTCATACACACACTGTCTCACAAACACACAAAGGACTCAAGCATTTGCTAAGAAATCACACACACACACACACACACACACACACACACTCTTACATTCAGGCTTAAATTCCCTGGGGGAAGGTAAACTCAGTCAGGTCTCTCTAGCTGCTGGGACATTTATCTGTGGACATTGTGACCTACAGCCCATTCTCCATTTGCTGCCACTCCTGTGGTGTGAAGGACTGATACATAGGATAGAGAATGAGAGAATGCCAGCAAACAAGATTAAAAAAAATTAATACATTCATGAGGAAAATAATGGATCCGAATAGCAGGAAAAAAATTGTTACAGTCCTTACCAAAGAGTACATAGTCTTCTGCTAATATATATTTTTTCTAGAAAAGACTGAAGGTGAGATTTAATTCCAGTGGAGGGTTTTGGTTTGTTAATTATTTCCTCTCTTGATTTGACCCCTTTTTGCCTTTGAGCAAGGAATTAATTAACTTTGCTATCATTATGGAGACTGCATTGAAGATGTTCTATTAGGGATGTAGTGTAGGGTATATATATTCTCTCTTTCACCTTTAGGTCAAAAGATAGTAATCATGGAATGGCTCTGTATCACTTTGTATATTGAAGAATGATTATTTTATTCTGTTGTATCTTTCCACAATGCTTTCTTGCTGTCCAGTTTGGAGCTGGAACAGCTTTTAGCCCATTAATGAATCCATGAAAAGCCTCTTGTGACTGATTGTGATGCTCAGGGAAAAGTAGGAAAACCACAGCAAGAAAAATGCAGAATTTGCTATTGTGGGTTAGCAGGGGAAAGAAGAACCAAAGACATACATTTTCAGTTAGTTTTGGATTGGTTGCAAACATTATCAGCAATATGTTTCTGAAGGTTCTACTGGTGTGAATCTAGCAATTCTGATGGTTGGTTTAGCAGGATATTGACAGGTAAAGTCAAATTGAAATGGATCATAAACCCCTCAGTGGATTTGAAGTAGATGATGTTAGATGCATAAATACTAGGACCTGTGGAGTCTAATTATCAACAGATCTTTTTACTTCCATACTTGGAAAAAAAAGTAAGAAGAAAGGGGAAACTTTAAATGAGTATCATTTAAATCATTAAATGCTGACATATGAAATTAGTTCATTGGGTAAATTAATTGCTTTAAATTTTCCTTTATTTTTAGTGTCTTTGTATACTTGCTCTAAGCATAGAAAAAACTCACTTTCCATTACTATCACAATGCATCTTTTCATCAAATGGTTTAAAGCAAAAGAAGGGGAAAAAAAAGAAAAGGGCTTTCACAAGGGACTTAAAAAAAGTATTCTGCTTTAAAAGCCTGAAGCCAACATTTATAAACCTTAGAGTTACACATCTTTTTCCTCTAGTAAGAGACTGATGCTCATTAGGGAGGGTTTCTTAAATGAGAAAAATAATAAAAACATTTATATGCAATAAAAGTCAAATTATCCAATATTTGCAATCCCTAAGTGTAGATTTTGATAGGAGATGGCAACTAAGGAATAATTTACCTGAGCATATGTCTAAGAAATAAAAGTCACAGAAAATTATTTCCATGACAATGAGTAGCGTCTACTCAAATGTATTATCGGCACAGACTCAGATTTCAGCCAAGTGTTCTGAAGTAAGTTATGGTGTTCAAGGGCCTTAAAACAGAGTTGAAATTTTCACACAGTTTTGTGTAACAGAGCTCCATGTACCATAGCTAAAAATGAAAGGATTTTTTTTTTCTTTTTCTTTTTTTTTTAAATGAGAAATTTTTGGAAAGAAGTCAGCTGGGCAAAATGTATACAGAAAATTAAAAATGGACTAGTAAGTCATGCTCAAACCTTCTTTGATATCACAGAATTTCTACACTATGTGTTGCATAACTAGTATATTTTATATAAAGGATTCTATTACTATTCTATACAAAGTTATTCTTCAGTAATGAATAGAAACTGAGTACTCAGTTTTTAATTTTCTCTCATAATTGACAGACTTTTCAGTATGAGTTGATACTCATAAGCTTTCTTTTGACATAGGAACATGTTTTTCCTGTAGTATTCACAAATTGAGATTATAAAAACCTAGATGCTCCATATTCAACTGGTAGTTGCTATTTAGTGCAAGGTTTCAAAGCATACAAAGGAATGTATATTCTTAATTTAAGATGGTATCATACTAATTTAGTTAAAATAGTTTGCTAGATAATTAGCATAAATCAATATGCTCCCAGCAGAGTCAAAGAAGGTAGATCCTAACTAGCTGCTCTTTTTCATAATATATTTAATCATGTTTAAAATAAATTAAAAATTTATTTTGTAGTAAGCATTTTAAAGAACAATCAAAATAAATAGTCCTCTGTCATAAGTAGGTATCCTGATGATACAAAACTGGGAGGAACTGTTGACTCCCTCAAAGGCAAAGAAACCTCAACAAATTAGAGGACTGGGCAATCACCAACCATGAGAAGTGTAAGGGCAAGTGCTGGATTCTGCACCTGTGATGGGGCAGTGGATGTACAGACTGGGGAATGAGAGGCTGGAGAGCAGCTCCAGGGAAAGGGACTGGGGATCCTGATCAGTGGCAAGCTGACCATGAGCCAGCAGTGCCCTGGCAGCCAGGAGGGCCAACCCTGTCCTGGGGACATCAGGCACAGCATCACCAGCCAGGCAAGGGAGGGATTGTCCTGCTCTGCTCTGAGCTGGGGCGGCCCCACCTCAAGTGCTGGGGGCAGCTTTGGGTATATAAGACAGACACTGTGCTGTTAGAGAGCACCCAAAGGAGAGCAGCAAAGATGATGGAGTCTTGAGGGGAAGCCATATAAAGACTGGCTGAAATCACTTGGTCTGTTAGCCTGGAGGAGACCAAGACCTCAGAGGATTCTGCAGCTTCCTCACAAGGGCAAGAAAAGGAACAAGCATCAATCTCTTCTCTCTAGTAAGCAGTGACAGTACTCAGGGAAATGGCACGATGCTGTTTCTGGGGAGATTAGGTTCTATATTAGAAAAAAAGTTTGTCACCAAGGGGGTGGTTGGGCACTGGAACAGGCTCCCCAGGTCATGGCGCCAAGCCTACTGAAGTTTATGAAACTTTCTTTCATGCTGTGTTGACTTTTGAACCTGCGTATATCCCAACTTCTTAAACTCTGGAATGCTGGATGACACAAAGTTCATGTTATACTGTAATTTCTTAATGACCTAGACATTTTTGAATTATAAAAATTTTGTTTCACTATGGTTGGAGTGTGGTCTTTTTTGTCTTTAAGTCTCCTGTCTAACCCATCTATCCAGTACAAAGACAGTATGTGCCAAAAAGCAGAGCATGTGTTGCTGAATCTTTTTCTGTATATTGAGCTCCGCAGGGGACAGTGAGTGTGCATTTTTCCTTCCACGGCTACACAGAAACAGAACTAGAACTCAAATAAAATGTGTGTTTCACTTGCTGCCTCTGGCTTGATGATAGGTATGTTTCTCACTAGTTTTGTCCTCAGAGACTGTCACAGAAAACAGAATTTCAGCATGATTTATTATGGCTTGACGAAACACTGAAAAATTGATGAAGGAAATGCAAGTACAAATACAATTTGTTTTCATATAGTGTTCTTACTATAAATATTGTTAATGCTAGTAGAAATGCAATTAATTAGAAAAAGTATTCTGAACACTTTCAGTGCAATGTGAAAATAGCATTAAGATGTACTTTCAAAGGGATATTATAAAATAGCAATCATTCCCTATTGTGCTGGTTTTGGCTGGGATAGAGTTAATTTTCTTCATAGTATCTTGTGTGGGGCTGTGTTTTGGGTTCATGCTAAAACCAGTGTTGACAATACAGGACTGTTTCAGTCCCTGCTGAAATTATGTTGCATGTGTGCCCATCTCTGATCTTGTCTCCTGGGTGGGATCTGCACTGCAAATACCTTTGCTCCTGGGAGGACCCTTCATACATAGGTCTGAGATTGTCATGCATTATATAGCCTATGTTCTATGTTATCCTATCCCATCCCATCCCATCCCATCCCATCCCATCCCATCCCATCCCATCCCATCCCATCCCATCCCATCCCATCCCATCCCATCCCATCCCATCCCATCCCCTGAGCTCACCATGAGTCAAGTGATGAAGAGACTATTAATTGTATGAAATGCAAAGGTTTTTTAAGCTCCAAAAGCACTTTCAAGGACACATATCACAAAGATTACAAATAGAAATTTTTTACTTTGTTTTAATATTATATTTTATTTTTAACCTTATTTTTCTGAATCTATTTCAGACCCAATGCTCATTAGCATTAACACAAGATGATGTAGCCAAGAGCAGGCTGATTCATTCTTTCATTCTTCAGTTTCACTTGGAAAAAATATTTCTTGCAGTCTGACAAAGGCAAGTCACAGAGCAACAAAATGCAGCAGAAGCAAGACAAGACCAATTGGTCCTGTTTCCCAAAAAGTGGAAACTTGTAGATGGATGACCAGGACTGACCACAGTGAGACTGAAGAGATGTGTGGTTCTCTGGGGTGTTTTTGAATGTTTGACACATACTGGTGACAAGCCTACTTTTTGCCTTCAAAAACTTGCTCTGCTGTGCATCTTGGCCAGTCATGAATGAGAAGTGCTGTCATGCCTGCCCCATGCTTGTACTGCATGCAGGGAGAGCTGAAAAGTGGCAGCTCCTGATGGTACAGCAAGCCTGGAGCCCATCCAAGCACAGATCACTTGGAAAATGGAGCCAAAGGAAGCACAGAGCTTGCTCCCACTACAGAAGGCTGAGATACAGCTTTCTTTTTTGTCTCATGGATGCCATGAAATCCAGGTTATGAAATAGACAAGGAAACCTTTTTCTTGAACCATAGTTTTCTGCAATCTAAATTCAGAAGACCTGAGTAAGAACTTCATTGTTACCTATATTTGACAACATCACATCATGGAGGGTGGAGCCTGAGATGTGTTAAGGATACCATCACCTGTCAGTAGCCTGCCAGAGTCCAGTTCCACATGGCCATGACCCACAGATCCAGCCCTCCACTGGCTGGGTGAGCACCCACTGTGTGGGTGGACTCTGAACATGCCATTGCTGATGTCAGTCTCGTCACTTTAACAATGGGTGTTTCCCCCAGGAAGCAAAATGACCACAGCTGACATTAGCGAGATTCTGTCTGGAATTTTAATTGGGAAAAGTGCCAAATCAGCCCAAACACTGAAAAATCTACAACAAATTAACAGTGGTGGTTAGTATGATGCAGTTAGTGAGAACATTCTTTATTCTCCAGAAGTGTGCATAAAAGTTGCTAAATTTTAAAGAAATTCTGCAGGCATTTAGTGAAGAATAAGATTCTCATTGATAATACTGATGTGTGTGAGGAGGTGGCTGGCAAGATGATCACCTGACACTGAAAGGCATCTGCTCCCCTGTAACAGTCCCTAGGCACCTTTAAGATAATCTTCAAAAAAGGACAGAAGGTTTTGTTTTTTATATGCCCACCTGGAACCACTTGAGAATCTTGATGTGCTGAAACTAACTGATGATGTTTTTCAGATACAAAGGGGGTTTTTTTGTTGTTGTTTTTTTCTCTTTTTTCCAAATAATAAAAGTAAATAAAACAATCTTCTAGCACATACATGGTTTTCAAAACAGGTTCAATAAACAGAGAAAGCAATCAAACTATAGCTATCCAGTTAAAAAGTCTCAACATTTTGATGAAAGCTGAGTGTGACGAGATGGGCCCTTGCATGCATCCAAACACAGATCTGATACATCAGCAGGTACAGCGAGGCTAGAGATTGCATTCCCTTGCCATGAGTGGCCACTATCCAGAGGGCTTTGAGATAGAAGACCATCTTTAAGCAGCAAGGATGTCAAACAACTTATAATTTATGAGCTGAAACATATGCTTTGAAAATTAAGTCCTATCCCATGTATTTTGGGACCATGCTTTGCTCTGTGCAGAGGGCCATACAAGGAAAATTAATTCTGACATAGCACACCCTGAAACAGTTGCAGCTTTATTAATTGTATTCCCATTTTATAGGGAGTGAAATCCCATACATTGTACCCCACAGTAAAAAGGTGTGTTAAGGTATTTGAACACATCCAGATGAGGGTTGCTAAGCTTGTGGAGGGGCCAGAAAGCATGTCTTCTGGGAAGTGACCAAGGACATTGGGTTTGCTTGGCTTGTAGAGGAGAAGGCTGAAAAGCAACCCTAGCAGAAGAAACCAAAAACAAAACACCCTTAGAAAGGGGAGAGGAAGATGCTGAGCTCTTCCCTTGGTACCCAGGGACAGGACATCTGGGAAGGTTTCAAAGGAGCTCCAGGGCAGGTTCAGATGAAATAGTATTGATAATCGAGGAATGTCTCCATTATTGCTGAGCAGTGGTTACACAGCACCAAAGTCTTTTCTGCTTCTCACCCCATCCCACCAGCAAGGAAGCTGGGGGTGCACAAGAAGATAGGAGAAAAGAACAGTTGACCCCAAATGACCAAAAGGATATTCCATAACATACAGCATCATGCTCAGCATAGGAAGCTGAGGAAAGAAGGAGGGGTGGGACATTTAAAGTGATGGCATTTGTCTTACCAAGTGACTGCTACTCATGATGGAGCCCTGCATTCGTGGGGGTAGCTGAACACCTCCCCACCCTTGGGAAGTGGTGAATTAATTCCTAGTTTTTCTTGGCTTTTGTGTATGGCTTTTGCTTTACCTCTTAAGCTGTCTTTATCTTAGTCTATGAGCTTTCACACTTTTACCCTTCCAATCATCTCCCCCACCCCACCATGGAAGGAGCAGTTGTGGGGGGCTAAATTGTCATTTGTGGTTAAACCACAACATCTATCAAAGTTTTCAGTAAGGTGTATTTTAAATTCTTAAATTGCTCTTAAATTTTCACATAACAATGTTAGCTATATAGATTTTTATGTTTCAGCATGCACCTAAAAATATTGGAGTTTTATTACAATCAATATCTTTTGGAACAATTTAGCTGCTGTAACACAAACTGATTGAGCTTACTCAATAGACTAAATTCACAGTTTAGGATTCAGATTATATCTTACATAAGAATAGTAACTGTAGGTAATGTTGCTAATTGAGTACAAACAAATGTGTTTCAGAAGAACATACCTTTGTAGAAAGTAAAGTGAATTCAATAGAGTTTTCTTTAAATATATATTTAATGATATATATTTTCTCCGTTTTTGAACAGAAATTGGTTGATATGTTCCTTTAACAGAAGTAATGACTAAGAATTCAGAGAAATCTGCTAGTTTTCAGAGGCAGAGTTGTTTGTGGTTCCATTGACTTTTAATTAAAAATAAACATAATATTAGGTAATGAGTGCCAGCAGATTGTGAGCTTTTGCAGAGTTTAAGAAGCAGCATCTAAAATATTAAAGAGGCTCCTATTCACTAGTCATTGGAATTGTATAATTGTCTTTATAAGGTTAAACTAAGGAACAATGTAACAGAATACAGATATTTGTTCTGAAACCTAACTGTCACAAAATAAAGAATTATTACAGGGGTTAAAGGTAAAATATTACTGAGCTAAAGGTAAAATGTCTGTCCTTTGCAATAGCTGAGCTTTTTAGATGGGTTGCAGTTACAGCAATGATCTAATGAAATGTGTGAATTTCTTGAAGGAGATGGAAGAATGTTGAAAAACTCTCCCAGAGAATCTCAGAGAGCCATAGAATCAATTTAATAATTTTTGTTATTTTTTTTTCTATGTGGGATGACTTCTACCTGCTGATGCTAAAGAGTTTATAATTACTAGGCATTTTAGAGCTCCTTCATCATTAATACCCCAAGGGAAAATCATCCTCACTCCTTTCCTAAAAATATCACTTACTAATAAACAGACCAGAGTTATTGCTAGAATGGAACCAAAATTCCATCCTGAAGCCTTCAGAATAACAATGTTGTCTTTTTTTAATAAGATTTACCACTTAATTAGATTAATTCATTAAAATATGCCTACAAAACCTTATGGTCTGTAATGGCGAAAGGGCTGCTTTAAAAGCAGGTGTGTAGGTCAACCTATTAAGGTTTCTGTGCATACACATATAAATACATAGCTCTAGGTATTATATATCCTTAAGAAAAGACATTTCTGCAAGATCCATGTGATCATCCATCATAAATTACTACTCAGGTACCAGTATTTTATTTATTTTATTTATTTGTACCTGCTTCATTTTAGCACACTGCAACAAGAGTGCAAGACATATCCTTTTCTTAAAAAAATACACAGTACCCCATCCTATAGCATGCTATCTAAAATGCAGAGCAATAGCTCCTTTCCAATCATCTTTGGTTATGAATTGAGTAGTTTACTTTGTCATCATCTTTCTCATATGAGTAAATAAATTATCTTTGCCTTCCAGAATGCAGAGTGAATTTTGCTTGACACAGTATATGAAGTCCATAAACTGAAAGCAGAGAAAAATACACAAACATTATTTAAGGTCATATGCTTAATAACTTTATATCTTTCTGTTATTGTGAATTATGTTTTTCATCTTATGGTTGTACCTAACAGCCTCATCAAAATCATACAAATGTTCTTTGTCTTAGAGCAGGAAAGCTCCCTGTTGGTTTTTGTGTTTTTTTTTTTGTTTTGTTTTCTTTTGTTTTTTTTTCCCAAAAACTGTCTGCAATTGGAGAATATAAACCAAAGAAATGGTTGCTAAACTTTAGGAAACTCAAAACTTAGTAAATTTGTAGGCTGATTAAGACTTTAACTTTCAGAGTTCAGTAGAGAGATAAGGATGTCATAGAGCTGTTCAGGGTTAATTAAGAGGATCAAAAGAAAAGCCAAAGGAAAATGATTTGGAGAATGAAAACAGAAAATTCCACAAAAAAGCAGAAAATGGATACATAGAAACATTGCACAGTACAGAACAATCTCGACATTCCCTTTCATTTTTAGAATGGATTTTCCCAGGTTATACACATGAAATGAATTTCAGGTCCAAATCTGGTAAGTAAATTGCCAGTTCTGAGCTAGTAAGAGCATTATTATCTCCAGCTATGCTTACAGTTTTTAGGATTTTATTTAAACATTAAAATATTGTATTTCTCTTGTAAAACATCATCTGTACACCCTGTGACTTCACAAACGCAGGAGATGTAGAATACTTTTGTTGGGCAGACAACATACTTGTTTTGATTTGATAAATTTCTCATGTGACTTTTTTTTTTTTTACATAACTAGGTGCTACAAAGCCTGTACTTTCATCTTTGGAAAGTGTTTAAAAAGATGTAACATCTAAGTTGCCAAGGCCTTTAAGTGCAAAGTATTTCTTCAATGAGAAATTTCATCTAGGTGCTCAAAGATTTCCTCTTGCAAAGATGATGGCTTTTTGTTGCTCAACTTAAAAATATGAATCGGTAATCAAAAATCTGGAATATAAAGTAATCCTTTAAAATAGATTGAAGACACTTTTTCACATCCACTTGATTTGTTTTTCTGACCCAGATAAACTTCCAAGTGACTTCTTTTCTTACTCTGAAGGGTACAAATGCAGAGGTTGACAAAGTTAGGAGAAAAAAAACATTAATTACCATACGGAATATGGGCAGCCCAGCCAAATGTGTATTTCTAGGAGTGCATCTTAGATGGATCAATATGTTTTATCTGGAAATAATTCTAGATGGATACCTAATGAAGTTGTCCTCTGGGCTCATACTACTGAAGCAAGCTGAAACATGACAGAATGCTTGTAAGGAGTGGATAGATGACATTCCTTAATGTTACAGAACATAAATCACACAGCCATTAATACGACTTTTAAATGGCTGTTTCTTTTTATTAAGATTTGTTTAACTAAAGAAGTTTACCTAATAATACCTTGCATTTTTTTTTCAAAAGTTACTGAATATGATAAAAATTTCATTGAAATATTTTCAGTCTTTAGATGAAACTGAGATATATCTGATTTCCTTGCACACATTCAACATGTGAAACTAATCAACTGATTGCTTACTTTTCTTCTTCCATCTGTAATTTGTCTAGGTCAAGTGTTGTTTGATATCAGATACACTAAATTGTACACAAGTATATGCATACATGCATTTTAGTAAAAGGAGACATCTAATTCATAAAAAATCAAGAGGAACATTAACTTTTCTTTCTGGAAAACCACGAAACTCCCTGAATAGGCACCTCTTTAACCATTATATTACCTATTTCTTTTCAGCTGGAGCATGTTTAATTCATCAGCACTGTTAAAGACTCTGTGGAAATGCACCTAATTTCTCTTTTCCTGCAGCCTTGTTTAGCCAGATCTTAGAGAGTAGTTTATGAAATCAGTAGACCAACCCTGCTTTAAAAAGAGTACAATAAATTATTATTTGTTTAAAGGACTTTAAAACTAGCCAATAATTTTTAAATTAAAAGAAGGTCTTCTAGTCCATGAGGATATGATCCATACAGCTAATAAGTCTGATATAACACAGTATAATTTCAGGGACAACCTTTAAATAAGTAACTTCTTTGCCAGAAATCCAGTCAGCAGTACTGTAATTAGAGGTCCAGAAGCTCTAAGAATATTAAAAATTTAAGCATGGAATCAGCCACCTTTGCAGTGTCTGTTTGCTTGCAGCCTGTTCTGTGAATTGAATCAATATACAGACTCTGTATAAAGACTTTTAAGTATGCCTATAATTTTATTTTTATCAAGGTTAATAGTTATATTAAAAAAAAAGTTTGCTAAGGTAAAGAGAATAAATTGTTATGTGAAGAGAAAAAAACATTCCTGTAATTTGTGTTTGAGCATTATTTGCTTAAATAGCCTGATTTCACTGAATGTCTTTCTTTTCATCTTTCTGCTGAACAGTTCAGATGAGCAAATTCATACTCCATGTGCTATTGATTGATTATTCCCTGTTCATGGTTATTGCTTCATCTTTGGTAATTTGGCTAATCAGTTTGTTATGTGTATAAGGACTATGTGAATAACTGCAACTTTTAAGAAATGTTATTAAATTTTGGAACTAATATAGCCTATAAAAATGCAAAAGAACTAAATACCATATTCCTATGGACATTGATATTAGGACTTTTTTCTTTACTACCACCACTCAACTGACTTTTTAAATACTAAAAAATTACAGGGCTTCTAGATACACAGAAAATAATAAAATATTTGAGATGGTTTTTTGTTGTTTAGAAAACATTACATTTTATGTTTCATTTTAATTTATTTCTGAATAATTTCTTCCAAGCATAAAACTTTATATTTGTACAAGATATATTGTACTAAATATTATATTTACACCTAATGATGCTTTTTTTTTCTTTTTTTTTTTTTTTTCCCTGAAGCATCTGTGTTTTGGAGAAACCCAAAGTAAAATCTCTTTCATAACTTGTTCTTCAGAGTACCTGTAAACTGCTTTCATTTAACAGGACTATGAATGCTCCAATATTATAGTTGTTCTCTGTTTTACAAAATGATGAATTCTGTCATCTGCTAAGTAGCACTTTTGTTGTACTGAGTAATCTTGTTCAACTCAATAGGGCATGCAAGTATGTGCTCAGCTTTCTGCTGAAACTAGTGCTTATCATGAATGTCAATTAAATAAATTTATTTGAATGACATTAGGGATAGACAATTCACTACTTTCCAATTATTCAGAAATAATTTAAACCCACAGTTCCCAATTTCTGAAAAAAATACATCTCTTTAATATCAGATACTATGTACCTTACTTTTGGGTCATCAATCACTCTGTAGAATCTTTAGATGTTTGTTATCTTAGTATTTAATGCAAATATATGTGATGGCAATATTTAGGTGTGCAGATGTTTTATATAATCACGCATTTATTTTGCCACAGTTCTTGAAAATATTACAGGATTTTGTAAGGGGGAGAGCTAACATTTTTGGTTCCTTTATTCAACAATTCAACTAACAATTTTTAAAACTCCAGTGGTTTACAAGATTCTTTCTCCAGTGACACTTGTCTTACATAAGTCTCTTGACAATGGAAGGCAAGGAAGTTTTCCAAAGCATCAATTTATTTTCAGAAGTCTAGGCTTTCTTTTTAAATAATTTACTTTGTTTATTATAAAACAAATAATGTACATGCTACAACTAGTATCTAAATTATAAAATAATCTAAATTTAAAATATTCAATAGAACCCTGAAGGCTCTCAAGCTGATAAAGTGGCACTCTGTTGCTACAGATTTTTTAATTGGTCATTGTCCAGAGCAATGGAAAAACATACCTTATATTTAGCTAACTCTTTATCTTGAAGACATTGATGTTAGATTTCACTGCATCTCAGCACAGCAAGAAAACTTGTTATTTGCATATTTGTTTGTTGTACACTTGTTCTTTTGGTCTAGGAACATAGGTTTCATGTATCAAGTCATGCTTTCTTCAATACGTGCCAATGTACACTTTATTAAGTATATGAACATTTACTGAGCTCTATGTAAGTATTCATTGTAAAATGGAAAGAAAAAGTAACATGGTATTAATGCATTTTCAGCCCATTGCTATCATCCTGAAAGAAGACACAGTCATAATAAAAACAGGATGTTAAGTGGGGATTAACAAGACCTTTAACTGCCTGGAAAAGCTGGCTGTAGGAGAGAACAGTTGTTTTTTTGATTACAGTCTACACACAAGCAATTCTCTGAACTCATCCATGTCTTGACTATCATTATCATTAGAAGCATATTTTTATGTGCTATGTACATTCTTACCATCTCCAGTTTACTGTAGAAACTCTTATTTTAGTCTATGGAATCTCACAAAGAAATGAAGAGATTCAAGTTGAAGGAATTTCATGGTACTTCATTCAGGAACCATGTAATATTGCTTACATGTCCATATTCTGACTCCTTTGTCTGTATGGGGAATTTAGGAATAAAAATATGTTTTCTTCTGATGATTGTAAGATCCTAGACTAAAAATAAAATTAGATTAGAAAATTTTAATATTTCAAGAGAAATATGGCAAAATGAAAAGTTAATTAGTGAGCCTAGACTGATTAATATCTGTGTTATTTTATTACTATGGAATCTAAAAATTTATATTGGATTTGCCAGATGCACCTGGTAAAAGTAATGGAATATATATTTCCATATAGTTTCACCAGTAACCACATTCATAATCCTCTTTTAAGCAGACTATAACAAGATTCTGTTAATTCCAAAAGTAGGAAACCAGGAAAAAATGAGGACAGGAAAAAAGTCAAAAAGCCCCATTCAATCAAAATAAAGTATTTCACTGAGAATAGACTTAGAAAACTGTACTCATCCAACCTTAAATTTCCCGGATTTCAAGAAGAGGGAATTAGGAATAGGAAAGAAGAGAGAGAGAGAAAAAAAGAAAGGGAAAAGCGTGATGCAGTTAGTGTCTTGATGTGGTTTCAGCTGCCATAAAATCCAAGGACAATAGGGATGCAACCACGTGTGTCTTAGGGCAATGAGTTTTACTGGGGCTCCCAGACATGCGTCCACTCTGGGGCTCAGCTGGGGCTGCAGGGCTGGGGGGGCACTGCTTCCCATGTGCCCGGCCAGCCAGCAGCTGCCAGCCCTTCTGGGCTGGACCAGAGGCTCCAGGGATGGGGTGTGGAGCAGTGCATGTCCTACTTCCAGAGAGCCCTCACTGCTCCCCACCCCTGCTCCCCTCCCCCACTTCACTTATTTAGAGGCAGGAATAATTTTCTCCAGTCTCTCACAAATGGCAAAGCTTCCTCTTTCTGACTCTTTGAATAAAGACTTGATTTTTTTTTAAAGAGATTATTTATCATTATTCAGTCACTGAGATCAATAAAAATTACCTTTTACAGAAGTCAAGCTGATAGTCTAAAAGCTTTATTTGGATCAATCCAGACTGAGTTACAGCCTTCCAACAAGTCAGCAGACAGATGCTATATCATTGCAATGGGCTACGTGTCATCTTAACCTTGCCAAAAGACAAGGTAATATATATACCCCCATGAAATTAAACAAATGCATTTTACCTCAGAAGATAGGGTGATCTAAGTGTGCACATGGGGGTTATGTGAACACCGACTTGCAAAGCTGCTGTACATCGTTAGCTTTTGATTCTGTGCCCCTATGTTTCCATGAACAGGAAATACTCCATACTTAAAAGCTTTTACAGATTGGCCCTCCCTTGGTAGTAGCATTTTAATGAGAGGTGTGATGGATCTGTAATTCTGACGGGAATAAGTACTTTTAAAATAGGAACACAAATTAGTTTTGAGCCCCTCACTACACGAAAGACATTGAGGGGCTGAAGTGTGTCCAAAGAAGGGCAACAAAGCTAGGGAAGGATCTGGAGCAGTCTGAGCAGGAGCTGCTGAAGGATCTGGGGTTGTTCAGTCTGGAGAAGACACAGGCGAGATCTTAACTCTACAACTCCCTTAAAAAAGGTGGTAGCCAGGTAGGAATCAGTCTCTTCTCCCAAGTAGTAAACAGTAAGACAAGAAGAAATGGCCTCAAGTTTCACCAGGGGAAGTTTAATTTGGATATTAGGGAAAAAAATCCTCAACTGAAAGGACTGTCAAACATTGGAAGAGGCAGTCCAGGGAAGTGGTTGAGCCACTACTCCTAGATGTATTTAAAGATGGGTAGATGTGGTGTTTAAGGACAGGGTTTATAGGTGGACTTGGAGTACTTGTCCACATAAATGGTTGGACTCAATGATCTTAGAGGCCTTTTCTAACCTAACCAATTTTATGATTTTATAATTCTAAGGGCAAATGAAAAGTCTGTATTAAATTAGTTACAGGATTGAGTTTGTGTGAAAATAATGTTTCATAGATGGTAATAATGCTATACATTTGATACAATTTGATACTTTAATGCCTTTGATAAAATAATTTGTATTTGAAGTCCACTGTCTACTCCTTGTGAACTTCTAGAAAATAATCTTTCTCTTACAAGATTACTTCAAGGATACCCAAAATTAATGAAAATGTTTGATCAGAAAGGCCTTAAATTTCAAGAATACAACAAGGCACTACAATGAAAATATTTTCCAACAGTGAAAAATGTTTAAGAGTTCAAAACTATAAGCTAAACCAACTATTTATATTACCACAGAGAGGTGATTAAAAACTCAGGCTGAACAGGTGACCTGTTAGAAAATAAAGATCCTATACACATTTACAGTGGTTGATAACACTGCATGAAGTAAAAAGCTTTTTTGAAAAAGAAATTAAAGAATGTTTACATTGTTCATAAACGAAACACTGCCTGAAGAGTGCTACAGAGTGTGTCTGTACACTTGTGCCTGCAAATTAGAATTTGAAACTTAAATATAAATTCTATTATCTCTACTTTTCTCAAGCTATAGAGTGATTCATCAAATGCTTTTCAGAAGTTGTTATTCTCATAACTGGCTTCTGTGTCACCCTTTCTTGTTGAACAAAGTAAGTCAACAGCCTTCCTCCTCTCTCTTAGGTGTGCTTCTTCCAAAACAAGGCTGAAACACCTGCCAGTATGTTTGTATGAGAGGCTAAAAGTACTGACACCTGCTCTGCAGATAAACATCAGTCTTCACAGCACTCACTGCAGTATCAGCTGAAACTGTGCAGTTTTATGTAACCCATTTTCTTATTTTCCATATGGCCAACAAATTTGAATGAAAACAGGATCTTATCTGCTTATTGTCTCTACTTGAACTGAAAATCTTGTGTTTGTGATATCCCAAATTATTGCTATGAAAATTATTATAACTTCACAGAAGACCGTGGTAAAAAATAAGATCTAAATGCTTCTAATCAATGATACTTTTCATGCAAATGAAACTCTAATTAGAAGATGAAAAAATCTGTTTTAGCGGACCACCATGAGAAGAGCTTCTTAGCATTAAATATAGTTTGATAAAGACATTAGCTTGATATTGGAGTAAGTAAAAGTAATGGAGTATTTAATCTAGCTTTTAGGATATAATCCTAAAATATTCAGTCTGTGGACTGAATTTAAGAATTGGATTTAGGATTGAATATAGCTGGAATCAGAATAATTTTTTGCTGTTACGGCCTTTACGAAAATAAATCTTTCATTTTCTTGCACATGTTGAAATCTTCTTCATTGAAATGGGAAATTCATGTTTGATTATCAGAGTTTAGTCTGTTTGCACACAGAATTCTATCATACAGTCAAATAAATTGTCTTGAAATGCTGAAAATTATTACACCAGGGTTCCAAGAATAACTGTCACACTACATATAAAACAATTATTTAGATTAACTATTAGTTTACTGCTTTTTTAAAAATTTTCCTTTTAAAGTCTCTTCTGTTATCTGAAAAATTAATATTTTAATATTTGTTAAGGGATCCTTAATTTATGTTTCTGTCTCTAAAGATGGAGGTTTTCCAGCTCTGTTCATTCCAAACCCTCCATTCTGAGATGCTTGCAGACATGCATTTATCATTAGAGCTGGTATACACAAGTATTATCAGCAGACAGTAGTATAATAACAAAATGTACTCTATTAGACAAGTTTGTCAAGACAAGAGATCTCCAGAGAAGCAGCCTAATTTTATGTAAAGTTTAACCAAGAGAAATATTTAATTTCAGAACAAGAACAACAAAAAAATTCTAAGATCATGAAAAAATGAAGCTGAAGAAAACCTTGGAATAACTTCATATATTTTCATAACTGAAAAAATTCAGATCAAGTCTTCCCATTATTTTGTCTTTTCACATTAAAGGAATCTTATTCATTAAATACCTTTTATTTGCTTTGACCCTTTGGATACTGGTTTATCTTGTTTTTCTCAGTCTCTTTTCCTGATCAATAGGATGTGATCACTAGATGAGGGAGAGAAACCCATAGCTCACAGGATACAACACGTGGCTGGGCTATAGACTTTAGGTATATCCTGTTCAACTGAATGGGGCAAAGCAAGTATCTGAATTTATGCCTGCTACTACTTACATTGGTTTAATAGTTTCCTTATTCAAACCGGGGAAACCAGGGTTGTGAATGAAATCATAGTTGCAAACTGCCTCTTTGCAGCTTTAAGGGATAGTGCTGATTCAGAAGTATAGCCAGTTCTGATAGGAACAAAACTAAATTACCTTGATGTAATCAAGTAACCTCTTCAAAAATGCAAAACCAGACTCAAAAACCTCCACCAAAACTGTGCTATAAGTTTGGGATGTCTAATCAATTTTTGTATCTGTGATAGAAGAAAATTAAATTCATGGCTTTAAGCCCAAAAGAAGTTAAAAATATACATATGCCATTGTGCATATTCCAATTATGTGATATATAATGAATATGTATTGTATATAATTTATGGAATGCATGGTATAATATGGAAAAGTTTGTCTGAAATCTTACACTGTGTGAAGACTATTGGAATTTAAGCATGTTACCCATTGAAATACACCTGCATAATACAGTCCCTTTACCTGATAATTATAATGAAGAAATGCTATCTAACATTTCTTTTTAAATGTATCTGTTAAATATGTTTACTATAACGTTTCTCTATACAAAATATACATTTTATGAATGTACTCACATATGCCAAAATAAGTTCTTAAATTTGTAGGGAATGCTGAAAAAAAAAAAAAGCCCAGATAAACAACTGAAACCTCCAAAAAACCCCTAAACCCCACAAAAGTTAAAATCCAGCTAAAGACATGTCTGTAGAATTTTTTTTGTAATCAGATTTATTACTATTACTATTATTATTATTATTATTATTATTATTATTATTATTACTGTCAAGGAAAAAAAACGGGTTTCACCAATATGATCAATATTTCAAGAAATGTGCTAAGCAGTGAAATTTGTGAATTTGGGACAAATCCAATGAACAGTGTCACCTGGGAGAAAGTCCTGTAATGATAAACTCTTAATTTGCCGTTAATCATACTATTTTATCTGATTTTGTACTTCCCAACATGGATTTCTTATTGCGTCACTCAGCAAGGTGGGTGTGGACATGGGAGGGGATGAGAGCCTATGAACTCTTTGTTAAAGATTATTTATTAATTTCATGTTTAAAGTTAATTAGACAAAATACATGAATACCCTTGACAACGTTGCTCAAATAAAAATAAATCTTAAATCTCAGATGAGGTCTTGTCATATGGAAGCCATCAGGCTACTTTTTGCTAATTCTATGTATGACTTTCTTGGTTACTAAAAGCATTCCCTTTTAATCAGCCCCAGGCTCTGCAGTTTGTAAATTCAGACACTTTCTCAGAAAGCACAGATACAGGTTAAAGGCTTCTCAGGGCAGGCAAGACTTAATATCTCAATTCTGTTACTTTCAGTACCTAAGGTGCTATTACTACAAGGCTGCTCTGTGAAAGAATTGTTATGTTTGTTCTACTGGTCTGATTTGATTGAAAAAGTGTTTGACTAAACATACTTAAAAGAGTATTTTGATGTAACTCATGTTTTCTGTTGCCTGGTTCTGTCAGTTGATACAGCCTTTGGAAATGCAGGTGGAGAAATAAGTTGGTGAAGAAAAGTAACTTCTCCAGAAGATGTTTTTGGGGAAGCTGTGGAAGGAGTCTGGCTGCCTCATTAGATGGTCCTGCTGGAGCCAGGAAGCCACTTCCATGTGGGAGGTAGGCTGCATCTGGCCCTGGGTTGCTTCTAAGTTCACGGTCAGAACCTCATCTGATAAAAAGCTGATGTAAGTCTGGATGATGTCAGGTCTGAGCCTTTAATATTAATTGGTAACACCTTGAATCCTTTTAGTGGTATCTTGTCTTCATTAACTTTCTTTTCTAGTGACACATCAATTCCAGTATTTGGACCTACAGCTAGCTTTTTATATTGATTTTTAAAATTAATTTAGAAAAGGTTGTGAAGTTCTTCCGAGTAGATATGAAATGTTTATCACTACCAAGAACTATGTCTCTTCAGTGGAATTGAAAAGAATTCCAGTGGGGCTCAGCTCCCGCTGTTATCTAAGAGCTCTTTTGTATATTGAGCTACAATTAAAAAGTGAAGGAATTACTAGAAGTTATTTAGGTTTATTTTATCCTTTATACATATGCTATATATATAATCCTTTATATATATTAGAATAAATCCAAACATTTTTATAGCTTTTGGAGAATCAGTGTGCTTCATATAACTAAGGAGGAACTGGTCACCTTGCCATTTAATTCTTTCAGTTTACTTATCTTGATTTCAATTCTTCTGGAGAGAGGCAAGGAATACGCTTTAACTCAAACTTTGGTCTAAGAAACCTTGCACACTTGGGGATAAAAGAATTAAAGTAAAGTAATTTTAGTTGTGACTAGCTTTTATTTTGACAAGTAGATCTTTTTATCTAAAACAATGATAAATAGGCAAATTAATGGTAAGTTTTCCTAAAGTGGCAAAGGTGACAATTATGAATCTAGCACTGGGTGACAGCCCATGTGATGACAGCAAATTCAGAATGAAGAATGATGCCCTTACTTCCCTGACTTTTGCAGCAGTATTTGACATGGTGCTGGGGTGCACTAACATCAGTCTCTTTCAGTATCAGAACTACTGACAGGAGTCTTCATTGCCTCTTCATCTCACCCCCATTGTACACCTATGCCTCACACCTTTTACTCCTTTTCTCCTATCTCTCTTTATCAATTACTTTTCTAATCCATCTCCCCTGTTTTTTGTTGGTTTTTTTTTTCACTTTATCAAATCATCCTCTGTAAATAAGGTTGTTTCCATTACAGGTAGAAGGGCCACAGGTTCTGGGGACTCAGGATGTGATTGTACTTGTCTTCTTTTAGATATATTAGCAGTTGTTTAATTATCAGATAACTTAAAAATTTTGTTCTAGTTTATAGTGAGAAGAAGTATTTATTCTGTGCAGATTAAATTGTCTCTGAATAAAACGTAGTATGGATGAGTGGACACAGAATGATACCAGAGGCTACTTCCTCATACTGAAATCTTATTATGGATAAGCACTTAATATATGTAGCCAAAAAATTACTGCTCATACAGTTGAAATCTTAACAGTCTGTTCAAAGGTTTTTATTTTATTATATTTTTATTTCATTTCATTTCCTTTTATTTAATTTTATTTATTATCAGATTCAGTTATTTCAGAGTAAGAAAATAAGGAATAATGCCATTATTAAAAAAAAAAATCTTTTAGACTACAGAAGAAGTTACTATGCACATATCCTGGAACCTAACCCACTTTTTTTCTGAGTTTTGACCATCTTTTCACTGTTTCTCTGTATCCTGAGTTAAATGGCTTCAATATAATTGGGGTATTGTAAGTGATCAGCATCCTAAGTCCTTTCATATGGAGGAGTAAGGTGTTAATTATGATGATTTCTTCCTCCTTCTCTCTCCTGAATTTACTTAGGGCTATTTTTATGTCTCTGTTGAACCGACTTTGCAGTTTGATCTCTCTCCTGTGGTCTGTATCCATTTCACACATATGGTGCATTTTATATATATATATAGTTTAATTTTCCTTTGTTCTCTTTATGAATAAACCCCAAACCCAATTCTGCATTTATTTGAGTTGTTTATTGCCCTGAGGTCTGGAGCCTGTGTTCTGTCACTTTGTCAACACCATGCTTTTGCTTCTTTCTATATCAAAACTGCAGCTACACTTTATAAATATAAGTGAAAATAAACCAAATTTGGTATAGCCCCAGTCGTTGGAAGAGCTGCTGTTACAGACACATGAAATTAAAACAAAGTTCCAGGCAGGATGAAGCAAATTCAGACAAAGTCAACTTTGTAAAGGTCAGTCTGGAAGTCCCAACTGAATCATTGCACAGCCTGTTAGTAACAATGTCAACCCTATATTTACTGAACTAAAGAGCTAAAAAGTCTTAGGTCAGAAACAGAAATCACAGATCACACCAGGTATTGTTCAAGATAAAATTGGTTTTAAAGTTAACAAGGGGCATAGAAAGCCTCAATAACCAGGAATTACTGAACAAAAGGACACATGAAGAACCAAGAGTACCCCAGCTGACAGGGTCAAGCTGGTGGAAGACACCTTTGCACTCTGCAGGCTTGCTATGTTGATCTACTTTATTTTCATATCTGCCATATTTTGATTACACTGTTAAACTTATTTTAATTTGCTAAGTTCTTGGATTCTCGAATAAAATGTGTACTTTTCATGCCCAGGACAAGATTTTTAATGCAACATTCTTTTTTTTAAACAAGGAAAAGAAAACATTGATCAATTATTAGACTAGACCTTTTAAGTGATTATTCTGGATTTATTAGTGTTTCATATCTCAAGATGATTTATCGGTGTCTTTCTAAAATCTACAAAAAGGAGAATGATTTAGTCCTAATTTGCTACATTCTAATGAAGAAATTAGTATTCATTAGCTTTTTGTACCTAGTTTTATATAATTAGAATTCAGACATCTAGAGAACTTAACTCATCTCCACATGTCACTTTATGTTTTTGCTCTGCCTTATTCTAAAGTTGGGCTGTTGTTTCATTGTTGTGGTAGTTGTGAAAGTCACAAATCACACCTTTTTAAAGCATTCTTATCAGCTGACTTTGTCATATTTGCCTTTGCAAGCAGGAACAAAATCAGCAAAGTAGTGGGGGAAAAGTCTCAAGTAATAGTAGAGAATTCCTAAAATTATCCTTCCAAACGGTGACTTAGCTCCTCAGCTGAGACCTGGTGAATTAATAATATGGAGAAAAGAAAAAACACTGATGAAAACTTTTGTAAAGGCAAAAAAGTCAAAATCTGGAGTTGTTTAATGCCTTTTTTTTCCTCCAGTGTGTTTGGGGGCTCTCATTTAACCTGTCCTTGATATCTAAATTGACTCTGTGAGAGATTTCAAATGTGCTCACGTTTATATACCTCCTAGTTTGGTTGTCTAATCTGTAAGGACTATTATGAGCAATATGATTAATGCAGTGAGCAGTATTTAGTACAATTTAAATGACTACTAATTAATTAATTAATTAATTACATGTACAATTTAGGTATTTAAGTAAGGGGTAAATCTAAGCTTTTCAGGAGTCTATTTCCTCAATGGATGATAAAGAAGAAATTACTCCAGGAAGAAAATCAGAGAATCATAAGGAGTAGGAGTAAAATATATCAGTTTAGAAGATTCCAAATGGTCAGTCATACCAAAATCAGAAAAGAATTTGAACATCATGCTAAGACAAAGCTATAAAAAATTATGTAACCAGGAGCTTTACTAGGAACAGGATAAATTATGGTATTTTTTGTGCCCAGGATTTAATTTTCTGAATTATATATTGGGGGAGGGGAGGGGGCAGGGAGATAGGGCAGTTGTTTCTTATTGTGTGTTCTTTTTTTTAGGGATTTTTTTTTTTTTCTCTGTGAAGATTTCATGCTGAGTTCCAGATAGACTGTTCTCAAATACAATGTTTGCTTATCTTCAAAGAGGTTACAGAATGTACAACAGTCTGACTGCTGATTAAGGCGTTGTGTCTGCATGTCTGAGTTTATTTATGACTTACCTACAACAGCCAAGCATTCAAAACTTGGATTTTGAATAATTATTATTTTTACATGAAAAAAAAATAAAAAAGAGAAAAAAGAAGTGGACTTACTCTCGTTGGTACAACCATCTACAACCATCTTGTTGATGTATTTTATAATCCATGCTGTAGTGTAAAACATACAAACTCTCCCTCTTTCCTTTTGGAAATACTCCTTTATTTCTTTTCTCCTGGAACAGTGCACTGGCTTTCTATGTTCTGTGGTGTTTATTATCAAAATCTCCAGACTATCTTATCTCTCATTCCTATCTCTTGACACCTTTATATTTCTTTTCTTTTTGTCTGCAGGGATTTTACAGTTTTTGATGATGGCTCTGAGGTTATTTGATGTTTAGCGTATAACTTGGTTTTCAGATTGCATTTTCAAATCTGTTTTTCAATGGTGATTCAATGCTAAAGGAAAGCCAATAAAACTAATTTTGTATCTTACATTTATTTTCATGATAGCAAAATTCCACCAAGTGAAATTATTTTAAAACATCTAACATTTACTTTTGTTGAAGTGTTTTCTTCTTTTTGATAGGTGTTTTGTAATTTAAATTTTATCTTTTCTTCATTTCACTTTACTCTATACAGCAGCATTTCTTTACTTTTTTTCTTAATGCAAGTTGAATTCTTATTTTCCAGTTTTGAGTGAACATGTTTTTTATGTATTTCACAGGGCATAAAATACTGGAAAATATTTACTGGGGAATTCCTCAAGCAGCCATAAACTATTCAAACAGTAACAGAACAAAATACTATGATGATTGTTACTGAAGAGAATGAAATGAAGACATAGTTCTTCCTTTAAAATTAAATTACTAGTCTTTATGCATAGGTTGATAAACAAATTAAGTTTTGGTATAAATTCTATTTTTCTGGCACAATACTGAATTGAAAAAATATTTTCGTTTGAGACAACCAGATGAAAGTTTGGCTTTCAATTTATAAAGCCTTACCTAAAAGAAATGTAACATTTGGAATAGCAAATTTCAAAGTCTTAGTTATCACAAGTGTCTTTTCTGACATGCAATTAAACATTTATCTTTTTATCTCTCTTTTAGGATAGACTTAATTTTCTTCACAGTACCTGGCATGGGGCTGTGTTTTGGATTTGTGTTGAAAATAGTGTTGATAACACGAGGATTTTTTCATTATTGCTGAGTAGTGCTTACACAGAACTAAGGCCTTTCTTCTTAGCCCCCACACCAGCGAGGGTGCTGGGGGTACACAAGAAGTTGAGAGGGGACACAGCCAGAACAGCTTGTCTCTACTGACCCAGGAGATGTTCCAGACCATAGGGCACCATATGTGGTCAGCTCATGGAACTGGGGAATTAGGAGTGAGGGGGGTTTTTGGAGTGGTGGTGTTTGTCTTTCAAGTCACCATTACTCACGTTGGAGCCCAGCTTTCCTGAGCACCTCGTTGTGCATTGGAAGTGGTGAATATATTCCCTGTTTTGCTTTGCTTACGCATGCACATTCTGGTTTCCCCATTAAACTGTCGCTATGTCAAATGATGTGTTTTCTCATATTATCCTTCTGATTCTCTCCCCCATTCCATCAGGGGAACTGAGCTGCCACCTGGGGTGAAAACACAACAATCTCTTTGTCTTCAAACAGAGTATCATGACACTGCCACAGTGCTGCTGTGATGATACATGGAATATTGTGGAAGATGAAATACCTTGTTGGTTAGCTGCATTTAAAGGAATATTTGGCATGGTGGTGTTCAGTCAAAGACTGCACTTGATAATCTTAGTGGTCTTTTCCAACCTTAATGAGTCCATGATTCTATTAAATAAAGTATGTGGAGTATTTTGGAATTTAAAAAATATAGAAAGGAAGATCATTGGAATTTTCTGTATAATGAAATTTCTCTTTATTTATCAGACTATGGTCTCTTCTCACTGGTGGATCTTGAATGAATCTATGTTTGTTTTTAAGACTTCAATAACTTTTTAAAACACAGCACTAGCTTGTTCCTCAATAATTGAATACTCTTAGGATGCAAAAAAACACTGCAGGGCTATGTAGCTAATTACTTCTGACATATACAAGTAGCAAAATAAAAACTTTAGGACTTATGTTGATGAGGTTTTTTTGCATGTGATCAAGAAGATGAAGATTAATATTGAATCCATTCCATCTTACTCATTTACTCAATTGTTCCAATTATAAATCTAAGGAAGTATCTTTTCTAATTTTGAATCTCTGAAATACACACAGAAATGAACTTCATTCTTCAAAAAAGAAATTAGCGTAGAGACGTAAGCATAAACTCAGTATAGGAAAGCTCACACTGGTGATAAAACTGTGATCAGAAATACAGTATTTAAGTTTCAGATTTAAGCTATGGGTTTCTATACTGACAGCAATTACTGCCAGCAGTTTTGATCAACAAAACAACCAAAGTAAATAACAAAGTAAATAATCTTAGCCTGGCAGGGAAATTGTGTTCACTTTAGAAAAGTACAATCAATCATTGTATTGTAGCTCACCAGAAGCTTCCTATCTTCTATTCCCAGCACAGCATGGTTTGCTGGTGTTAAACACCAAGAAAATTTATACTGAAAATGGCACTGCTTCTTAACCAATTCACACAGTCTTTGATATTAAATGTATATAAATTAATAAGAATAAATATATCAATAATTTAATAGCTTTTCCATCTTAAAAAACAAAGAAAAAAATGTGAAGTGATGAGTTATTTGGATAAAGCAGTGCATTTTATCAATTCCATAATTTTACTGCAGTGTAATATAACAGCGAACTCTTTAAAGATCAGAAAGGGTATCTGTCCCCACAGACTTGTCTTTTTCAATGATGTGTTAATAATAATTTTCTATTTCATCCCTTTCTACCCATAAATAAATGAAAATATTTCTTAAAGTTATTTGGATTCTCTATTTTAAACACTTTCTAAGGGAGCTTATTTATGGTTGCTAAAAACATATTGTTTCCTTTTCTGAAGCCTTGTCTTGACTTCCCTGGTGACCACTGATAAGAATGTATTTCCCTTCAGCTGTCATTTTTTTCTTTCTGGAGCTTTAGAGAGAAAAAGGTCTCCTGTATTGATCTTTGTTTTTTTGAATTTATGTTTCTTTTAATTTATTTTATGAGGTAGTTCCTGAAGAGATAAAAATGGACTAAGTCATAAATTAATTTGAATATGATGAATTTTGCTTTTGCAAATGTTTTACTGCTTTTGCAGATGTTTATCCAGAATAAGGCCTAATGTGTAAGTAGAAAGGACCTGCACTGGATTGGGAGTGATTTGCCTCTGGCACTGCAGCAAACTCCCTGAAAAATGAGGAGGCTGCAGGTGATAAAAGGGAAATAAGTGAATTATAAATGACTATGCTTTGCATCTCCTAAGCATTTCCTAATGAAGAATGGATAGAGATATCATATGAATGAAGAATTAAGTAGGAGCACTGCTGAGAGCACTTCATGAGACACTATGGGCAGTACATACTACAAGACCAGAGAACATCCAAGTCCCTTCCCTTCTGCTTGTCCCAGAGGATTCCTTTACTGAAGATTAAGCATGTTCTAGCTTTATGCAAGGTTTCAGAAGAATCCTAGAACTTCTTTAATTAAGTAATGCCGCTGTGAATTAGAAAGATTTGGGTTTTTTGCCTCCTTCAAATCAGTTTTTCATGTGTGTGGTTTAGCTCACCTCTCTGTGTTCTGTAATAGTGCACTTTTCAAGACAAGCTGGAAGTTAGATCTTCTAACTCAAGTTAGAAGATCAGCCTCATTGTTTTGTTCCAGGACAAAGAGAAACTGTGAGTGATCCTTTTTAAACTCAACTGTCCCTTGCATTTGTTGCTTAGAGAAAGAAAGCAAATAAATTGTACTAATAAATTGAATGCAGCAGTTTAATTTGTTCTGTTGGTCCTATTTTTATGAGAAAGATGTAACTTATATGCATATCATAAGCAGACTCTTTTCTTACTACCCTCAAATAATAAAAGAATTTTAAATCCTTTTAATTTTCAAAGTAAAGCAGCTCTAAATTGAAATGAAACAAACAAAAAAAAAACATATGTGCAACAGGGTTTGCTGACACATATGTGTGTGTCCTTGTCACCAATCTCAGTAAGTCAAGCTTTAAATGGCAAGTACATTTGATCTAGGCCCACTAATATGGGCTTTGCAAGTGATCTAGTAATCCATGCTATTTAATAATGGCACAAGATTGCTATGCATCCTGTGATGGTAGAAAAATAAAATGATAAATCTTATGCCAAATATGCCAGAAAAAACTAATACTTTTCCAACATCTTATTGAAAAGCTTATAAAATTCAGTGTAATTCATCCTTCTACTATTTTGGAACTTTGTTAATTTCCATGTTCCCCTGTTTCAACCTATCCAAAGGCATAAATTCTCCTCATTTACAACTTGAACTGTAATTTGGCTTTTTTTCTGTCATTTTAGGAAAAGAAACTACAATGGTCTCTGTCCTCTAATCTATTAATTTTCATGTTTGTACTGGTACAACAAGATTCCTTGCCTAGTAAAACACATGAACAAATTTCAAAGCTGGTCAACAAAAAGCTTTGTCCTCTCTCTTCTGCATTCATCAGATCAGACCATTTAACTATGAAACCCCTTCTACTTCTTGAGTCATCTGTTGTGACAGATAACCCAGTCATATAAGTTATTTCACCAACAAATTGAAGTTTATTATTAAATTGAAGTTTATCATTAAAGTAATTTTTGCATCCCCTTCATCCTTCCTTGCTTCCTTCTGATTTATATCGTTTCACTACATCATTGTCACAGAGATACTTCTGGAATATTTTCACTAATTTTTAATTTCTAGGGTAAATAATAATCTTAAAAATTATTAAAATAATTTATTTGATAGCAAATTTCTAATAATACTTTTCTTCTAGCAGCATTTTTCATTTATTGCTAGTGTTTATTTCCCAGATGATTACAGTCCTTCATCTTCCTTCTTCTTTGCCCTTTTTTGCTTGCCAAATTGCTTTTTTTTTGTCCTCACCCTCCTCTCACTGTGGCTCTGATGAATACAAAGTCATTTTTCAAGATTACATGAATCTGATTAATAACCGATCAGGGCTTCAGGAAACACAATTCGATAAACGAACAGGAATCTACCCCTATTGATGGTTCATTCACTATAAATTTCCAACAATATCCAGCAGAGTTAAATCTGAATGCCCCAGCCCTTAAGGGTGGGGCCAGGATATTTTTTAAATTTTTTTTTTTTTTTTAGCTTGTAAGAGAAATGAAGAATCATTGAAAAATTTATGTTCTCCTTGTTTTCTGTTATGGGATAAAACTATAAAAAGTGAAATAGTGAATCAATTATATGAGTCAGCAGAGTAAAGTTAAGCTACTGGCTATGGAAAGTGCTTTGAAATCTTCCACCAAGCCATTATTAAATCACCAGTAAGAGCATTCAGTACTTTCCTGACAGTGTTAGGTCAATAATAGTTAGCTGTTTAAATTCATATGTCCTCTGTCCATGGAGGCAAAATAATCAAAAGCATTAGGAAAATTTGAAATGTTTCATTTTTCTATTTTAAAAACTTTTGAATTTGTTAAGATTCTATCATCCATATCTTAATAAGTCTCATTCTTCAAAACTCTTTTTCAGAGTAAACCCTACATTGTCTCCTTTTTCCTGTGATTCTGGAGGAGTCCTTTTCAAGAACTCCTCTTCATTTGGGTGGAACATGGTAAAGTAATGCACTATTTGAAATAAGTGTAGAGATGTCTTATCCTACTTAAGGATTACTAGTGCTATTCCCTTTTAATGCTAATGTTTACAATTTCAAGTGCTGCTGAGTCAGTAAAGCGAATGACTCCCTGCCTGTTTCACACTATCTTTTACTTTTGTTTGCCTTGGTTGTATCTACTTGAATGTGTTTAGTAAATGAAAACCAAGCAAAACCCTGAGATTCCGAGTAATTTATGTGTCAGAAATGTCAGCTGACTGATCAGCTTCTGAACAAATGGAAGAGAGGCCAGTGCCATAATCTTTAAAACACCTGTGTGGCATTTACTGGAACCAACTTGAATGGCACTTCAGTATGAAAGGTTGAATTAATAGCTATTACTTAGCCCAAATAAAGTTTATAATATAGAGTCCTCTGTTGGAGGATTGAAATATCAAGGGAATAAAGCAATCAACTGGCTGCCACAAAGGGCTGAACTTTTTACAGTCAGGATATGGTTTAACATGGATTCTTTACCTAGTTCCATTGCTGCCATTCACAGCTGCCCTGCCCCAGTTGTTTCCACTGATACATTCACCTGGGGAGAAGGATTAGGGGGAAAAATACTTTTCGTTTCACTTTTTTCTTTCTCTCCAAATTATTTTTATGCAGATCAGTTCCTTCATCTGGCTTTTCTGGAGCTCCCCAAAATTCCTACCAACACAGCTGCTACTACAAAGGGAAGACCACATGCAGGATTTGGAAGTTCCTTGCCATTTGAAATACAGGCCAGGAGAAATACTTTTGAAGTCACAGCCTTATCTATAAACAAGGTAGGGAAAGTAGCTATAAATAATAAATAAAATAAAATAAAATTTTAAAATAATAAAAAAGTAATACATTTCTGAGTTACTGAAATTAATACTCTAGATTTGAAAAATGAAACACCTTGTACAGAAGATGTACAGAAGAATAAATAAATTTGTACACATTTTATGCATTGTTCCTTTAACATGTTCATGAAGTAAAAAAAAAATCTTAAAATCTGTATAAATTAATGTTTTTTTTACACCTGTTAAAGTAACAAAGGTTCCTGAAAATAAAACTCTTAGAAAGTTCTTGTGATTTAAATGCCCTTAAACATAAACTTAGGAACTTGACTTTAATCATCCTTTTTTGAAAATTATGACTTGTACCTTAAAAATTTGCATTATCATTTTTTGTCATGTGTTGATTTAGTCCTCTTTTCTAACTTTTCAATGTTGTTCTTTCAGAGTATAAATGATAGAAAGGTACAGTAATCTATGGAGAAGTCTGGGCATACAAGCTCTGACTGTAATAAGAATTAGAGAGAAGATTTTTCTACATATTTCACATTTTGGAAGATTGCAAGCCATAATACGCATCAATAAAATTTGATGCAACTGTTCTTTTAAAACTATAATCCCAGAATTCTAAGTTTATTGTATACCTTTGTCAAACAAGTTTACTTAACAAAATAAAAGTTGTTAAACTACAACTCAACCTGTCAGAAAAATAAGTCAGCCTAAAGTACTCAGTGATATAAAGCGGATCCACATCTTTATTTTACATATGTGAATTTTGAATTCACAATGGGCTAAAAGTTGTTAATGTTGTACTGTAAATGTTAAAATATCAAACATATAATTGGAGAGAAAACAAACAATGTTTTATGCAATAAACACTCAGTCCTTTGAGTGCCAGTTTATTGTCAAAAGGCAACTTGCTTCTAACTTGTAATCATATGGAAAAAAAAAAAATCCCATCACCTGGTTCCCTCTTATTATTGCAGCATTCAGTTAGAAGGTATTCACAAAACACCTGTCTGGAAGATGTGTACATGGGTTATGTAGTAGCTAATAAAAGTCAGTAACATCTTAAACTTTAAAAATATATAATGTTAATATTGACACTATATAGTATAATAATATAATATTGACTGTCATTTGTGATATAAACCAATCTACACTTAGAGAGCAAAAGAATAAATGTTTTAATTTGGAACTGGATTTCACTTGATCTGATATTAAATGACAGCTGAAGAACTCATGAGAGAAGTATATCACCATATACATATATGATGTTAAAATCTACGGTGAAATAAATTTTTCTAAAGGGAAGTATTGCTATCTTGAAAAAAAGAAAGATATTAGTATAACCACATGAATCTTTTATCTACATCATTGCAACCTCAAGGAGGAGATTAATCTTTTCATTTTCAGAGTGAACTTCTCGTGTTTTATACTAATTGTGGTGTAGTCTGTAAAATTTTTTTACATTAGGTATCAAACAACTTTATGTTTACCCAGTTTTACTGAATGCCACGAAATAGTGTTACAAACATTCCAAGTGTTGCTGCAAAATGAAATTATGCTCTTCAAAGTAAAATAGAGGGTGGCCTTGATGTCCCTCTGTGAAACTGCTACAGCTCCTACATCTTTAAGCATTTAGCCACAGATCTACAGATCACCAATATTTTAAATGGAATAGATTAAAGAAAAAAAAGAAGGTGGGAGTTGGATGATGCCATTTTTGTTTATAGTTCTTGAGTTCCTTATAAGCCCATGATATCTTTGTGTTATTACAAGCTGGAGAAGTAGATCCATGTGAACCATGAGGGTCAGCAAGGCCAAGTCCAAGGTGCTGCACCCGGGTCAGGGCAACTCCAGGTGTCAATACTGATGGAGAGCAGCCCTGCCCAGAAGGACTTAGGGGTGCTGCTGGAAGTGAAGCTGGACATGAGCTGGCAGTGTGCTCTCACAGGCCAGAAAGCCACATGTGTACTGGGCTGCATCCAAAGCAGAGTGGGCAGCAGGTCTAGGGAGGGGATTCTGCCCCTTCTTCTCTGCTGTGCTGACCCCCCCAGATGAATGCTGCATCCAGCTCTGGACTCATCAGTACAGGAAAGAATGGACCTGTTAGAGTAGGTCCAGAGGAGGCCCATGAAGAGGATTCTGATCAGCTCTCCTGTGAGGAAAGGTTGAGACAACTGAGGCTGTACAGCTGGGAGAAAAGGAGAAGGAAGGAAGGGGGGTGGGAGGGGATGATACCATTTCTTATCTTTTCAGTACCTGAAGGGGGGTTTAAGAAAGATGGGGACAGATTATTTAGTAGGGTCTATTGCCACATGACTGGGGATAATGCTTTTCAGCTGAAAGAGGGTACATTCAGATTAGAGAGAAGGAAGAAAATTTTTATAATGTGTACAGTAAAACACCAGAAGATTTTCCCAGGGATGGGATGGCCAGATGGCCATCCTTGGCAACATTCAATATCAGGGTGGATGGGGCTCTAGGCAATCTGATCTAGTGGGAAATGTTCTTGGTTATTGCAGGGGCATTGGATTAAATGACCATCAAAGGTCTTTCCAACTTAAAGTACTCTGCAATTCAAACTACTCAAGTTCCAAAGCCTTAAAGTTCTTTTGGGACTTCTCCTGTACTCTGCCACACAGCAAACCTAAGAAATTGAGGATATGAGATCTCAGCTAATTTAATTGGTATAGTGAGGTACCTTCACACAGGGTGAAAGACTTTTAGTTGTTTCTTGAAGGAAGTTATTCAAGGACTGTATTCCATTGTTGATCAGGATTTGATAATTTTTATATGTTATATGCTTGGACACCCAGGTAGTGCTCACATATTCAAAGCCTCTGCTAATATCTTATGTTTGTAGTTTTCTGCATTTCATTTTAATTCTAGAGTTATTAAAAAATCCCTACTTGCTGTGAAGATCTATTTGCTACAGAAATTTATAAAAAATATTGTAACAAGAGGTGTAATAATAGCAGAAAATTCAGCTAGAGCTAGATTGAGTTAGGTAGTATTTAACCTAGTTGTTGCAGTGTTTTACCTCTAGGCAGGCTAAGATCAATCTGGGCAATTTTTATGCCTGAGGCCCTGAAGAGTTAGACACTGTGGACAGCAATACTGTATTTTCAGGGCTACATTAGCTCTAAGTGGTTTACAGTTCATCCACCTGAGCAAATAGTAGGTATTTTGTGCAGAAGAATCTAAGAGAGTCTGGAAGAAATAAAGCTTTCCAGATTTTTAGTCAGGATTACTCTAGGTGTTTTCAGCCCAGTCAAATTACAGTGAATCCAGTAGTCCTTATTGAATACATATACAATATTTTTAGGTGCAGTGCAAGGAAGGAAGGTCAAACGCTTGATTTAACATGGTCTGCTATGGTTCCATAGTATATGGTATGCACCATATAGTTATTAGCAACAAATTTTGCACAAGATCTTTGTCCCAGCACAGGCTATGCACACATGGGAAGAGTAGCTGGAGAGCCTTGTATCCATGGGGCAAGTGAGGGCTTTAATTGACTCCCTGCTCTGTGGCTTCAGCACTGGTTCCACTGGCAGTGAAACTGTTCTGAGCACATCAGTGGTGCCCTCGGGTGCATGGTGCAGGCCTGTGAGCATGGGTACAAATAAATTCCCCCCCAAACCCCCTGTCTAACACCAGATGTATAATGTAGGTGCACCCATTCGTGCCTCTGAAATTTGGGTTTGGCCACTGTTCTATCAGAATAAAATGGTTCCTGCTTTCTTTGGTCCTCATGCTGTGAAAGAACCAGTATTTTCAGAAAAGCTTTTTCCCCATAAAAGGATCAATATTGGGTCCAATACTATTCAAAATCCTTGTAAAATATTACAGGACTACAGGACTGTACGCCTCCTAAAAAAAGTCTGTAGGCAGCATCAGACTGGAAAGAGAGGCAGATACACTGCAAAGACAAGCCATTGCAAGGAGACACTGCGCTGGGCTGTAAGATTGGGATACAAACAATTTTATGAGGTTTAACAATGGAAAATGTAAAGTACTGCACAGGAAAATAGTCCCCTAAAGAAATACAAGTTAAGGTATAGTTCTGCTGAAGTGCCTCTGTGGACAGGAATTGATTAGCAGCGTGGATGGGCCACAAGGAAGGCAAGACTGTGCCACATCTGTAAGATAAAATCCAACAGATAAAGATGTGTGGTTATTCCAATCTCCTTGGTACATCATAGGCAGCACCTGGAAAAATTAGTCTAGCCGAGGGTTGCCCCAGTTCAAATAAGGAGAAAAACTCTAATATTGAAAAGGGACCAGTGGAGGCCCACCACTCTGATGATTAAAGGACTGGAGATCTTAATGCATGAAAATACTGAAGAAAGTGGCTTCATTCAGTGTGAGGGGAGGTTGTTGACAGACATGTGTGAGACTAATCACTGTCTTCCAATGCTTAGAACGTCATTACTCTAAAGATGGGGATATTTCCTTTTCAAGAATATATGGTGCAAGGACTACGTGAATGAGTTTCTTCAGGGGGAAATGCCATTTGGTTATAAGAAACATAATCATGTCTATGGGAATAACAAAATTTTGCAATAAGTTGCCCAGAGGAGTGGTTCAAGTTCTTTGCTGAAAATATTCAAGACAGTTTTGACAGAGCCATATCCTTTCAACAGAAAGGTGAACATCTGATCCCAGAGCTCCCTTCTAACCTGGACTTTTCTATGATTATGTCATTTTTCTATGAAATTTCTTGTATATATATTCCAGATGAATGTGATTTGAAATACAGGGTCTAAAGGAGCACTGGTATTAGAGCTGTATGACTGCAAGAAGCTTTAAAGACGGAAAGAAAGAAGTCTGACAGAAGGGATAAAAAAAAGACTTCAAAGAAGCCATCTAGAATTGCTACATCCAAAGTCTACAGAGGTTAATAAGAGTCTTTTCTGTGACTACAATGGGCTTTGGTTGTATCTTTAAGTGTTCTGGCTTATTCTAGTCTTCTTTTTTTTCCTCCACACTTTTTTTTTTTTCTTGTGGATGTCTAAAAATGTTTAAGAATGCCTAATATTATCTATATTCTGTGTGCACACTGGCCTGGAATTTTTTTTTTTTCATTTCATACATCATTTACAGTTGCTACTGTGATTCCAGGAAAAAACAAAACAAAACAAAACAAAAAAATGGATTTTTACCCATTTTAGAAAAAAACAAAAAGCAGAAAAACAACATGTATTATGGGATTGAGGAGCATTAGATGTGTAGTAACAGAACATATGTTGTATAAAAGATGACTTTTATCCTAATTTTAATGAATAAATGTAGATATTTTGATATGATTTTGAAATTATACCTGAAAAAGCAGAGAACATGTCAGTATAACTATGCATGATAATACATTAGAAAGTGGGATTAGATCTAATTTAATAGGCATTAATAAAAATGCCACAAGCCGAAGAATTTGAATTTGTAAGGAGCTCTCTGTTAAAATAAATGGAAAGACGGAAGGGAGATCCTTTTAAAACACTGCTTTAAAGACCAACAAAAGGCTCTTCCTGTTCAGTGAAGCTGTCTGTGAATGTAAGGATAGCTGGAGTCTCTGTCTAGCATGTTAATCAAAGGACCATCTTTAGGAATAATAAGATACTTTTTTTAGCATGTACAGCAGATTACCCATTCAATAGTTCAGTGTATCATCAGTGTACAATTTACTAAGGAGATATGAAATTTGGGCTGTGTGTTTAGGGGAACTGAATATGCAATTTCTAAATATGCAGAAGATCCTAAAATCAACAGACTGGGATCCATTTAATTACTTTTTACTTGCCAAAAATCTAGCGACAGGTGCCTATCAAGGCTTCACTGGTATTTAGGAGCAAGGGACAAGCACATCTAACCTTTCTGCAATGTATAACCCAGACAGATGTCTTAATCCACCACTGAGGCATCCCAAGTACCTAACACTGTAAAAGGCTAATACTAGTTGCAATGAATTATGTTCTGAAGGTAAACTGGATGTGTTAAATGTACAAAAAAGTGGGCTGGTAGAAACAAATGGCTTTGAGCCTTCTACAAAGTGACTAAAGAAAATAAGAATACTTTCATAGACATCAAATTATTGAAATATATCTATTAAATATAACTTCTTACAGAAAGGTGATGGTACAGTGCAAGAGATAGAATATTTTATTTTAGAATGCATTTCTGATAATAGAAGAGTGTAGGGTGATAGTTTCCTCTTGCTTTCACATTATGGTGATTTTTGTAGGAAAAGTATTTTTTATATGAAAGTTATTGAATTTTTATTTATTTAAAATACAAAATGAAAAAAAATGTAACTTTGAGATTTGATAATTTTCCATAGGACTGATTTCCTTAGTTAAAGATCTGTATTTTTGGTAGTTAATATAGAATGAGCCTTTAGTGCAGAAGACATACAAGTATTTGAATAAAGATGCAAAAATGTATCAGTGCAAACCCATAGAAAATCAAGTAAAAACGTGCAGATTTGAAGATTTGGTGAGTAGTTTCCTTTCATACATAACAAAAATACTGGAATGATATTACATTTAAATACAACTATCTATATTACATTTGAATGACAGATGCTAAAAGACCTTAAAATCCCTGTGTTAATTATATTTTGCATTCATAAGATATAAATTTAAAAAGAGATCTGATGTCAATTCCATTTACTGTTTGAGAATAATAATAATAATAATTTCTAATGAGGCAACACTGAGGAATTTATTTCTATTTTAGAGGATACTACACTGAAGAAGAATAACCTTATTCTTCTATTATTTCTTTCTGTGACACACAGAAAAAAAGATTGAGAATAACAACAGTAAAATCAGATTAACTGGATAAGTCTAGCCTATTAAATGTATGTCTGATGCTTATTATGTGACCACAAGATGTCTATAAAGTAGAAAGAAGAAGATTTTAAAAATTAAAATAGTTTTTTGGTTTTTATTTTACAGGATACACCAGGGTAAAAATGAAGGAAAAATGTTGATGATTAATATTACACCAGCAGCTGTGTCCCTCCATAGTTCCCCAGCCTGGTATGTGAATTCCAGAAGAATCCATTTCACAACTTGATTGTACTTCTAATACTGTAGTAATGCATGGAAACTCAGTGGGCCAGCTCCCAGCCACAGTAATTTCAACTAGCAATGGATTGCAATATGCAAATGAAAAACTGTGCAGAATTTAAAATATTCTTCAATAAAATATTTGCTGTATATTTTACTGCATCCATTTAATGTTGGAAATGACATTTGCCATTTTTTACTTCAACTGGATGGGATGATTTTTCTTCTGAATAGTTTTTATTTATACATGTATGATTTTGCCAGTGTCATAGAACTTTCTCTATTTATTTTTCCTCTCACTGAATTTCAAAAGCCTTTAGATCTGTGCATTAGAAGCTTTCTGCTAGAATCACAGAGTGAGTAAGGCTGGAAGGGTCCACAGTGGGCCATGTGGTCCAACCTCCCTGCACAAGCAGGCTCATTCCAGATCACACTGCACAGGATTGTGTCTGAATGGTTCTTGATTATCTCCAGTGAGGGAGACTCCACAAACTCTCTGGGAAAATACAATTTCATACTGCAAAGATTTGTGTACCTTAGAGTCAGTTTTTAATTCTTCTTGCAGTATTCATATCAAACCACCAATGTATAATATATATTTTAATTTCTTTAACACTTACTTATTTTCCATCTCTTGTCTTTGGCAAAGAAAATTCTTTTTAATACAAAGAAGATTGACAACAGTTTCTACCTGAGCTGTAGCTCAGCTAGTTTCAGCATTTTCCTTTGCAATGATAGAACCTTTCTGGGGAAGTATTTAATCTCTAAATTTAGGTGCTATTTGTGTTCACTGGGACTGAAAACAGTCAGGACACCTATGTACCAATGAATCTTGTAAAAATATACATAATGACAAATCTGTAAGCCTCTTTATAAATTTATAGAGAAAGCAGTTGTACAGTCTTCTCAAGGTGGACTTGCAAGGTACACATACTTAAAAAAAAAGGCAACTGAAAATATAAAGTAGGCAGCCATGCCTTCTAAACAAATAAACTAATCAATAAACCTTTAAAGATCCAAGAGGCATATGATTTCAATTTCAGTTTTTTTGAATTCAGAAGAAACTTTGCAGTCATGACTTAAAGATCAGCACCAGTAGCCTTCATGATTAGTATAGCTCACATTGAAGATCACATCCTACAGGGAATAGTTAATTTTTCTGGCATGAAGCAGTGGTAATTAAGCAACAAGCAAAACAGGATCCTCATGTTTTCTTCCATCCAATCTCTCAGATATTATTCTGAATGGATTTTTTAATATAAATTATTCCTTCAAAGAATAACTAACTCAAATGGATAATGTGTTTCTATGTTCTGTGTTTTGAGAATGATTTCTGCTGCTTTTTAAAGCAATAATATACCTAAACCACAAAGTCTGGTCCTGAATTTAGGGTCTGTTCAGATTTATGTTTGCAGTTTAGTTGTGAAAACTGAATCAGGATCCTGATTCAACTTTGAGATGAGTAAATTATGATCAAGTGAACAGATTTAGATGCAGTAAAATTCTACATTCCCAAATTAATCTGAATATTATTCTTTTATATATAGATGCCCACATGTCTCTTGAAGATGGCAGCCTAAAAATATAAGACCCTGCCAAAAGTGAATGCCTTCACCCTAGCCAGAATTTGGAAATTTATTTAAATGTTTTGGTAAATTAATCCTTCTCCTTTGTTCAGTAGTAATGAGCACATTGTGATTTTTCTCAAGCCTGTCTATAAAAAAAAAAATTTTTTTTTTTCACAGAATAATAGCAAACAGCTTCAGATGCAATGTTTTAGATTTGGGTTCTGTGGAGTGGGTATGACCAATTATACATTATAGCTACTTCTTGATTTGACTATTTAAGATACAGATATTCGAGTGTGTACAAGATTGTGAACTAACCGTATCTCTGTTCTCAAGTTTTAAAGAATGATTATTCCCATTGGTCGGTCCACTGGAAAAATGACCAAGAGGGTTTCTATTTATCCTAAATAATTTAGTGAAACCATGGATGTACAGTGCTTCAGAGAGAAAGAAGCCCCTGTCATCTCTTCATGTGATAGGAGCATAAAATAGGACTATCAAGAGAGCTTCATTTGTGCAGGTTTTTAAGCAGGATTTCCTCTCATTTTTAAAAAGCATGAATACCTTTAGCAAGTGTGATTTTTTTTTTTTCATGCAGGCAGCCTGACGTGAAAAAAAAAGGGTTTGGAAAGGGCTGTTAGAAATAACCTTGATAGCAATAACACAGCTAATGTGTCACAGAAATTTGAGATCTGGGTGCTTAGATAGGTCAGTGAAATTAAGCAAACTCTCATTTTATCTTTTCTTTCAAGCATTACCTGAAATTGAAATTATAACATGTTGAAGACAGTGAATGATGATGACACTCTCAAGAGATCTGAGACAAGTTGACTGAATATATTCCTCATTTGGGAACTAAACATCAAACTGTGACATGAGAACAATTTTCTGGATGGGAGCGAGGTAAATGGTCTGGCACTGTATGATTTCTCTACTAGATAAAGCTGCTGGAGAAGCAAGGTAACAGTTTCCTTGGATCACCTCCTTCTCCAAGATACTAGAATTGTTTTATTATGGATCGACTTGAAATAATAATGTGCTTAATTTTCTAATAATATTTTTTCCATATTTCATATACAGAATCAGAATTTACTTCACCTGATTTCAACAACAAAATTAAGAATCTATTGAAACATCCCTAAAGGTTAACAGTAGCCCACTAATTTTAATCTCCCTCTGATTCCTCTGTCATTAATGAAGAGAGTTAGGTATTTATCCCAAGGGACAGTATACTGCTGAGGATACCAGGAAGATGTAGTAAATGATTTGAAAAATGCTGTCTGGATATGAAGTCAATAATGTTAGATCTAAGAAGAAAATCTACTGATTTGAACTTAATTTTCTATTTCACTGACCCATTCATTAAAGTTCTGAAGGAATATTGTAGGATAGCAATTTAGAAGGAATAAAAATGAATCATTTAAAATTGATAAAATTTTAAATTTTATTTTCCCAGTGTTGGGGGTTAGTTTTTCCTTTCCTGTCTGGCTGTGGAATTTTTCCCATTGACGTGCTAAGGGGCACTGATTGCTGGGTCCATGAGACTTTGAGATGAGGAGAGGGAGAGCCTCCCTGCTTTTTTTTGAGTTTCTCTTGGAGGGCAGGGGGAAGGAGAGGTTAGAAGATTAGAATCAGGAAAAGGAGGGTGGGAAGCAGTTGCTGGCTCCCTCGCTTTTGGCTTCAGAGGAGAAAGGTCCTTGTTACACCTCCACCATCCCAACGCCAGGAGCTGCCTCTTCTGTTGTGGGACCCTGCACTGCTGCCCCGCTTGTACACCTCCTCACTTCAGCTTGCTATCTCCAAGCATCCTGTTGGAGCACCGGGACCAACACCATGAGCAAAAGTCTCTCCTCCACACCCTTCCCAGCTGGGACACTGCCACCATCACCCCCAGCCCTCCTGCATCTGTGCAGGACCTTCCCCTGCCACCACTGGTACCTGCAGCTGAGAAGGACTGGGACTGGGCTACTGCTCTCTTTGGTGGTCATTTCATAGCTGTTGTTGTTTTGTTTGTCTTGTCAGATGTACTGGTAAAGAGCTGTTATTCCTGAGAGCCCCTTAATTCCAAAATTATACTAATTCAGATGGAGGGGTTTATTAGCTCTATTTCAGGGGAAGGCCCTGCTCTTCCTTAGCACACCTGTCTTTTCAATCCAGGACATTCAAAATCACCAATTTTCACTGGAAATAGATCCTCCAAAAAACTGGAGAAGTTCATCAAGGGTTTGTTTGTTTATTCTATTGCACTCTCATTTTATCATGGTTCTATAATTTTATTTTGTTATTTTAATGTTTGGTCTCCTTATTTTCTTGCTCCTTCTCTTCCTCTGTTCCAAGGGAAATGGAATAAAGGAAGACATGATTTTGGAGCACATTTTTGGGAGTCAATTTGACAGACTTACCATATACAATTATTTAACATTCTTAGTATCATTACCTCCCAGCCAACTTTCCACTTTTCATTTTAAGATTTTCTTCCAGATCTATACTATTCACTTGGAATGTACTTATTTAAAAAAAAAGAAAAAAAGAAAAAAACAAAACCTAAAAACTTACAAAAAGAAAAAAGCTAAAAAATCAACCCTGCCAAAATATAACACCGAGGAATATTTCTTTAACACAGGAATGACAGAATTAAAATTATCTCTGTATTCATTCTAATATCAATGTTATTTCTTACACTAAGAGACATAATGGGTGAGACTTTATCAGACTATAAAAGAGGTAATGTTGGATTACTGACATTATTAAACTTACTCTGGCATTCTGATTCCATAAGAAGCTGCCTGTACCTGATGCTTTAAATAACAGCAAAAGCCACCATAAAGCACTTGTCCATTGTTAAATGTCATAATGAGAGAAGAAAAGTTCTTTCCTGACTCCCACAGATTATCAATTTATGCCCTGAAGCATACAATTTTATTGTAATTATGTTAGCTTGAATAGTTGTAACTGTTATTAATGTTCATAAAGTTGTAGCTTTGCCATGTAAATGTATTGGAGAAAGAAATAGAACAATGTAAAAGGTAACTAACCTTGTCATCAGTAGAAGCTGTGGGAGTCCAGCAAACAGGTCAGTTACTGAAGTGTTGAAAATAGAATTTTGGTTCTAAAAAGTACATATCTAATGCAACAAGGAGGAGAAAAGGGTCCATGTTCTTAAGAGTCATTATGATTTTATGGGTTGGGAATAGGTCATCTAAAGGTTTAGACAGAAAATGTGCAATGGCTGACATAGTTTCACATTGCCAGAAGGTTTAGGCAATAGCAATCTTAATGAAATGGGGTGAACTGACTGAATATTCTATATGTGAGAAAACCCTCTTCAAATTGTGGGGTTTTTTTGTTTGTTTGTTTGGTTGGTTGGTTTTGTTTGGTTTTGTTCTGTCTGTTTATTCATGTTTTTCTTTCTGGCATTATGTTTGCTTTAGTTGTAGCTTTAGATCACTAAGAGAAACAGTACTCTATGGCCTCTAAAGATCATTTTGGATGAAAACTGGGTATGAATATGAAGAAAAAAATATAAATTAAAAGCTGAAAATTATATTGGAAACTACACAGAAAGGAACCTTGAAAAAGCTGAGAAAGGACTAAATGGAAATTTATCTCCAAAAATGGCAAAAAAACCTATAATCATGGGATGAACTGAGGTTTTGCATTCTAATGGAAAATTTTTGGAGTCTAATCTGGACATGTCTAAATGTCTACTGAAGCTGACGTAATTAAATAGATTGTCACTAGCAAAACATTTTATACAGAAGCTGCATCCTGAAAGGATTAACAGAATAAAGGAGTTTAAACTTTTTTTTTTTCCCTTATTCTTTATATTCAGATTTCCCAGCATGGTTCATTATTCTTACTTTCCATCCATTTCAGTATGCAAATGTACTGTGTTCCAAAGACGAAGCATGTTATACAATTTACGAATTAAAGATTTTGCATTAAACATTGTGGAAAAAGTCAACAACTGTTGATTTTTAATAGGTGGAAATGTATGATACTCTATGTCTTTCTATTCCAAGTTATGTTAGCACAGTTACAGTTTTCCTGCAGTGTAATTGTGACTAAGTGAATAAAATGTCAGTTGGGATAATGAAATAAGAGTAGAAAGATGGTGCTGAAAATTAACTGCCAAACTAGCAGCTACATTAGCATGTTAATGTTTGTTTCAGTCTTTGACATTAAAAGGTTTGAAAAATAGCTAAGAAAAGCACTTCTGTACTCTTTGTTCCTGGGTAGACCCTTCAGGAGGAGTCTAGCAGTGACTGTTTGGAGTAGACGTTTATGATTGAGGTAGAAAATTTCTGAATATATGTTGTTCCAAGAATGTTTGACATTTTGCCTGGGAAGCTGTTCTCTAGTCTTGAAAGAAGAACAGACATCTTTTTGTAAGAAGGAAACAGAACCATCTCATTTCATGTCTGAGGATACACGAGACTAATAGTAAACCAGTAATGAAAAGCCCTTTCTCACAGTGTCTGGTAATTGCATGTATGACACTGTAGCTACATGCAACATGTTTTCCTTTTAAAATCAGTGTGTGTTGCTACTGCTAAGCCTTTGTGGAACAATAATTCATTTTGGCAAGATATATGCAACAGTGTTACATCCACAAAGCAGCTAAGTTGTTGCTCATATCAACACATGTTCATAAACTAAATAGATATCAATATCACAACAATATCACAAGATTGCTATACACTATCTTATAGTGTATAAGATATTATATTATCACTTGCTATACATTGTGATATTGTATTATATTTTACTGGTATACTATGTATGTTGTTATATATTATACTTATACGGGACTCTGTTGTTGTCAGAGAAAATTATTAATATATTTGGAACAAGAATGCAGGTGACCAAACAATATAAAGACTGTAGAAGTCACTTCTGACCTTGCTTGGGCATCTCCCACCCCAAAAATAATTGAAATTTCCAGAGGCTCTTAGGCTATCTTTGCAAATAACTTTTTGCAGATATAAAATTGCATCATACCCTAATATGGAACCTATACATGACATTGTAGGCAAAGCTCTCTGTAAGTTCTCTAGAAGGCTACAAAGGGCTCCAACAGAAACTAGGTGGATGATTCGCAGTATACTTGAGAAACTCATCTGCAGATTGATTAGTCCTGTCTCACATTGCACTGCTGCCTGTGTAAACATTGCCATTAAATGGAACTGTACCTTAGTATTTGCTCCACGGTTTTGTTGATTGTGTTTGTCTGGTAAGGTGCCATAGGTTAGGAATGATACTCCCTAGGTTAGTACTCCCACAGACACTTTGTGAACTTCACATTACTCGCTTGGTCCCCCCACTGCCTTCCCTCCTGAGGTGGGCTACAGAGGAGAACTGGAGGCACAAAATGTTAAGATCACAAATTGAGATAAGAACAATTTCCTGTAAAAAGGAATGAGAGAAAACTGGACAGTAACAGCAACAATATTAGTGGCAGAGAATATAAGGAGAAAAATGTTATTGCTCGCCCTAAAAGGCCATGAAAATAGACATTACCCCAATATTCACTCCAGCTTGAAACCAGAATCACCCAACTGTTCCCTCTAGCCTGAAGCTGGGGCACCAACCCACCTGTCCCTCTACCACTTTTACTGTACCAGAAGGAACCCCTTTTCCTCATAAGAGACTCCCTTCTCCCTGCCCTTAGCAAGGACATTAGGTGGTACAGAATAACCTCTGGGTCCTGGTCATGCTCCCTCCTGGCTGGAAGCATACATGACACTATCTTCCTTTAAGGACTGGTAGTTTAATATGAATGCAAAGGCTTCCCCAACTTTATAACATTCCTTTGGCATAAGATGGCAAAGATAAGGAAAATGAGGGATACTATGAAAAATCATTTATATAAATTTCCACTGCTATCATTCTATCCATATTAATTATACTCAGCATCTTGACTTTTTAATATTATTTTTTCCTTTCAAGAAGATAAATGTTTTCTTACATTTTTGTTTGGTTCATTTTTTTCTTGCTGTCCCCCTGGAAATGTATTTCTACCACATATACCACATTTTCCAAGGAAAGATCAAAAAATGTGAGAGTGTTTTCAGGAAATCTCTACCCATCAGTCTTTCCTTCCCTCTCAGTTATTAGGGTGAATAAAAATTTTAAGTATTAGAAAATTTGAATGTCTATGTAAATTGCAGCATCATTTAAATATTTTTATATATTTTGGTCTTTGTTTATATATACCTGCTCTACACATCAGAGAAGAGTAAATTTATCAAAAGAATTTAATAAGCATTGACATTTGCAGTGCATCAAGACCCTTAGCTACTGAGTCACATGATGCATTTCTACTGAGATGTTGAAATAATACAAAAGTGTTATAAAATACAATGAGAAATCTCAGCTCTCATCAGAAAAATTAATCTGCTGCCAAAGTTGAAGCATTTCTGTGTAAAGTCCTTGTGTAAATGTTCTTGCATAAGTTTGTCATATAAACATAATAAGTGTGTGCCTAATGACCATTTCAGGTTGAAATTTAAGAAAATTTTCAGCAGTGGTCTCGTGAGCCCTGTTAGGTTTACATTGCTAGCAGATTTCCCAAAGTGTGTTAAAAGATTTTTGGAAACAAGTCAAGAGCATTTATCTCCCTACAGAAATCCAACCCAGTATATCAACTACAGTACACAAAGAGAAAAAAGCATATGTTCATGTATCTGACAGCAACTGAAGTAATGTATACAAACAAGATTTTCATTGGGAGTTGTAAGCAACAGAACATTTCAAAAGAAAAAGTTGTGGCTGCAAATATTTTTTCTGAAGTTACATTATAAAGAGGGTTCAGGATCAAACAAACAAGCAAATAAAAAGATTTTGTATTGTTTCACAGAATTTTGAACTCTACATGCAATTACTTTTCAGATGTGTCACCTCAGATATTTCATGTAACCTTAGTCTATATTTAATTCTAGCGCAACAGTGAAGGGAAGAAAATCTGTGGAAATTTCAGTTGACTGGAAAAGGACAAGATCTATGTGCCAATGCAAACATTATCTATGCTGGTTAGAATTCATAGGGTTTAGGTATGGAACATGTAAAATTATCTGTGTAATTTGAATAAAGGGAAATGTCGTACTTAATGTACCGTGGCTAATGAATTCATTATAACCAAAATTTCAGTCATGCATCCTTTGCTACTTGAACACATATGAAAGGAACTATACGGGCTACTGAGAGGAATTTAAAACTCTTACTTTCTTAGTACCTCAGGCTAATTTTTACCAAGTTTTTTTTCATTAGGACTCCATTTGTTTGTGGGGTTCTTCCCAGTAGAAAAAAAAATAATATTTTGTATCCATTATCCAAATAAGGTATCATATAAGTTTTTCACCAAAGTTATAAGTAACAGAAATAGATTATAATAGATTTTTAAAAATCAGTTTTTATAGGCAGCTTTAGGAAGAAAATCAGTAAGATTTTGTGCAGATACTGAAAAATCATTAAAAATATTGCTCTTCTAAGAAACAACAAAAAAAGCTTGGGCTTTCCCCCCCAGGTTCACAGAGGCTGGGGATAAATCTGAATAAATGTATTTGTCATTTCTATGGCAACTAGCCACCAACTATTTTATGACACTAAACATTCAGTAACCATTCATTAATCATAAATTAAAATATCAGAGGGCAAATGTTAGGGTGAATAAAATGTGGAAGGGATACTTGCTTAGAAAACATTTAGCAATGAAGAATCAAAAGTACAAAACCCACAAAGGATGATGTAGAGCATCTGCTAACTATTCTTCTCAATACAGAGTTGAGTTAAAGTTGTTAGTGTGTTCGTTCATTTTTATAATTTTATATTCTTATGTTTTGCTCCTTTGTTTGGGCCCTGGGTTCATGGGCCCTGGCAGGATGGATCCATGAGTGTTGCAAAAGCTGGCACAGTAGCTGTGTCACTCATGATCATTCTGGAAGGGTCATAGTGGTCAGGAGAGATGCCTCAGAACTGCAAGAAAGATTTGCTGGAAAGCAGCTTTGTGAAGGACCTGGGGATTCTGGTGGACAACAGGCTGTCCATGAGCCAGCAGTGTGCCCTTCTGCCCAAAAGAAGGGTTTGCTAGAAAAGAAAGGCAACAGAAGAGAGACTAACTCAGCATTCTAACATAAAGAGAAAATTCTTACACTGACACTTTAAAACTGAGCTTTTGGAAATGTTCTGGGTAATGAGTCAGGACAAAAGGAACATTGATGTTATAGCAGTCCCCATAGATCAGTAAATCTGAGAGATCACATGAGTCAGACTTTTTGTGAGCAATCTCACATAACTACAGATACACACAATGAAGACAGTTGCATGGGAGCTGGTAATTCTAAGCACTCTTCCTGGCAGTAGCAGAAAACTGCTACTCACTGTCTGCTGCTGTTAGTATATGCTGAATTGCATTCGAAGAGTATCTGATTCATTGCATTACCTATACAACAAAGTGAAGTCATAACAGACATTTATGTGTCATCAAATTAATTAAATCCTCCAAAAAATGTAGAAATACATCACTGGGTTGACTGTTAACTGTCTGCAATAATGAGAAGGAATGAAGAGAATGAAAAAGTTGATTTACTGATACTGGGTCCACTATTAAGAGAGTAGGAAACTGTTGGCAGATGATAAGAAGGTCAACATGCTATGTTATTATTTTTTTAGAATTCTTGACTAAAATACCAGCTGCAGCCTAGAAGTAAATATAGTTAAAACCAACAAAGAAAGATTTCAGCCTTAAATAAATCAAGAATAGGCTAGAGACTACTTACACAAGTTAGGTTTTCATATTGTAAGAGTGGTGGTTTTTAGTCTATTAGTCTTTTATTTAAAGAATTGACTGGTGAAATCAGACCACAAATAGTAGTTATTTTGAAAATTTACAGATCTGAAAGGCAATTGCCATGCCACATTTAAAGAAAATGCAGAGAAGGAGGAGCTGTGAATCTTTTAATATTAATTTCTAAATAGTAACTGGAAAAAATAATCTAACAAACCCAAAGTACCTGTGAATAAAAAAGAGCAGAGCAATAGCCAAAAAAAAAAAAGTATATCAGTAACAAATTACCTCAAAACACTCTAATTTACTTCTGCAATAGGATAATAACCCTTGAACAAGACAGAAGTAGCAGAGTCATATAGTTTGGCTTTTAAAGCCTTTTAACATTGTGCCTCATGATAGTACTAAGAAAGCTGAGAAAAAACAAACAACAACAAACAACAAACAAAAACATTTGAATGAAAAAGCTTGAGGGTAGAATTCCAGCAAATCTGGCAAGGAAATTGTGTCTAAGTTGTAGTCTTGAGTTCACTGCCAAAAAGATGGGGGTTTGCAGGAATCAGTAAGTAAAACAAAGCACTAAAAATGTTGCTTGGGAATGAGTTGGATTCTTCTCACTGGATCTTCAACAGTGGAGTAAAAAGCATCTCACAAATTTAAATCTATATAGTCTATACATAATAGAACAGAATGTCCTGCCAGAGGCAGCTGGAAAGATTGGATAGTCCCTTGAGATGCCTGCCTGTGCATCCTCTTTGCTTAGCCCATATAAACTGATGCGAGAATAGGTGGCAATGTTTTAGCCTACAGGTTTTATTTGTCTATTTGCTTATGCCAGTAACAGTTTTAGCATCAATGGGAATATTTGCAGTCAAATGCATTCATTTCTGGAGTTTTTGTAAATATGTCTAACTGTTGGTTAAAAACAATGTGTGATTTAGTACTTGCAGGCAATTCCTAGGTCAAAGGAAGAAGCAGATATTTTATATGTGTAGTTAATTACTCAGACATGAATTAAGAAGCATCAGTCTTCTGTTTTCATGAACAATGCTATTTATAGACATCAGAGAGAAATGGACTGTTTTTCAGAGAATTTGAAGATTTAATGGTGGATTTCTGTGCTTTTAGGATTACATCTATGTTGTATAGTATTTACTAAATTTAAAAAGTTAGGTTTTAATGTTAACACTACAAAGAGTTTGAAGTCTAATTCTAGGGAAGGTTCAAATGGTGCTCTGTGCCTCTAACTACACCATATGGTCTAAATGATGAGTATTTTATAAACATGCTTGAGTCAGCTCTAAATTAGGTCATGGCTAAAACAGCAAAATCTAAGTCAAATTTGGGTCAAAACGACCTGCTTGTCCTTTCTGTGTAACACAGAAATAATTCAATGCATAAATCATGTACATCTGCATAGATGTGGAATTTGTTAATCATGTTCTTATCATTAAAATTTCACATGTTGTGTAAAGCCACAGTATTCCATGAGTATCTAATTATGCTTTACAGAGAGAAAAAAAATTGTCCTACTTAGAAAGAAAAATATGTAGGCATAAGTATTAAATCCATAGTTAATAGGTCCTTAAGGTTTTTTGAGATCTTTCATCTGAAGCTGGATTTAAATTCCCATGTTCTGCAGTTCATGACTAAATTCATTCTCTGCATCTGTTGTTATTACTTTTTGCTGGGTTGTCTAGTTTTCTGCAATACTGTCTATTAATCCAGAATACTCATATATTACATTATACATATGCAATAGCTGTTAACACTGTAAAATGTGGTAATTTCTTTCCTCGGAGGCTCTTAATCTTTTGATGAATATTGCTGGTATGCTACCATATTGATCCAGAAGCCTGGGACAGCCAGCTGCAGAAGACAGCTAACATCACAAGAATGTATCTGCATAGAGCTCAGTTTCTTAGTAAAGCTTGTCTCAAATGTTTGGAGTGGCTTAGCATAAAGGTGATATTCAGCTCTCCTAAAAATTAGATTATCTAAAATTTCCTATCTAATGAAACCATTGGGCTTTGACTATTGGAAGGAGAGCTGCCCCTGGGGACATAACCTTTTCCTCCAGTGGGTGTCTGGAGCTGAGTCAATACTGACTGGGGCACTCTGCAGTGTTGGTGCCCTGTGTTTTGCCCTTCCACTCCCCTTAGGGTACATCCTGGCTCCTTTACTCCCCACGCACACGGATACATGTTTTTACATTTCCTGGGGGAGGATAACCTAGACTGACCCTGGCATGGCTAGGGAGCAGAGGCAATCTAAGGAAACACTATTCAGTAAAACAGAAGCATACTTGGGGGGCTCTACTAAGCTGGTCTCTGTATGTTCCCAGCTCGTTCTAGTGCCTAGACTTAAATTAGAGAGTTAATAATATAACAATACTTTTGGTTATTGAATGCTTGCTTTTTTTCCCCCACATCTTAAATAGATTTCCCAATCTGTAAATTTCCTAACAATCCATTAAAACATTGAGGAAAATAGGTTTATCAAGATATCAAGCACTTAGTTCTGTTTCAGTTTTAATTTCACTAAAAGTTCTTTATAGATCTGGGAAACATTGTATTTGTCATTCGTTTTATTAGTAGCAAATGAAGCTTTTGATGGCTTGGAAAGATTATCTGGAAGATTCTCATGTTTTTGAAGTATCTTAATATTAAGTAGCTTTTGTTATTTCTCGGAAAGTAGTTTTATAAAGAAATGACTCATTAATCCTGTGCAGTCAGTGATTTCAGCAAGAAGTTGATGCAGTATGTATTTCACATGTCAACATATATGGTACCATTCAAACTACTTAGAAGAGTCATGTTTATATTTTCGTTTTTAAGCAACACTTTAAATCAGAAGTCTACAATAGTTTTATGCATAGCATTTTTTTGTGCTATAAATTAAAATCAGAATAATTTATAAGTATATTTAAAATGAAATCTAGTATGATGCAACATAAACTAATGAATAAATATGTTCAAAATTCAAATATTATGAAAAATAATGTAAAACAAATATATAATGCAATTAACTTTTATTTCAAGGTATCTTTCACATAAAAATGATAACAATGCAAATGTTTTCTGTTTTTTACACTTCTAAGTATTGCTTTTCAGGACAGTGAAAATTTTTGACATAATTATATCACATTTCCTCAGCCTACATGAGATTGTCTAGTATGCCGTTAATCACATCTTGAAAAAACTCCAGTGATGGGAACTATACCATGTTTCAGGGAAGGTTGTTCTAGTCACTGCCTGTTCTTGCTGCAAAAATGTATTTCTTGTATCAAGATTTAATTGGTCCTGATCTGCAATTTGTACTCACCAGACATGGACTTTTTTCATGGGGCTTCTGTCATGAAGAGAGGCATCCCTCTGTGTAACTGTCCTTTAAGTACAGGGATAGTGTTATGAGGTTGCCACAAGCCTTCTCTTTCCAGGGACAAAAGACCTAACTTGTCCCTCTTAGGGCTGGTTCTCCAGCCCCTTTGATCTTCATGGTGACATTCCATTTGACTCTTCTCAGTCTCTCCATATCTTCTTTTAACTTCTGGGTGCCAGAAATGGCCAGAAATGTACTTGAAGCGTGGCTTTACAAATTTTGAATAGAGTGGGATGATCACATCTCTACCACTGCTAATAATGTTTCTGCAGATGCAGCCCAGGGTCCATTTTTCTTTCACTGTTGCAGCCACACACTGCTGACTCTCAGTCAGCTTCTTGTCCACCAAGACCCCCAGGTGCCTTTCGGTGACACTGCTCCCCAGACACACAGATCATGGCTTGTTCTGGGCTCCTTGCTGCTGTCATCCCAGGGGCAGAACCTTGCAGGTGTTTTTGTTAACCTCATACAGCTCTTTCTCGCTTGCTCCTCCAGCCTGCCCAGGTCTCTGTAAGATGTCTCTTCCTTCTCATGTCTGCCTCACCACCAGTCTGGTGTCATCAGCAAACTTGGTGAGGCTGCTTTCAATCCCATCATCCAAATAATTCATGAAGACACTTAACATTATGGGGCCCAGCACTGATCCCTGGGGACCTCACTGGTGACAGGCTGCCAGCCTGAGTGAAAAACCATTGATCACCAACTACCCACTGAGTGCAGCCTGTTAGCCAATTCCATACCCAAATCAAAGACCACATAGCCAAGCTGTGCCTTGACAGTTTGTCCAGGGAAGGGTTGTGGGAAATGGTGTTGAATGATTTGCTGAAGACCAAGTAAGCAAGAGCTCTGCTCAAGTTGACAGAATATGCTATTTTGCTGTAGAAGGTGATCGGGTGAGTCTGGCATTAGTGAAGGCATATTGCCTTTTCCCAATCAGCTGGGTTTCTATCATCCTACCAACAGACTTTCCTAAACTCTGTTCCTGTGGAGGAAAAGGATCAAGCCATCTGTGCTGTTCATATTCATGTGAATGCTGTGCATCTGCACAGGTGCTGGTAAGGCACTGTTTTCTCTCCGTGTTGCCTGTGCAGGCAGCTGTGTGCATTCTGGATGTGTGTATGTGCGACAGGCTGCTCATGCAGCAGGCTGTGAGTGCGGTGTGAGTGTGTGTTCCTGTTGGGGATTGTGTGATGAGCCTTTTTCCTGGCTGGACATGGGACAAGAGCAGCCTCATCTCCATCAGGCTACCCAATCCAGCAACCTCTAAAATGGGAATGTGAATCCTCAAATCGATGTCATGGGTAATACTGGTAAGAAAAAGAGTATTTTTCTACTGCATGGGAATCTGATATGATTCAGGGGCATCCATGTCCTTGAGAACAAAACAGTGGTCTAACTGAGCTGATTTTTCTTCCAGTTTGCTTTTTTTGCCTAATTGTTATTTTAATTCACTCAGAGGTAAAACAGTTTATTTATAGCTGATTGGACTGTCTTATCTTACAATGGAGATAAAACTATTTAAAATAACGTGGGGATCAAAACTTGTTTATGTTATAGAAACATCACTTCAGTAGAATAAACATTTCTGTGTAAGAAGTTTTGGTTTTCACTGCGGTCTCACTGCAGTATAGATTCTTGGCAATCAATATTTTCCCTAAAATACTAAGAATAATTAAACAGTAAAGATAACTATTGGGAAAAGTACAGCACATCTTTACATTTATCACAGAGAACAATATTGGTGGCCAGACTGTGACAAAAAAATTTCTCTAATGTGACCACATACTGTACATGTATAACAATTACCACAACAAAACAAACAAAAAAGAAAACATTGCTTTCAGGAGAACTAAACAGACTGTGAATGTTGTTGTCTTCATTATTTTATTAGGAAAGGAGGGGTTTATTTTGGGGTTGGCGTCTCTTTTCTCCTTTAAAGAGTCGGGGGTTTAGCAAAAAACCAAAGCAAACAGATCAAAAATATTTAGTAAAATGTTGCTGAGAAGAATTTTTACCAATCACCTACTCTAGGGAAGAAAAGAATATTTAGATGGAACATGGAGGATATAAACTCAAGTCCTTTATTTGTCTGAGGAAACATGGGCTCATGTTACACATAAAAGTTCTCTAATGCCCTTATTATATGGTATTTTGGGATTTATCAGGCTTTATAGCATGGAACTAACTATAAATTGCAGAAACTAAAAATCTGGAGAAATTCTGTGGAGGCTAATTGTATTTTGCTGTGTTATTTTTCAAGTCAATTCCTTGTTCCAGTCATTTTGAGAAACTTGTTCACACACTCATGTGGGTGTAATAAAAAGGTACCATGGAGGAAATAAGAAGATAAGAAATGCCTAATGGTGATGAAATGAATGTGCATATGAAGTTCTGAGGAGTGAGATGTTTAATTATATTCTTATATATCTAAATATTGAAGCTGTAGGTACTCACATTCTTAGTGTTCTGGTCTTTGTTAATTTTATTCTTGGGGGTTTTTCTTACTAGTCTTAGTAATGAAATAACAAGAACAGTGAGAATTAAAACAAGTTTTAAGGTCACCAAAAATTAGTAGCCTTCATGGTGATTACCACACCCTGTGAATTCAACCCTTTCAAGGATTTTAGTCGGATGAAACAAAAGATCATAGTATTATTTAGTCTAAATACACAGATATCCAGATTGCTTTCTGAATTAGTTCACTTGTTGGTTATAAGACTAGCCAATCAGTGGACTATATTGTACAAATAAACATAACAGAATGTCTCACATCTAACTGTACAGAACAGACTTTGTTCAGAAATGAATGGACAGTATTTATGAGAAAGCTGATAGGGAATTCTTCTTCCATGGGATTTAAGATTTATCTGAACATAGAAAGGTGTTTATCTATTGGTACAGAAGTAGGACTTACCTATTTTGTAAATTATCAGTGTATTTGAGAATGTTTAAATAACACTTACCAGTTATGCAAATAATGACATACACATTGTACTATCCAATAGGCAGATTGGATAAAATTGCATATAAGAACCTACACAAAAATCTCTTTTTGAAAACAATATTTAACTGCATTTTAATACCCATTCAAATTTTGACTTTTATGTCCTTTTGGTTAGTGACTTGTTTCATTGTGCTGTGACTAATTTTTCAGTTTCTCTGATTTCTGCCTTTAAATTTGTAAAGTTAAAACATTGACCTATATATAATTCCTACTGTAAGCTTCATGTAAGAATTATGATAAGAAGTACTATTATCTCCTTCAAAATAGGATTTCAGTTACCATGAACATTTCCCTGACAGCTCAAGGAAGGAAACTTCTGTTATTATTTTTTAAAATAGCTTTCAGGAAAAGAAAAGAGTAATGCTTTATGAAGGATATTGAGTTGCTGAGGACTTTGCTGAGGACTTGCTTTTGTTTAAGGACTTATGAAAAGAAGCTAAAAGTAATTGGTTGAGAAGATCCTTTCTGGAACTATCAACAGAGAACTAAAGAAAAATTAGATAAATTAATTTTAAAAATAATTTTTATTGGGCTGCACTGTTTAAAAAAGAGAAGCTTATTTTTATTAGTTCATCCAGGTAGTCTTGTTCCATTTTATGTGTTACATTATTGTCGAGCCTCTTACAATAAACTAAATTTTAAAGTTTTAAGTTTTGCTCCATTTTCACATACCATTTTTTTGTATGATTCAATAAAGCAATAATCACATAAGCATTAAAAAATCTCATTTACCATTGCCTTAGTTTAAGACAATTTAAAGAGGTGGACACTCTAAAATGAGTTACCTCCCTTTAGTTTCAACCAATCCCTTTCCACCAATAAGCAACTACTACGAGAATATTTAAGTAAAAAAAAAAAATAGTTTACTAATAAATGAAACAGCAACAGGCATAAAATAACAGTGAGTAATCACTAGATACAAAAGTGCTAAATCTTATGAACTCCTTGGGAAGGGTTGCCCAAAATGGAGGGACACCACCCCCCTCCAAGATGGCCCCACTGCTGACTGTGTGAACGCAGAAAAAGGGAAAATGCCATCAGACCCTTTCCAAGATGGAGCCTGCTGCGGTGGGCTCGGGAAGATGCCTGTGCACAAAAAACTCAAGATGCAGTCTGAATATCAAAGCAATTGGATAGCATATGGATGCTGGAGGAGATAGAGCATGGCTCCTGGGCAGGAGGGGTAGGAGGGCAATGTACCTTCAGGGCATCCCCTGGATGAAAATGGTATTCTTCATGTCATCCTCGCCCCTCCACCCCGGGACCATACCTTGTATCTTCTCCTCAGGAGTGGCCAGTTCAAACATCACCTCAAGCAGGGCCAACACATGAGTTGAGGTCACAAGGGCCCATGATCACACGGGCTTCATTGTATATTGCTTCCCTTTCACAGGATAAATCCCACCACATGACTGATACATATTTTCATTTCTGAAGTTTAGTCCCACCAGCTAACAATACATTCTTTTACATTATGTTATCCACATGCACAACTGCAGACCAAATATGTCAGGCCTTAGACCCATCTTCAGTCCCAAACACACATGGGCAACTGCATGCTATGGGAAACAAAGGAACAAGATGGTGGCAAACGCTTCCTCGAATGCAGGAACTTATGGCGAAGTTCTAGCAGCAGATGAAGACTTGCCAGAGTGCATGGGGTCATGCCACTGCCTGCTGCTTCCTCCTGCTGTCCCCCAGACTCTGTGGTGATGGTGCTGATGTTCCCTGCTCTGTGGGTGGGACCTGGGTTAAGCCTCCCAAGGCTGAATTGTTACAGGATTGTCATTGCTCCAGGCCTCATATGAAATCACTCTTCTTCCGGGTCACTCGACACTACACTTGATAGAGAGGCCTTACAATCAGACTGTAATTTGGAATGTGCATTCTCTAAAAACTCACAACATATAAACAGCTTGCGTTTCTTTCTTGTTGGTGGAGACATTGCTGTTATCTTAGTAATAGCATCCATTGGATCAATGATGTCCATCTTGCCCTTTTGTTACAAAAAACTGTATCTCCTCTGCAGGACCCTTTTCTTTGCTTTATGGCAAAACTGTCTTTCAGAAGGATACTCCCTTTCTCAAAAACTTCTGCTGCTCTATTTCTCCATACAATAACATCATCAGGGTGTTCCAGGTGTTCCAGAACTTCACTCTTTCAGTCTGAATCAGTCCATGGCAGATGGTCAGGCTGTGTTTCCACCCCTGGGGCAGTTGACGCCAGGTATATTGACCTTCCCTCCAAGTGAAAGCAAACTGGTGCCTGAACTGTAGCAAAAGGTATTGAGAAGAACTCTTTAGCAATATCAGTTGTAGCACCACTTGGCTGTCTTTGACTCCAGTTCATATTGAAGTTGCAGCATGTCTGGAGCAGCAGCATTCAGAGGCAGTGTGACTTCACTGAGGGCACCATAGTCTGCTGTCAGCCTCCATTCCCCATCAGATTTTCACACTGTCATATGGGGCTGCTAAAGCTTGTGGGCAAGTCCTGCTGATCACACCTTGATTTCTAGTCAATTAGTTAATTTATGAATGGGAGTTATGGAGTTTTGGTTGGTGTGATATTGCCTCTGGCACACCATTGTGGTAGTGATTGGCACCTGCTGTTCTTCAGCCTTCAGCAACCCCACAACAGAAGAGCTGTCTAAGAGACCAGGCAAGATAGACAACTGTATAATTTTCTCTGTCTCTGAGGCAGCTATACCAAAAGCTCACAATATGCTTTTGGGTCCTTGAAATGTCCTGAGGTAGTCTATGCCAAGGATGCACAGAGCCTCTGGACCAGTCGTGAAATCGTTTTGTATCTCCTGCAGTTTACTAAAGCGAGGGATTGAGTGGTGGTTGACTCTTCTGTCTCTTCTTCCTGTTCCTATGATGGCCCTTGTAATGGCATCGGTAATGGTATTGAAAATGGCCCTTGCGATGGACCTGCTTCTTCATCCTCTTTTCCCTCTCTGACCTTCTTGTCCTCCTTGACTGTTTTTGTTAACACAGTATGACTTTTGTGTGCATTTCTTCACCTTTTGTACAGGGGCAACTGACACTGGCACATGTTGGTTCTCTGGTTCGGTGGCAGTATCTGTCACTGGGGTTTAGAGCAGCCACACAGTCTGTCACAATGGTTAGAGTAGCTGCAGTGTATGTTGTCCTATCCAGAAACCTCCCCTAAGGGTACTGAACAACACTGAAGATCACTTGACAGGCCTGGGTCAGGCCCCAGTACATTGTAGTGGTTTGGGTCCTCTCTGAGGCGCCAGGTAGACAGCACACCTTTTTCAAATATTTTACAAGTATTTTTGATTCTGCACTTGCTCAGGGGTAAGGTGCAAACACATCGGAGGCGCCCACTGCCCTAGGCACTTGCCCATACCATCCCACACACCCCAACACTCAGAACTATCCATCCTTTGGGCGGATCTCTGGGTGATATTCTTGGTTAACTATCTGACCTTTAACAAGACACAAAACATTTGCACTGTTGCTGGTTCCTAGCAAATATACCAGGGGTTGGTTTCAAGAGAGTTCAAAGGATATTCAAAATCTTTAAAATTTTCAAGCAGTATGGTAATCAGCCTGGTGGAGAAGGAAGGAAAGAAGGAAGGAAGATGTAGAAATCTATCTCGCCCACAGGCTGTCTTTCTGAGGAGAACAGGCCACAAGTATGATTATTAATCATTCCCAGATCATTCAGTAGATGAGTCCCAAATACTGAGGTGCTTGCAATACTGAATACATTCACCAGACTGGTTACTGACCATCAACACCAGGATATCATAAGCCAACAAAATAGCCCTGAATTATAATCTTAGCCCAGGCCCCAAGGACAATAAACATTACCACAGGAAACATAATACAAGTAAGATGCTACTGCTATTACAATACAAAACCCTGGGCTAAAACACAACTGTGAGAGCAAATAAATTCCCATTATAACCAACAACTATTGAACCAATACAATGAATGTTTATAACAACTTTTATTTAATACACTATAGTCAAATCTGTCATCTCAACCCATTGTGCCTCACACTGGGCACCAAAAAAGATTGTTGTATTTGAAAACCAGCTGGCAACTAGTCACCATACAGCTGCTTGTTCATGGAATGGGGATGGGAATCAAAAGTAAAACTTGTAGATTGAGATAAGAACATTTTATTCATTAAAATAATAATAATAATAATAATAATAATAATAATAATAATAAAACAAAAACAAACCAAGGAAAAACAAGCAATGCACAATAGAACTGCTCACCACCCACTGACCAATGCCAGACCCTGTCCCAAACCCTGATCAGCCTCCCTTCCAGATAACTTGCCCAGTTTATATACTGGGCATGTTGTTCTATGGTATGGAATAACCCCCCAGGCGAGTTTCAGGCACCTATCCCAGCCATGCTCCCTCACAGCTTTTTTTTTGTGTACCTCCTCATTGGCAGAGCACGAGGCATTAAAAAGTCCTTGATTTAGGATTAATACAACCTAGCAGTAATCAAAAGATCATTGTGTTATCAACATTATTCTCATACTGAAAGCACAGTGCATTAGTATCTACTGAGAAGAAACTGTCTCAGCCAAAACCAGGACACAAATCTATACATATATATGTAACCACTTATTAACAGAATTTCACCATATAACTTTAAATATTTATATTTATACATGAGCATTCATCCATTTCCATGTATTTATTAAAGTAATTTATACCTGTGGTCCTAGAAGAGGGTTTGTGATAGCATATTTAATAATTGAAGACAAAAGTTCATAGCTCAGTTATAAAGTATCACTAATCAAGCAATTACTAGCCATTGGCAAGGCAAAAAGTAATGAAGCTTGATGCTGGAAGGACAGCCTTTGAAAATGAAACACATTCTCAGTGTTTGATACTAAAAGTGCTGTATAAATGAATAAAATGTAATGTAATATAATTATAATTAAGGCAAAGTTGAGGTCAAGTATCCTTTAAATTGAGATTAAGCATATTATTCATGACAGTGCAGGCATCATTAGACATGTATAATTGTCTATGAAGAGGAAGCTATGTGAGTGAGCTTGACATCACCAGTAAGCAAATTCAGATTTCTTTTGTAGTTATGTAAGAGATATAAATCTTCAGGAATATTATTTTGTGATGGAACTGGAAACATAAACCTGTGCAACAGCAAGTCAGAGACACAAATCTCTACACTTACACAATAATTCGTTTGCTACTATTTTGCAATTGATAAATGACACACACAACATGAACAGAAAAGTGGGAGGTAAATTTGGATGGTGAAGAAATAAATGTAAGAAAGAAAAGGATGGGAGGAAAGAAAATAAAGGTGAATGTTGCTCCCCAGTACTATGAAATCCAAGTCAACTATTTCAGGATGAAATATGAGAGAAGGAAGCATAATGAGAATAACGTGAAAAATAATTTATGAAATTCAGTAGTTAACTGATGCAAATTATGCAGTCTGGTTCTGTTAAAGTGTTGTCACCAGATGCTATGAAAGTTTAATATCCTATGTAAAATGGTAAATATACTTTCAAGGATAAATGATGTCTAACAGTTTTGTCCAAGAGAGATCAGACTCAACCATTTTTTACTACAATAGTGTCATTTTTTTCATAGGGACATTCTGTCATGGAAATCTGGTTTATTTGTGACAGGGTGCTTACAAAGGGAAAGGGAGCATATGTATATTGATTAATACATTAAAAAAGATGGCAATGGAAGGTGTTGGAACTACAGGTGTTGGTTAGATTTAAAAGTGCAGAAACAGTTATTACCTTTTCGTCTTTCTTTTCTTTACCTGGTCTCTCAATTAATATCTATGTGATTTTTTCCTCCCCTTACACACCCATATTACTCTTCCTTTGTTCAACAGTTAACAATTGCAATATATCTATGTTTATAACAATATCTATGCCTATATATCTATATATGTGTGTATATAGATATATAGATATATATGTAGATACACATATATGATGTAGTACTTCCCCTTACTCATCAGATCACAGACAAACATTTGACAACATTTACAGACTGCATGAGGTCATGGGCATGTATTTTGCAAAATACTTTTGGTGAAGCCTTTTTTTCCATGGTCATGGAGATAATCTCTAGTATGTAAACTATTTGTAATAATTTAAATATATCTATTACATATAAGTCTATCATCCTGGATGCTGAATTGGATGTTAATTAAACACATTTCTGAGAGATGAAAGAGATAGCACAATGTCTTGTCCAATACCAAAAAGTGAATCACTACAGATCAAAAAAACCTAAACAAATGCAGAGAACAATGAGATCAAAGTCTGTAAAAAGGGCACTTAAATACATTAATTTAACCTAGATGGTAAGTATAAAGGTAATGAACCAAAAATTAGATCACGTTATGGGTAAACAAACTAAATAAAAATAACACCTACATTGCTGTGGGACTTGTGCAAGTCAGATTATATTGTATTTTTTACCAAATATCAATTCATGTTCTTCTGGATGCAAATTACTTTGTTCTTATTTCTGTACAGCCATACTTGTATTACACAGTGGCATAGAACACTTAAGAAAATCCATGTTAAATTAGAAGAATATGGTGTGATGGACATGAGCTCAGTCAGTAAATATACAAATACACATACCTAAAAGTGCATATATAATAAATATACACCAAATTTCTACATTATTATTTGTAAGCTCTCAGTAGCAGTTTCAATTCAGGAGTAAACTGCCCTCCATTATATATTAGCTGAACAGACAGACATTTATATGGAGCAGAGGCCATCTCTAGTTTCTCTCATATAACTTGTTTATAGGTCTGTGTCATTATTTGGATGCATGTGATGAACAGGAGAGGCATTAATCACTGCACCGAGAGGAATGAAGTAACGGTGGGATTTAGCTAGTGCAAGAAGCTGTATTAGCTCTCCTCTGTAGACTCGAGTTTTGATATCTGACTGCTGAACACAGTGCTTACCCTGCATCTCTAAAAGCTTATCACTACTATGTAACACTTGTCAGCTTACTCAGTCTCTGCAAAAATTTTAAGTACAATAATATTTAGCTAGGAAATTTAAATTGTAATGAATTGTAGAGGGACATGGACAATGCAGATACTAATAATGCTATATTTTGAGAAACAACAGAGATACTATTTCTAATAATTTATTCACTCTTTTATAGGTGAAATTCCTTGCGAATTTTTACTGTAGACTATTTATTTTGGTTATTATATTTTGGCTATTCATTGTTTCTTCCCCATAAATTAAAATGCAAGTAATTTTAGGTGCAAGATATAATTTTTCTAAGCTTCTTATTTATTTATAAGTGCTGTGTAAAAGGTCTAAACAGTTATATTTGAATACTTTGATAGTTTTCAATGTTCAGAATAAATAAGGCAAATGGACTTCTCGAAACACAATTTTAGACTACTTCTATAGACACTGTGTTTGGGAATCAAGCTTATCATCCATGAATTCTATCAGCTTAAAGTGTGAGCATGAAAACATCCTGTGCTAGAGCTTAAGGATGTTTTTCTGTTATGTTCTGGTTCTTTTTGTTCCTTCTTGCTCATCTTTTCTCCAGAAAAAAAAAATTAAAAAAAATTAAAATCTGTATTTTGTCTTTTGTTTAATTGAGTTTTTCAGCTACCCACCTTCTGTTCATTGTGGAGAATTCTAAACAAATCATTCTTAATTTAAAAGTTAAAGGCCAACTTTCCTCTGCTGATCTGACATTTTTTCTCTCTTGGTAATTATTTACCTATTAATTTCTGATACATAAATCTTCTGTACTATACAGACAGTAAGAATCAAAACCATAAGCCTGGAACCAGATTTTGATGTGAAATTGTTATCAACTGGACTGAGCATTAGACTAAACAGCAAAATATTATTTGCATTTATGTTTATGTTGCCACTGTCTGAATAAAGATGATTTTAATACATGAAGGAAGAGTACAAGCAAGACAGAGAGAGACTTCTTGCCAAGACCTTTATAACAGGATAAAGGATAAGGATAAAGGACAATAGGTTTAAACAGGAAGCATAGATTTACATTGGATACAAGGAGGCATTTTATGGTGAGGCTGGTGAGACACTGGACCAAGTTGCCCAGGGAAAGTGAGGATTCCCCATCCTTGTAAACATCTGAGGTCAGCCTGGATGAGGTTCTAAGAAGGGGCTGAGGTCATCAGTAATTTTTTCTGGTGCTCCTTCCTCAAGGAAAGGATTCCTCATGCTCTTCCTCTGCTCCAGTGTGGTGTTGCTCTCGTGGGAAAGAGTTCTTCACAAAATGCTCCAGCATGGTCCCCTTCCACAGGGTGCAGTCCTTCAGAAACAGGCTGCTCCAGCATGGGTCCCTCACAGGGTCATAATTCCTGCCAGCAAACCTTCTCCAGCGTGGGCTCCTCTCTCCACACTTCAGCAGATCCCTGCCAGACTCCTGCCCAGCATGGGCTTCCTGCAGGGTCACAGCACCCTTTGGGCACATCTACCTCTTCCAATGCAGGATCCTACAGGGGCTGCAAGGGAACCTCTGCTCTGGCACCTGGAGCACCTCCTTCCTCTCCTTTATCACTGACCTTGGTGTGTGTAGAGCTGTTTATTTAACATATTCTCACTCCTGTTGTTCTACAGCTTTTTCCTTCCCTTCTTAAATACATTATTCCTGAGATGCTAACACTGTCACTGATAGGCTTAGCATTGGCCAGCAGAGATGGCATCGACCCTGTCAGACCTGGGGAAGCTTCCAGCAGCCTTCACAGAAGCCACCCCTGTAGCCCCACTAACAAGACTTTGCCATTCAAATCTTATGCAGCAGTGTTTGTACCAATAGCTATATTCAACTAGTGCTGTTGTATTGTCAAGATCCATGTAAAGGTAAAAAAGGCAGTAAATGATTGGCATGTGCTCTTTCTTTCAGCTACAGTTTAGTTTCTGTCATAATTCAGTGAAGTTGTGCTGAATGTCACTGGATGTCAGAAATGTCAAGACTGTTAAAACCAAAGCCAAATCCCAAGATGCAAACTGTGACATCAAGGTCCATAACACTGGCTGCCGCCAAGGGGGCTGTTTCATCTTCTGGAACACAAACCTTGGCTTCAATTTTCATTGAAAAAGGTGTTGTTTGTATCATAAAAAAAAAAAAGAAAAAAAAATCCTTCAGTAAAACTTGTCATCAAAAGTAGAGCAACAGCATAAGCATCCAGATAAAGGATTTATTTTTCATGTTAAAATACATACTGTGCACCTATACCACAATCTAACCTAACATAAATAATATAAATGTTTTCCATGGTTAAACATTTCTATGTGTGAAGCCCCATCCTCAAAAAAAGAACAAAACTGTATGTTATGATGCAACTTCACAGAATGGCAATAACTGATAACTTATTGTTTCTCTTAAAATAAATAATTTATTCTGCTGAAGTCTGTTAATTGAGAGCACTAAAGGAGGACAGTCCTCCTATATAAATAACTTAGCATTTTGTAATTGAAATCAAATTGTTTGCATGTTTAGTGGAAAGTTTCACAGTGTTAGCGTGATAATAGTTGGAAAATTTTTGGCTAAATAAAATCTTGAACTTTTTTATTTTCTCCTTTGAAACATCTGAAATTTGCTGCACTTAAAAATTGTATTAGTTTAATAATTCTGAATCTTTATATAAACTTCCCTATTTATTTACACTGGTAATTTTGGCTGTTTTCTATAATTACAGGTAAATTATTCAAATAATAAAAGAAAAAGAAGCAAAGCCATGCTAGTAGATCTAATTATTTCTTGTTTATCATTACCTTATTTACAAGAAATGTATAGCATTCACAATATCTACAATATATCAACAATTCTTGCACTATTTCTAAAGAAATAATGCAAGGAGTTTACTGGAGAATGGATCTCTGACTTACATTTTTAATACATCTTCATCACTACCTTTCCATCACTTAAAGTATTTTCTTTCTCCATGGAAACAATCAACAGAGTGAGATCATACTGAAAACCCAAAGACTTTAGCATATTACTTCTTTAACTTTTCTTATTTTAAAAGGACACCCTGTGAATGCAGGCAAAAATACACAATGATTTGATCAGCAGGACAGTACTAGTGGTCACTCACAAATACAGTGTTTTCATCTGATCTGCAGAAGGTAGTCATGTAACCAACTGCTCCAATTTCACATGCTGCTTTTGTAAAAGCCAATAGACTCTATGGACGAAAGTGAGAGAGACTCTGTAGAAAGTAATAACGTCTATATAAATAAAACAGCTAGCAGGGGGAAGAGAGAAGAAAAATAAAGGTTGAACAAGCAAATCTTTCCACTTCTATAAAGTCAAGAAGAGGAAACTTCAAGCCAAAGATATGGTAAATTTAACTTAATTATATTAATGGATTAAATAATGAAAAGATAAAGATGACTGGCAACTTCAGCATAAAGGGGAGTGTCAGGAAGGGAAGAAAGGTATACATTTCCTCTATTTTTACCAGGCTATAGAAAATTTTTCAGAGGAAAAATAATAGCTATATGTAAACTAACATCAACTGATAGTTGAAACTTATGTTTTAAAAATATACCAACCAATATGACAACTTCTAAGCAATTAAGCCAGATGATTTAGCAGAAATAATTTCAAATAACAAGTGTTTCTATTGACTTTACGGAGGTATGAATCTGACCAGTGTCTCTGGTTAAAATAAGCAGAGCATTTACTATTCCTACCATGAGTGATTTCAAACAGAGAAGAGTTCTGTCCTCACTGGAGGTACTTAAGCAAAATTTTTACAGATTATTTGGTAAAATTATTTCCACAAATTATTTTAAATTCTGTTAATAATTCAATGTAAAGCATCAGAAAGGCTGATGACCATTTGTTAGCATGCTCTTACAGTAACTTTTTGCCATCAGTTCACTGATACCTTACTCCTGCCTTTTTACCATAATGACCTTCATGATGTTGATAATTATATATAGCAGAAAGCTTAGTTACAGATAACAGTGAAGCTTGCTGATTTTTCTCCTTTCAGTTAATTTAATGTGATACTACTATTTATCACCACTTTTGCTTTTAATTCTGTCACCTTTCTGTGCTCTCTGATCTGCAGACAAGTCTCCAGCATAGCTTTTCCTAACATGCTGTTCCTCCCCTCTTAAATTTGTCACTTAAGATGATTTGTAGTATGACAAATTGGCCCATCTCAGTGTTCACCCTTACTGTAAAAACTTAAGTGCTAATTCTACCCGGTGTAGTGTCATGCTCTGTCAAGGCTCTCCATGCTTTGGTCTGCATTGTCTCCCCACAGTCTCATATTTGGGAGTCCACAGCCCCTTCAGGGGAATAGAACATTTTTTATAGAAAAAAATATAATTTGATTAAATAAATGACCCACATATGGACTCCAGGCCTCACTTTCATGGGGAACATGGCTGTAATGACACATTGCAGAGAAAATACTTGTGAATGCACAGCGCAACTTTTATACCTGCATGGCTCAGCTATGAGAGGTTTCTTATCTCTGTACTGAACATATATTACTTATTTTGGTTGTTACAAAGGGCTCAGTATCAGAGAGAGAGTTGTAAAGTAATCTTAATTGATGGTCTTAAGCAAGATTAGAAATTCAGTTAATAAAGATATCATCTAAATATTTCAGGATTTCAGAAGCCTAGCAAAAAGATGGAAATTATTATTTCCAATATAAGAAGGTAAAGTGTTTTCAAAAGGGCTTTTTTAAATGCTCTTCATGTCTGCACAAGGCTGAGACTTTCACAATCATTGATTTAATGTTGCTATGCCTCATGCAAAAATGTGATGTTTCTAGCAAGTCTGTGCCCTCTAGCACCACACTTTAGTGTCTAGCTTAGTACAGACTCAAAAGTGTTATCAGCATTTGTGTGTGACTAACTCCCTTTGTCTATAGCAGAAGCAGAACAAACAGTGTTTTTCATCTGTACAGTGTCATTGGAAAATAATAGTTTTCAGAAGTTTTTGTAGGAAAGTCCTTAAACCATCCTGCTCACTCATCTATAGCCATAAGCAAAATTCAATTCTTAGTAACATTTCTAACATTTTGTTTCAGGTTGTACCACAAAATCTGTACATGGCATGCTTTTTCAATAAAAACAGACACGTAAGGGGAACAAAACTGACCTATTTTTATTTATCTACCTCTGCATTATTACTTAAGTGAAGTAGTGAAAACAAATATTGGATCTGTAGTTGCTTGTAACAGAAAAGAAGATAGCTTAGCTGGCTCGAGCACAACAAAAACTGTTACCAAAAAATCCAAAACTAGAGGAATTCGGGCTACATGAAGGTATAGATTTTTTAAGACTGGAATGTCAGGGAGCAGTGTGGGAGAGCTACACCTGAAGGGATGGGAATCTGGGAGCCAAGTCTGGCTCTGTGCTGGACATTCCCCTGCTGATGGTGGGAGAAAATCCTGCAAGGACAGAACACAGGGGCAGAGCTGAGAATAGGTGACAGGGTCCATAAGCAGTACAAGTGATCAGAGTTCAGAGTCCCTCCAAGATCTCACCTGGGAGCAGAAGGAGAAGAGATCGTCATAGTACTGGGAGGTACATCCAGGGACCAGAACTGGGCTGCAGACTGCTGCTTCTGTAGTGCTGTTTGAGGAGCTGTGATAGCCCCAAAGCTGTGATGCAATTACTGTCCTAGGTCTGTGTGCAAGGGTAGCTGAGGGCCCCAGGTGAAGCTGTTCATGCCTTTGGGGCTGTGACAAGATGCTATGGATTCTCCACTGCTTCAAGATCTTTTAAGTGATATTGGTATTGTAACTCAGCCAGATGTGTCAGGTATTGTTTTTTTCAAAGACATTGAGTATGATGCCTTGCTGACACAGCTTTCTAGGTGCTTACAGTTCTGCTTCACTGGAATTAATATACATAATTAGAGCAACATTTATAAAATTAAATATACTGTAAATTGATATATCTGGACCACTTTAAGATTAGATTGAGACTAATCTTTAATGCAGTAGTACACAATTGATTAAGTTTAGAAATGGTAGTGTCTTCTAACTCTTGTCTTATTGATCATGCACTGGATAAATTCAAAAATTTTTGCGGAGATGCAAAGATGAAACCTTTGCACTGGAAAAACAATTCTCTCAGCCAGGTGAAGTTCTTCAAAGATGGCACATAGAGACTTTTCATGTTATCTATGATTTTGAGAAAAATAAAAATAAAACCAATGAAGAAAACCACTCTGATAACATCAAAAGATGTAGGGCTACTGCAGTTGTCCTGGGTACAGAGGGCAAGAGGGGTGGAGTTTCTAGCACTAGCTAGAATCAGCTGCCCGGCTGCTGTTCTGCCCCTGGTTTCCACTGTTTGTGGACTGGCAGAGGAAGGTGAGAGGGAAGAGGGTGTCCAGCATGCTGCCTTTGTTCTCCCGGGTGCTGTGTGATGGCAGCCTGGGGACAGACTGCAGTTTTCCTTTGTCTAGAAGACAATGCCAGGCTCTTCCTCTCTCCTCCCCCTCTCTCTGTTTGTTGGGTGATGAATACCCTCTTGTGGGTAGAGCACTCTCTCTTTTGTGCCCTCTTTCATTAATATTGTTGTGCTCATTGTCAGTTTTTCAGTAAAATTGTGCTTCCAGCTTGAGAACTGTCCTAGTATTTCCTCTGGTATTGGAAAGGGGCAGGAGAGGATGTGCAGCTTGAGTGAGGTCAGTTTTTCTGCTGCATTTTAAGCCAGATCAGCAATCATATTTAGTTTTGCCTTAGGGTTACCTTTTTGTAAAATCTTATTGTGATCTATTAACTTTTTAAATACATTTTTAAAAATAGTTATTGTATAAGACACTTTACTAAATGTCTAAAATTTATAGTGTTCCTTCATGTTAATATTTTTTCTTTATTTTTTTTTAATTTACCTTAAGATAATTAGAAGGAATGAGGATGGGTGAGATATTCTTAGTTAATGCTTTTACTGACACCTCCTAATGTAAACTCCAAATAGCTGTATTTTATTTTAAGCATAATTTAATAACATCCAGACCGTATTTTTTGTTTCAAATGAAATTGAATTCCTGTAATTCTCTACTGTTGATTTTCAAATATTCCTTGGGAAGTAGGGAGGAAATGTTGGGGGATCTTTTAGGTATCCAAATATATGTTTTAGCTAGTCAGTACTGATTTATGACCAATACATGTGGTTGACACCTAAATATACAATTAAGAAGTTATATTTAGAAGTCTGTATTTGAAAACTGGACCTGGAAATTCCTTCATACTTCATGCATGACATTCATTTTATTTGATGTTACTCTAATACTTCACAAATAGTAATGAGCACATTAGTGTGTATATGTATGTTTACATTTCTCCACCTATTTTGTAGTGTATTTCCTTCTCATTATATCTCTTAATTATTTCTTTGTAACATCTTCCAACTCTTTTTTTTTTTTTTTCTTGTTGGTGTCACTGTATTAGGAGCAATTCAGGAACTTCTAACTGATCAGAATTTTTATCATCTAAACACAGGTCTTTTAAAGATGTCTGTCACTGTTTTATCTGAAAAATTCAGTTTAGCTTTCAAATATCAATTCTGATTTTGGTATTGTCTTGATCTTTGATATTGTCTGCATTTTCTTGAAATGTTATTCTCAGCTATATCCATACAGTCTTTTTTACATATTTGATTGTGACGGAATTTAATCTATTACTGTCAATGCAATCACTATATAAGGAATGCTAATATGAGCAGGCATTCCTCAAATGTCTATTTGCCTATGACTGAGTGATTCAGAGTGTTTGCTGTTTAGATAATTAAAGCAGGTGAAGGATGGAGAGGTGCAGAGAAAGGTGATTCAGTGTTCTAGCAATCTGATTAGTGACACTGCACCAGGTATTCATCAGAAATGCTATCTATAAGTATAATTTCCTATTCACCAGAAATCCTTGCCCCTCCAAAAAAATGCTTTTTTTTTCCCAAGAGGTTGTGGCAAAGAAAAGAAATGATAAAGACAAAAAACTCTGTTGGATTTTGCTTGGGACAGTTAATACCTAAAGATATGATAGTCAGAGGCAATAAATCTAATGGAATAGTAAGGAAGTAGCAACCCAGGGATATATAATAATATTTATAACACTTTTGTAGAAATGTATATTTACATTCTGGTCCCGAATCCAGAACTAAGTATCCATTTTAGTCAGTGAAGTGTCAGAAACTAAACCAATTATATACTAAATCAAAAGGAATTGAGGAGTAGTCATTAAGCTAAGGAGTTAGTCTTTCTTTTGCTTATTTCTTCATTATTCCTTGTCTAGAAGAAGGAATAGGTAAGTATATAAAAATATATTTAGAAGATTCAGGCAAAAAATGAAAACTATGGGTTGCTACATATTAAGGGATGGAGACACTTTAAGAAGGGAATGATATTTTGAAGTCCAGTCTCCAAAATATTTACAGTGTTTCAAAGGCTGTATATAGACAGCCTATAGAACTTCTCTAGCCTGTTTTGTTAATGAAAGAAACAATACCTAATGCACTTTTTTCTTGAATTCAATATATTTTAAGTAGGTTCAGACATTATCAAAACCATCTTATGAATTTTAAATTCTCTCTAGGCTGTCAGAAGGTAATGGCAGAACTGAAACACATAAATGTTTAGTGAGTCTATTAATGAAATAAAAAGCCCCATGTAAAAAAATGTACCAAGGTGCTTGAAAGTCTTGCTGGTCTGGAATGATAATGCTGACTGATCCCCCTGGCTAACACAATAATGTAAATTTGGAATTCTCTTTTCCAGGGATCTACATTCCACGACTTGTTTCAGAGGCCTTACTCAGATGCTCAGAACCTTAGCTGTCAGACAAGACACACAATGTGATGTCGTATTTAATCCTAAATAGGTGTTAATTATTTCAAATCTCTCTTTATTTCCTGGTTTGTGTGGCAGACTGCAAGAGTTTTCAGCTTGTCATAACTTGTGGTGTGCAAGATGCTGAACTGCATGACATTTTCTATTAATTTCCAACACAATACCTCCTGCTTGTATGCATTCCCTCATTATACAAATTCAAAGGTTGTTTGTCAATTATTTAAAGGACATCTGTTTAAATTAAGAATATGCTTAATAGAAACGGTACTGTCTTCCAATTTAACAGAGTTCCTATCTAAAGAGTTCATCTTGCCAATGTCATAGGTTGCCTTCAGTTGCCTCCCTGATCTCCTGGATTCCTGCAGGGTCAGAAACATGTCATTTCTCTGTACTTCACTGTCAGAATAAAAAAGACAGAAAAACAAACACTGTTACACATGATATATTTTAAACCTTGCATGGAACTACATCATAATTTTATTATTTTTTTGTGATTAGATGCTGTGTAGTAATCTAATGAAGAATGTGAAAGAAAGATCAGTACCTCTACTATCTTATTTGCCTTCTAGCCATTTCTAACTGTTTTCATCAACTACATCAACTTCATGGATATGACTTAAAATTTACATAACCCATCAAGGAAGACTAGCAAGATATAATACTTAGAGAATTGTACACAAAAGTGAACTGATAATGAGCATAACTGGTTGGAAAAGAGGCTGACTAGGCCTCCTCTGCTTCTGGTGGGGATATGTTTGAATGTACTTTACATTTGTTCTCCCTGTGATGAGTAGAACTGGTTGAGGTTTAATTCTATGTACAAACCACAGGATAAATGTGGATGTAGAAATGAGCATTTCTGGAAAACAGTGGATTTTCTGTGATGTCAGACACTGACTGCTTGGTTTGAAGATTATCAATTTTTTGTGTTCTCTGCTTTTATGTCAATGCCTTATAAGAACTTTGGTTGTCACTGTATGATATGTGCGTAAAATATATTCAACTGGATTTTCAAGTTTTACTGCAGTCATCACCAGAATTTTTGATATACGAAACTTTACTGGGGATGGCTTCTCCCTTCTGGTTATCCAGCTAAGAAAACCTCATTGCAAGGCAGCTCTATATATAGCAGAGTGAAGAATTCAGCAAGAGACATTCAAAAAACTTAAATTTAGGAAAAGCATTTATCTAGTTGGGCAATTTTATTAGTTATTGCATTTAATAATTATGGCATTTTTTAGTTTGCTCTTCTGGGATATCATGCTTTTCTCTGCATTCTTCAGGTTGGCATCTATACTTTTTTTTTCCCCCACTGGAAAATGGCCAGTCAAAAATGTTTTGGGTACCAAAGTATTTAACACTTATGTCAGGATAAATATTGGTAGTGACAGGTTAGACTAAAATGTTAGTGTAATTTTTAGACTCTCCTGTCAGGACAAAACCAAGAAAGATGATTGAATTAATACTGTAAGGTGGGACTAAGGACTTTCTGCATTACATCTCCACAGTCACAGCAATGACGATCATTTGGGATCTCTTTGGAACAGAGTGCTTCATTCTGCATATAGGTTTAAATTACATACGTTGATTGCTGTAAATGAAGAGTGATTTGATTTATTTCAGGAATGCTGCAGCATAAAACAACCATAAACTAAATAAGAGACTATTTTGAGGACAGCTAAACTCACACAAAAGGAAAGAATAAAAGCTTGCTTGATATTTATGGGTTTTTTTGTTTTGTTTCTTTTGAACATCTGTAAACCTTGAAATGAAATGCTGGTTCAATATATCTTGCAAAAAAGTGGATGACTAACACATCATCAGAAGCATTAATCTAAAAGTTGTTTTAAAAGGGGCAAAGAGACAAACCCAGGGTTGTCAGTGATGAGTGATGGGATGGTGTGCTGGAACTTGAGAAAATGAGCACTAATGGGATTTCTCAGTCTGCTTCATGAGATGTTAGCTTCAATGTACCACACTTGAAATGTTTGTAAACTAATATATGCAACGTGAAAAACAAATAAGAGGAGCTTCAGGCTTTGTCCCAGTCCCAGAGATTTGACATTACTGGTATTAGCAAAACCTGGTGGGATGAGTCTTGTGTCTGGAGTGCACTGTTGGATGCTTACAGGCTCTTCAGGCGGGACAGGCAGGGCAGAAGAAGCTGGGAGTTGGCATTGTACATAATACAATTGTTGGAATGTATGGAGCTCACAGTTGGCAGTGGCACAATTGAGTGTCCCTGTGTGAGAATCAAAGGGCAGACAAATAATGCAGATGTCATTGTAGGACTCTGCTGTAGAGCTCTCAACCAGGATGATGATGCTGATGAATTTATTCTTTGAGGAACTAAGGACACTTACAAGTCAACTGCCCTTGTCCTTGTGGAGGGCTTTCACTTGCCAGAAATTAACTGGGAGCATCACACAGCTGGTACAACCTGCGCCAGAAGATTCCTAAAAAACCTGGATAACAGCTTTAAGGAACCTAAAGGTCCTAAAGGAGCCCACTTGGAAATATGCCCTCCTTGATCTGCTGCTGGTCAACACAGTGGATCTCATGAGCAAGTGGAGATTGGCAGATGTCTCATTCACAGTGACCATGAAACCTGACAGAGTTCAAGAAACATTTGGACATTGCACCCAAGCACATGGTGTAACTCTTGGGGACGCTCCTGTGCAGGGTTAAGAGCTGGACTTGATAATCCTTGTAGGTCCTTTCCAACTTGCATATTCGACCATTCTGTGTTCCTGTAATTAGCCATTTATTATCTGAAACTTTAAAAAATGTTTATATGCATTAAATGCTCTGTATTATCAGTTTTGGAAAAGATAAAGTGTTAAAGCTATAACTAGATGGTATTGTGCAACATCAACCTTGCACCTAACCGAATTTCAGATTTCAGGTGAATCATGTGAAGACTCATAGGTTACATTTCTTCCAGTAAGTAAAAGGCCCTGTTGTTTCATAGAGAACAAATGATCCAATATAATTCATCTCCATATGGTCATATTTTGTTCCAGGGTAAAATATAGGTATCTTCATTCATGTTTCCTATGATTTGGCCCATTATTCTCCTGAGCCACACTCAGACAAAGTCTGGGATGTTGAGGTTTTGTGTAGGATGAAACATATCCAAGTGGAAGCCCTAACAATTAAACCATAGGGGCAGGTGTTTAGCAGTCTGTGAGCTAGTACAGCACCTCATGCATCTTAATTCATTAAAATTAGGGAATATTCTGAGATTGAAAGTACCCACAAGAATATTGAGTACAACTCTTAAGAGAATGGCCTACACAGGGTTTGAACCCACAGCCTTGGCTTTATTAGTATCATGCCTTAATCAACTGAATTAATTACTATGAATGCCAGCTCTAAAGTCCCTTTGAGTAAAGGAAGAAATTAGTGATGAAATATGTTTGACACAGTTCTTATATACATAAAACATTACAAAATCCAGTTCTTCTGAATATTAACATAAAGGAAGCCAAAATCATCTTCCTGGATTGCAACCCAAATGTATTTCCCCCCAGAATACTGTGCATGTTTTCATCTTATTTTTCTTCTCTTACTGCTGTTAGCATTGCTCCCACATTCATCCATATCCATATCCATAACCATATCCATAACCATATCCATATCCATATCCATATCCATATCCATATCCATATCCATATCCATGTCCAATTTTTATTACATTCTACTGAAACCAGTTTTAATTCCATATACTTAGTTTTTGACCACCTTCACACTCTTCACTTTTTATGTGATAGCAGCCATTGTTTCAGCAATCCGTTTATACAAAAAAGCCTAATCACTTCTTAAATATATCTCCAGCAAAGGACAGATTGCATATTCTCCTGTTTCAAAGAGCATTGTGATTTCTTACAGCTCAGAGATATTCCTGCTGCTAGAAACCAAATTCTTTGTCATAATACATAGTTGAATGTAGACATCTCCTATGGCTGATGTCTTTGAAAATTACATTTCCTGCTGAGACAAGTCACTCTTTTTGCTACAAATGTCTTTTATGTGATGAAGTTTGCTTAAAAGCATCCAAGCATTTCCCAGAAGCAAGTGTTTAAAAGCAGAATGCAATAAAAAAGAGAGAGAGAGAATTTCGCTGGCAAATTTCACTACCAGAAAAAATGTCTGAGTTCTGGGACCACACATTCTAGAATATTGAAAAGACTTAATCAAGGCAAACCAGCTGTAAATCAAGGTTGTAACTCTGCAGAAACACAGGGAGGCAGAAAATCAAATGAAAGCACTATATAAATCATAAACAAACCACTGTCCTTTGTTTAAAATCTAAGTTCAGAGTAGGTGAATAAAACACGATTATACCTGACCATTCACTAAAGCGTTTTTCAGAATCTGTAAGATTTGTCTTTAATAAAAAGAAGAAAATCAAAGTGTCATAATTGCTTCTAGGACAGTATAAAATTTTATCAACCAGGTAATCAACTCTAGATAATTCCTACTGCAACAGTTGCATCAGGAACAAAGTATTGTCACTGAGAAAAATTTCTTAACATCTCACAAAACGCAAACAGTCATTTTGAGAGGAAGCATTAATCAAGTCACTGTAATGAAGCCCAGTGATCAAATGTCCAGGAGGGAAGGCTGTTGTAATCTAACAAACCTTGATCCATAATATTTCAGAGAGCAACACGGGAAAAGTGTTTGCAGGATATTTGACCACATAATAGACTGTATAATTTGACTGCATAAAGAAAATTTAGGTTGTCTGGGAAGATTATACAGTAACTGGTAACTGCCACAAGAACACATTTCTCTCCTAGTGGATCCTACCATATGTCAGAAGATGAAGAAGTTACAAACTGACCAAACTCTTCTAACAGTTGTGTCAGAACCTTGTGACACAGCCCAAAATCTCCAACTAAAATTCAGGAAAATAATGTGTCCACTCTTCTAAAAGGGAAGTTTAGCATTCTTTCCAAGGCCAAAATTTAAAACATTTTTAGTCAAGCCTCTAAGTTCATGAAAAGTCTTAATGAATACCTGAATGGAAGAATTGATAACAGATTTTTTTCTTGACTCCAGGTTTGAACCTTTGAGCTTATATGTGAGTATTCATTTAAGACTTTTTCTGAATCTAAGAAAACTGCAACTTTATTTCAAAAATAGAATAGAATAGTTTCAGTCAGAAGTGACCACAATGATTTTCTAGTCCTTCTTTCTGACCACTTCAGTACTAACCAAAAGTTAGAGCACATTATTATGGACATTGTACAAATGCTTTTGAGCGCTAACAGGCACTGATCACCTCCCTTTGACGCCCTTGCCAGCATTTGATGATCATTTCAGTGAAGAAAAGTTTCCTCACATTAAGTCTGAACCTTCTCTGATGCAGTTTTGAACCATTACCACACACCTGCCTCTGGATATCAGGGAAAAGACGTCAGTGTCTCCATTTTACCTCCTCAGGAAGCTGAGGAGAGGATGATGAGGTCATCCTTCAGCCTCCTTTCCTTTGAATGAGACAAGTCTAAAGTCCTCAGCTGTTCCTGGCAGGAAATGCCTACAAGCTCTTTCACCACCTTGGTTGCCTTTCTCTGGATTTGTTCAAGGACCTTTCCATCCTTTTTAAATATCATTCAAACAATAGAAGTATAAGTTATTAAAAGATGACATTGCTGTCTAAAGACTTTTAGACCCAAATGAAACTCCCCTGCACAGTAAAACCAGTAGAAAATTTTATGAGTATTCAGTTTTATTAACATTCACCATATAATATGCAGAAGTTGGTAGATGCATTTGGAGTCTAAAAATAATTTTTAGACAAATATATGGAAACGGTTTCTTTCATAGGAAATTGATCTTCATTAATATTCTGATTTGTCTAGACTACTGATATAATTTTGCCAACAGCTGTGGAATATGAAGAATTAAGATCCAACAGTCAAGAGAACTGAAATAAGAAATGAATATATTTCCACTGTTTTTTCCCTGTATAAGTTTATTTTATTACTCTGAAGTCTTTCAATTAAAAATGTGTTGGTAGTGTTGTTGGACTTGTTCCTATGTGCAGTGTCTGATAATAAATTCAAAGGTTGGGAATTTATCCACAGAATAAAAATTTCAGTTTGGTTTAAGTGGTTGACTGCAATTTATCATCCACAATATCTCATCTATACTGTGATGGGAAATTACTTCTAGGAGTCTATGTAGCTGGTCTTGTATGACAACACTTTCCCAATGTATTGTAAAAAACTGGAGGTTTTCATTGATGTATGGTATTGGCATACAAAGATGACAGATTTATTTCTTTTATTATTTGAATTTAAAAGAGTAGACATTATAAAATTAAGACATATTGGTGAGCAACAAAGAAGTGCTACAAAATGTTTTTTGACGGGGTATTCTCTATTCCTTCAGCTTTTTCCAGTTATGGCTGGCAACACCTCTTCCCTAGAACAAGAGCATTCCCATAATGAAGCAGAAGCAGCTGGTGGAACTTGGAGAGGTTTTTATAATTTGGCATTTTCCTCCAAGAGGCATCCAGTTGTCTTTTTTCCAAGTTCTTGCCCTCCCATTCTTCACTTGGATAGACATTACAGAATAAGCAGTAAAAGGACATGAGTTTAAGAATAAAATAAAAATTTTGGTTTGAATCTATACAATTCAAAGATTGACTTTATAACATGAAAAACCTACAAACATAATCCATTTGTTTTAAAAGAGTAGCGATACTTATTCAAACTTACTTAAACTTACTTTACGTAGAAATTTTTATTTAACATTATCATACCTCAAAATAAACTCTAAGTTTTAAAATAGTTGATTTCATCCAACAGTTACTAGTTACCATTCTTCATTTGAACAAAATTGTTTAAATTGATTATGTTTTCACTCACTAAGGTTAGCAAATGTATGATAGCTATCAGAAAGTAAGATGAGAAATACAGAGACATGTATTAACAATGCACTTTTGATGGAAAGTCTTTGCTTGTTGTATCAATAATGAAATGTAATTTAAATTAATGTTTAAAATTATTTAACACTTAGGGATACAAAGAAAGCTGTATAAAACTTACATTTTAATATAAATGAAATAGGAACTTAAAAGCTATTCTTATGCTCACACAAATTTATTGTGTTTGATACCTCAACAAAAATTTTCAAAAACCATAGCTGTCATAAGAAAATTTTGTATATATTAGGAAAACCTTAAGGATATTAATTAAACCTTTCTTATATGGTCTGTTCACCCACAAGAACTTTGGAAATTTAATTCATCATCTTAACTCCTTCCAATGATCCTCTACTAAATTTCACTGCTTAAATTGAATATTTAAAGTGAAGTTCTGCTTTTTAAGCACACATGTATACCTACTGGTTTTTTTGTGACATTTTCAGTAATATTGACTAAATTTCAGAAATAAATGTAGTCTTGTTTTAAATCCATCCCTGTTTTTTATATAATGATATAGTAGTCTTAATAATGTATATATTGTTATTTCAAACTGATTTTTTCTTTTGAGATTTCATTACTGTCACTTGTTTTTACTGTGGCATATGTGAACAGTAACATTTTACAGTTTCAAGGATGTTCCACCTGATCTTTTTTGCACTGATTATCTTATTGCTTAACACTTCTTTAAAAATTAGTTCCAAGTCCTTGACACAGGCCACTTTTCTTAGTGTTCTAATTTTTCTGATACATAATTTCAATGATCTGTGCATTCTTGCATTTTTGTACTTGAATTCTGTCAGTAACTAAATCGCTTTTAAACAGAGCAGAAATTCCTCACTCTTACTACATTCAAATCCAGGAAATAAGTATGAAATTATGCAAATAATGGGTTTCAATTCTGAGTGGCTTAATTTTTAAAATAGTGTATTCCATTTTTGAGATTGATTTTCTTTACATTTTTTCCAAAGTATTTATATCAAGTAGTGCTTTAGAAAATCCCCTTTTCAATTTGTTTTCCTCTCTTGGATTTACTATAAATGTACATATGCTTTGAGGAAGATTATTTCCTCTAAATCTTGCTTCTGAATCCTATATTCTTTCATAAAGAAAACGTGGAACCCAAGAGATGTATATGTGTAAATCATGTTAATCTTTTCAAACTAGATCTAATCTAATACTTGAGCCTGAGATTTTTCTTTTCACAACAGATTCACCTTCCTTACACCTCAGGGGACAGAAAGCAAGACATAAAATATAAGATGCTACATCAGAGTGATAAAGACTGCTTAGATATTGGAAATGGAAATTTCTCCTGAAGTATCTTTATGATTGTCTCCTATTAGACATCTCAGCTCTGAGGGACATAGCACAGAGAACATCCAGAGAATCTCGGTTGCAAGGAAAACTCCTACATCTAATTCTGAGCAGAAAGGAAATCTCAAGTCTTTTAGAAACATGCACTAATTTTTGACACACAGTTGGAGTCATTTGTCATACTGTCTGAACAACTGGTCTGAACAAATCTATTGATTCGGATATGGTCAGGATAATGGGGTACTCCAAATTGAAATTACATTTTAGCAAAGCTGAGAGTTGAGTCTTCAGTAATGGTCACCGTTGACCTTAGATACCTAACAATAATGTATCTTTTGTAGTACATTTATAAGTTCCATTTCTCCTCTTGACGAGGTGAAGTTCATTACAGAAGCCATGCCAATCTTTTCACTCACTCTTATGGGCAGGTGTGGGGTGGGAAAGGGATTTCACAGTATCAAATCCCACAGTGCTTGACAGGCACTCCATGGTGTGATTGTCAACATTTTTCTGAAAAAATAAATCATTTAAAAGGGAAAAAGATGTTTGAAGCTACATCAGTTTGCAGAATACACTTAAAAGAAAGCTTAAACCCCCCCATGATTGATACATGTCATACAGAACAGTAACGAAAACAATGACAAGAGTGTCACATCTTAAAACTGCAGCACAAAGAACACTTTAGCATGTTCTGAGAGCATTCCTCAAGGGTTTTATTAGACCAATGCTGTTTGACATCTTTGTCAATGACATGGACAGTGGGATCCAGTGCATCCTCAGCAAATTTGCTGACAGCACAAAGCTATGGGGTGCAGTCAGCACTCTGGAGGGAAGGAATGCCATCCAGAGGGGCCTGGACAGGCTTGAGAGATGGGCCTGTGCAAATCTCATGATGTTCAGCAAGGCCAAATGCAAGATCCTGAGCTGGGACAATCCAAAACACAAATATAGGCTGGACAAAGGATGGGTTGAGAGGAGCCCAGAGGAGAAAAATATGGGTGTCCTTACACAGATGTAAAAATGTCCTCACTATTTTGAACAATCTACCTGTCTTCTATATCTTATACATATACTTCACATAATGCATTAAGTGGCTAAGGGACTGTTATTGATACTTTATAAATGAAGGAGAAAAGGCAATTGAGAAAATGTAGAAGGATTTGGAATATCATAAACCTTGCTCATTTCTAGAGCAAAAGAAGAAAAATAATGAAAACCATGATCAAGCTGGAATACCTTAGTGGTAATGTTGTATAATTGCTATCTATCCCTTTCGACAGAAGTGAAGCTCCAACAAATTGATCAAAGCTAATGACTAACACATAAAGCTCAGAATGCAGCACATTTTTACAAGTTCTCACCCTTGCAATAATTGTAGTGTGAGCCAGCCTAAAGATGAACACTTCTTCTTACATGTTGTTTTTTTTTTTTCAATTCAGGCAGATAGGATTAAAATGTCTGGCAGGAATGATATGTATTAGAACATTGCTGTCAATAGATACATCATGGGAAGTTGCCTGAAATGGAGAAAAATGTTCTGAACATTTTACATTACTGCACAAGGTAAAAGCATAACTCAGTGTCGAACTCCTGCTCCACAAAGAAGACATGTAAACCCTCAACCGACAAATTGCAAAATGAAGCTATTTTAAATTAAACACATTAGCTGATGACATAATATGCTTATGACTTTGCCTGTGGTGATTTAATATGATTTGACATGAGGAAATTTGTGTGGTGCTATTGAGATTAAGGTTAAGAATTTTTTTTAAATTTGTAAAGACGAGGACCCATTGGAACCAAAACTGCCACAGGAATGTGAGCTGCAACAATGAATTATTCATATGGAAACGAATAAGAGAAATATGATTAACAGGTAGAGATGATGGGTTTTCATACTGGTTGGTATATTTGTATTTGCAAATAGGAGTTTTTAACTAAAATCATTAACACGCTAAAAATACAATTTAAAGTAAAAACAGAACTAAAATTTTTGGGCAATGAGAATTAATTCTTTAATGGGTGATAGATTTTAAATTTTTAAATAATTTATTCACATAACTGATGAAAAAACAACTGTTTATGGCTGTTTATAGCTACTTAAACTTCACAATGATTTCTAATCAATTTATTAAGTCAGATTAGTTTCATTTAAATGTGTGCCTTTTTTTTTCTTCAGATTCACTACGAAACAGCTAATTATAATACAATATGCTATTAAGAGATTCTCATTATAGTTCTGAGGAATGTTATTAATTTAATATATAAACATAATATGGATTTTTGACTTGTAGGAACTTCAAACTCTGAGTCAATAAATAACAGAGTACACAAACAGAAACTGTTTTCTAAATCATGTAGAATACAACATTTGGTATAATAACCAAATCTTTTTTGTAAAGAGGTACACTATTGCGGGAAAAATTTAAACAACCTATCAAGATTATCTTTTAGCAGAAACATGGCGTTTGCTTTCCAGAATTCAGAAAATAAAAAAAGGAGGGTTTTAAGAAAGTGAATTTAAAGTTTCTTAGCTAGAATCTAACAATTTTAACGAAGAAAATAAAGCTGAACCCTAAAGAAATTGCTGGTCAGAAAAAACTCCCTCTGCCTAATACTTCCAGATATTCTAAACATATCTTACTATTCTATTTGCACATACAAATATTAATTATGAGGGGAAATTTGCTGGATACTCCTTTTATAAGTAGTTCACAGGAATTTAATTACTTGAGTTTAAATAAATTTAATTTCTTTGCAGTGAGACTTTCCCACAACATTTTTTATTAAAGTGTACAGAGAGAAATCTAGTACTATCTTTTCTATATTAAAGAACTTTCTTCAGCTAATAGTTTTCCTGAAAGATGGAATTTATTTTAACTATTTTGGACATAATAGGAATGCTCAATGTAGTATTTATTTCTCAGTGCTAACAGGATAAAATGATGATATGAGTTTACTTCTGAAGCACTGGGTCAAAGAAAAAACTCATTTTTGCACAGACCTATGCAAATTCATTGAGTCTTTTACTCTCAGTTAGCATCTGCATCAGGTCATGTAACAAACAACCCATTATAAAATGAGTTAGTTAAATCTACAGTACATAGATATTTCTGTCTTAAAAAAACTAATCCGCATCATGTGCAGTGAAACAAAATTTAGGGACTACAGGTTTGACATTTTTCATTACTTAGTTTATTCCTTTTTCCTTCCACCACTCCCCAACCCCCTTATTTTATTTATTCCTTTTTATCACTCTCCTCTTATACTTTTTGCAGGGTCATGGGATGATTAAGCATCCACTTGCTGCTTTTCCTACCCCAAATTTGTGTTTGGCCAGCTCCTGAGGAGTTTACATTTCTGTACAGATTTTGGTGAAGTAATATGTCAGTCTTCTGTGACCCAGTTACCCCATATCTGAAAACGCAGACAGTGAACATGTTTTGGCCAAATCTAGCTCTTCCAGATATAAATCAACCCAGTGATATTGAATATATATGGCTGCTTTGTTCTCTAACCACATTCACTATGTCTAAACTTGAAGAGCTAAGAAAGTTCTCAAGAGCCTAGTCTCAGACACAGGTTGTGACATTTATATACTCTTTTTTTCTCCTCTTTTAGCCATGCAATAGCACAGAATGCAGCCAAGAATATAAGATACATAAATCTGAAGTTTACTTCTAGGTGATTTTCTCAGGAACAAACATTTTTATGTGACAACAGTGGTAAAATCCAAAGGTTTATCTGAAAATCATGGGTGATGTAAGGCAAATCTACCCATACACAGGATATAGTGTATGAATAGAAAAAGAGATTCAATGATCCAAAATGTGTTTTTTTATAATCATGACACACTTTCTTTTTTTTTTTTTTTTTTTAGATTTCTTTAATTTACCTATGGTCCTATACAAATAAAGCTAAACATTTCACTTGGACCTCCAGGCTGAATCACACTAACAAAAAGCAGAAGGCTGCTGCCATTTCTTTGCTGTCCACAAATATCTGTCTCAAAATATTACTGCTATTCATGGTATTTAGTTAGGGGCATTTTCAAGTGCAATTGCAGATGAAAAGGCAACAAAGAGGGAGCTTGTTTTTGCTGCTTGTAAGGGGAGCTGACTTGAATTGCTGTCTGGTGTGCTGTATTAACAGAAGTCTTTTGCTTTAATTGGTAGCTCATAGAGTCTTTAAGAAAATTGCTGGAGTTTACAAGAGATACAGCTTACATGATCAAAGGAAAATGAAAAAGTATGTGAATCTTTCTAAAGTTAATTATGGACATGGTACTTGCTCCCTGCACATGGATTTGTTGTTTTGAACAGATTGATAGAGTTAGAAGTTTGCATTGTTTGTGTCACTATACTGAGCTGGACACAAACTACCTACAAGATTTTCTTAATCCTAGTCATTCTTCCTAGTGGAAGTGAAATTCACCTACTGAAATAGAAGTAAATCCCCATAAAATTTGAAAATTTACAATCAATGTCATAAATGTATTGAGTAAGACTCGACATATATTATGTGAATTGCCCATCTTTCTACAGAATGAATGGATGAGATTAAATATCTCGATTACAAAGTGATTTAATGGTAAGTTGCTTTCTCAAAATGCATGTGTAAATAGTAACAATACTTTTAGTTGCAAATTGATGAAATTATTTGCTATTTGAAAATCATGGTCATAGAACCACAGAAACTGCTCAGGTAGGGCCCCCTGGAGTGCATTACAGGATTTTTTCCAGAGGACTTTTGATATCTCCAGGAAAGGAGTCTCCACAACCTCTCTGGGAAACATCCTCCAGTGTCTTGCTACTCTCACAGTAACATCTAATCTAAACTTACTCTTTTTCAGTTTGAAGCTGTCCCGACTTGTCCAGTCTCTATATTCCATTGTCAATGTCCTTCTCCATCTTTCCTGTAGACTTCCTTTAGGTACTGGAAGTCTGGTATATCATCTGTTGCCTTTCAAATTAAAGTTATCAAAGATTTTTTTATTTTTTTTTAAAGTATCAGCCTTTCAAAACTCAAGCATATCAACAACATGAACAGGAAGAGTAAACTAGCTGACATTATGATTACAGAGAAAAGCAATTCAGTAGAACAAACTCAGTCAGTGAGGCAGACGGCAGCAGAAGCGAGAAGTTCTGTAGCTGAGTGCTGGAGTGCATTAAGAAGAGTGTGGCCACAAGGTTCAGGAGGTTACACTGCCCCTCTATTCTGCCCTGGTGAGACTGCATCAAAAATACTGTTTCTAGTTTTGGGCTGTCCAGTTCAAGAAAGAAAAGGAGTTACTGGACAGAGAGTACAGATGATCTTTTAGTACATCTGTAACTGGGTTCCAAGTCATTCAATATTTCTAACTAAAGCTTCTGTCTCCTCCTCTTTAACACTGGAGGAGTTTTTCTTCTGAAACAGTGAAGAATTCTAAATTTTTCTAAATTCTAAATTTTTAAAGCCTATGTTTTTGAAACTCAGTGAGAATAAACTATTTTGTAAATGTCTCTTTCTTTCTTTCTTTCTTTCTTTCTTTCTTTCTTTCTTTCTTTCTTTCTTTCTTTCTTTCTTTCTTTCTTTCTTTCTTTCTTTCTTTCTTTCTTTCTTTCTTTCTTTCTTTCTTTCTTTCTTTCTTTCTTTCTTTCTTTCTTTTTCTTTCATTCTTTCTTCAGAAAGCCTGTGAAGAAAGCCTGTGCCTAAAAAAGGCACAAAGCCTGTGCCTCAGGTCTCACTGTCAGAGCAACATCTTCTGGTGAATTCCTAGACTGGAACATCATTCCCAAGCACAAGGATATCTGCCTATGACTGTCTCTGGTGTGAAAGAGAATTACCAGAATCAATGCCTTGTCAAATATATGTGTGTCAGTCAGCAGAACTGAAAGCACAGCTAGTCTCAGTGCTCCTCTGGAGTACCAATTTAAGGCATCTTTGAGGGAAAAAAATCTTATTTTTTGAAGGAAAAAAATTCTTATTGGGTTGCATGTTGAGATTGTAATTACTGCTTTGGTTTCACTTTTTAAAAAAAATCAACTATATCAATTTGCATTTTTCTAAGGTGAATTTGTTTTATATGTTCATGTTTTTAATGTGACACAGTTTTTACTTTTGCGATTGACATTGCCGTGTCTCAATGAAATTTCTGTAGTTTTTAATTCAGACCTTTTTATAGAGTCTATTTATTTAGTATATGTGTAATACCTTTCACTAAGAATATTTTTAAGATTGCTATTACTTCTGACTGGAGGAAAGTTATCTACCCATTAAACAGAGAACTGTCTTAGTTACCTTGTGACCAACCCCCTATAGAGTCAGGTGGACTTTCAAGTAGTAGAGTACATTAACAATAGGTACACCTCAATTTCTATATTTCCCATTCTTTCACACAATATGTAAGTTAAAATTTCAATCATCTGTGTTCAACCAAGTTTCTTATCTGTATTTTTAATTTAAAATAATATTTTTTTTATTTGTGATCAGTATATGAGTTTCAAAGATAGCTATGGAAAGGATCACATGTAGACATGAATCACTGTTAATACATTTTCTCTCATCTGTTAGAATGATACTGCTGTCCAGTAAATGGATTGTGAAGTTGGGTTTTGTTCGTTTTTACTTTCCAGAAATGTCTTGGTGATACTCAAGACACTTCTGCTTTCCTAGAAGTTTTATTAACCACCAAAAAGAATTGTGTTCTCTTAACATTTCTGAGAAGCATTCTATTAATTTATGTGGTCAAGATTGAATAGAATGCAGACACTTTGGAAACTAAGAGTATGATAATGATGAAACAATATTTTTCTAAGTGAACACTGTAAGTGCTATGCATATCTATGAAGCTATATTAATATTACAAATGATGACTCATCTAAGAGCTGGTGACTCAAGTTTTTAAGAGACTGAATGATTTCACTGATTTAGATTTTTATGTTTGATTTGGCTCTTCAGATATAACTAAAACAAGAAATGCTTCATTTCCCACTCCACTGCACTAGACATTCTCCTCACATGAACTGTCATATTTAAGTTAAAAAATTAAAGTAAATTGATGATCCATAGATCATCTGCAATGATTTGGATAACATAGTTATTGAAACAGCACTTTTATTTTTTGCTCCTTTCTGGGAAGTTTAATTAGTAAATTTTATTGTCTAGATAGAGAAGAAAAAGAACATGTATTTAAGTAGTGACATTTCCTACTGTATCATCATACACCTTTACTTTCCCAAATTTACCCAATTTCCCTCTCCTCAATTATAATGTATTTAATAAATGCCTAAAAGATCATTTCAAGATATTAATATCAACACTTGATAATGCAAAACACCAGCACTTCTATTCTGATAACTTCGATAGAAGTTGCCATGTCACAATTTAATATTTTGATAGAAAGTATTTGTTAGCTGATATCTTTTTTAAGACAGTTATTTTCTCACTATTATCTTATACTCTGATGGATTCTTTCCCGCATCTCCATACAAATAGGCTGAATTTTTGTTACAGCCTCAATAGTGTCAAAACACTTCAAATTGGAAAAAAAGGAAGCTATAAACACTATAAAAATAAAAGCTATCTTTAAAAAAGTGAGATTTGGGGAACTACAGTCTCACCCCTGTGCCTGGGAAGGTAATGGAGCAGGTCCTCTTGGAAATTATGCTAAGGCATGTGGAAAATTTGGAAGTGATTGTTGACAGCCAGAATGGCTTTACTGAGGTCAAGTCTTGCCTTGACAAATTTCGACCCTCCTATGATGTGATTATGATGTTGGTGGATAAGGGAAGAGCAACTGATGACATCTCACTGGACTTGTGCAGAGCATTTGACACTGTCCTGCATGACACCTTTTCCTCTAAATTGGACAGACATGGTAGTGAATAATGCTGCATCCAGCTGGCGGCCAGTCACCAGTGCTGTCCCCCAGGGGTCAGTGCTGGGGCCAGTTCTCTTCAATAATTTTATTGATTACATGGATGAGGGGACTGAGTCTTTCATTAGTGAATTTGCAGATAACACTAAGCTGGGAGGGTGTGTTGATCTGTTGGAAGGCAGGAGGGCTCTACAGAGAGACCTGGAACAGTTGGATGGATGGGTAGAGTCCAAGAGAATGAAGTTTAATAAATGCTGAGTCCTGCATTTTGGCCACAATAACACCCTGCATTGTTACAGTCTGGGGATGGTGTGGCTGGACACTGCCCAGGCAGAAAGGGACCTGGGGGTATTGGACCACAACTGACTGAACATGAGCCAGCAGTGTGCCCTGGTGGCCAAGAAGGTCAATGGCATCCTGGCCTGGATCAGGAACAGTGTGGCCAGCAGGAACAGGGAGGTCATTCTTCCCCTGTGCTTGGCACTGGTGAGGCTGCACCTTGAGTGTTGTGTCCAGTTCTGGGCCCCTCAGTTTAGGAAGGATGTTGAGGTGCTTGAGCATGTCCAGAGGAGGGAACAAGACTGGGGAGATGCTTGGAACACAAGGCCTGTGAGGAATGGCTGAGGGAGCTGGGGTTGTTTAGCCTGGAGAAAAGGAGACTCAGGGGTGACCTTATCACTCTCTACACCTTCCTGGAAGGTGGCTGTACTCAGGTGGGGGCTGTTCTCTTTCACCAGACAGTGACCAACACAACAAGAGGACACAGTCGTAAGCTATACCAAGGGAAATATAGGCTGGGTATTAGGAAAAAAGTTTTTAAAGGAAAGAGTGATAAAGTACTGGAATTGTCTGCCCAGGCAGGTGGTGGAATCATCGTCACTGGATGTGTTTAAAAAAAGACTGGATGTGGCATTTGGTGCCATGGTTTAGTTGAGGTGTTAGGGTATGGGTTGGACTCAATCATCTTGAAGGTCTCTTCCAACCTAGTGATTCTGTGATTGACAGATGGACCACTCAGTGGATAAGGAATGGGAAGAAGGGTTGCATTCAGAATTGCAGTCAATGGCCTGATGTCCAAGTGCAGAGTAGTGACAAGTGGTGTTCATCAAGAATCAGCATCAGGACTGGTGCTGGACATCTTTTAACATCTATGACTCAATAATATTAGTGTTGGTATTTAGACTACTGTATAATATATTCTAAATTATACCAGGAAAGTAAATTTTTTTTATCTTACCTATACAAGACTTTTTGACCTTACGAATCAAAAATGTTCTGTCAAGAAAAAATGTAATATACAATAATATTTTTTTTCAAAAATATTAAAATTTCACAGTTTTGTTCCAATTTATGATACAGAGAAGGTGAAATTCCATCCAGTTCCTAAAGATTTTAGCATATGCTTTCTTGAGCAATATTTTAGTAAGCTCTTTGACATATTTGATCTGTGCTAATGAGTTGTTTAACAGAAAACTCGTATATCATTTGCTTAGCTAACATTCTCTTTTACCTACCTTTTTAATTTCAGTGGCTACGGAGAGAAGTTGCTATTTATGCTTTACACAAACCCTTCTCTGTAGCTGTTTCTTCAGGAAAAAAAATACACTCTGTCATCACTATCACTGCACTGTCTGAGCAATAGCTCAGTTTTTTCTTATAGTTGCAATTCTGTAGGAGAACAGATTATGAGGCATAGGGAATGGGACTGTGGCTGTGTAAGACAGGTGAACAGCACTGAAGGAAAAGAAGCAGAGAATGTTGATGTGTATTGACCAACCACAAAAGAATAAAAGGGCAAACAGGTGTTATGCATGTGAGGGAGAAGGGTATAAAAGGTTATACTGGGGAATAATGGAGTGCTGATGCTTGAAACTGTTCTTGGTAATGGATGCACGTCCATCGTCACAATTACTCACAACAAGAAGTTGATAATATCCCACATAAGTAACCTCCACAAAAGAAAAACACCTATGTTCTTTATGTATTCTTCCTGGAATTTCAGTTTACTTCTCAGCTTTTCTCTTTTTTTTTTTTGTTTTTTTTTTTTTGTTTGTTTGGTTTTTTTTGTTTTTTGTTTTTTTGTTGTTGTTGTTGTTGTTGTTTTTTTCACTACTACTATGCTAATATTATTTCAGGACAAATTTCCAGTGATTTTTCAGAACTCACTTCCTACTCATGAAAGCTGTCTTTTTAGTTTATAGCTGATTTTACAGGGTTCTGTGGTCTCTCAGGAGTAATTTAGAGAAATTAGCCTCTGTCTTATCTGGTGAATTGCTTCATCAACTTTGCAAATTTATGTAAAGAAAACAAACCAACAAAAAAACACCTATAAAAAGCCAGAACATGAAACAAATAGCAAAGAAAGTAACTAAAAAAGTAATTTTTCACCTTCCAACCAGTATGCATGAGAATGACATGATATTTTTGTCATTGTTGAAGGGGAATGCTTTTCAGAAAAAGTAAGGAAGCGTTATTTATAGTTATTTATTGAACAATGGAATTTTGATCAAAAGTTTTAATTAGCAACTGCTGTAAATACAAATAAACAGAAATTTTTAATTTAATTGCACAGTATAAAGATTTCAACACTTTTTCTTTACTGCTTTATACTTTGAATTGCTGTTTCACAGCAATGGGTCACAATTTCAATGTGATAGCAGGCACTTCCTGTTTAATAGGTCATCTAGTCCAAATAAAAATCACTAAGGAGCTAGACATGGGGGACTCTTGGGATGTACTATAACTATGAAAAATGCTGTCTGATTGTGCCTGCCAGCATCACTCAAAGCACACTTAGAAGTTCACTGCTCTTTATAATCAAATGTCCAGCACACAGTTGCATAAATTCATCATGTGATGGGTGGGCAGCTGGCTCATGGTTTAGGCACAATGGGTTACAGTGAACGGGGTGACATTAGACTGGTGACCTGTCATTACTGGGGCTCCACAGAGTTCCATCTTAGGGTTTCAAGGGTTCTGGATTCTGCAGAGAACATAAGGGAAAAATTAACAGCCCCATCTGACCAGGGCATAAGCTACTAAGAGAGGAAAGGTAGAAACTATGGATGTTGTTGTAGTAGTAGGAGCTGTATATTAGCCAAAGAAGTGAAACAAATAGTGGAACAGAAGCTGGTGGCTCACCAAGAGTTCGGTGTCTAAGGCCAAAATTAAACCAAGAATGCAAAGTCAGTAAAACTGGAATAAATGGCAAAAAAAGTTTAATGGAGGAGAATTGTATATCCATGAGGGGGGAAATGGGGAGGAAAACCTAACTATAAGGTGAAATGAAGCCTGTGAGTGGGGCTGTTTGGAAGTCCCTGGTGAACAACACTGATCTGACCAGCGAAGCCTGGAGCAGAACAACAAAACTGTTCTGATGAGAACACAGGTGTCTGACTTGATTTTGCAGTCAGGAGACATGGAGTTTTCCACATAATATTGGTGAGGGAGCATCACACTTCACACTCATTTAATGAACTCAGAGACATTCACAGCAGCTGAAACACCAGCCCTGATAGCTGTTTACTAAAACAACATCCCTCTTTGTTTTGTGATAAAGTTATCTTCTCTGAGTTATTTTCTAAGCTTAATGGGCAGATCACCCTTGCACATCTCCACTGGGCCTTCTTCCATTCTAGGGGGTCACATTATGTTCCTAAGGGTTTAGTCCATCATGGCCTGTGCCTTCAAACGCAGGGCTACCTATCAAGTATCTCTGTACAGCACCAACGACATGATTTACGTCAACTGTTATCATTTTTTCTGGTTCTTTACCCTTTTTTTACCACTCATATAAAGAACCTGCCCATCTTTATTTTTTTCTCTTTCAATCCCAGCACCACTGTATCTATACTCAATTTAGTATTTTTGCTATCTCCACATGGGTGACAGTGGTGCATAGCACTACTGGCACAGTTATCCTGGCAGTGCTGGCCTTGGGCAAACACAATCCCAACAGGACTCAGTGCTCCTTGAAAGGATCTGTGAAACTCAGGCTTTCCTGTTTCTGTCTTTAAACGCTCTTGAGCTGCATCTCTGCTTTGTGGCACTGTCTTTAACACCTGGCTGCTTCTCAGACTGCTATTTGTCATGTCTGGTGATTTCTCTGGTACTTTATCACATCTTGCTCAGTTAATTTCAGCCCAAGGTCAGGTCAGCAGTCCAGTCTCATGCTTGCAACACTGACAAACACTTCAAGAGTTACAGTGGGCTGACTCTAAACAGCAGCTAAGCACCCACACAGCCACTCACTCATTTTCCCCCACTTCTGGATTGAGGAATGAATGGGAAGATTAAACCAAGAAAACTTATTGGCTGAGATAAAGAGAGTTTGGTAAGCAAAAGAAAGAGAGGCACATTCCCCCCTAGCCCCCTGAAGAACAAAAACAAAACCAAAACCAAGCAACCAAACCGACCAATGAAACAAAACCAACACAAGTGATGAAAAGGCAATAACTGTCTGCCATTAGCAGACTGATGTACAATAAGTCTCTGAAAAGCAACTATATTGAATGATTCCTGCTTCTTCTTTTTTTTTTTTTTTTTTTTTAAGTTGCTGAGCATGACATCACTGGCATGGAATATCCCTTTAGCTGTTGAGGATGAGATGTCCCTTCTGTGTCCCTTCCCACTCCTTCTTGCCCACTCCTGGCCTATTCACTTTGTACAGAGGCAGAGTGAGAAACAGAGAAAACCTTGACATTCTAAATGCTCAGTAACAGTGAAAAAATAGATGCGTTTGCAACACTGTTTTAGTCACAAATCCAAAATGCTGCACCATACAGGCTGCTATAAAGAAAATTAGTTCCATCCCAGACACTATATTGTTGTTTGAAGACTGTTGTTTAAACATAACGAAAGCTACAGAGGCTATTGAGAGCACATGATAAATTAAAAAAATTAAGTTTTGTTTCATTTCTTAGGCCTTTATAAAATTGCTTATAGAAAAACTAGACTTAGGAGAAAATTAAGCCTTTGGGAACTGAATGTGTTGAGACCTATGTACAGTGAAGTTCAGCAATGTTTCTTTTTTATAAAACTAACCTGTTTCAAGGTTGCTGTATGGCTGTCAACATAAATTATTATTTATGTGCTTTCCCCTACAACAGTAGAAGTGGGAATTAAATACTCTAATCCATATAATAAATTTAAAAAAAAATATTAATAATGCTTATTATTCCTTATTTTAAAATAATTATGTTTAAAATCTGATAGGTTTGTCTATATCAATGATAGTATAGGAACAGCAAATGGACAAAAATAAAACCTCTAAATGTTCTTTAATTACTGGTATTATGTTATTTTGTACACCGAAAAAGTTTTTAAGTGGACAACTCTTTGACATTCCAGCTGCAAAGAAAAAGGAAACTGAATTCCTCTGAAGTCTACTGCCACAGCTGCTTGTCTGTGGAACTTCTGTGCAATATAACCTGGTATATTAGTATGGCTCAAGGGAACATCTTTCAGAAAAAGAATTTAGTTCTCCTACATGTTAGTATAAATGACTTCTCAGAGCTCCTTTCCTCTGTAACTCACAGCCATTCGTCAGTCACAGCTTAAACCTTTTAATATATTACAGTAATGATGTTTCTCTGAATGCACAAAACTGAATTGGGCATCGTACAGCATGCATTTCACTGCATTAAACATAAAAAAATAATATATTTCCAGGCGAAGCTGCTTTAGAAGAAGGCTATTTTGTCATAGTTTAAACACTTGTCACTAAAAATGTGACTGAAAATTGACAGTTATTCAACTGAAACATTTCTAAGGTATCGAGCACAGCCTTATTCTTATATGCTCTTAGAATAGTCTCATGATTTCACACACTTTTTGTAAAAATAGAAGATTGTACTTAAAAGTCATGCTATCTAAAACTTACTGTGGTAAATATTTGGATCTGTTCATAAACAAGAAGAAAGTGGATTAACTAGGCTGATAAGAAAAACATAAATGGCAAAGCTTCCCCTGTGGTCTGAATCTCTTGTGTGTTCAGGTTCAAATCTACTGGCTTAGTGATCGTCATCAACGTCCTTCTTGTTGTGTCAATCCTGCAGTGCCAATATACGTGTAGGAAAATGAATTCTATTCTGGTCATATAAACAGCAGGACTCAACTAAATATTTACTGGTGTATTTATTGTTGTAGAATAATTCAACAAAATTAATCTTGACTTTCAGGCTCCAGTTTACACTCATCACTCAGACCTTTGAAAGATATTAAATAGCTCCATTGCTTTGCACAGGCCAAGTCTATTGCTGCTTGCACAGCCTTTCCATGTGATTTGTGGTTCACTCCATTTTATCATCGAATTATAGAATAACCTGAGTTGGAAGGGACCTACAAAGATAACCGAAGTTCATCCTCTGGCACTCCACAGTACCACATCAAGAATCACACCATGTGCCAGACAACATTGTTCAAATGCTTCTTGAGCTCTGTCACGCTTGTTGCTGTGACCACTTCACTGGGGAGTCTGTTCCAGTGCCCAGCCACCCTCTGGACAAAAACCCTTTTCACAATATCTAATCTAAATCTCCCCTCAATCTGCTTCAGGATGTTCCCGCAGTCCAGTTACTGGTCACCACATAGAAGAGATTAGTGCCTGCTCCTTCATGAGGAAGTTGTAACTGCAATGTATTTCCCACTCAGCCACTTCTTCTCCATTCTGAACAAGCCAAGTGATCCCAGCTAATCCTTGTATAGTGAAACAGGGCTAAGAAGAGGTGCAGGATCAACCTGGTGGAATACTCTCCCTATTGCAGCTCAGGACACCATTGGCCTTCTTGGCTACAGGGGCACTGCTGGTTCATGGACAGTGTGTTGTCCACCAGGACCCTGAGGTCCTTTTTCACAGAGATGGTCACCAGTGGGTCAGTCCCCAGCCTGTACTGGGGCATGGAACTATTTTCACCTGGTGCAGGACCCTGCAATTGCCTTTGTTGAGCTTCAAAATGTTCCTCTCAGCCCATCTCTCCACTCTGTCGAGATCTTCCTGCATGGCAGCAGAGCACTCTGGGGAATTGGTCACTCCTCCCATTTTTATTATTTAGCCAAGACTGTACATGTGAACCCATTTAAAACTTCATTTTTTCTTTTCCCCAAAGGAACTCAATAAACTATTAATAATAAGTTTTCGGTACTTACCATTACTTTAATTGAAATTCTGAGTCTCTCTTTCAGGTCTATCATTATAGAAATAAATAAATGTCAAATTTAACCACAGAGTTTAAAATATATACCATTGTTAATACTTCTTTGAAATGTTATCTCCAAAAGTGACCAAGCCACACATCTACCATAGGACAAAACAAACAAACAAACAAACAAATAAACAAACACAAAAAAACACCCAACCTCAAATAAAAGAAAGAGAGGGGAGGGGATGAATCACTCATATATCCCAAATAAGTGACTACAAATAATATTTTTTCCTGAATTAGAGAAATTTCAATAAATATAGAAGTAATATGAATTAAGGTGGAAGGATTCTGTACTATGGGCTTTATCCCACACGTATAGAGAATTATTAATTCAGCATCTACAGACACAGTAATTCTGAATCTCATATTATTATCCTTATTTATGTTGAGAAATAAAACTTCAAACTGTCTTCCCAGCCTCTTTGGTGCAACAACTAATCTGAGCAGAGCAAGGACAGAGTTAGAAGTTGCTTAATCTCTGTAGCTGCAAGGAAACTGGACAAAAGGGAAACCGGAACCATGATTTTTCCTCTCTCCTTCCCTCCAAGTTCCATGTGGTGTTCAGTGTTGCTGAGATAGCATTTGGAATTGATCAAAGCTGGTAACAAATTGCTAACCTGTGGGAGTAATGATAGAATATGGAGGAAATCATGCCTTTGTGAGAGAATAATATTTTTTCTTGATGCTTCCTGAGGCAATACAGCTGTATGCTCTGTTTTAAATGGAATTGCAAAGAATGAGACAAGCTACCGCCAAAGAAATAAAATATTAGCTTTGTTCAGGCTTTTGCATTATTTTTTTCTTGGATGAAAAAAAATTTGTTTAAGCCTTCCTTAATATTTGAATAGAATTGTGAAATGCACCGATGAGTGTACTGTGAACTTATGAATCAATTAGACTGGCATGGATGGTAATGACATTGTCACTAACATTACTATGATATTAAACCCTTACTTGATGACAACCTGCAAGGATAATGTTGATTATTAAGTAGACTAATAAGACTTTGCATATGATTTGTGCATGACCAGCATGAAATCTGGGTATGCCTCCCAGCCATAGCTGTGCTCTTTTGGCATCACAGGGGATATCCTTGCTTGTGGTTGCCCTAAGCATCTTTTGAGATCGTATCATCTGGTTGATTTCACCTAGATGGACTCAGCATAGTAGGAAGAGTCTAGTTTTCTTGTGTTTTTCCTAGATAGAACAGAAAGAAATCTGTGGCCAAATATATTTCAATTATACCATGTATGTTTCAAAAGGTACTAGCCATGGCAAAATGTTTGAATCAGCTTTAATTCAACCTGACCAGTTCACTTAACTCTAATAGAAATCCTTTAAAGTACTGATTAATACAAAAAACCTAGAAGAGATATAATTTTAAGAAGAAAAGTACTATATACTCATGCAGGCAAAGGATTCCCCCCCCCCTCCTTTAGTGTGCTTATTCAATTAATTCTAAGAACTTACACCAGGTATCTTGCATTTGGACTTCTACATTACAACAGCTGTTGAACTTTTCTTTCTAATGTATGACAGAGCAATGCTTTTAGTATGCAGTTACAGTAAATTGAGACATGCATTTAGCATTTTTAAGCCTCTAGCAAATCTTTCTTTCTACACAGCAGCTCACCAATTGAATATTAATGTAATGCTTGGCAATTCAGAAACACATGGTGAATTTCCTTTGTCTGTAAATGTCTGTTTAACAGCCAATTAATATTCAGGCAAAGAGCTTGAATTCTACACCTGCACTTACCCTCAGAGTATGAATGACTTATTAGCAAGGTGCAGTGGCATTTGATACCTTTACATCCAGTTTTAAAGAATGTTGCAAGTTACTGCTATGAGATTTTCCACTATTTATAATCAGACTTATATTTCAAAATGGTAAAACAGCCTGTAGCTCATACATTTATATGATACTTCTTTTGAAACCTAAAACATATAACAGAGAAATAAAATATTTTCTGTTCTTGCTTTACACTGGAATTACTGATGGTTTTTCAGTATTTCTGCATGCAGTTTTTGCATTTACTTTTCCTTGAATCAAAACTCATATCTTCTAAATAAACCAAATTCAGAGATAGATTCTACCAACAATTAAACAGGTCTTGAATGCTGAGCCAGACTCACAAGTCTCTGTTTTTATATTCTTCTGTTTTGTCCATTCTTACCCCTTTTCCTCTCTTGCTCAGTCTTGTCCTTTCTTTTTTTTTTCCCTCTTCCTTAAATTCAAAATTAAATTAGGAGATGATATTTCCACTGGTTCAAATTAGAGCAGTCAGAGTGTTATCTGGAACAATATTTTTTTTTTACATTTCTTCTCCTCCATTTAAATAATAACTGTCAATAATTTTTATTAGATTTACATTTTAACCAAAGGCAATGACTACAATTTTATGAATGTAGTGAATATAGTCCATGATCACTGTCTCTTAAAGAGTATCTAGACATCAAAAGGAAATACTTTTCCTTCTTCTGAAATTTCACATCTCCTTTCTTCTTCCCATTCTCCTTGTCTTTTAGTGCATCATTTTTCTTTCTTACCTAATGTTGTCTAAGACGTAGCTGATTCACATACTCATCTTTATTAAAAGAAATAATAAATAACAGAGACATCATAGCAGTTCCTTTGCTGTTGATTATTTCTGTTGTATAAATCACCCTCTACTTTACATTTCTGTCCATTTACAATCCATGAAGGTGAAAAAACGTACATAATTAAATATTTTTCACACTGTATTTGTATGTCCTGTTGTGATTTCCATCATCAGATGCCCACAGGCAGTTTGGTGATGAGGCTTAGGAGGGGAGTATCACATCAAACTTGCTGTGCCAGATCTGCACTAGAGTGAACTTACCACAAACCATCACTAAACGGCTAGTCAGTCAGACAGTGGTACCTTTAGGTATAGATGTGGAAGAATAAAGACAAATCTATAAGTTTATGCAATATTTTAACACTGAACATAACTTGTTTGTGCCACTTACAGTTAGCTTTAAAATACATGTGTGGTTTTGGCAGAATTATTGGAGAAGTATGGTAAGAGATTTTATTACATTAATAATTTGTCATACTCATTGCTATTTGTTTTCTCATGTAAACTGTAAGCCATTGTATGCCTTTTTGGTAATATTTGAGTTTGCTCTTTGCTGTAAAACGTTGCAGTGAAATGAAAAATATTTACATTTTAAAAGGGAAAAATTCTATCATATTATGCACCATGATATATATTTATTGCAAATATTCAAAATTTGAGTATATTTTTACAAGGAACAAGTTTGCATGCACACATTTTCTTTTACAAAGACCTCTCTTTTATACATTTGGAAAATATTAGAAACCTGCCTTTCATTTTAAAACTTTCTGATGAATGCTCTTCCTTGAGAGATGTAGTCCATCTCTTTTCTGAAGTGTGTATTACATTTTGATAAAGTTTTTAATGAGTTTCTTCTGAAGCTTCCATTTAGATGAATGACATTTAGAGTACAGAATAAGAGAAAAAGTAGTAAGATAGAACTGAATGTAGGCTTACAACTTTAGTTACATATTATGGCAAAAGAAATGCTTTGAATATGACTTTAGAATTTTAAAAAATTTCACTCACGACAAAAATTGAACTGAAATCAACTTTCTCTTTAACCTATTTCAGTTGAAAGTGAAATTCCAAGGGGTAAGTTGTTCTTTCTCTTTGGTTACAATGCAAAGACAAGCCTATTTTTCTCTCAGAAATGACCATGACATAGAGCAACCTTAAAATAATTCAAAAAGGAACAGACAGAAGCTACCTGGTACCCAGTAAGTGAACTGGATAATTAATCATTTCTAATACTGATGTCCAGCTCATGGAAAATTACAAGAAATTAATCTGTTTATTTTATTGAACAGAAATGTATTCAGTAGCCTGAGCAGCTAATACATATGTAGAAAGGAAATACCTTTTTGTAATTGTCAGTTTAATCTAGTGAAAGAGCTCAGGGTAAAAACTGGAAAAATGAAAAGTAGATATATAGACATTTTTTTAACCCTGGTAATAATTAACATCTGGAATGCTATAGGTAGTGAAGGGGAGTGAATGAGTCTGTGTGGAATGGCCAACCTGCTCGAATACACAGTGCATTTATGCCTCCCTTTAGTGCACGAGATCAATTGGCTCAGGTCCACAGGATGAAGTTCCACAAGGCAAAGGTGCTGGGTCCTGCATTTGGGTCACAACACCACCATGAAGAGCTGCAGGCTGGGAGGAGAGTAGCTGGAAAGCTTCTCAGCAGAAAAGAACCCGGGGTGCTGGTTGACAGCAGCTGAACATGAGCCAGCTGTGCCCAAGTGGCCAAGAAAGCCAATGCTGTCCTGGCCTTTCTGTATCAGAAACAGTGTGGCCAGCAGGACCAGGGCAGTGATTGCTCCCCCATACTTGTCACTGGTGAAGCCACACCTTGAGTACTGCGTCCACTTCTGGGACTCTCACTTCAAAAAAGACATTGAAGTGCTGGAGTATGTCCAGAGAAGGACAATGAAGGTGGTGAACAGTCTGGAAGGTAAGTGGGAAGGACCAGATGTAAGCATTTTTTGTTTCAAACATTCTGTCTGTTACAACAGCAAAAATGCAATCAGAGGAATGGATCCCACTGAAGTGGAGCAGTGCTGTTTTGAGACAGCTTCTTGTTCTACCTTGAGACTTATGCTCAGCCATGTCCCCCTACCCCAGCTCACTGGCTGGAGGAGGGCTGATTGTGCATATGTGAGCAAAAAGCAGGAAAATATCTAGTTTACATAATAGGTATGTATCAGTTCAACTATAAAAGGAAGAGGATTAGGACCCACCCCATCCCCCCCCAGCTCTCTTTTCCCTCTCATTCTCTTTCACCCTAGGTCTGGACCATGCTCACAGTAGGATGAACATGGGATATGAGGAGTGGAGATGTTCTTTGTCTGCTCTCTGCTTTTTCTGTCTTTGTTTCTCTCCTCTGTTGCCCTGACTGTTGAAAACACAGCTGTTGTATTTTACCCCATACTCTCTACTGAACCTTCTTCTGGCAGTGCAGAGCTTGTGGAAGTGTGTTGTGGCTTGTTAGCTGACACCTTTGAGCATTAGTGTGTTGTGGTTTTTTAGCCAGCACTTTTGGTTGTTTGTTGCAGCTTGTCTTCCAGCACCTTTGGGAAGGGGTGTTGTGGGAGTTGAGAACTTATAGAAATGTACTATACAAAATCTAAGGGCTTGTTAGCCTCCACTTTTTACAAAGGGTGTTGAGAATTTAAGGGCTTGTTATCCAATGCCTTTGAGGCTACACAGTGGGCTACTTGCCAGAGTTAAAGTGACCATAAAATAAAAGCACAAGAGTTCCCTGACATGTGGTCTGGTCTCTGTTCAGCCTGATGGGAATTTACAATGAACATCATGCCCACAGATCATAATAGTAAGTCCTATGAGGAGCACCTGGGTGAGGTGAGTTTGTTTATTCTGGACAACAGGAGGCTCAGGGGTCACCTTACTGGTCTCTGTAGTTCCCTGACAGGAGGCTGCAGCGAGGTGAGAGTTGGTCTCTTCTCCCAAATAACAAATGATAAGACAAGAAGGAATAGCCTCAAGTTGTGCCAGCAGAGGTTTCAGTCGGATATTAGGAAGAATTTCTTCATGGAAGGTGTTTCTAAGCATTGGAACAGGCTTTTCAGGGAGGTGGAGGAAGTACCACTCCCAGAAGTCTTAAAAAAAATACTGAATGTGACATTTAGTGCTATGGTCTAGTTTACAAGGTGGTGATCAAGTCAATGGTTTGACTCAATAGTCTTGGAGGTCTTTTCCAACTTAATTCTGTAACTCTGTATTATACAAAATAAGACTTGATAGAGTTAACTCTTAAGGTGGTGAGTTAATTCCTTGATTTACAATCACGTCTCACGCTTTTAGATTAGTAGACCATAGTTGGTTCTCAAGAAATTGAAAATGCTATTGGTATGCTAGAAAACAAAAATGTGGACATGAGGGATACTAGGTCCTCTGCATGTGAGCTTCTATAGGATGTTCTCTTGTAGGGAGGTGTCAATAAGCCTTCAGCTCCTCTTGGGCAGTAGTAGTTTCAGATCAGATTGCTTTTTATTTATTTTCCCCATCTTTCTTTTATACACATAATGCAAAATTGTATTTCACATATGAACCTTGATAATCTCACCATGTTTTTTTTTTCACCTCCAATTGCATTTTTGCAACCCCTGTGAGACCACAAAGAAGCCAAAACTAACTAGAATTTAGGTCCCCCTATTAAAATGTTTCAGAGAATATAAGAGTGGCACTGCACAACCTTTGGAATCCTGTATGTTGGTGGATAGTAGGCAGAGAGGCTCCATTTCCTAGCATGGTTTATTGTTGGAGCTGTCAAGACAGCCACAAGTGGCACCATCACCAGTCTTTTATTAAAAATTTTTCATGCCTTCTTTCAGGCAGCTCCATACAGCTGTGATTCCTTCCCTCACAGGCAGCTCCACACAGCACTGACTCCTCTCTCTGCAAGGTTCCTTCTTTCTTCTGCATGACTGGCAAGCCCCAGTCTGTCCCTTGCACAACTTCATGTCCCCCCCCTCCTCACAGCACAGCCAACAGACTCCAACTGGTGGCCAGCTAGCCCACTCTTATAACATCCATCCTCAGTGGACAAACAAGGCTGTTTCTACTCCGAGGTAATCAGTACAGCTGTAATTCATTGAGGAAAATTGCCTTCTGCATTATCCTTACAAATTATTATTCTACAGTTTGCAAGTTTAGAATGATGTTATTTGAGAGTCTGTCTCCACAAAAGTTAAAATACAAGGGCACTGTCACAATACTGGTTCTTAAAAACATAAGGGAGGGCTACCAAATATATTAGTGTATATTGTATATCAGTGTGTCATCCTTCATTCTTCAGGTTGTAATTGAGATAATGTTTAGTTTCTGCTCATTAAGCTTATGTGTATTTTCAAGGTATGCTGTAAAATCCTTTAGTCTATAACTTTCATCTGAAACTACCAGAAGAATATAAGCTCTGTGCATCATATCATAAATCAACAGAAGTGTTCATGAATAATGAAGTATGAGCTTCTCTAATGGAAAATATTTAGGTATCTAATATGTCCTCTTCAGGTTTCATTGGAAATGTGAAAATCTGAAACTTCTCAGAACCCACTAAAGCGACAAAGATATTTAAAAAGACATCTAGTTGTTATGCCAACGCAGTTAGAACTAATCTGTTTGTCAGCAATTTCACTGTAAGTCATTGTCTTTCCAGAGATCTAGATCATAATGGAAAAATTATGTTTGAGAATTTGATGCATGTCTTTTTGAAGGAAAAGACTGATGTGCTCACAGTATGAAAAAAGCCCTTTTTTATACCTGCCTACTTTTCGGGAGTTCATACCATTTTACCTTGAAATATTTTCATATTAGAGAAGGACAAAACTCCTCTTAAAAAACATGTTCTGTTTGAACCATCTTAATCTGTAAAACCTGTGTTATATTTTCATTATTTCAGTGAGCATCAGTTGGCCAAAGGGATATGCCCTGAAATATCCCTTTATAGCCTTTACAGGACTTACTATCTTTTGGAAACCATCAAGAGTCATGATTTACACTGTAGATCTTCAGTGCTGCATATGAGAACTCTGCTGGTTACAAGTCATATGGACAGTGCAAAATATCACAAGAAACACAAAAACCATGAGGTACAGTCGAAGATGTAATAAAGTCTCTTCAGACATAGGAGCAAACATATGTTATATACATATCATCTTAACCTATGCAACACAGAGCAAAGCCTTCCATGCAGCTCGACGCTGTAGGACTTGGGAAGTGCTGTGGCTGCAGTTTGCCAGGCAGAACAGCAAGCAGATGTTGAATGAAGGTTGTTTCCTGCAGCATCAGCAACAGAAGGAGCTGCTCTGTTCCCCCTGCAGCTTTGGGCAGGCTGGTAGCAATGTGGTAACAGAGATGTGGTAGTTAACATGAACAACCAAGCAACTTCAAGAACAGGAAGTTTCAGAGCACACGTGGATGATTTATTTCAGGTTTCTACCCCAAGAAGAAAACTGCAGAAGATACTCCACTGTAACACATTCCCATAACAAGAAGAGATGGGAAACATTACTTTCAATGTCTACAGTAGCCCTAAATTTGGAAAAGACTACTGTCTAGTCTGAGGCATAAGGCAAATCCGAACTTCACAGCTGAGATGCAGCTAAAAGGATCCATGATTTGGGTCATATTCTGCACAATAATCAGGAATACTTTAAGTATTTTATTAAGATACTATGAGTACTTTATTGAGGTATAAATGCTAAAGTTAACAGTGAAGATTCAAGAATATAATGATGTATTTTACTGGAAAATTATCTGATAAAGATATGAAAGAAAAACTACAGTTATCTGTTAAAACAGAAAACCTGTAAGAAATGGCAAGAAAGGGAAATATGTAGTAAAAACTTGGCAGGTTGGATGGCCCTTCCTGTCTTTAACATCTTTCAGTACTCCTTGGTGGTGTTTTTCTTCAGTTTGCACCATTGCTGTAAACATAAAATCTGGTCCTCATGCACTGAGTACTATCTATAAAGCATACACATACTAACCTCAGTACATAAATATAAGCAAGTCCATAGATTTTTCAAAGAATTAGAACTTTGATCTCTGTCCTGAAGTATGAACTGAGCGGTGCTTATATGACGTACAAAAGAAGCCAAAGACAGTCTGAACAAGGCTAAGGAACTGTCTGCATTAAGGAAAGTGTTTGGAAAATTGGAACACTAACTGGAAATCATCCAACTGCTTTGGTCCATGTCATATTTTTATACGTTGCTCAATATGTAGTATCTATAAAACTACAAATTTACAGGAAGTTGTTGTCACATCTAATTGGTTACTGGATCCGTTTATTTCAAGAAATGTTTCTTGTGTATTTTTACCGTTTAAAATTACTCTCTGTTAATGAAACAAATGTAATTCTGTCAGTCTTGAAGTAATTCCCACAGCACACCATTATGATTAGTTTCACTTTCACACCAGAGCTGCCAATTTTTTATAACAGTTTTTCATTAATAATACTGCCTAGTATGAGCTGCCAAAAACTATTTAATGTGTGATATGAAAAATCTGGCATTATGTAGGTGTCTAGTGAGAGCCAGTAGTGTAAGATTTTCTCATTTCCTCCATTGGATTTCTCTGAAATGAACTCTTTGTATTCTCACAGTGTGTTTTCTGTTAAAATAGAATTGCCGTTTCATTATTTAATTTGCACATTCATGAAGTTAGAATGATACAATCAGTATTCCCTTAATCCTATTTTTATGCGTGATATTCTCATACAAAGAGTCATTAGCTTGATTTTGGTGCCAACACATGAAAATATGGGTTTTTTAATTCCCATTGAGCCTTGGGCAGTATACCTTTTCAGCTTAAGGAGATTCATACAGTCATTTTCCTAGCCTACATGTGCTGCTCCACACCAGTTGACCTTTTTTTTGCAGCTGGAAACCTTTCCTGATGACTCTCTTCAGCAGTATGACTTATTTGCTTACTCTGGCTCTCTCTTCTCTAAAATTAGATGGTGAGCTTTTCATTTCATGGGCCATGTCTTTTTATCTATTCCATAAAGCTTACATGACATTTATGGAATCAATGTAAATTAATAATAATAATAATAATAATAATAAACATTTTACACTCTGCTGATATGCATTTAGGTATTTGAACTATGAAATACTGCCTTTAGTCAAGGCAGATGTCAAGGTACAAGGGTGTCAGGCCACCTGGGCTCAGGTGTCCTCAGTACATGGGGATGGAGGGGCTCCCCTGCTGCAGTAGGGCTGGGTCTGGCAGCCAGGACTGTCCCACCATCCCAAGCAGAGAGAGGTGGGCTGGAGGGCAGCCAGAGCATCCCCAGCCCTACACCCCCAAGTTCCAGAGCTAATTTTAATTTCATATTTAAAGCCCAAATTGTATTTGGATGCAAACATAATTCTAAATAGCAGGCAGAACAAGATACTGAAATAATGGAAGTTTAGGTTTAAATTTGAAGTTTTAAATTTGCCATGTACATGTCCTTTACAGTGAAATAAGTACCCTTTTCTAATTTACCTTAATATATACCAAACTTTTATTCTATCATCATACAACACCTATGTGTTTGTGACTTAAGGAATTTTTCCTCTCATTTAAGGCTGGATTTCATCTGCAACACTAAGTAGTCATCATTTTCTTAGGTAATATATGGACATAAGAAGTCAGGTGTCAGAATCTGGGAGAGTTTGCCCTAAGTAGAATTCCAGAGCACTCTCAGACAGGAAAGAAGACTGTTTGTATTGAGTATGAGTGTATCAGTAATCTCATGATTTTATCTGTAATGATACTTCAGCAGCCGTCTGAGTTTTCAGACTTGAAAGATGGTTTAGATTTGTTTTATGAATACATTCAAACCACTTCTGGCAAAAAGACAAAATGTAATAGCTTGTACCACCTAAAGTAAGCATATCAATTCTTGTTGGTGTGGGAATATCCATTAAGTTAAACTATTTCATCTTGAGTCTTACTCATTGAATTTTGCCATTTTGTGCTAACGATACTTGAAAAAGAATTAAACTATTTATAAGGTCTCACAAATAATTTCTTTTTATTACCATATTAGCATCTCCAGATTCTATCATGTTAATTGCAAATATGTAATATATATACATCTCCTTGAAAACGTATGAGAAATAAATCCCACTTGTTCCATTTTAAATCACAGAAGATGAGAAGATAGCAAGGATGAGGTTTTATTGTCTTCCAAGGACATACAGATGATTTTAACTCTAGGTATGTAATGTACACTGCCTGACCTCAAGCAGCCTGACACCAAAACCATCAAGGTTGGTACATTTTTTATGAGGCCTCCCAAGCTCACAAGAAGATTTTAATGTTTCAGATGTCACCTGTTACCTTCATTTAGGAAAATCAATCCAACCCTAAATTTTTAATTTATCATACAATTTTAGGTATTTTCAATGCAGACAGCAAGAGATGAGAAAGTCACGAGGTCACATTTATAGTCAAAGGAAGAATCCATACATACGGTTTTATATGGTCATTTTAGGGTAAGATTTATTTTTCAGTGAGTGCCTATTCTTCCCCCCGACTATAAAATGTTGCTATGATAATTGCTAGGTTGAGAAGGTGATAGTGTAGATTTCCAGTGGATCAGGGGAATTCCTTCAAAGCGTTATTGCACTGGGTTTCTGCATGTCTCAGGCATATAATTATTCATCCTCAATACCTTTTATCCCCATTTTTAAGGGTTGAGCATTGACTTTCATTGTATTGGTAAATCAACAGCTTTATAATCTCTAAATCTATCATTCAGTTGAATCTGTTACATGGAGAACTGAGTTTTGCAACATAATTCATGCTATGACTTAAAGTGTACAATTAACATATGGTAGTTTGTACTCAGATGTATTTATATTGAAGAAACCTTTGGTGCCAAATAAGAACGATTTTTAACTTTTAAGGGAAATATATATGAGGATATCTCATATAAGATATATGACCAAACTCTTTCTCTATTAATAGATCCTAACTAGAACTGAAATTAAAAGCCTTTTGGCCTGAGCTCAAATGTTTGCGTCAGGTGAAAATCCTATCTCATTTAGATAGAGGTGACAGAGAGCTTGGTGTAAGAGAAAAAAATCAAAAATCATTCTTTGCAATTTTGCAATATTTTTGTAGATTTCTTTGTGACAACAGTAAAAATCTCATCCTAATCGTGCCTAACTGGTATTGATCTGGTGTGAGACCTATCATATCTGACAACATCAGTTATTGATGTTGTAGTCTATGGGGTAATGGTTTTATATAACAGTAGCTAATTAATTTGAACTCACATTTGTGCTTAAAAGATAAGGCTGTGATGTATTTTGTCACAATAAATAATTTTTTAAGTGAAATTTTTAGTTTTGACCAACTCTCTGAATATTTACCAAAAAGTTAAAATTCACCAGTTTACTAGAAAATTAGTTGAAAAATAATCTGTATGCCATATATTTTCGTCCTTAATTGTGAGCAATTATTCCTAAAATAACCACTCCTAGAGTTTAAATATTAAAAGTGTACCTCTAGATCTAAGAAAAAAAAAGTATTTTTTTTTCCTTCTTTAAAAATCTCCTAAATTGACACCTTTTTATATCAGAGGACTGGCCCTGTGGTGTACTCACAATTACTGACTGTAGTCAGGAAAACAAGTTTTAATGTTATTATTTACTGTTAGCATAGTTTTGTCAAGAAAGTAGAAAAGAAAGTTAATTAGAATGTACTGCATTTTTTTCATCATGTTCATCACGACCCCTACCCCTACTTACTGAGAACAGTAACATCTCAGAAGTGTTCTCTAAAAGCAAACCACACAAAAGGGGCAACACTGTTATGGATATGCAGGTCATTAATTGAAATGTCATTGATTACAAGTAGAAGAGAAGCCAGCCTGAATCTGCAGGAGGCCAAATTTGCATATTTTGCTTTAAAAAATAGCACATTGTTTTTCTGAACCATACTTTTTTTCTGTAAATCACTGGAAAAGTGGAAGCTTTAAGTGTCCAACATTGTTCAAGGAAACCCATTTGATTAGACCAGAATCACACCCTGTGTTGTCCCTAGAGGCAGGGATGGTGTTTTATTTTGCAACCTCCAAATATCATTAGGTGTGGAATTTCCTGTTATTGTTACCCCAAAGTGGTGTGTATTTGCCTCACCCCACACCCTGAGCTGAGCCAGAGATGGCACTCACATGGGAAAAGGAATTCTCAGAAAGCCATGGACTTACCTCTAAATAACTCCATACACAGGTGAGAACAGCATTCGTGATGCAAACAAACTCTCTAACCTCAGTTTCTAAAAGGTAGGTTTCCAGGTGTGTGGTGTAACCTGTCAGGCAGCTAACACCCACACAACCATGCCCTCCCTCCCTCCTGCAATAGGATGGGGGAAAGAATTGGGAAAAAAATCTTAGATTTCTGAGTCCAGATAAAGACATTTGAATTAGACAGAAAAGAAAGGGCAATGTAAAAAAAAAAAAAAAAAAAAAAAAATAATAATAATAGTAGAATAGAATACACAAACAAAACAAGTGCTGCCCAAATGTAACATCTCACCACTCATTCACTGATGCACAGACACTTTCTGAGCAACTTTTTCCAGATCTTATGAGCTGAAAACGATGACATATTGTAGAGATATGGCCCTTCGGTGAGTTGTGGTCAGCTGTCCTGGCTGTGTCCTCTCCAAGATGCTTGTGCTCTCCCAGCTTCCTTACCAGTTGGAAAGACCTCAACATATAAGCACTGCTTAGCAACAACTGAAACAGCAGTGTTATCAACGTTATTTTCACCCTAAATCAAAAGATCAGGACTCTATCAGCCACCAGGTAGAAATTTAACTGTCCCAGATGAAACCAGGACACAAGACTAAATTACTTGCTTAGGTTGCCTCAGCAGCAGCCCTTACAGAGAGACAGAATTTTATGAACACATTCATCCCATAAAACTTCCACTAATTACAGAATGGTCTGCTCTTTAGAGATGCCCATCTATTCCTGAAAACTATCAAGCAGACCTAGATTATCATCATACTTGATTAAAATGATAGGAAATTACTACAAATATCACAGATTATCCAATAAATAATATCTAGCTTTTATAAGGACAATAAGATATTTCTGACTAACTTAATATGGAGTGCTTCTACATAAATTTATATTTCTTTTTAAGAGGATGATTGTTCCCTTGCAGGTATTATTCCATTAAAACAGTTGTTGAATAACAAAGTGAAGATGATCAATAGCAATAAATGAGGACTCTAGTTATTTCCAGACGTTTGCTTTTTAAAGTATTTTACTTGCATCTTGTACTTTGATTATGTTAGGCTGTGTGCTAAAAGCTCACCTATAAATTCACAGAGGAGCAGGGAAACGCAAATAACACCCTGGCAAACTATTACCAGGCCCAAAACAGGAACCATAAGCCAATAAGGTAATAAGGCTTATATCATCTTAAATTCCTAGTACCACAAGGCCACTATGGCAGACAGGACTCTGAGTCTCAGAGGACTCAGGACTCAGAGGAAGGAACACCCTGTCTGAGTGCCTCCTAGGACAGTCCCAGGACTGCCTCAGCCCCACTGACTGGGTATGAAAACCATCCTGACGAGTCAATGCCAGACATGTTACAGAATGCAGGGAAGACCACTTCTGAAGTGTTATTATGTGAATGTTTAGGGAGGAGCCAAAGGTGGGTGAAGGGATATATTCAGATGATCTGGGGAGGAACAAGTATGGGAAAAGGGAGGATAAGGGGGTAAAAAGAGCCAGACATATATGAAGGATATGGTGGTCAATACACTTGTCTGACCATGAGCCATACACGATCTGCAGGGTCTGTCTCATCTTCCAACTGAATTATTTTCTAACTCCTTCCTGGCTGAAGGACTTTCTATTCTGAGTGCATGTGTGTGTATGGGGGCATGAGTGTGACAAATGGAATCAGGCCATGGGCCAGAGGGTCTGTGCTTGCAGTGTCAGTCAGTGGAGAGACTGAAGTGAGTGATTGTCAGCAGCAGCAATTCTAGTGGTACGGTGTGGCATAAGAGCCCATGTGGCTAAGGTGTCAGGAACGGCAGCAAGGGAGGCCTGGTTGTCTGCAGCTGGGTTAGGAGGAGTCCAAATTGTACATAACTCTTGCATATTCTCACTAGAGGACCTGAACCTCCTCAGCAAGGGAGGGCAAAATATGAGGTCAGTGATGCTGTGGGCATTTGTGCCAATGCTCTGTGTGTGTTGGTTATCAGTGTGGCCATGTGTGTAGGTATGTATGTGGCATGTGCATGTGCTCTGCATGCACAGGCCCTCTGGAAACACACCTTCAGCCTCACCACTTACCAAACCAGCAGAGGTAGAGATGAGGCAACCAACACATATCTTGGGCTGTTGTATTTAAGGGCTATTGGTTTTTTTCCTAAGAACTTACTTTTGAAATGTTATTGAATAGTAAGATTTAATGTCCAGTTAATGTGATACTATATAATTGGTTTAGATAGCAGGAGATGGTTATGAACTCAGGAAAGCCAATGCTTACCCATGAACCAGAAGTTCATGGAACTCCACAGGATAGGCTATGGTTTAGTAAATATTTAATGACACAAACTAGTGAATGCTTTGATTGAGGAACCTCTTCATGAGTGACATAACAAACATAGGTAGCATTAAGACTCATTCAGAAAACTGTGACTTCTTATTTGGAAGAGACAAAACATACCAAGTCATTATTAATATGCTTTTGCAGAAAAGTAGTTTGGTTCAAATAACTCAGGATTATCTTCATTGCTTAATTCTTTGTTTCATGTCATTAACCATTGTACTTTTTAAAATAGTGTTAATTAAAAGAACAAAAGTACATTTTTCCTTTTGCTGCTATTTTTCACAGAATTCTAGATAGCTACACAGCATAGAATTGGAGAATCAGAGAATGGGTTGAGTTTGAAAGGATCTTAATGACCATCTAATTCCAATCCCTCTGATATGGACAGAGACACCTTTCACTAGACCAGGTTGCTCAGGTCTCCATCCAATCTGGCCTTAAATACTTCCAGGGATAGAGCATCCACAACTTCTCTTGGCAACCTGTCCAGTGCCTCACCACCCTCACAGTAAAGAATTTCTAACTAGTATCTAATCTAAAACCACCTCTTTTACAGTTTGAAAAAATTTCCCTTTTCTTCTACCCCTACACACTCTGGTAAAAAGCTTTCCACCTTTTTTCTAGGCTGCCTTCATGTACTGGAAGACCACAACTAGTGATCTTTAAGCCTTTTCTTTTCCAGGCTGAACAAACCCAAGAATAATTTGTATTGGAAAGGAACCTTATGATCATGCCATGGAATTTTAACTCCAATCCTCCTGCCATGGTCAAGGACAACTTTCACTAGACCAACCATTCACAAAGCTCCCTTCAGCCTGGCCTTTGAAGACCTACAGGGATGGGACAACCACAGCTTTTCTGGGGAATCTTTATCAGTGCCTCACCACCCTCATAACATCATCATCTTCGGTAACTCAGGTCATCTTCTGACCTTTGGCACTCAAGAAAATTGGTAAGTGAAGCACTGGCTATGTGAGCAACTGTTATCCTCTACTTCTGACTGTGACACTAGATAGACATGATGGACAATACATTATCTTGGAAGGAGATTTAATTATGTACAGTGTGGTAGGAACATAACAATGTTTCAACATTACCTTGAATGCCCAAGCTGAATTCCAGCTCCAGAGAAAGATTCAAGTATCTAGTGATTTGTAACTCAGGTGGACTAGCATAAAGAGGTGTCTTAATTCCCAAGACACTCAATTTCATGCAGTCAGCCTCTACACTAATGTTTGTTTGTATTAACCTTTTAAGTTCACTGTCATTTGGCAATTACCTCAAGATAATAAAGAAGAAAAACATTATCTTCCTTAAATTTTACACGGCCGCCACCAACTATCATGTCTTTTTCAAAACTGTGTTCTCTGACAAATACTTTCTCCACAATATTGATCTGTCACCTACTCCATTGGTCCCTAAATTCATAATTCATATCCTTTGTATTACTTTGGAAGAGGAAAATAAGGACCAACAAAAATCAGACACAGTAATCTAACTCTTATTAAGACAGGGTTTTGCCTCAAAATTCCTTGGAATTTGACTGTTTTAATGAATTTCCAAATCCTATTGAACACTAACATTTCAAAATGTTACACCGGTTAAAAATTGATTATCAGTCAGTCCATCTACTTCAGAATGAATGATAGATGTGCATCAGGCATTTTGTATTGAGATTTTGCACTCGAATAACAACAGGAGTCTTGGAAATTTTTCAGTAGAAGGTGACTCACAACAAATATTTTGTTCCAATTAATATGGCAGAACATTGTTTGTATAAACTAGAGGAAAACAAACAACATTCCCACAGTGAGTAAGACTGAAAAACCTTTAATATATTTAATGAATATTTGAAAATGACAGACACAAACATTGCTAATTTCTCCACTGGTGTGTGATTTTAGACAGCTTAATCTGTTCTAACTACCCAAAGAAGAACACATTTGCCAGGTGAGCTTGCTAAGCCTTGACAATTGCAAAACAGTCCACCATGCTTCTGTGAGACTAAATGCTGACTTGATGTCAGTGTATTCATTGCTTTTACATTACATTTGGGACTGAATGATTGAGAAAGTTCACTTTTTAGAAAACTTTCAGACAATGAATGTAAAAATAATGAAGTAGAAGTTACTTTATAGTTTTCTGGTTGTTGCACTTACTTTTTTTTTTACTTTGATTCAGAAATTGTAAACCATAAACATTAACTAGAGCAGATCAGCATCACGGGCTGACCATGTGCTGCAATTGCTCACTCAGCTCATAGTGATAATGTGTAATAATCGCAATTATGAAGTTAGAAAACTCAAGGAATATGAAATCCTGCATCACTTACTGGTGTTTGAATTTTACACACACAAAAAAACACACTTGTTTTTTTTAATTGTAGCAAGTTTACAATATGGCAAAATCACAAAATTCTATCAGTTCTATCAGATCAAGTTGAACAGTTCATATTACATGGGGGGGGTAGGGGGGAGGAGAAATAAAGCAAGAGATGTTTTAGGAACAAATCAGAAGTCTTGACTCTTATCAGTTTTGTACCTTTCCAAACTTTTACCTGAAGGGTAAAAAAATCAATCATGCCAGCAATATAAAATTAGAGAAGTTTGGTTAGTAAGCTCTGCATTTGACCCAGCTGATTAGCATAAGTTTTAGACATTTACACTGCAAAAATCTAGTTGTTATTACTTTGGTATCTACTTTTCTACATGTTTATTGTTATTATTACAGCCTGAATTCATTCCACTGCTTATTCAAGTCCATCTTTAAAAAGCAATCACTTTTCTTCTGTACATAAGCTCCTGCATGGTGGTTTAATTCTGACTTCTGCTTCTGACTTTTTTCCCCAACTTAGTAACTCTTTTAAAAATGTAGTTAAAATTAGTCAGTCATTTTCTTCCTAAGACTGCATACAGTTTTGTGAAACATTTGCACTGCACTTTCTCCCTATGATATTGATATTAAGTTCCACTAACTATTTATATTCATAAAACTGTGGCTTGCTCCACTTATCTGGTAAGCCACAGATGCCAATTATCATCAGCTTTTGAGAAGTAATTCTGGATCTAATTTATAACATCAAGAAGAAAATTATTTTGAATTTTTCTAAGCATACAATATACTTTATCCAACAGAAAAAAAAAAGTACAGTGCTGGAAGCTTTCTACTGAAACTACTGGAAAGATGTCCATCTTATTCCTCCAGAGATTTAAAGAAAGAAATTTTCATTTGTCATAAATAACCTAGGTAGCATAAAATATGGATCTACTACCTGCTGTCCTCCCTCACTGAAGTAGTTACTGGAACTAAATATTTTATTTCCTTTCCAATACAGAATTACAGAATGACAGAATGGTTGGGTTTGGCAGGGACCTGTAGAGATCATCTAGTCCTATCCTGCTGTTAGAGAAGGATCCACAAGACCAGGATGCATAGGATTGTGTCCAGGTTTGAGTATCTCCAGAGAAGGAGACATTATAACCTCTCTGGAGAGCCTGTTCTGGTGTTCAATCACCCTCAAAAGAAACAAGTATTCCATCACATTCAGACAGAAGTTCCTGTTCTCATTTTGGGCATAACTCATCCTGTTGCTGTGCATCACTGTGAAGAGGACCCATCCTCTTTACATCCTCCCTTATAACATTTGTATGCATTGGTAAGATCCCTTCAAAATAATTTCTTCTCCAGGGTAAACAGGCACAGCTCCTTCAGCCTTTCCTCATGAAAGAGATGGACCTTATCCACCTTTCTCATTGCATCCCTGCACACTCTGTCGATGTTTCTGTATTCCTCCCAAATTGCCTTTTTCCACATTCTGCATGTTTTCTTCTATTTGAGTTTTGTCAGAAGCTCTTTGCTTTTCCATGCAGGTCCAGGTAGTGATGCTTGAGTATTAAACAGCTTTCATGGGCTCCCCTGCCTTCTAGAGAGCTATCCCATGGGATTCTGCCAAATAGGTCCCTGAAAAGGACAAAGTTATCCCTCCTGAAGTCCAGGGTTGCAGTCCCACTAATTGCCCTTGTTCCTCCATGTAGGATCCTAAACTCTACCATCTCATGGTCACTGCAGCCAAGGCTGTTCTTCAACCTTTACATCCCCAGGCAGTCCTTCTTCATTAGCACAAGTTCCAACAACACATTTCTCTCTTTTGGCTTCTTTGTTAACTGTGTCAAAAAGCTGTCATCAGTGCTCTACAGAGACCTCCTGGACTGTGTGTGTTGAGCTGTGATGTTTTTCCAGCAAACATCAGGGTAGTGGAAGTGCTCCATGAGAACTAGGGCCTGTGATCATGAGGCTACATCCAGATGTCTGTAAAAGGCCTCATCAACTACTTCCTGCTCAGCTGACTGGTAGTAAAAACTCTGTGTCACCCATGTTAGCCTGTCCCTAATTCAGTCAGACTTAATAAATCAAAAAACCTCCTACTCAATTTTCTTCCATATGTATCAGTTTTTAAATTAAATATAAATTATATATTAAATCATATTCACAATACCTCCTCAAGCTTAACATATCTGTAGTTTTATGTATGTTCTACCATTTACAAAATATACCTGTCAATCAGTGCCCAGGGTCTATTTGAACTTCTTAGCTAACAAACAAGCTCTCTCTTATTTCAAAGAATGTTGAACATTTATTTTCACTCTCGTGATTAAAAATTGACATAATGATCATTAATGATTCCATGGCCCATTTTGGGGGTCAAGCCACTGAATCACAGAATCAGGTTGGAAATAAACCCCAAGATCATCACGTCCAACTTCTGACCAAATACCCTCATGTCAACTGCATGTACTAAATACATTTATGCCACAACCCATGGCACACTAAATTTCCTTAAGCATCTCCAGGGATGGTAGCTCCACCAACTACTCATTGAATAAAGAGTATCTCCAGTGCCACACTTTCTTGTAGCTATTAAGTTATATTACAGAAGACTGATCATCTTTTCTTAAGCAGTCTGGGGGGCTCTGCACCACTGAAGTTAGGTCAGGTTTCTGTTGAATCATGGATGTGACTTTCATTTCAGCAGTATGTTGTCAGCACCTGAAAACAGGTCTTGGGTGAGTGTTCAGATACTGAATAAAAGGGCACAGCAAAGGAAATTGTGCCAATTTTGCCATCTTCCTGTTGTAAAATAAGGTGCTCTGCACCTTAAAACAAAAGGGCGTAAAACAAAACAAGAAAAGATGTATTTCTGCAGAATAAACTCTGAAGAGCAGCAAAACGTAACATCTGCATTGGCCCTCAGCAATTTTTCTGGCTACTTCAGGCATCTTCCATTCAATATGGCTTTTCTGGCTATCCAATTCTCCTAATGCATTTACACGCTTCAGGGCTTTAAATGTGGAGTTAGCACGTATAACAGACACAGTGGATTACATTTAGGAGGCAAGTATCTAAAACTGTGGTGTAGCAAAATGAAGAGTATTTTTACCTCCTTCCAGAATCCAAAATACCTTGTCATGGTTAGCTTTAAATTGTAACCCTATATTGGAAATTACAAAGAAGCTAAAATATGAGAGATCACTTCCTCACTAGTTTACTGTGCTCACAATGGGAAATTTTGGCGTGGAGGATTGACACTGGCTAAATGCCAAGTATCCACCAAAGCCACTGTATCTCTCCTCTACTAGATGAGGAGAAGTGTAACAAAAGGCTTCAGTATCCAGATAAAGGAGATATCATTCAGCAATTACTGTCACAGGCAAAACAGACTCTGCTTGGGAAAATTAATTTCATTTGTGCCAAACACCTTCCTCTGACCTCTCACTTCTTCTTGGGCTTTACTTTCAAATTCCCTACATCCTTCTGGCCCAGCAGCATGAGGACAGCAATTGGAGTTACAAGGAGCTCATCACATCTTGTGTCTGCCACTCCTTCCTCTCAGCAGGAGGATTCTTCACATTATTCCTCCAGCATGGGGTCCTTACCATGGGAGAGAGTCTTCTAGAAACTTCTCTGACATGGCCTAGTGGAGCCTGGGCTAGCTCTCTAGAGACACACCAGTACCATGCCAGGTGTGGGCATCTGCTCTGAAATAAGGTCCTCTGGAAGCAGAACTTTCACTACTAGCTGCTGTTCAGTGTGGTTGATATCTAGGGTTGGGCAAAGGAAAAGAGGGAGGGTCTCAACTTCTGAGCGTTCTAGTCTGAAAGACAGGTATTTGCTAAGAAAAGCAGAAGCCTCCCTTTGAACTGAAACATGTGATTCCTCCTCCCTACAAATTGTAATTTGGGAATTAAGGGAGCTCCCAGGCAAAAATATGGGGATAGGAGTAACAGTTCTTTACTAATATAAGAAAACAAAAACAACAGCTATGAAATTACCCACAAACAGAACAGTAACTCAGTCCCAGTGTTTTTTGGCTGCAGGCACCTTTTCCCTGAGCTGCAGTTCCCGGTGCTGGGGGCGGGCGGGTCCCGCAGAGCCGCAGGAGGGCTGGGGGTGATGGCAGAGCTGTCCCAGGGGGAGAGAGAGATGGGGAGAGAGCTCTCCGCTCACGGTGTGGGTGCTGGTGCTCAGCAGAGTGCTGGATGGTGGCAGGTTACAGCGAGAAGGCAGCAGGGCAGGGTCCGACAGCAGTGAGGATGGCTTCTGGCGCTGGGATGGCAGCGATGGAACTGAGGTGATGATCGTCCTTCTCGTCCAAACTCTGCGGGGGAAATGGGCCGAGCCAGAGCCTTCCGTCTGCTCTTCTGGATGTCTGGATATCGAGGGGTTTTCCTCTTCCCTCCTCTCCCCCCTTCCCCCTGATGAGTATCAGCTGGTATCTTAACCTGCCAATGGGGAAAATTCCACAGAGAGAAAAGGAAAAGAACCAACCCCCAACACTGAGTTTCCTAAGCGTTTATCATAATTGCAGAACTCAGGAGCAAAAACGCCCCAACTTTGGCTGTACTTGGGATTAAATATGGGGTAGATTGGAGGGGTGGGTACAAACAATTGACCAATGAGGGATCCTTAGGAGAGGAGGGGAGGGCAGGGTCTTACAGGGTTACAATCAATGAGGGAAGAAGGGAAGGAGAAAGCATCACATGTGCCAATGGGGACGTTGAGTACCACAGAATTTCCAAAGGGGTGGAACAACTAGGGATTGGTCCAGGGTAGGACTGGCAAGGAAGGTACTGGAACAAGGGGCAGGGTTATAATGATGGACAAGGAAAGCACTGGAACAAGGGGCAGGGTTATAATGCTGGACAAGGAAGTTGCTGGAACAAGGGGCAGGGTTACAATGATGGACAAGGAAGCTGCTGGAACAAGGGGCAGGGTTACAATGATGGACAAAGAAGGGACTGGAACAAGGGGCAGTGTTACAGTGATGGACAAGGAAGGTGCTGGAACAAGGGATAGAGAATGCTAAACAAGGTAGTTTCAGGGCTGGATACAACTTGGGGACAAACCACCTGGGGAAAACATAGGGGTACATAGGAACAAACCATTTTAACAATGAATTGGATAAAATAAACATGTGCTGCAACACTTCTCCAGCATGAGTCCCTGCCACAGGCTGCAGTTCTTCACAAACTGCTTCAGCATGGGTTCCCTCTATGGGGTGCAGTTCTTCAGGAATAGGCTGCTCCAGTGTGGTTCCCCCGTAGGATCACAAGTCCTGCCAGGAACTTGCTGTGGTGTGAGCTCCTCTCTCCATGGGTCTACAGATCTTGCCAGGAGCCTCTGAGTGTCTCAGCCTCCTTCGGACACATTAATCTGCTCCACTGTGGCCTCCTCTATGGGTATTTGCTCCGTTGTTAATCTCCAAGACCATAGTCTTCATGATGGGCTGCAGGGGATTGCCTGCACTGAGACCTGGAGCACCTCCCTCCCCTTCCTTCTTCACTGGTACTGGTGTCTCCAGGATTGTTTCCCTCACATATTCTCACTCTATGCGGCTGCAAGAACTTTTGTGCAAGCGTGTTTTTGTTGTTGTGTTTGTTCCTATTTTCCCCCTCCTTCTTAAGTACATCTCAGAAGTTCTGCTAGCGCTGTGGACACAGCCCAGTCCAGTGGTCATGGTTTCTTGGAGCTGGATGGTATTGGCTCTGTTGGACACAGGGCAGGCTTCTAGCAGCTTCTCACAGAAGTCACCCCTTTAGTCCCCCTGCTACCTAAACCTTGCCATGCACACCCAATATATATAATATTTTTTCTAAGTTAGTCAGCTGTTATAATTATTTGATCAGCTTTTGACATCAACCTTCAATGAAATAGCAAAATGGTTCAGGTTTTTCTTTCTCTCTCTCTCTTTTTTTTTTTTCCTTCAGGAAGAGGGATGAACTGATCATTTAATTGAAAAGTAAAGAATAGATTTGAACTGGGCTTGATTTAGTTTTATTGAGGGCATGTTTAATAAGGTTGTAAAGGCCATGTGATACTGCAGATTTTGGCTTTAGATGAGAATATTTCTACAGGAAATACCAATTTAATCAAGAAAGAAGCAAAAATTTATCAGAAGAACAGAAAATGAAAACTCAGGATAAAGTGATAACATTTTAATCTATTGTAAGAAAAAAAAAATTCTGAATTTCTGTAAAATAAATTGTTAATCTAAAAGATCTGTAAAAATCCCTTTGCATATAGTAATTTACTTTTCAGCCTCACCATTTTATAGAATTAATATTTCTATACTAATCTGATAACTGTATCAATGTAGAAAATGATGGGCAATCACTTAGATTCAGGAAATTTTTAGTTTTGCAGCACATAGGTATAATAAACGATCTCAGCTATCTATACTAGAATACATAAATCTAATTCAGGTGAAAAGGGCCAATAAAGGAATCAGAATTAATTTATATTTTCTCCAAGTGGAGTAGATACTGTGACAGAATCAACAGTCATTTACACACAATTGTATTTGTGAGCAAGACATTCAGTGTATAGAATGTGAGAAAGCAAGAGATGAAGGTTTATGAGATAGTCAGTTGCAGTGAATGAAAATCTACACAAAATAATCTGTTTTTTGTTTGTTTCTTTGTTTTTTCTTCATTTATAACTTTTGTTTATTTTTTTACCAAAGAAAAAAGAAATTATTACAGAGGTTAATTCAGGTGAACTAGGCTTGTATTATTTAATAGTTTTTAACAGGATGTCGGAAGGCAGTTAAATATGCATTAGTTTAGGAACCTATTCCAAGAATATGAACCACCACAGAAAAATGATAAAAAAGAAAAAAAAATATTTTGCACACTGAATCTGTCTGTTTTTCACTAATCAAGCTTCTTTGTATTAATATTTACCTCTCCATTATTGCAACTAAATGCATGTTTTCATACATACATATTTATGAATATGCCAGTTAAGAAATCGGAGGTAATTTCAGTGGGAATGTTTAGAAGATTGACAAATCAGACCCGTTGATATCTAAAGTTAATTGAATTAATTCCTAAGCAACATATTTTCAGTTCCATGGTTCATGCTTCTATTGAACATCCTCTCTACCAGTAGAAAAAAAGTATTACACTTTAGGAATCGTATGCTGTTTTAGATGTAATAACAAACCACCCCACAGCCGATGCCATATATTGAGCTTTTTTTGACTGCAGTCCTTGGTAGGTCTTAGTCTCCAGTCAAGGTGGTTATGTGTGTCAGGTCTCTGATGAGAAAAATCAGAACTGAAGCAGCATTGTATTCATTGTCTTTCTTCTTAATAGTTTGTGGTTTTATACCATTTCCCCCTTTCCTAATTATTGTCTTCATACTCCTTATTTTTGTTTGTTTTGCTGGGGAGTTTTTTGGCTGGTCAGACATTCATTTTATTCACTAGATAGGACACTTATCCTATTATATGAATCTATGATAAATGCATTTTAAAATTTAAAAAATAATCCTGTAATTAAAATTTGCTAAATGAAATTTAATTAAGTTTGAAATAGATAATAAAAATGTGCATATATACATATATGTATTTATATGTTTTTCATTGTGTTAATTATCTTCATCTATATATGCATTCCAACTGCCATGACTTGGCCCTTACCAGTAGAGTAATGTTCTACTGGAGACTTTATCTTTTATTCCAATAGATTTCAGAAGTATTTTTTTAATCTGCTTTAGCAGGAAATGGAATGGTTTTCCAGATACTGTCTTTGACTATAGTTTTTCTTTCTACTTTGAAGCTGAGAAAGACTGAATACCTCTAAGTTGATAAAGACAACTAGGACCAAAAACTAGAAATAGACATCTAAGAACTTCTTTATATTTTTGATCAATGCAGTTATTACTAGAGATAATACTTCTCCCAAACGTTTCAAAAGAACAGTGAAAAAAGTTTACTCTTTGGTTTTTACTTTACAGAAATCTGTCTTTTATATAGGCTTGAAGCAATTAAGAAAATTGTTCAAGTATGTATTCTGCAATTTTATGATTTTTTAAATTGGAAAAAAACAAAACTATAGTAGTACACAAAATTGTGAATAAACTGATTTTTTTTCATGAGCATGTGAAAAACATTAATATTATATTGCTAGTACACAAAATCCCACTCTTCTCAGACTAAGGGTGAATGGAGAGCTTCCAGACCAAATTTATAGACTTGGTGGAGATGTTTACAAGCAGTGCATCTCAAGCTCAGAGCATCAATCCTTCTTATGTATTACTAGGAAGAGTTTTAAAAATAAACTTTTAGGATAAAAATTCATGTCAGCAAGCCTGATTTAAAATACTTCTCTATCTTACTTCTATTTTCCGCTTTTAAAAGAAGTCCATGAGATATTTTGATTTGCAAATGTAGGTGTTCCACAGAAAAATTATTGACCTTTGTTCACCATGCTCTTATGTCACATATTTTTACCCATCACACACCACAATCTGCCCTTTATCTGAACCAAAGTCATGTATTATAATGAACTCAGAGCTACCTATGGAGAAGTACAGGATCAAAAGATGTATTGATTTCAACAATCTTTCTTTAAAGACAAAGGCAGTTTTTGTGTTTGCAATGAATTATTTTCATCTATCTATTTGCATGTATTTCTAAGACACTACTATGATAGCAGATAAAACTTTAGAAAATAACTTTCTCAGTCACTGTAACATTTGGTCAGTCCATGTATCAGAAGATACACAAATTTAGAATACTAGGTACACTATGCAAAAACATTCCATCCTTTACGCTAGAGAGATAGGTGAGGTTTCTTTTATCAGTTATCTGTCAATATTGAACTTACTGTAACAGTAGGGAGAAGGAATTATTAGTAGATACATGCCACCTCAGAGAATCAGACTATTCAAATGTTCAAATTTGTCCTTTCTGAAATTTTCGATTGATATTATTACAAGAATTATTACAATTATTTTTGGAAGGTTTCTTTTCTTTTCAATGAACTTGTGAAATATTTGTCTACAACCTTCCTGTTCATTTGACTTTTTTTTAACTTTCCCAAATCTTTTTTCCGCCCCTAGACAGCCATTCTTTTCACTAATTTTTTTCCTCTTGATAGTTAAGCTTGAGTCACGTCCCTGCTTCCTGACAGTGGTTTCATTGTGAACTTCTATAAATTTTGGATTAAGAAAAAGGAATCTGTACTACCAAATTAATTAGGCACCAGTTTGGCAGGCATCAAAAAATTTGACTGTAAGACTAGAATCTGCTGTGTTGATACATATCTGTAACTTTATTTGGTAGAAAGCAGATCTCTAAAAGGGTGTTATCTGTGTTTAGACCTTAGAAAAACACAAACACATCTACATGTACATATCTATGTCCATGTATGTGTGTATAAATAAATGTGTATGCTAAGAAGTGGGTATCATAGAAGAAGTTATTTGGCTTCCAGCTATGATGAACATTACATGCCATGCAAAGCTTTACTATATTCATGTTTCAAGATACTTATTTCTTCTGTAACGTGTACTGAAAAGTCTAGCCAAAGATTTTAACTTAAAATACTATTCTTACTGTCACTTTACTTAATTTCTACTTTAATGAATCAAGACTTAATTGTTTCCAGTATTCTTTGTGAGCATTCAGCCTTTCTGCAGCATGTCTTGCATCTGACTGACACATTTGAATATGGAGATTCAAAGATTTAATGGGATACGGTCATGTCAGAGACAGCTGCCCCTATGTGGCATATTAGATACTTATTTCTTTCAATTATGTCCTTAAAATGGATGAAAAGCAGGTTTTCTCTCATTTCATTGTTATTTAGTGGATGTGTCTGTTTATATAATATAATTACATCAGTGTATGTGGTAAACATCTTATTATGATTGAAGTTTTCTGTTGGTCAGTTAGAACACATGATTTGAACATTTCTATAAAAGAGATTTTATTTTGATTTCTGTTAGACACAGAAAATTAATTGCCTGCTCTGCTCTGTGTTTGGACCTACTAAATTGGAGAAGGAGTGAGAGGGGGATAAAGGTGAAAGCAGCTGCCCTATTTTCAGAGACAGATTTGTGAACCTTTCTCCTTGTACTGGCAATCTGATGCGCTTTTTTAATTATTATTTTCAGGTAATAAACTATTGATTTCTGGAGGTGATGAGTAAATGGCTGTTCCATGCATGCAGATCAGCACATGAGCAGTGGGTCCAAGCAGCAATTGATTTTCATATCAACAGTGAATCTAATGCATCCTACATGAGTTAGACTTGAACAAGAACAACCACTTTCAAGGAAAAGCCTGACATGGATCTTTCACCCAGGCAATTGCCTTCAAGAGCTGCTGAGGTAGACACCAATATGCAGACAGAATCAGAATTTAAGATTTATCCCTGTCTGCAGAGCTTCCTTTTATGGATGCTAGGGTATGAATATATTTATGCAGTCATAAAAATCCAGGAAGGTTTAGAAAAAGAGTTTATAGGTCAACTAAATTACTAGAAATGTAGTGTAGAAAGTGCTGTAAAAACATTGTTTTACTGTGGAAGTAAACAATACTTTAATCTCATGGGAAGGACTACTTGAAAGTAGATAAAGGTGAGTAGGATTTTTGACAAGAGTGGTTGGCCTCTTTGAGGAGAATACACACAACGTTATTAGGAAATTCTCTTAAGTGGTGTCATCCTGTGAAGGATAAAAGGAACAGAAAGTGAGGCTCCTGTAAGTTGAGGGTTTATAGATGTACTTTTGCAACTTTAACCAAAGTAAGTTATCAATCCCTGTTATGGAAAAGATCTTTATTATATTAATAGTTTTAGCACTGACACAACATAAATAAATATAGTAAAATGTATTTATGACAATTTTAAAGCAAAAACAAAACCTTTGCTAATAGACAGAGTGGATAGTATCTGTAAATGCATCTAGAATATTTTTCTGGAATCAGCACTGAATGAGCATTACACAAAAAAATATGTTCATAAATCTTTTTTACTCTTTCATTCTGAATGACTTGTTTCTGCATTTTAAGAAATATAGCTTATGTTTATACAGCACCCTTTGAAGATGAAGACTTCTCTTGCAGCCATGTAGTTGGAAATGAACATTATGATGCAGTGAAAGCTGCAAAATATTTTCATTATAATGAGCTATTTCTCTTGTTCTTTGTTTACCTCTGCTGAAATTTGGAACTCTAAGGTGTTTTTAATGCTAATTTCCTTATAAAGTTGAGTTCTTTTTCTCCTGATTTATCCCACATCAGTTCTTTTTTTGCCTTCCCAGTCCTGGGGAGAAAGAGGGAAATTATGTAGAACTAGAAACTCTGTGAACTCATGAAGCACTAGGACATTATTGCCATTTAGCTATTTACTTCACTGGCAAATCTGTGACCTCAAATAAATGTATTTAATAAACATGTTATAAAATTGCTTTTTCAGAGCATAGTCCTTTGCACATGAAGGAAAGCTTCCATTAGGAATTAACATCTAATTTGATATGTGCCCTTTGAACACAAGAAGGAAACAGAATAGTGACTATAGTTCCTATATAGTGACTATACTACTAGTATTCAGTTACACTGATTAGTCACATGCAAAACTTAATTTTTAAAATAATTTATAAATAATTAAAATCATAAGCCAAACTCAGCTGTTTTATTATTAAAAGTTGATAGCTTTTATGTGAGTATTGCAGTGGAAGGAGCACAGGTAGAGATGTGAGGAGTCTTGGCATAGGCAAACCTCATTCTGGCAGGTCATTCTGTATGTCTTGGTTGTGAGACGCTGAAATGGTGAATTGCTTAAACGCTGGTAAAATCATGGTCTTTTGCCCACTAGCAAACTGCCAAGAAGCAGCTGTTCATCTATGACAACTGAAGTCCAGCCCTCCCCAAACAGGCCAACTAACTGGAATTTGGACTGTGACAGGAACTTGAGATACAGCAGTGGACTATTGTCCAGCCATACCAGGTATGGGGAAAAGATTGTACCCACAGGTGATCCTGCAAGAGAGATTGGAATGCTGATGGCCTAAATATTCAGGGGACAAGCTGCTGATGTGCAAAGAAACTGCCCAGGTGCAGAGGGTGAGTACAGCCCCACCTCAGGCTACAGCTGGTGTTGACTGAGATAAGGAAAAAGGCAAATCCTGTGAGGCTGGTACTGTGTTTTTCTCCTTGCACAGATGAACTCAGCTGTAGTAACTCTCCTGCTGGGACATACAGGGACATTCACAGGTAGCTGAGGATATTGATCTCTGCTCACAGACCATAATAGGTCATAACAGACTCAACTGCACTGACCTAAGAGGCAGTTGTAACAACTTAGACCATCAAGGACTTCTAAAAGTATCTTGTGCCTCAGAGCATTAGATCTTCCAGAGTAAAGGTCCCTGCCTCAGGGGGGATACTAGGTGTTTCCACCTGAACCTGAGTGTATATAATTCATGAAGTTGTTGAATTTTTCTACTATTGATGGATCAAGATTATCACTTTGGCCAATAAAAATTGAAATTGTTACAACCAACACTTGCCATTGGATGCTAGAGGTGTGTCCTAGTTTGAAAGACAGGTGTTTGCTGAGGAAAGCAGAAGCCTCCCTTTGAACTGAACAATGTGATCTTTCCTTCCTACAGATTATTATGATTTTGAAATTAAGGGAGTTCTCAGGCAAAGATATGGGGGTAGGAATAACAGTTCTTTACTAGTATGTCTAACAAGACAAACAAGAAAAACAACAGCTATGAAATTACCCACAAACAGAACAGTAACTCAGTCCCAGTGTTTTTTGGCTGCAGGCACCTTTTCCCTGAGCTGCAGTTCCCGGTGCTGGGGGCGGGCGGGTCCCGCAGAGCCGCAGGAGGGCTGGGGGTGATGGCAGCGCTGTCCCAGGGGGAGAGAGAGATGGAGAGAGAGCTCTCTGCTCACGGTGTGGGTCCTGATGCTCAGCAGAGTGCTGGATGGTGGTAGTTCACAGCGAGAAGGCAGCCGGGCAGGGTCCAACAGCAGTGAGGATGGCTCCCAGCGCTGGGATGGCAGGGATGGGACTGAGGCCGCGATCGTCCTCGTCCGAACTACACGGGGGAAATGGGGCGAGGCCCAGCCTCCTGCTTCCTCTTCTGGATGTTTGGATATCGAGGGGTTTCCCTCTTCTCTCTCCTCCCCCTTGTCACCAGGGCCCAGTCAACAGGTATCTTAGCATGACAATGGGGAAAATTCCACAGAGGGAAAAGGGAAAGAACCAACCCCCAACAGGGTGGTGACTCTATCTTTGAATGTTTATATTTTCTCTGTCTTTTCCTTATGTGTTTTCCTAACTATTATTCTATTTCTATATTACTATAAAAAATAGCCCCTAAAATGGCTACGTATTTTCTTTACAACCAATTCTAAAATAAACCCTGTATATATGTACATATATATATATTTACAAACATTTGATCGTTCAGTGTTGCTTCACTTTAATCCACCCAAGGGATCTATTAAGATGTTAAGTTATCCTCAGCTTCTGGGACTGGTTATAACAAGGGTCTGCTTGGGGGAAAAAATGCAGTGGGTGATAACAAAGTACACTGACTGAAATACAATTTCTGGCTAAAACTTGCACTTATAAATTATTTACTTTCCTGCTGTAACTTAACAAAGGGTTAACACACAATATCTCCTGCCTACCTATACCATTCCAGGAGGGTATGCCATCCCCAAATCGTTTTCACTTTAATAATCTTTCTGAGTAGCAGCACATTCTTTTAAGGCCCCACAGGTTGGCAAGAAGATATTCCATTATTTCAGAGGTTGGCTTCAGGACTATTTTAGGATGCTCCTTCACCTAACCACATTCTCCAGCGCTTTCTCAGTGTTTGGTAGTTTTCCAAGGGAAGGAAAACTTGTCTTCCCACACTTTTTATGTACCTCTCCAAGAAGTATGAAAACATATAAATACAGCCTTATCATGGTGATAAACCAGAGATACAAAACATGTATGCAACAGTTCAGATTGAATTTAATTTTTAATATACTTGCAGTGTTACTGCTGCAGGACTTAATCCTGAGTGTGCAGATTTATGAAGAGAAAATCTGGCTACTTTGACATATTCATGTCACAGATCTATTGACTTTACTGCCTATCATATAAAGTTTCCATTATTTCCCTCAATCTTCATTGGTATGCCTTTCCAATTTGGTTGCTTTGACCGAAGGGTGAACTTAAAATAAATCCATCATGGAAAAAAACCATATGAAATTTGCACTGTGGAAGTTCTGGTTATAAAAATAGGAGTGATGATAGTAACATAAGAAAGATCATAACTATCATGTAAATATTACAAGGCTGTTCTGAATCAGAAAAAAAATAGTACTGTGATAATTTCTCACTTGATTGGCCTCATATATAAAATGATTATGTTTTTTCTCTCCTTGCTTTAAAGGTGATGTTAAATATTGACAATGGACTATATCCAAAGGCAGGAAAGTAAAGAGCAGCATCTGATAAATGCAACCTTCAGGTGAGATCCACAGAGACTAATTCAACATTCTCATTGAGTAATGCTCCAAGAAAGGCAGGGTTAGACCTCTGTGCTCCCCACACAATCATTTAGAAGCATCTGTCGCTTCCGAAGTGCAATCCAAAAAGATGAATATAGTGTGAAAGGGCTGACCTAGCGTTAATCAATAGGAAAGGCCAAGTGCAGGGCTATCTATTTCAATAGTGTTGAATCCAATTTTGGAACTTAAAGTCTGGCTTCTTTGAAAGTTTATGCCACTTTCAGGATGAATATGCTCATCCCCTTGGAACATACTGCTGAAGTAATTCTCCGTAAGTGAATATATTGAGTAGGATTTTAAAGTTTCCAGGAGGTATCACTTATGTAGTACTCAAATGTCATTTAATGAAGACTAGTTATAAGCCTGTCTCCTTTTAAAAGGAACCAAACCATTTTTCTAGAGGGTTCCCTAAATAATAGCTTATCAAGTAACCACTGAGAGTTCATTTATCATGGAAACAGAAGAGAAATAACCAGGCAGAGGCTGAAACCTGTTTAAAACAAAACAAAACAAAACAAAACAAAAAAAAAAAAAAAAAAAACCAAAAAAAACCAAAAAAAAAACAAAGAAAAACCAAGAAAGGACAAACCTAAGTTCTGTTCCCAAGTTTCTTTCTTGATTTTTAGTTTTTTATTTGGTCAGGGTTGTATTGGAAAAAAAGAGACTGTAAGAAGGAGAAATGCCGGTATAAATCACTTTGGGTTGAAAAGGTCAAGAGACAAGACCTCCCCATTGTCTGGGTGATGACTGCAATTCCCAGACTAATACCGAAGTCAACTCTTCTTTGTCAGGCATGTTCTTGCCCCCCACATTATGTTGCTGAATATATCTGAAGGTCTGCTTGATGGTAGGCTCAGTACTGTTGGTTTAAATTAGGGAGAACTCATTTCTGCACACAGACAGGGACACTAGATAAGGTGAAAACAATAACATTTTAACCACTGTAATGTGGATTATTGCCTTGGATTCACTGTCCAAAAACCTTGACTATCTGCCAAGTTAGGCAAATAATAATATCCCAGAGATGTCTCCCTTAATTTCCAGAGATCTAAAAAGTGAGAGAAGTTGTTTGAATGGTGACACCAGAGAGTTATACTGCTATTCACAGGGGGCTAGACAGGCTTGAAATGGACCAACAGGAATTTCATTAAACCCAACAAAGGGAAAAAAAAAATCTTTCACTTGTGAAACAATATCCCTATGCACCAATAGACACATTACATTGCCTGTAAAGCAGATTTGTAGAGATGAGTCTTGGGGTCCTGCTGGACAACAAGGTGACCTTCAGTCAGAAATACTCCATGGGGAAAAGAAGGCTGTCAGTTTCCTAGGCTGCTGCCAGCAATCAAGGACAGTCATCCTTCTTCTCTGCTCAGCCCTGATGAAACACATCTGGAGTGCTGTGCCATTTCTGGACTTCCCAGCACAAGAAAGATAGGGACTTTTACGGAGATCACCCAGTGGAGTGCCGCAGAAATTATAAAGGCAATGGAGTGAGTAGGTTGAAAGAGGTGGGGCTCTGAATGGTTATCATTATCAGGTGTATAACCACCTGATGGGAGAATTGAAGATGTGATAGGCAGGCCCCACTCAGTCCTCTCAGTAGTAGACAGTGGTAAGAGAGACAATGGCCACAAATTTTAAAAAAATAAGCAGATTCAATCTGAATCTAAGAAAGCGCTTTTTTTTTTTTTTTTTTTTTTTTTAACTGTGAGATTGGTAAAATACTGGCAATGGAGTCTCCATTCAAACCCTGTTGAAAAATAGTCAACCTATTATAGCTGACCCTTCCTGAGCAGGCTGGTTGTTTAGGTGCTCTCACTTTCAACAAAAATGACACTGTAGTTTCAAAGTTATTTTGTAATTCTATTGCCTTTTCCATTAACTGAATATTTCACAACTATCAGTAATTTAGTAAGCCAGCACTTATTTCTGCAGATGTAAAAGCTGAAGCATTTTAAATAGCTTTCTGAAGAGTGTGCACCCATGTATATCACAGCACAGATTAAATTCACATGCTGATTCAGTACAGTTGCATTACCTAGTCTTAGCTACAGAATGTCCATTCAGTAAGCACAGGTTTACAAAGTGCATTGTCTTAATAAAAATCAGATTGAAAAGCTTTGCATCTGCTTTCTGAACATTACAGTTACCTTGATTTGTCTAGAAAAACATTTTCTTATATATCTTCTGAAATTCCAAAATAGCAATTCTTTTTGATTTAAACAGACGGTCATTAAATAGGAAGCAGTTCACATTATGGGAATGTTTCATAAAGCTTACATAGGGAAACATGATTAATGGAATTTTTCAAAATTGAGCTTTATTACTGCTTTGGGATTCCAAGAATTGGCATTAAAAATCCAATATGTAGTACTTTAACAAATTCAATGAAAAAAAATATTATCTACACACAACTGTTTTAATGCTCTCTGATTTATTTCTTATAAGGCTTACTCCTAATAAAATCTTGAAAAAATTTGTTTGGTGGTGTAAAAGACTAAAATGTTATGGTTAATCGCCTAAACATTGGTATGAAGGACAGTTTGCCCACTATGGCAAAACTGTATAAAGAAGCTACAACCACCAAAGCCCACACTTCCCTGAATATGCCACCTCACTAGAACTTTGGACTGTGAGTTAAGCTGCCAAAGGGAACTTGAGGTAAAGTGACTTGAAAAGTGACACTATTGTCCAATTATCTCAGGTCTAGGAAGAAGTAAACAAGGCTGAGGGAGAAAAATGTATCCACAAGGAAGATAAATCCAAGGAAACTAGTCCTGAAAATCATCCCCAGCTGTCTTCAGGGTAGGGGAGAAGACAGCCCACAGACTCATCTGCTGAGGTCTGGCTTGCACACACTTTCCTGCAACCAAAGGGGAAGGAGAAGTGTCTGGGGTGTGTGGCATAACCTCTGGGCAGAGACACTGAATACCCATCCTCCCTGACACAAACTGGCTCAGCTGCAAACGTGCCCCAACCCCTGGAAGGCAGACACACCAGACGTTCCTGTGGGAATCAGCTGAGGAGGCGTCACAATCCATCAAAGATCCCCCAAAGTGCTCTCCAGAGTGATTCCCCAAGCCTTGCACCAGCGCACTGCTTGTGGTGCAGAGATGCAGCGGCTGTAGGGTCGGTTGTGAGAGACCAGACCGTGTCAAACTTCCCTCCTGCCAGGGCAGGTACCTGGGCACCCCCCTGGCTCAGACACGTTAATCCATTGAACTTTGTTTTGTGGGACCCTCACCATCAAGATGACCAGGAGAAAGATCAACAGGATGCTGTTGGGATCCATGGAGTGGTGACATTTTTCTGCTTAATCTATCTTTGCCACTGTCTTTCTATCCCCCCTCAGCTCTTTTTCTATTTTTTTCCATTGTTCTCTACCTCCAATTTACTGATAAATAAAATCCATACCACTGACTTTGGCATATGGTTTTGTTTATACCTTAATTTGGGCAGAGGCGGCACTCTAGGAATTTTAATAACTGGATCATAACAGGTGGCTAATACTGTGGACAGTATTTCTTAATCATTTCTTAATAATAATTAATCATTTCTAAATAATTTCTTAATTTAAATCAGTGATTCTTCAAATTAGTAATTTCTGATCCCTGCTCTTGTTTGTCAGTGTTTTGTCATACATGACTAAGAAACATGTTCTTTCACAAGAGCTATTTAGTATTCCTTGAGTTGGTTTTTCATCTCTGTTGAAAACCTAAATAATTGCTGTGGCAGTGTTTCCAATGTACCTGATAATGAAAGAAGCTGGACATACTGGCGTGGTTTCAGGACAGCAACTAAACACCTGGGTAAATTTAAATGTGTGAATATTCCCAGCATAAGTGGTTATATTGTCTTTTTAAAAACGTCAGCATGTTTTCCACTGATTTCTTTAAAACAAAATGTAAGTTATTTGTTGGCAACTGCAAACTATAGTATAGCATCTGTGTTATGAACAAGTATTTGCTATATGCTGCTTCATTCCACTTTATGTCAGACTAACCTGTGAGGTACCTTGCTGCTAGATGTTTTCAGACTATTGCACATGCACTGCTTTATCTGTATACATGGCTGCCTGCAGAACTGAGAAAATAGCTTTGCACTTTTTATGTAAACTGTCTTGAATTTTGACTGGAAGGAATATTTATTCTTTTATTTCCTTGTAAGAGAGAAACCAAGATAGTCTTCCTCAATTATACCCTTCAATTTGTAAACAATATATATATAATTGCATTCCTATTTTTTTTTCTTGCACAAGTAAGTGTGCAGAATGTAGAAAGACAGAGGAATGGAAACTCAGGGGGAAAAAAAAGCTCTAAATCTGTGTTCTTCCAAATGCTTTACAGACAGTAAATTACAGACATTGCTAGTTTATGTTTTGGGATTTTTTTTTTTTTTTACTTTTTCCAACTTTATTGAAAACCTGCTGAAAATGTGTTTGTAAATTGGAAGATTTTTAGAAATTAGATGTTCTAATCAGAGATCACGAGCCAAAAGATGTATCTAGGATGACTGATGTAATGAATGGTGCCTTTCAATCTGTGAGCAGCACCAAAGTACTAGAATAGCAGTTGCTTAATACTGCTGTTCCAGGCTGGTAAATACAGCAGTGACTGCTGGCAGTTTTCTTTAAAAAATATCTCTAGGCTGGTTTAATCTTAAAATATCTTAGGGGGTGTTTTTGCACAGTAGGGGACATACAGTGCAGCAAAAAATCTCCATTGTTATAGCTGTGTTTGGAATTCCAGTCCATATCAGTTCCATTAATAAATCTGTTGTCAAGTAAAATAATTGCTGAATTAATTTACTGGATGCTTTCACTGGTTGAAATCTAGAAACACTCTGACATGAATTATTACTCTTATGCAAATTGTTCTTTTGTATTTTTGATAGGAAAAGACTCAGGTAAGGTATGTTGGAAAACATAGGATGAGGCAATTCCCCAAAATATATTTGTACCCTGTATTTGTATTTTCAAACATAGAGAAGATTTAGCAAATAAATTCCACTGAAAACTGAATTTCCAATAGCCAGAATATTCAACCAGATCTATGAACATTTGAAGCTGAACAATTTGCAGAACAATTGTGGAAATTTAGTTCTTAGAATTGACAATTCACCAGATTGTCCAACTGCTTGATAAGCAAGCTCAATTGACTTTGAATATTTATTTTGCTGGATGCAGTTGTAGAGAAAATAACTGTAAAGAGATTTTACATTGTTTTGCTTTTTCAAGTCTATAAATTTACATAATTTTTAGATCTTCCTGGAAATGTGTGAAGTGTTATTGACACAGGAACCTATTTAAGGTGTCAAAAAAAACCAAACAAACAAACAAAAAAAGGTCTGCAGAGTATGAATTTAGTATATATTTCAAATGTTCAGGATTTCCTGCTTTTCAGGATTTCTGTGAGAAGTGTGATTGGGTAAAAGTGGGCATGTGTAGGAGACACTGTTTGCTGGCCAAGCAGCTCATCTTGAGAGTAAAGGAAGCCCTGAACATGGGAGAAATACTGAAATGGAACAGTTATCTCTGTTCCACTTCTGATCTAGGCTATATTAAAACAGGGTGCAGTTGAATGCTTACAAATGCCTTTGAAGAGTTCACACAATGAAAACAATAGCTTCTAGAGGGACATAGACCTTGGTTGAATTTTAACGTATCATTTTGACAGACACAAAAGAAATGTGTAATGCACAGAATAAATTTTATTTCTGCCATATTGCTGAATAGAAGGTAGTCTGTTCTTTTAGAAGATGTCCCCCCTTTGGCCTCACTCAAATAAGAAGAGCAAAGCTTTCATTCATAACATTTGATAAAAATATAACTTGGAAAAAACAGGCCTAGCAATGAGAGTGTTCCTATGAATACTACCCAATATCTTCTTTACACCTTCTTTTCTCACCCAAAATCTTCTTTACATTATTTTCATTTCACTGCTGAATTATTAAGCAGCAAATTTTTTACTGCTTTGAACTCTGAAATGGCATTTTCTGCAATACTTCTGCTCTCTGGTACACTGCATCAATCAAATCTGGCTGCCACAGATTGCAAATAGCTTGTTGGAAAAATGTGGTGATTTAACATGTTGCCTGTACTGAATGCCTTAACAAAACTGCAAAGTAGTAAGAACATTTTCATTAAAAATAATTGTCCACTATTAGCTTTCTAACAGAGTTTTGGTTAATTAACAGTTATTTACATGTGAAATATTAAAGCAGTTTAAATCAGTCCTTAACCCTCTCCTATTTTTCATTTACTGAAAAGCCAAATGAAAACCTGTAAATGAAGCTGTTGCTGAATCAAGGATTCTAGTGCTTCTTCTGGTCGATAATAAGAGCTCCTTGTAGCAGTGATCAGTACACCAGCATCAGATTGCAAACAGAATGCTTCAAGGTATCATCAATCAAACTCAGATTTATCAAGAGGGATTCCCCATCCTTCAGCCAGGATAATACATGTCCTTCTGCATCATATGACAGAGCTGCAGGCAAGTGGTGGTTGTCTGTGTGTCTCTAATCAATCTCCTCTTTCACAGGAATAGAAAACTTGCAACTCCAGGTAGGTTACTTGGTATTTTTTTCAGTGGGAATAAATTTTTCTCTTAATTCTCTATCATCATGGAGAAATGATGGAAAGCAGTTTAAATGTAATTCCTTTTGAAAAAATGATTTCTCCTGCTATTAAATATGAAGTATCTTGGATTAGATTAAAAATCCCAATTAAAATAAGAACAAAGAAATCATGGTTAGACATCTAGAAATCAGAAGCCAAGTAAATGCGAAAGCTCTGTGTTCAGAAGCATTGCAATCCAAATGGAAAATAACAGACTGGCAAATTGCTAATGACAACCCACTAGGAACTGAAGCTGTTGCATGGCTGATTTCAAAGAATGAAACTTGTGACTGATGTGAACCTGACAACAGGGCCGAGCAACTTGTGCGTGCAGTGCTATTTCGGCAGGCACACTCTTTGGATCAGGTGAACTGGAAGCTGTGGGCAAAACACAGGGCTGGTAAGACAAAAAAGGGGTTGACAGGGCTGCTGCGAGGCTGGCTAACTGATATAGAACCTGCTGCCTGGGAGCAGGGCTGCATCAGTGGGATCAGAAGCTTGGACAATTTAAACCCACTCTGTGGCTGCGTGGGGTTGCAGGAGGGGATTGGGGGATGGTGGGAAAGGAGGTCAGATGGCTGCAGGCTGAGCAGGTGCCACCGAGGCCCTTGGCAAGCAATGGCTGCGATGGCTGTTTTGTCAGCAGGACGTGATACCTCGGCTGGGCAGAAGGATGCATGGCAGAGCTGCCAGATGAATGAGGCTTGGCAAGCCTGAAGGTGGGGATGGAAATCTGGACCCTCCGGCCAAAAGCAGGGAATTTGTCAAGTCCAGTCTGGGTACAGAACACTGCAAACAGAATTGCAGTTCACCCAGTTTTCCTAAATAATATTGTCTTTGCAGCTATTTCATATGTATGCATTGCTGTTTTCTTTTATGTGCTTTATTATTTTTAGTTAGATAAAACACAGTATTTTTTACATAGCTGTGAAGATTAAGTTCATGATAGAAATGTGTAGGAGAAAACATAACTGTAAATTTCCAAAATATTCTTATCTTGCACAAGAAGCAAACTTCCAATTTCTTTATAAGAAAAGTATACATTTTTCCTTTATTAACACCCAAACAGAGAAACAATAAAGAGATACTCAAATTTTAAAAACAGTACACATAAAATTAAGTTTCTAATTCCCTACTGTGAATGGAGTTAAATAGAAGCTGAAAACAGATACCTAACTAAAACCTTTGGCAGCCAGCTTTGGAAATATTGGCTTTAAGAGGAGTATAACATAAGCATTCATCCACCATTAGTGATTCTGGCTTACTGAATTGGCTGGACACAGTAACGGGTTCCTGCCTTGTCAGCACTTGGATCTTGAGGATGCATTGCCAGAGATGCGGTTATCCATAGTCAAGAAACAAAAGATACTAAAATAGAACTTCATATTCTGTTTGTACTGTTTAATTCAAAGCACATTTTCATATTTTTAGTTGTTTAATCTTAATCAGCCTGCTGGACTATTTTATTTTACTACTTTGTGCTAATAACCATGTAAATCAAGTATTGCAAAACATTAGAGAATTTTGGATTAGAAAGTTTGAATTTCATGTCCAGTATTTTCATGAATGTGTGAGCTATTATATTCACAATATGGGAAGTCAGCTACATCATGCATATTACAAACTCTCTTCAGCTCATAAATTTATATAGGTAGACTTGTAAAAATACATATTAAAATATAATCATTATTGTAGTGTAAATTAATAGATCAGTTCATAGAATATATTCTGTCCACATTTTGTACATAATTCAGCCCAGCAACATGATTAGTAGTTCTGTATGGTGTTGTAAGAAAAAGTTCTGAAAAGAAATCATGAATCTGTACAAGTTTCAGGAGCTGATTTCTTATTGCATATCATTCCGTAGCCAAATGTACAGTCCATCTGTCTGCGAACAGCATAAGCAATAGCATATGTTCACAAAGTGGCAAAACAAGTTGTAATTATATTTAAATAGAGGTCAAGAACCTAGAAGTTCTTCACTGCAGGTAGCCTAATAGGCTTGCTTTTAAAATTTCATTGTGTCATCTTCCTTTGCATTTCATTGAAAAATTTTGCAGGAAGTTTGCATGTTGATTCAATCTAGGCATTATTTTACTGGTTTTCAAACTTAATTTTGCAAAAATTATGTTTGCCTAGCTGGCATGAGGAAAAGTACACAGAGAAAAGTAATTTATTAAAGGGGTTAAAAAGAAGAGTGAATGGCAAGTATCACTTCATTTCTTTCTTGTTTCTACCAATTACACGTTTGGGAGAAGACTGTTATATAATTTTCTCTCAAATGGGAAACTACTCAAGTTTATTTTGCTAATATAATATATTCTTTTGAATACTCCTCCAAAAACTCACTCTTTCATTCTGTTATTGGAAAGTTTAGTATCCCTCCAATCCATTTTTTATATGAGAAAGGATGAAACAATCAGAGATTTTGTTTAAATTTTGCTCTCAGGTGGGTGATAAGTACAGCCAGGAAGTTATTTTCTGTTCATCAGTAGTTATCAGTGTGTCCAGCAGGACTAAGGTAATGATCATTCCCCTGTACTCAGCACTGCTGAGGCTGCAACTTGAATTTTGTGCTCAGTTTAGGGCCCCTCACTACAAGGAGTTGGAGGGGCTGGAACGAGTTTAGAGAAGGGCAACAGAGCTGGGAAAGGGTCTGGGACACGAGTCTGATGAGAGGCAGCTGAGGGAGCTGGGGGTGTTTAGCCTGGAGAAAAGGAGGCTCAGGGGAGACCTTGTCCCTCTGTACAGCTCCCTGAAAGGAGGATGGAGACAGGTGGGGTTGGGCTCTTCTGTGTAGCTAGTGACAGGATGAGAGGAAATGGTCTCAGGCTGTGCCAGGGCAGTCTTGAATTTTATAGTAGAAAAAAAATCCTTCTTGAAGGGGTTGTCAAGCAATGTAACAGGCTGTCCAGGGAAGTCTTGGAGTCAACATCCCTGAAGGAATTTAAAAGTTGTGTAGATGTGTCACTTATGGACATGGTTTAGTAGTGGACTTGGCAGTGCTGGGTCATGAGTTGGACTCAATGATCTTAAAGGTCTTTTCCAACGTAAGTGATTCAGTGATTCTATGATATTTTTTTCCCCCCACAAATAGAAGAAAAAATGTTTGAAGATTCTTGCAGCGCTTCTGCATATAGGGTCCTTATTGGGATCCAACTTCGTGACATTTATCTCTGTCCATGGGAGAGGAGGGATAAGTATTAGGTGATCTTTAAGGTACCTCCAAATCATGATTCTATGGTGCTATAGTGCAATCTTTTCAAGCAGTCTTCACATTTGCTGTGAGCAGCAATCCTTATGGAGTTTGCCTTGATGGCAGTTCCTTCTAAAGCACACCTGTTTCTTTCTTTGCCTTCATCACTGTAGCTCCTGATCAATAACCATACTGGGAAATGAAAATATGAAAAAGAAATACCATTCATATCAACCTGCTTAAAATAGGAAAGTTCCTTTGCTAGTTACTTTAAAGAGAGAGTGGGAAAACCTGCTATAAGACTCCACTGATCAGAAAGACATACTTTCCTCCAGAAACCACAGTTCTGAAATGTTCAAATCTCTTTTGTCTGATGTCTATTGGGTTAAATCTGCTCTTGCTTTGAGACCCAGGCTTAAGATCTCTCAGATTCTGTCTCTGCCGCTGTCTTCTTTCCTTCCTTTTGGAAAATGCTTTATGTTTTAATGTTTCCACAGGTTAAAAGTCAGTCCTGTGTAGATAGAACTTAATACCTGTGTGCATGGCTAACTGGTCAAAGAAACAACCTGACCATAAATTAGACAAAAACAGACTTGCTAGGTGTTATATCACACATTTCAAATCCACACATTAGACAGTACCCTGTATCATGTTGGTACCTATTTCCTTTTCCTCTTCTGTAATTTTATGTAAAAGCCCCACTCCTTTATTTTTCATCCCCCTTTCCATCTCTCCTTCTTGCTTTTTTCCCCCTTCTCCCCTTCCCTTTGTTTCTTTCTCCTTCCTTTCTCTTCCCCATTTTCTCACCACTTCTTTCTCCTTACATTTTTTTTTTTCCTAGTGCGCAAATATGTGCAGGTCTCACCTTGGTAGGTTGTTCTTTTAAGAGGCCTTCACTAAGGAATCCTCCCAGGCTTTGTGTGGCGAAAGTTGTGACAACCCTCTGTTCAGCTGATTGGTTTACCATAGCTCCTTGGATACTTGATCAGAATGTAGTCACTGGAATTCCTTCAGTGCCTTGCTGAAAATTCAACAGTGATATATTCACCAAGTTAGGATCAAGGATACATAAAAGGAAAACAAGCACAATGAACTCATGAACTTTTCAGCAGTTAGCTGCACCATCTGCTTGCTCTTGCACCACTTTTTTGGTGGCTTGTCTTCTTTTTCTTCTGCCTTCACTCAGAGTCAGGATAGAATGTTCAAGAGACAAATTTTCTTGCTTGGACTTGGCTGTTTATTAAATCTTATATGTTTATTAAATCTTCTAGCTATTAAGCCAAAAGTGAGAAAGTAGAGGTGAATCTAGCTAGTCACAAGGTCTTTTAAAGCCTAACTATCCAATTAAGAGCTAACATCTATATCATTTATACTTTTGACCCAATAACCAAACCCCTGTGACCTGCAGTACAGCACTAACTGTCCAACCAGAAACTACTACCTGAAATCATGAAGAAGGAAGAAAGAGACAATTCCCAAGAAAACCTCCATCTTGTCCCATACCTATTACTATATTCTGAAACCCCAAATTCAAAACCAATTTCACCAATGTGAAATTACACATTTCTATTCAAACTACACACCAGTGATTCTAACTGTAACACTCAAATTTGGAAGCCTTCTCCAAGCCTCAAGTCAAAAGCAGTGCTCTTCTGAGCATCAGTGTCAGAAAGCACAGAACGTTTAAAACTCCCAGGCTTCAGGGTTCCAACATGAACAGTGATTGGAGTTGGATGTGAAATAACCACTGGATTGCATAGAAGTGACAAAGACTGTTAGGGAATATATGAAGTCAGTGTTAATCTGAAGAACTGTATAGCAGTAACAGCAGTAGGTCTGGTCACAGCTGTTTGTTCAGTTTCCTACACAAGCTTTGCCAGCCCATAGTTTGGTTACATTGTTCTTGGTAATCAAATTCCTGGTTTAAGGACAGGATAGATAGTTGTGTTGACAAAAGCCAACACATTCAGGTAACATCTTTCTGGCATAGTCTTTGAAATGGAATGTCTGTTCTTTTTTTTCCACAGATGATAGCATAGAATATGTGCAAGTATTATGTCTTGACTTTCTGAGCTCTTCTGTTTTGTACTGGTAGCATCTTTTACAGTTTCTATGTGAAATGATTATGTGATAAATTTCTCCTCTAATAGTAGAAATATGGTTACTATTAATATTTTCTAATTTTTATTTTTGCAGTTATCTGAAATAGAGCTGAAATATGTTCTTTTAAAATTATTGTTGCTAAATATGATTTATTATACAATAAATAATTTTTTTTCACTTTCTCCGACCCCCCCTTTTAAAATGGAAGAATACCCTAGAACTCACAGGTAAAACAATATCTTCTGAGTTCTAAAAGTTATATCTGTATTCATTGTATTTATCTTCATTCTCACTATCTCTTGTAGTGGGAACTCTGCATTGTTCTCTGGATGGAAATAAAAGATAAGAAAATAACAAAAACCCTTGCTCTGGAAATAAAAAACAGTTATTTGGGGCCCAATATTTCAAGGGGATTACTTGTGGCTCCACAGGAGCTTGTGTTTGATAAGTTTGAATTTTGCATTACAAAACATTTGCCGAGGAAAGTATGTTTTTCTACTCTGTACAAGAGGATAGAGAAATGCAAAAGACCGTTCAAACTCTGTCATAGCTCATTCTCACACTCATATGGACAGACCACAAGTTTAATCTCACTCACGGTCTCTGGTGCTTCAACTGCAGGAATCCAGAGTTTTTCAAATGTCTTTTGTGAGCCAGTCTGTGAATTTGGCTGACTGAATCTCGTATCTGTGTAGTTGTAATGACAGTTACATAAGAGATCTAAGACAATTGCTGAGGCATCAATAAATGTAAACCCAGAGTGTTAAGAATTAAGAACATGCATATGATTGCTGTAGGAAAGGCTCTGATGGAGTAGGCTCAGCGCGATCCATCTCTCCACATGGATCCACTGATATAATGTCTAGTACATGTTGCTTACCCCAGTAAGAGTTTACCAATACATATAAGGCAAATTAACATAACAGATGTGTTGTTAGTGAGCAAAGATAAACGGGAGCTTTGGTACAGCATGTAGGGGTATGTGGGCAAAGAGAGATGAGTTATTTTCAACAGAACTAGAATAAGGATACGTGCATGGGACCCCAATGTACAAACGGGTGACAAAGTTAGGAAATGTGTTGGGTTTAAGTCTACCATCATGGATGAGAAGGCAATGAATGTTTTCTGCTTCCTCCATGTGTGCAGGAGAGCTACTGCTGGGTGTGGCACACATGGATATCTAGGATTATGTTATTTCTCATACTTGAAGATGTATTGTAGAACTATCATTTGCCTGACTGATCCTCAGGAGGATGTGGTAGTTCAAGTATGCTTGTGGGAAATTAAATTTTTGTATGGCAGGAAGTGATCTACCTGGATTGTCAGGAGGTCTTTCAATTAGCACCAGTTTCCAGTACTTCTACTTGCTTGGATCAATGATATTGTCCTTGTATAGTCTCTGATGGTTACTCTAACTGCATCTGGTCTTGCCTTGATTATATGTGTGACAAGACTCATGAATCAAACCACAGTCTCTCTTTCAGTTGGTTTATATTTATAATTATGTTCCATGTGTTTATTTTAATTTTCATGGCTTTCAGCTGGGAAGAAGAATACTTCATAGAATTATTGTAGTTGTGTGTTATCAGTTGTGGCAAATTATCTAATCTCTATTGCCTGTGAAATTGATTCTTTACATTTCTTATTTTCCTTTTTTTTAAAAAAATCAATCTAACTAAAGAGTGCACCTCTGTATTCTTAGAAATTAAATTAAAAAATCATAATAACTCAAAATGTGAAGTGGGGTCCTACCTGCTTAATCATTGAAAAATAAGCCTTACATTACTTTGTAAACAAATCACATTATAAAGATGACTCTTAAAAATGCATCACCATGTTGAAACTGGTTTATATGCTAGTCATTACATCATTTTGCCTTGAAAACATAGTAAGATATATTGTAAATTCTAAAATGAAATATAAAATTTTTGTAACCAGTTTTTTTCATCAGCATTTGCAGTCTTTAAAATTTGGTTACCTTGTTTCACATTCATTGCTTTGATTTATATTTCTACAGCAAACCTTATTAAGCTTCTCCAAAGAAAATGATGAGGATACATATGTGCATATTAACTTCTATCCTGTGTTATGTTTATTGACACATCCAAAGGGGTGAGAATTTTTAAGACCTCTTCTTGCAGTCTAAAATCAAATACAACCTTACATGATTAGAGTTCAACATGCATAATGAATAACTGTGCCATGAACTTCAGTGAATTGAAATAGGACACAGTATGTGTCAAACTTTTGTGGTAAATTTTTAATCCACAGTTTACAAGAGAAAGCAATTTACTTTTTGTCATTCCCTGTTCTGGAGATGCCTTTTTGCAGTTTAGTGGGACTTAAGATTTTAGGAAAATGTCTGTGAATCTGGAAGGCACCATTTCCAAATTATAATGTCATCTCTCTAAGAAACCTCCCTTTAAAGACTAAAATCTTTCCCTCAGTTTCTAGTAATTATGATTCAAAAACATGATGCAATATACAAAATAATCAGACAACAGAAAAATCACTCAGGAAAATGTAAACATTCAATGGGTTTTAGAGACTTGGTTTATAATTTTTGAAGTCTTCTGTTTGGTGCTACAATAATTATAAGTTCTCCCAAACTTTCTGCTACTGAATGTATGGTAGTGCCAGAATTGACTGACAAATCAATGTCATTCTTAAGCAAGTTTTTAGGCTTTGAAATGTACTGGGTTTTTTTTTTCCACAGTAGAACAATGAGAAAACCTTCCTGATAACAGTGTTCTCAGAAAAAAAAAAATGTGAGAAGTATTGACTGAACCATAAGCTGTTGGATTTGAAAATTGTAAGTGGCCTGGTGTTTAGCTTCAGGCCAGGGGACACACTTTCTGGTCCAGAATTGTAAACTGTATATTCCTATTCGGTATCTTTCCTGACTTATCTAGGGCACACCTTCTCATCCCAGATCAGTCTGAATTGGGCAAATAAAAGTCTTTGACACAGTGCTTTGCCATAGTGGCATTCCATCTGCAGGGTTAGCTAATTTTTATGTGCTCTCTAAAAACCCTTCCTAAGAAAGCATTTTTTATACTTTTTGTATTTTATAGACTGTTTTAAACTTACAAAAAGAAAAACGAAACTTTAGCAGCTACATCTACATGGAAGTATAGATTGTGAGGTTTCCATAGGGTCTGGCATAAAATTAAACTCTTCTCGCCAATATTCATGTGAATACATATCTTTGTGTCTTGGGGTGAATCATGGCACAACAACAAGGTTAGAAGTACTTACAGCATCAGCTGAAAGTAAGCTTTAGACCATATATAACAAGCCCAGCAATAAACATATTGGTAAAATAATGGCATAACTTGCAACTATACAGTAATTACAAATATTCTGCACTACTACAGAAATGGGAAAGAATTGCTTTGCTTCCTGTAACTTATGTCTACTGCTCATTCCATCTACATGTAAGAAATAACTTCTTGGACTGCTACAGCCAATGAAACAAATGTTAGGACAAAGAAAAATGAAAATCAATGTTCTGAGCATAAAATTCTTTGCAGGATAATAGAAAACAAAATGCCTTCAGTGTCTGAAGGCTATAAGATAGAATTTTTACTTCTTGTGGCTATTAATACAAAAGTATCAAAAAACATTTTTGAGATAACAGAGAAAAAACATATCTGTAAACACAGCTCTACTCACTACTGATCCTTTTTGTTTTTCATTAATCCACAGTGAAGAATATGCAAATATGAGAGATGCCCAAAGTAGAAAGTTGCTTGCAGAATATGCCTAACCTGTTATATTACTTATATAATATATAGGTTATATATATTAATTATAAGTGTCCTTCTTTGGGTCTCATTTATTTGGCGAGGAAGCAGAAAAATTAAAAAATTACTAAGAAAAATATGGAAAATAAGTAAATAACTAAATTAACTTTGAAAAGAAGTCCAACTACCCAAAGTAGTGTAGAAGTATCACTACAACCTGAAAAAAAAAAGGAGAAAGTGGGAAAAAGAAGATACGGTGATGAAATCTATCAATACAAGTACCGACATCCCTATGGCAAAGGACACTTTTCTCATAGCAGAACTCAATGCTTTATGTTTGAAATTCTTCTGTTTAGCTTCTTTTGTACGTCCCACTTCAATACATATGTTTATGGATTTCCATCAGCTGCAGAGCAAAAAAAACAAAGTACAGAAATTCAACTTCAGGACCCTATCCTTAATGTTATTCTTCATAAGTTTGCCAAAAGTATGCAGGAATAAGGAGGCAGAAGAGGCAAAATCAGAATGTAGTAAAGAAAAAAAATTGAAATAATAATGTTTATCTGTCTGGGAAACAAAACATGAGCATGTAATGTACATTTGAGACCTTACACTAGTCTGTAGATATAGAAATCATCAGGGTTTGAAGAGACCTTTAAAATCATCCACTCCAGCAGCCAACCCTGCACTACCACTGTAAACCCTAAACTACTAAAGCAGATCATCCAGCATCAGATCCAGGCACTTCATTAACACCTCCAGGGACAGTGACTCCAGCACTTCTCTGAGCAATCTATACCTGTGCCTGACCACCCTAACACTATTTTCCCCCCACCCCCAATATCTAATCTGAATCTTCCCTGTCTCAACTTAAGACCATTTCCTCTGGTCTGTCACTGCAGACATGGCAGAAGAGCCTGGCCCCCAGCTCACTACAACCTCCTTTCAGGTACTTGTAGAAAGCAATGAGGTCCCTCCCGAGCCTCCTCTTCTTGAGACTAATCAAACCCAGCTCCCTCAGCTGTTTCTCATGTGACTTGTTTTCTATTCCATTTGTGAGTCACTCTTCTCTGGACATGCTCCAGTACCTCAATGTCCCCTTTAAGCTGAAGAGCCCAGAACTGAATGCAGCGCTCCAGGTGTGCCCTCACCAATGCCGAGTACAGGGGGCACACAGTTTTTCTAGGAAGATGCTGTGGGAGATGATGTCAAATGCTTTACTGGAGTCTAGATGTGGCCCGCAGCCTTTCCCTCATCTACTAAGCAGGTCACTGTGTCATAGAAGACTTTGATTGGTCAAGCAGGACCTGCCTTTCATAAATCCATGTTGGCTGGGCTTGATTCCTTGGTTGTCCTGCAGATGCAGTTTAATCACACTCAGCATGATATTTTCCATAACCTTGCCCAGAACTGAGGTTAGGCTGACAGGCCTGTATTTCCCTGGATCACCCTTCCAATCCTTGTAGATGAGTGTTACATTTGCTAATTTCCAGTGACCTAGAATTTCTCCAGTTAACCAGGACTGCTGGTAGTCGATTGAAAGTGATTTGACAAATTCTTTTGGCACTTCACTCATTACTCTGGGGTTTCTGTGAGGACCCATAACTTATGGGTGTGTGATTGGCAGGTCACTAACCATCTCCTCCAGGATTACAGGAGCTTCACTAAGATCCCTGTCCCTAAATTCCAGCTCTGAGTGCTGGATATCCTGGGGACAGTCTTGAGAGTGAAGACTGAGGCAAAGGAGATGCCTCAGTCTATGAATTATCACATAGGCTAATTCATTCTAGTTTAAAGAAATACTTTTACAGCAAGATGTTTTACAAATGGACAAAGTTTTTCAATTATGTGCTCTAGTTGCAGTACGAGTTTATAATTTTAGTTGCATAAATGTTAGTCTGGAATCCAGAAAATGTGAATTATTATCTTTGTTTGCCTTTGTGTTGATGCAAAATCCTGTGAAGTTTCTTTCCCTCCTCTGTGCCATAATTCCTTGCAGAAAGCATTTCTGTAGAAAAGTTTTTCTTTAAAACAATAGAGGGAAAGCATTTTATTGTATTAAATCCTACTCTTTTGCCATATTCAAAACCATATGTACGAGTATTTTCTGACTAATGCTTGGAAATAACAAAATATTTAAGATGGCTCTATTTATCTCTGTTATAAAATTGCATCTTTGAAACATTCTACTGGACTTCACAAGACTTTCCTTGACTGACAAAACATATCAGTAAAGGAAATCAGTAAATATTTCATAAGTATTTAATCAGTAAATATTTGCTGAATTCAATCATTCAGCTAAGCCAATTTATGCCACTTTTTGTTCTTAGTATTATAGTTATGAGATTTCACTTGCCCTGCAGCAGTTTTGATGACTAATGGGCTGAACAAATTATTTTTATGGCATATCATTCTGGTTCATACTTTTATACTCTACACTATTAAAACTCCTACTTCAAGGGGCAAATGCTGATACAGTGAAGCATATGTACATATACTTTCACATACATGAATATTTTTTATCATTAGAATACTCAGTCTTGCATTAAATATTTATAATATTCTTTCAGTGGTTCAGAAATACATTTTACATTTGTCTTCTGCAGCCTTTTCCCTCTGAAGCCTCAAGTAAAAGATTTCTATTAGCATCTCTAGTATACCTTGTGAGTAAAATTTCTAAACATTATATTAGAGTTGTAAGATCATTTTTAATGGTTTTAAACATTTCTTTTCAGTATTATACAATAAACATTTGTGCAGTAGAATTTTTTGCTTGAAAATGCATGTAACAGAACATGTGTTTTGATTTGATATCAATATTCTCTGCAATTTGATAATATGTTTGTAACACAAAGGACAAGAAAGAGCAAAATTTCTTTTGGATCTTGCTTCTGTTTTAACTCCTATTATTTGACAGCACTCAGAAACATCCAAGTACATAAGTCTTGCACACAGAAGGAACTGATTGAGTCTAAATTAACTCTGTGCTGAGGTAATATCATCTCTAGGATGATTTATGCTAATATGAGAAATGCCCAAAGTAGACTGTTACTTGCAGAATGTTCCTAACCTGTTGTATTAGGGCAATTAGGTGATAAAATGTAATCTTCTTCAAGTACTCATTTATTTGGCAAAGAAGTAGGAAAGTTACCAAGACCCTGCAAAAAAAAAAAAAAAAAAAAAAAAAAAAGAAGTAAATTACTCACTAAATTAACTTTCAAATAAATAATCATTGACTCCCCTAAAATCATGCTTCTTTAAATAAATATTTAGTTTGGGTTTAGGTTTGGAGTTTTTAATAGACTTCGTGGTTTTAGTTTGTTTTTCTTTTGACTTATTTGCTCGTGTTCTTAAGGTATTTATATTTCTAAGGAACCTTCAATCTTGTCTTGATTTTGGTGTGATTTCTAGTGACATGTGTAAATAGTAAATCATAATTCTCCACTTCGTTTCATCAGTTTTAATATGAGGGATCAATACCTCAAAGTCATAAATACACATGAGAGTACTCACTTCCTCTATGAACTTATTCATGCAAAACTGTCTTTAATCAAATCTAAATAAAGAGAAGAAGAGAAACAATATATGCCAATGCAGATCTGTTTGAAAGGCCAAGAATACAATGTGATTTATCATTTGGAAGGTAATGAGAACTTTAAAATTCAAATGAATAATGTGTGAAGAGAACCATGGTAGCAAATATGTAACACTGCAAAAAGTTTGTTTAGTTTAGGACACAAACAACGTTGCTAGTTCAGAACAGATATTTGTGTAAGTCTGAAGAGATATTTGAACCCTGTTAGCTATATACTGAAAATAAATTATTTGAAACTGAAGATTTAACTATGAAATATTTCCTTGGCATACTTGCACTTGAATGGGAGCTTATAATTTACACAAAGCATAACTAGATTTTTAATTTGCAAAAGGCACATTAATCATTCAAGTACTAGGGCACCCTTAAAAGAGTCATGTTGCTATGTGTCAAAGTAAGACCTATTTATAGGAACACTGATTGTTTTAATTTGAGAGTAAACACATATTTTTCCAATTTAACCAAGTATTTAATAGTTTAGACAGTCACATCCCAATGAAAAGTAATGTTTTTATTTCCCTAAAAAATAGGCCGACCTTTAAAATGAGAAGTAATCTCTCTCTTTTATTACCACTAGATGAGAAGGTTTTTATCATTTGATTGTGTCTCAAGTATTTTAATTTAATTCTTTTTCCTGTGTTCTTGAAGAACCCTGCTGTGCTCCTGCTACTCTGCATTTGACACAGCCAATAAATTATAGTTCAACTTATACACTTCTTAAAATTATGCAGATAACAATCCTAAAGTAATCATTATATCTTTAAAGTAGCATATTAGCTTATAACTATTATCACATGCCTGAATGGAGCAGCAAATGGGACAGCTTCACTAAAGAAAGATGTGTACATTCTCTTGTACCATTAAGAGGTACCAAAATGTGTACATGCAGAATCCCCCTTCTGTGATTGCTTCAGAAACTTTAATTTGTTGACTGAAGGGTGCAAATAACTCATAATTTATATGTTTCCAGTTTGGGAGTCAGGATGTCTCAAAAACAGAAGCACAGTAATCATCAACAAAAAAACAAGAACAAAAAAAAAAAAAAAAAACAAAAAAAAAACAACAACAAAAAAAAAATCCTCTAAATTTTCTTTCTGAATGGGATAGATATAGTGAGTTTTGATTTCTGGTCTACACATGTGTGTCACACAGTCACGGTCACTGTGCAGAGCAAACTCTCATCAGCCGAGGCTTCTGGTCCAACAGGGACCAGTACTGTGAATTCAAGGCAATAAGACACTCACTGTAGCTGGCAGGGTACCTAAGAGTACATAGAATAAAATAATGGCTTGGACTGGATAACCTCAAAGATTTTCTAGTTCTAACCTCCCTGCCATGGGCAGGGACATCTTCCTCTAGACCAGGTCACTGAGGGTGCCATCCAATGTGGCCTTGAACACATCCAGGGATGGGGCATCCACAACTTCTCTGAGCAACCTGTGCCAGTGCCTCACCGCCCTCACAGTGAAAAAATTCTTCCTACAATCTGATCTAAACCATTACCCATTGTCTTACCACTACATGCCCTTGTAAACTCTCTCCAGCTCTCTTCTAGCCCTCCTTTAGGTACTGGAAGGTGCTACAAGGTCTGCCTGGCTTTGTATATAGTGGTTCTATGCTGGACAAGCTTTCAGCATGATTCTGAATGTGTCCCCCTAAGGTGGAGGTGAACAAAACAGGATATTTTTTTTCCATCTTTCAATTTAGTTTGGGTAGCTATAAAACTTGTTAGTGGCCTTGCTGCTCACATTGCCCTCAGGCCAACTAGTTGTTACCTGGATTATAATTAGCTTCTGACTTCCTGCTATGAATGTGTTACAGGTATGTAAAGTTTTTTAGAATGCCTCTTTGGTTCCTCCTCATGAAAGCTAAAGAATTGCTAGAAAGCAGATGTACATTTCAGAGCTTCTGACAAGGCTTTTCCTTTTAAGCTTTAACTATTTTTCTATGCCTTATTTTTCCAGCAAATACCTGAACATATGAATGGGTTGGGGCTCCATAGATAGAGCCAAAATCTCACCAAATCTGAGCACTGATTTGGGGCATTATTTACTCAATAAGTATTTCAAGCTTGGACCTATCCAAAAAATGATACTTGCCAAGAGGAACTGATTAAAAATATTCACGCATTTTAAAAAGTTGTCTATTACAACAAAAACTCAAAAATATTTTGCATTTCAAAACTAAAAATCAACATGTAAAGGTACAATGCCATCAAGCTCACAGAATAGTTAGGGTTGGAAGGGAAGTGTTTCCTTCCCCTCAAATGTGGATCATCACAAAGACCTCTGGAAATCATCTAGTCCAACCCTCTGCCAAGGCAGGGTCACCTGGAGCAGGTTGCACAGGAACATGTCCAGGTCTATATTCCTGAAGCAGTTGTGTCTCTGAGCCAGTATGCTATGCTTGAAATACCTTAAAAAGGCAGTGAAAGTTGTCTCAGTTATGAATTCAATCAACCCTTGTTCTCCATATTCACTTCTGCGTGTAAAATCTGAAGACAGATTATTTTGGTCTAAGATTGAAGAAAATATTAGAGAAGACAGAATAAACTGAAGTTTTCTTCCTTTCATTTCCAGCCAGAATATTTACCTTTTTCTGTTGCTCTGATTATAATTCTGCATGGTAGTATGTGAGTCTCATCGTTCTTTGAGGATAATTTTTCTAGCTCTAATGATTTTAACTTAAATTTGAGTTTAGCTAAGTGTAAAACTTCCATATAGAACAATACTGTCATGTGGCAGTCTAGAATTTAGTTTTATTCTATGAAGTGTCATTTAAAAATACTATTTTAATCATGTTTTAAAGATCTTGATTATGATTAAGATCATTAATTTTGATTGTAAGTTTCCTTTATTTTCTTCCTAAAAATAAATTCATTCATTTTCATAAACATTAAAACAAATGAAACCTTTGCAGTAAATCTAGAATTTCAGTTTCAGTAACCTAAAAAACAGAACAAAATAATTTCTTGAAAAGGGAAGAAAAAAAATAAATATGTGGAAGGTGCATACATTGGGACAGATCTTTATTATATATTTTAGAAATAACTTTATTGCAATGCTATCCAGCCTACCTCCCTGTGAAAGTCATCTGGTTTCTCTCTTGAAAGTGGGAAGATATAAGGTGTTTACTGTTTGCAATTTTGCAATAGAATCCAGAAGTGGGTACGTTATGCTCTATGCTAGGGTGTACCTTCCTTTCTGCCCTAGAGATGTAAAGGCAGAACCTTCCAGAGCCCCAGCCCCAGCACGCAGGGGAAAGGGTTTAGGTGCTCTTACTGAATCATACTCCAGGGAAAGGACCTAAAACTGGTTAAATTAAAAACTGGTTTTCTGAGAACTTCTCTGAAAACTCCCAGCACGCAGTTAATATATAGAAATAGTTTATTGTGTAGCAGGTAATAATTACATCTTCAGTCATTGTTTATGTCAAGCTTCATTACCATGACAATTGAAATTCATTTAAGATGTGTGAAAGCTGTGGGTTTTAATTGTGTTTATTATATGAATAAAACTGGAAGCTCTGTGGTGTTTTCAGCTGTTATGGTTATAATTTATTATCTTAGAAATGTATACTTCAGAGCATCACTGTTACAAATACAATGTGATTGATGTGTAGATTGCAAAAATAAGATTATCTCAGCTAAATTTAAATTGAAACAGTAGCATTTAAAAAGAAATTAAGTATGGACACTTTATAAAAAATTTATTTTCCTTTTTTTTTTTATTTAAACAGCTCAAACCCATAAAAAATACTGCTGAATAAAATGTCTAATTTTTTTTTTTTTTTACTATCTATGTTCTAGGAATAGTAGTTTATGTTTTTTAAAATGAGACTTCTGTTTATAGAGCAAGGAGCTACACACATCTGAATGTTTTTTTCTGATACGAATTTTACAGGCTGCATAATACTTGTTTTAATCTCAGGTTGAGGTGGAGTCAAACTTATTTTGAAATATTTATTTTTAGACCTTTCAACAAAACAAAACAAAACAAAACAAAACAAAAATCTTCTAAAGAAAATAATAATTTTCTGGACATACCTCATTACTATTCTCTATAGTTTCCTGGTATTATCTGTCTGGTAATGCTTATATTTGGTTTATGCCTGACTGCTGTTCTTCATTTGCAGGGGTAATCACAAAATTTATTTATTTCTCTGTGCAGCAAGTTCAGACTGGTATATCCAGCCCACACCTCCAGATAGGTCATGCATTCTTCTTAGTCAACTCCTCCCTTATTAATCTTAAATATATAACTCTTCTAGATAACAACCTCAGAACTGTAGAGACATGAATTTGAAGGATGGATTTTGTATTCAGTGAATAAGGAATTGGCTAAATGGACACAGCCAGTGACCTGTGGTCAATAGTTCTATGTCCAGATGGAAGCTGGTGAGGAGTGATGTCCCTCAGGGCTCTGTCTTGGGGTGGGTACTGTTCAATACCTTCATCAGTGACACAGAGTGAGATCAAGTGTACTCTGTGCAAGTCTGCTGATGACATGAAGCTGAGCAGTTCAGTTGACACAATAGAAGAAAGGGATGATATGCAGAGGGACCAGGACAAACATGAAAATGCGCACACAACAACTTAATGAACATTAACAAATCTAAGTGAAAGGTGCTACACCTGGGTCAGGGAAATCTCAGAAACAAGTACAGACTGGGAGAAGTCACTGAGAGCAGTTCTGTGGAGAAGTACTTGGAGGTTTCTGTGGATAAAGTGTTGAACATGAGTCAACAGTGAGCTTGCAGCTCAGAAAGCCAACCACATTCTGGCCTGCATCAAAAGAGGAGTGGCCAGCAGGTCAAGTGGAGTGGCCAGCAGGTCAGCAGGTGAGCCTGCCCCTCTCCTGTGTCCTCATGAGACCCCACCTGCAGTTCTGCATCCTGGGGTGCTCAGCACAAGAAAGATGTCAAGATGATGAGAAAGATGAGTCCAGGAGGGGACACAAAGATGTTCAGACAGCTGGAGCACCACTTCTATGAAGATATTTTCTCAGTATGTGTTAGAGAAGACTGTTTTTTCGTAGAAGGGCAATTTTCAGGTGATTTCTAAGCAATTAATATTTTTCCATTAGGAGAAGTTCAAGCTTTGTAATAAGATTAGTCTTAAGAGAAAAGATTATTACCATCTTTTGTCTTTTATAAAAAATAAAAACTACAAAAATAATTCCACAGTTCAGACAGACCCACAGTTTTAGTTTATTAACTGAGGGAAATCCACTAATCTGTTACAAAGTATTGTTACTTGCTGGTTATATAATACAATCTGATATCACAGAATCACTAGGTTAGAAGAGACCTTCAAGATGATTGAGTCCAACCCATACCCTAACACCTCAACTAAACCATGGCACCAAATGCCACATCCAGTCTTTTTTTAAACACATCCAGTGACGATGATTCCACCACCTTCCTGGGCAGACAATTCCAGTACTTTATCACTCTTTCCTTTAAAAACTTTTTTCCTAATACCCAGCCTATATTTCCCTTGGTATAGCTTACGACTGTGTCCTCTTGTTGTGTTGGTCACTGTCTGGTGAAAGAGAACAGCCCCCACCTGAGTACAGCCACCTTCCAGGAAGGTGTAGAGAGTGATAAGGTCACCCCTGAGTCTCCTTTTCTCCAGGCTAAACAACCCCAGCTCCCTCAGCCATTCCTCACAGGCCTTGTGTTCCAAGCATCTCCCCAGTCTTGTTCCCTCCTCTGGACATGCTCAAGCACCTCAACATCCTTCCTAAACTGAGGGGCCCAGAACTGGACACAACACTCAAGGTGCAGCCTCACCAGTGCCAAGCACAGGGGAAGAATGACCTCCCTGTTCCTGCTGGCCACACTGTTCCTGATCCAGGCCAGGATGCCATTGACCTTCTTGGCCACCAGGGCACACTGCTGGCTCATGTTCAGTCAGTTGTGGTCCAATACCCCCAGGTCCCTTTCTGCCTGGGCAGTGTCCAGCCACACCATCCCCAGACTGTAACAATGCAGGGTGTTATTGTGGCCAAAATGCAGGACTCAGCATTTATTAAACTTCATTCTCTTGGACTCTACCCATCCATCCAACTGTTCCAGGTCTCTCTGCAGAGCCCTCCTGCCTTCCAACAGATCAACACACCCTCCCAGCTTAGTGTTATCTGCAAATTCACTAATGAAAGACTCAGTCCCCTCATCCATGTAATCAATAAAATTATTGAAGAGAACTGGCCCCAGCACTGACCCCTGGGGGACAGCACTGGTGACTGGCTGCCAGCTGGATGCAGCACTGCTCACCAACACTCTCTGGGCTGGCCATCCAGCCAGATCTTAACCCAGCAAAGAGTGCTCCTGTCCAAGCCATGGGCTGACAGCTTTTCTAGGAGTTTGTTGTGGGAAACAATGTCAAAGGCCTTGCTGAAGTCGAAATAGACAACATCCACAGCCTTTCTTGCATCCGCCAGGCACGTTACTTGGTCATAAAAGGAGACCAGGTTAGTCAAACATGACCTACCATTCCTAAACCCACGCTGGCTGGGTCTGATACCTTGGCCATTCTGTAAGTGCTGCATGATGACACTCAATATAAACTGTTCCATTACCTTATACAGTACTGAGGTCAGGCTCACTGGCCTGTAATTACCAGAATCCTCCTTCCTACCCTTTTTGTGAATGAGCATCACATTGGCCAGCTGATATGGTGGTATGTTAATATGCTAATATGCTAATATGCTGATATGCTAATATGCTAATGAAGAGATGATGGAAATGTTTTGTTATCATAACCATATCCTATTTCAAAAGTATAAAAAAGGATGAATGAGGGAATAATTTCATCTTCTTATATTCTAGCTTTGTGATTGTTAGGATAAGAAAACATGATTCTTTGTACTTCAGGTAGGTAAACTAGTTCTTAATTAAAAATGTGCTATCTTGCCTTCTGTAACCAACCAGATGTTCTCTACCTGGTATTTCAGATGATTCCATGAATATAGTCATGAGTGCAACAACAAAACACAAAAGTTGTTGTTTTTTTTTTTTAATAAACTGAACATTAATGTATTTTTAGTAAGTACAACAACAATAGGATCAGTGAAAAAGAAACTTAATTAGGTTGAGAAACACAGTGTACACTTTAACAAAGACTATGATTAACCTTTGGGAAGTGTATCTAGAGAGCTAGAGGACTTTAAGTGAAATTTAAAAAATGAAATGGGTTGAAGATTAGTTGTGTTCTTAAGTACCATACTATAGCTATATCAAAAATTAGGGTCACAGTGCAAGAATTAAAGAATGTTATTTTTTTTGTATGTTTTGTGCTGTAGATCAGAATATAAAACATACTTCTATCTGATTCTGACTAAACATTAAGGTAGCTGATGATTTTTTTTGTAAGTATCTGCAATTCCATTTTTCTGTGTTCTCTTTGAAGATTTTTCATTGTATTTGAAATACTCAAGTTCTATAGAAAGTTGTCACTACCCTATAACATCAAATATGCCATGGTTTGAGTTTGGCTTTTTGTATAACATTTTTTTAGTGAAGTAGATCTAAATTTTGATGTAAACTCAGTCTAAGAAAGCTATCAGTCTTTCAATGTATAACATATTTTCCCTAGGATTTGTACTTTGTTGGTAAAACTGTCCTTGATTCAAAGCTGAGATTTTCTTCTGTGGCTTTTTTAAGCCTTAAGAGCTCTTCAGGGCTTTGACTACTACACTGAAAGCACTGCATGCACAAAAAGAACATGTAGGAGAGCATCAGCTTCTGCTCAGTAGTTTAAAAACCAAACCTTGGAGTAGCTAGTGTTTCACTATTGCTTAAGATCCTTTTCCAGAATATCATCTTTGATTCATTAGTTTTCTCTAAAATAAAAGAGAAATTCCAGATGCCAAATTTAATTTTACTTTACAAAATGCTGATCAAACCACAAACTAAAAAGGTGCATTTGCCTATATCAAGGGAATACTTGGTTTAATAGCTGGCTATATAAAACTAAATACTATTAAATAGGTAGGAAGGAATTTCAATCAGAACTCATGGAGAATGCTAATTGCAAAAATTATATATTGCAAGGACCAATGGTAGCAAAGTACAAGAAGAATTATAATGGAAAATATCGGTATATAAATATTCGATCCTTTTTAAAGTCCCTGAGGAGAAACGATACTACTTGATGGTAGACAAGTACTTTTGGCAGTCTTAATTTTTTTTCTTGTGGGGAGGGAAAGGGTAAGGGATGAAAACTAGTGTGCTTTAAACATTAAAACACATCTTCATTGAAAAGCTGCACCCAGCTTCCGCTAGTGTAATAATTTATTTGCTTGTTAATTATTGCAAATAAGTTGTCCTAGAGCACATAAAAAAACGCCAAATTTCAAATACCTTATTTAGCAAATGATACTCATCAGAAAACAGATTAATAATTTGTAATAAGATTATATGTGTGACAATATTAGCTGAAAAAGACAAGGAAATATTTAATTTTTGTTATTTATGTATAGAGTAGCAAATTATAATTAGCACTGGATTCTTAAGACTAGTTTAGTGACTTGTCCATTGGTTGTGCTTATATGCTGAGCAGGACTGTTACAGGTCAGTAATTGCAATGTTATCAGGTAAACCATCTTGTTCTCAATTAGTTGGAGCTCTCTGAAAAACTTGTAGTTGGATTCTTAGGTCTAGTCTTAAAAGAACAGCATCTGTTGACAAAGACAAAAAGGAAAAGCTATTATCCAACAAAAATAAATTCTTCCTAAGTATTTGTGGGGAATGAAAGGAAATGCATTAAAAGTGCTGTGACAACATACCATGGCAATAGAGCTAATTGCAAAAGAGAAGTAATATTGCTGATGTGTTCCTTACAAGATCAGTGGTGGCAGCTTTTCAGCTACTCTCTTTAATTATGTCTCAGGTTAATAAACCAAGAGAAATAATAAAAAAATAGACAATGTTATTTACTTGTAATTCCTAAGCATTTAGCTAAAGTGTTTGCTTTTTTTTCCATTGGGGGAAGAAAAAATAGTATTTTCATCGCTTTTGGTTTAGAATGTAGTTTGAATATATACTCAATTTGCTTTTATTTTCAAATCTTACTTTGGTTTCATGGGTAGAAATATGACATAATTTATTTTATATATTTTGGGTTCATTTCCCTCAGAACCAGACTAAAGTTAGAGAGATGAAAAAATTAACAAAATTCTTGCATTTTCAATGAATCCCCTAGAAACTTTGTCGTGTGGTGCAGAAGGACTTAGAAGAAACTTTAACTGCCATTTTAGATAGATCTTTAAAAATAATGACTTTCCAGTGTATTCTAATAAAAAAATAAAATATTTAACATTTTCTATGATGTTTGAAGTGTTTAGTGGTTTTTTTATCTGGCCCACATACTGGTCATTTATCAAAATCTATAAAACAATAGAAAACACATGAAGTTCCAGCTGCTGGTTAATGATTTTCTACAATCAAGTGAAAGGCCAAAATTCTAGTTGAGACAACCACTTAATTTCTACATCACAAGACATAATTTGGTTTTGTTTCAGTTTTGTGTATGTGTGTGTGTGTGTTTTGATTTGCTTGGGGTTTTCTTCAAATTTCCTCTAAGTATCCCTGAGAGCTTTATATATTCAAAGAAGAAAATTTATATTCTATACTGTTTGCAAAGGAAACTGCTAACTGTGTTGATTTACGTGCCTATTGATTTCAAATATTTTCTATAACTGTGCTGTGAAGTGTAATTCAATAGCTGACCAAACCTTAATGTTTTTCTGAACCAGGGCTTTGGTTTTTCAAGAAACTGTATCATAACTCAATAATAGCACATATATCAAGTTCTCAAAAACAGATATTTCCCCCCATTCAATTATCCTTAATAATCTATTTTAAAACCTTGACCATTTATACATCTGCTTGTAGCATTGCCAATCTCTAACCATTTAGCTGATGGTTTACATGAAGTATGCTTCCTTTGGGCTAACTATTTCTGGAGATATTTCAGATAAAATAGTTCAGATGCTTCCAGGAAGGGCTAGCAAAACTTATTTTGCTTTGCCCATATATATTCATAAGAGACAATTCTGGTTACTTCTCTCCCATTTCTGGATTTAACATAAACAATCAGATCATTCCATCCACAAACAAGAAATTCTGTTTTACTTAAGAACTTTTAAAATTAAATACCAAGGAATCAGATTGATGATACAAAGTGAGTACAACTCCATAAAAAACAGTAAACCAAAAAAAATTTTCCCTTCCCTTCCCTTCCCTTCCCTTCCCTTCCCTTCCCTTCCCTTCCCTTCCCTTCCCTTCCCTTCCCTTCCCTTCCCTTCCCTTCCCTTCCCTTCCCTTCCCTTCCCTTCCCTTCCCTTCCCTTCCCTTCCCAGAACTTGACTTTTTGGTTTAAATAATTTGGAAGGAATAGGATTATTGAAGTTTCCTCAGCATATCTTCCAGGTCAAAACACATACCTGGATATCCATATCTGTGGGTAGAATCTATTTTCCAGGTACCTTTACCTTTAATTAAATATGCAACACAATAAATATTTGAGGAACAATATTTCTGATTATATATTTGTCCTGTATGCCACATCTATGGAAAATGCATTTACTTTACTCTCCCCTTGCCACAAGGGTTACTGTCTACTAATGCTCAATATGCTGTATACCAGGACTCTTGGGCCAGTTTTATGCAAAAGTCTTTCCTAACCAGTTGTTTCTCAGCAGGTATTGTCACATGGGATTGTTTTGTCCCAGATCTTAGCATTTGTCTTTGCAGCAATTTATTAATAGTTTGCCAGAAACTTTTCCAACCTGTTAAGATCACAGCCTTACCGTCCAGCACTCAAATGTTTCCCCGTTTGGTATCAGCTATGAACTTTTTAAAAGTCCCTTCTGTGTCATCACCCTGGTCACTATTGGAGGTGTTTAACAGCACCAGCACCCTGAGTAGTGCCAGTGGTAGCTGGACATCAGCTCATCTTCCTGCTGCTGGTCACAATCTTATTGGTTAAGATGTACAGTTTCCCACACACCATTCTTTGTTTTGCTATCAAAATCACAGCTCTATGATTTGATTGCAAGGATACCCTGATACTAAATGGAAATCCTTCCTGACATTAGGATAAATAATACCCACACTAGCTTCCTCTTCCATTGAGGCACTTGTCTCATCAGAGAATCAAAAACACTTGATCAGTCCTGGGGATGTAATTTGCTAGAAGGGCAGCAAAATTGATGTACATTACATATATCAAATCTAATTACACATTATGGTAGTTTCCATTGAATAACCAGAAAATACTCTTCTAATACTCCTTTATAATCTCTATTATAGTCAGTAATCCCATCCAGGGAAATTTACTTACCTAGAAAATGTGAGTTCAAGACAGTATAAGGAACTGAACTGGAAAAAAAGAAAAGAAAAGTAATCCATTCCATACAAGGAAGTTTAAAAGTACTTTACCAAAAACATTTTATAGAACTTCTCATAATAATTGTAAAAGCATAGCTTTTAGGAACATATATCTTTGAAAGGAACATATAACTAGCATTTCGCATATTCAATTGAAATAAAAGATTCTTAATCCTCATGTGTCTGTACATTTTAGAATGGTAGAAAAAGAGACTTTTTCTTAGTTCATATTTCAAATTTAAGTATCACCTAAAATTCTAATTAATTATAGTCATACCACACTAGCTAATGCACTGTAAATTTAGACACCGCAGGTCCAAAATAAAATGCATTCTCTAGATCCCAATGTTTATGTGGATTAATATTACTTTTCAGTATTAGTTACTGTAAAAATTATGTTGCTATGTATCATAAATATCATTGCTGTTGAATTTTAACTTTATTAATATTATTTTATTAATATTAAAGTACAAGCATTCCTGTTTATTAATATCAATATTGTTATAAACTGGTGTTGATACAGATATATATTTGCAGGTATTTTAAGACGCCTCTGAACTTTATGAGATATAAATCTTGTAAGTCTTCTAGTCAAAGTTTGGAAAAAAGAAATATCAAAAGAAGAAACAAAGAAAATTTTCATTGGCAAGAATCTGCAGAAGCAATAAACTCCTTGTACTGATAATTTCTTCATGGAGAAGGTTAATCAAGTCATCAACTGTACATGCAGTGCCCATTGCATAGTCAAATGCTTTGCTGAGAGGGTAGCTGGGAGTTCAGGTAATTACCTTGTCCCAGGTGAGACCCTTGTCCCAAATCAGTTTGATGTCTCTGAGCAGAGACAGGATGAGGAGTTCCTAAACCACTCAGTGAGTGCAATGCACTGTGTGCACACAGTCTGATATCCATGATGCTGTAACACTGAAAGACACCATAATTACAGGAAAAGCTTTTGCTTACTGATACTATGGCTCAGAAAACCCTTCGGTTTTTCAGTAGATTGCAGTTAAAGACACTGTCAGGGAACTACTCCCCTTCAAATCTTATTAGGTATTTGCTGTGCAAATAGACCTTTATTCCTTGTATGATGACATTTTTATGTTGCTGATTACTTCTTTATCCATGAATTGTTGTTACTATGAGCGTGATGTTTTGAGCTTTCAACCTGCTTCCAGTCAAGAATCTCAATTTTTAGCTATATTGAATAAAGGCCTCAGGAATCTTTTGAATGAAAAGTGTTATGTAAATGTGAGCTCATTCATATGCTTTTGTAAGCATATTAGAAATGATAAGAAATAGTAATTTCCTCTCTGTATTTCATTATTATTTTACTTAGGTGAACATGCCCTTTTAAAAATTAATTTATGACCCTTAATGTGAAACTAATATTAAAACCAAGGTTGCTAGTATTTTGTTTTGTTATATGATGTCCTTCTGATCTTCCCATTTTGTTGAATTTTGTGAAAATTTGCAGTTATTTTTATAATTTTAAAATATTGTTCCACAAAAGAATTATTTCCTACTGAAATTCCAAATGAACTTTCTCATATTTCATAAAAGAGCCTATATTATTTTTATGCCTTACTTAATCAGGGATCAATCTTAACTGTTTTTGATAACAGCTTGAATTAATTGAACTGGAACTGTTGCTCACAAGAGTTGACCCTAACACTTCTCGGAGGTTTTTTTTGGTTTTGTTTCTGACTGTGTTGATAAGTTGATAGAAAATGGAGAAATTTCCATATTAAAAACTGCGTGATTCTAAATGGCTTCTGAAAGCAAGTAGCAGGAACAAAATGATTTGCACAGTACCATTATCAAATAGTACTGTGATCAAAAATCTTGAACTGTTGTCTTTTCAAGGGCAAGACCTCCGAAGACAAGTATTTTGAGTTGAAATTGTTGTAATGCATCTGGCATTTTACCTGATGCAGCAGACTGAAATATAAAGATATATAATTTCCCTGTGTTCATAAATTATTTCATGATAATATAATTTTTATATCTATAGTCTTTGCCTGGCAGCTAAACATTCATTCAGTAGAGGTTTTGTACATTGTGAGAACAGATTTGCAACTGCTGGTGATTCTGCTGATAGTCAAAATATTTAGAATGGAAGATGTTTATCATGCTTAGCATCTCTCACATAGGAGTAGACTCAATCATCTGGATAAATCAGATAAGAGTTATCTTTCTTATATAAAGCTCTTTAAAAGTGATTAATTATCTCGGATGAACCCATGGTAAATCTACACATACCCTGTTTTTGGCCTTTTAATTTTTTTTGCTATCTTATTTTTCAGGAATTGCTGAGCAATCTTTCTCTGAAGGTCAAGAGAGAGCTTCAGAGCTTCAGATCAGAGCCTGTAAATTTGCTAATAAATTCTCAGGATGCTAGTTAAAAAGAGTTAGAATTAATTTTAGTGTGAAAAGAACAAGTGAGGAAAAAAAGTCTTAAGATTATGTGGGGAAATCAACAGTTTAACACATAGAATAAAAAGTAAAAGGAGGTCAAGTTAAAAAGTACAATAAAAGGAGAAAAATATAATGCAAGCTAGATAGTAAATTAATGTTCAAAACACATGTTTAATCACACTGTATAGAGAGCTGTAGCACTGCCATTTCTATTCAGCAATATTTTAATATATTGTAAACTGTATTGCAGTCTGGACTCTTAGGGTCCAAGCTTAAGCCACATGACATGGGGAGAATAAAGATCTGAAAGAAAAGATTAGTTTACAGAAGTACCAACTTCTTCCTCCTAAGCATTTTGTGAAGTTGTAGATGAAAAGTCAAAAGAAATTATTTTGCTACTTTTGATCTAAAAATCTCATAAAAATTCAGCAGGAAAAGAATTTTCACTCAAAATTATGTCAGCAGTTGCAAAATTTAGTAATTTTCTTCTAGATCTGAGATCATGGTGTTCCCAGAAACTGTTTTCAGCCTAAGAGTTGAGGCGCTAGACAATACAGATAGAAATAATCTGTTATTTAAAAGAGTGATTCAAAATGCAAAACTGATACGGGGGCTCTGAGTTTTTCTCTGAGGGAGTATCTCTCTAAAGGGTGTAGAAAGCCTTGGAAGACTTATGCCCTTAAAACAAATGTAGTTTGTGATTTCTTTATGCTGGGAATGTTCTTAATATCAACAAAATAATGAATTATTGATCAAACTTCCATCAGTATCATTATATTTCAATACCTGTCTTCCAAACTTTGACACTGGGAGAAATAATTTACAGAGAACATTCTCTTTTGAAGCATCAGAGGTTTAGTTTAGTGCAGCAAATTACGTGAATATAAATCTTATTTTATATCTTTCAGTCAGCATTACCTATATATAAGGATTAGCTCAATATTGAATTTTGCATCACACACTCTCTTGGATTAAAGGGGAAAGCATTTGCAACCTCCTAGAAAAGAGCCTTATAAAATGATAAGAGAGGAATATGCATATTTAAATGTTTACTTGAGAAACATACTTTTGTTGCAGCAAGGAATCCAGTTTTGGACTGAATTTTCATACTGTTTAATAAATCTTTGAAATTTTTTATGAATTTACAATTTATAAATGTAAGAAAGTCTACAATTTCACATCTCATAGCAATATTATCCAGTTGACATACAAGAAAACCCAGATACGTGAAGTGTTTGAAATATTGTGCATGTTTGTGATCATCACTCTTAATCCAGCTTCATAAAGACAAGTCTTCATATTATATACTTGGCTATATAACATTTTTTTAACTGGGGGAAGACTTTTTAATGACTTTATTATCAAATTGTTCACATTATCCTTTGTAAAAATCTGAAGGCAGAGAGCAGTGACAGAAGGTTCAGATCTACAGCAGCAGTTTAATCACACACAGATTGGGAGCTTCTTATTAAAAACCTTATGGTAGATGAGATATTGCTGAATAGAATTTCATTGTTCGTTTTTCATTAAATGCATGCTCAGTGCAGCTACAGCTGATACCTCATTGTCCTGGTTTTGGGAATATGGGTGGCTGAGGGTGTGTGGCCAGGACTGTATCTGAGATGACCTCAAGTCACTGCCAGGAGAGGGACAAATGGACTTTCCCCTTCCAGTGGACAAGGTGGAAAGTCCAGTATGTTTGTTTATGTTCAGGGGCTTTTCTATGTAAATAATTTCTTTGTCTTATACCTTTTGTTTTGCTATTGTTGTCATTACTGCTAATTTTCTTATCTCATTGCTGTTTCTGTAAATTGTTTGTATCTCAATCAGTCATCTTCAGCTTTTTGGGCTCCCATTGGAGCAGGGAGGGGAATGTAATGTGGTCTTTTTAGATGGAGTACTAAATTAGAGAATGTCATTCCTAAGACATGACACTCAAAAAATCCAATTTAACAGGTATCAGATAGAGAAATTCGAAGATCTTCCAGCTTTACTGAGATTCTATTGAAAACAGACAGAATAAGATTATTTGTTCAAAAACTAATGTGTCTGGGGGTTTTCTTTTTTGGGTGTATTTTGTTTTCATTTGTTTGTTTGCTTGGGGGAGTTTTGTTTGGGTTTTTTTTTTTTTTTTTTTTTTTCTTTTTATAACAGTATTTCAGATAGAAAAAGAAAGAGAAGGTAAAATTTGAAGCTTGGGTAGTGGAAGGAGCAGTACTTGTAGAAAGCATTGAAAAGCAGTACCAAAAAGATAAAAAATACAACTAAAACCCACACAGACACCAATCCCAACCATCCAACTCATCTAATAAAGTACAGTCTTTCTGAATAGTTCAAACTTCAAATTACTCAGTAGTGAAAACAACGTTCAGAAGTATTTTTTCTTTCACATAATTACCTTGGCAGCAGGGAAGCTATTTAGTTAGAGCTTTGAGAGAAGTTTAACACAGAACTTTAAACTTCTTGAATTGTTCTGTTTTAATGTGATGAGAATTTTTTATCAGCAGTTTATTAATATGTGGAGTCATTGCCCTGATATGCTTCTAGAGATCAATATTAGAGTTAATGTGTGTCACTTTATCTTCATTCCTGCAATTAGGATGTGTGATCTTTGAGGAATGTAGGTTTTTGGATTTTCCTGTTTCAAGTTTGATACCATTCTTAGTGTGTCAAGTGAAATAAATAAGATTTCTTTTTCCATTGGCTTCAATTACAGAAGGCTGAACCTTGGCAGTTAATCTTTTCTGAAACTTCATCCAAAAGCTTTTCTTGTACAGAAAAGATTCCATTCCATATGCAAAATTATTTGTTTATATGTTATGCATATCTGAACAACTGTTAATGTTTGTAAGTGGAGGAAGTTATATCTAAAAAGAAAGCAGAAAAGCCTATATATGCTTTTACATAATGAAAAACCACTTTGAGGAAAACCCATTTACAGCACTAAAGAAACTTTTGACGTGGAGAAGTTAATGTGAGGAATACTTCAAAACCTCTGGAGATTTTGAACTCTTTCCTGCCCTTCATACACATGAAGTTAAGCCTTATCATTCTGGGGAGCTGGGAAAAGAAAATAAAAGTAAAACGTAGGAAATAAATTGAGTACCACTAAGAACAAAAATAAATACTAAGGCACCCAGATGAGGGAATATTCCCCAAAATGTCACACCTAAGTCCTTTCTAATGTTTCTTCCCTCCATTCTCAGAAGAGAATCAGTCTTTCCAAAATTACTAGCTCTTTTGCTGATATGAAGAATTCCTTTAGGTCTGTTGAACATCACAAGCAACTGGATTTTCTCTGGGCTGGGAGTTATATCCATTCCCTGAACACTTGGTCACCTACTAAAGCTTACTCTTTCTATCTTTACATATTTAGAAAGTGCAGCCAGACATTCATATTAGCACAACACATGACCACAATTCCAGTAGCTCTGTGAAAGCTAAATGCAGCATACTCAAATGAACTAAAGAAGGAACCTTTTCACTCCCAAATTAATAGTTCAGTCTTACACTACAGTTTTATGTTAGTACTTTTCTGTCCCTATAAAGATCTATCAAGCTAGCAACAAAGTAAGTGCATGCAGTATAGCAAAGAACATCATCCTTTGAAGCTATCAGAATATTACTTTAATGTGCAGTTCTTTTCCAATTTCAGTACCATTTATAGGTGTACTTAAACTGAAGGATTAGGATAACTTCTTGAGTTTCAGTGTCACTCAAGACATCAAAAAAGTCTTCGCCTCCAGCACAGAAAAGGATCAAATATGTCACTGCTCTTTCTGACTAATGTTTGTTTAATGATTTCTTAAATATCTCCCATAATGAGTACTCTACAACTTCTCAGGTAATCCCTTTCTAAGTCTCACCAGCATTAGCAATAGAAGCCTTTTTTCCTCTAATGTTTTATTTACAGATATCTTTTCTGTAATTTAAATCTGTATTTTTTGTGTCTTTCACTATAAATATGAAAAAAATGGACCATTCACAGGAGCTTTTTGCATGCTTCAGAGTAGTTATCATATCCCTCCTCTATCTTCTTTAGGATAACAGTTTTCAGACAGAATGTTTTGATCATTTTTTATCAATTCCTTGTGCAATTTTCTTAGTAAATCCCCATCTTTCTATATTACTTTATTTGTGTCTTACCAATGTTGAACAAAGCAGAAAGATTACTTTATGTTCCTGCATACTGTACTGTTGTTTACAAAGCCCAGCATAGCTTTTCAACAGCACCATTTCATTTGTCAGCCTGTTTACAGATTTGATCTGCTCCAAGTATTGGATTCTACTTTGCTAATTTTTCACCATTTTGTGTTTTCCGAGTCTTCTTTCCTACATGTGGTACATTGCATTTTTCTTTCTGTTGGGTAACATAATCTAGTATATGCATCCTTGTGTTTGGTCTTGGTCTTATTTATTTCTTCCCTTCTGCATGCCTGCTCCCATCTAATGCTGTTACTTTCTTATGTAAAAGAATTAGGATTTGTCCAGCCTTGTTCTTAATTGTTCTTGTTCTATATTTTCTTTCTCTTAGTTCCTTTTCGCATTTAAAATATTTAAAAGTGGGGTGAATTTTTTTTGTTGTTGTTGGTTATTTGTTCATTTCTAATTTAAAATGCTATCTAGTGTTTCTTTCAATTTTTAAATTAATGTCAGGAGTCTGTTAAATATCCCATATGCTCTTTTTTTAAAGACATAATTTATGGCTTTTTTTTCCAAGTCCTCTGGAAATTCACCTCTCCTTCAAAAGTTTGTAAAGAAAATCACTGGAAAAATGAGATTACAAGACTATAGAATCAAAGAATTGCATCATTTCAGAACAGACCAGGTTGGAAGAAACCTCAAGATATTATCTGGTGAAACCAGATTTGGAAGCCCAAATGAGATTATCCAACACCTTGTTCAATCACATCTTGGAAACCTCCAGTGACAAGGAGTCTGTACCTTTTCACCAAATTATTATTATTTTTTTTTTATTATGGAAAATACATATTTTTATGTAGGGATGAAACTGCTCCCACAGCAAATATCACCTGTTGTCCTCAGTCATCTCTATGGAGATGTCATTCTGTCATCCCAGGAGCCATCCTGGGGAAGAAGGAGCCTCCTCTTTGTAGCTGCTCTTTAAGAACTAGAATGCTATAAGTAGGTCTGTCCTGAGGCTTCCCTTTTCCAGGAAGACCTAACACTTTTAGTTAGACCTCACTGAGCATGTTCTCCAGATGTTCGACTATCTTTGTGGTCCTCCTTTGGACCTCTTTTCGTCTGGCCATGCCTTTCTCTAAATTTCATCAGCCAGATGCCTAAATGTCCTACAATGAAATGGTTAGTCAACTTGCTTACATTGAATTTATCTAACTTAACTGAGCTCAGTTAGATTTTGAGTAAAAAATAACAGGAAAAATTAGTTCATATATTTGATATTGACAATATCTTTCCTTCTCCACTGAGTGGCACATGAGCCCACTTCTAGCTTTCTCTCCTGCAATTGGCCTCTGGTTACTGTTGCATCTTTGTGCCTCATTTGATTTTTTCTCCCAAGCTTGTAACAAACATTGTGACCATACTTTTAATCTTTGTGAGTTGTGTACTGCACACATCTTTTGTTTGAATGTTCTATTATACTTTCAAAATTTATTCCAGATTTGTTATCTTAGACTGATCCATTATAAAAAATGTCAAATAAATGCATTAAATTTATTGAAGTATATAGCCAGACTTTTAAAAATTAATGTTTTAATACCATTCTATATGTTTTAAAATTTCATGAAAGTGCTCATTTTATTGTCACTATCATCCAAGTAACCCTTCACTCTGAAATTCTCAACTGTGTCCTCCCAGTTGGTACATATACTTTGTAGAAAACATCACACAGTTTTCCTAAGCACAGTGAAGATTGAAAGTCTTTAAAGAGATAATTTCCAGAAATGGCTGGACAATCCATTCTCTTCTCAGTACATATGTAGGTAAATTTCTTTCTTCATCACCCTCTGCCTCCAATAACTTCTGCCTTCAAGTTTAGAGCTCACAAAGCTGGACATTGTACAGCAGTTTGGCTGACTGCCTGCTTACAGATATTTGATATATGACATACTAGATGCTTGGAATAAGAAGTACGTTATATTTCCATCAGAGTTGTCAGAACTCATCTCTGAGATGTATGGATCTGTAGTATACAGGGCATGCCAACTAAAGATTGAAATGCTGAGATAGTCACACAGGAAAACTGAAAAGTTTTGTATTTTGGGATAGCTTACCTTTGGTCTTACTCCAGTATAATCACTTTCATAAGTGCTAATGACACTGACAATTTTACAAATGTTTTAAGAATGAAAAGTCTTTTCTGTTTTAAATTTTGTATGTTTTACCTATGTCAGCTTGTCTCACAAAGAATATTAATTTTTATATATATTACCTGTTAAGGGAGAGTGTTATTTATTACTATTATTATTTTTATTTATTTATTTATTTATTTGTTTGTTTGTTTGTTTATTTGTTTATTTATTTATTAGGTGATATGTATGAGTGAAAAACATGTATTCATTTCACTTCAACACCATTTTGGTTAGCCCACACTTCTGCAGTGCACATTTTTCTGGATCAGCAATGAACACAGTCACAGTACCAGCAAATCCTAAGAAGTGGAAAGGGGAAGGAATGTGAAAGAACAATCACTTAAGTGTAGCAGTACCCTAAAAGATTGTAAAATTTCACGCTGTTATTCACTATAGCTGCTAGGGCTCCACAGATATTATCTGTCGTAGCATGTTAACCAATGAGAACAATAATGTGTTCCATATAACATGTTCCTTAAAATCTGAATAAAATTGTGAACAGCAAGTTCATGCCAAGGCAATAGAAAAAACTGCCAGCAAATCTGGGACAAATAAATTTCCTATGGAGAAAAAAGCTAGTTTCTCAGTGCTGGCTAATCTGTGTGCCAGACAAACAGTTTACAAAAATAGGTTTAGTTTTTTCATGCTTCTAAACTTCCTGACTTAGAGGTGGGTGCTGTGTTCCTGGTGTACTGTCCTGTGTCTATGTGTTCCCAAACCAAATAGCTATTCTGGCAGTAGGGTGTGACCTCATTTGACAGCGTGTTTGCCATGCATTTTTATCTGTTTTCATGCATCCTGTCTTGGCAGAAGGAACTGTTAAAGCAGCTAAAACTAAAGCAGACCCAGTGTCTCTTTTTATATAGCTGAAGGAGACAAATCAATTATATTAGGAAACTGAACCTAGCACAGAGATTGCAGCTTAATTCCCCTTCTGCAGGGAGACACATAGGTATCTTATGGCAGTGCTTCCATGCCCCAATATTCCTTCTCACAAAAGGACAACAAAAACCAGTTCTCTGAGAGGTGAGAGACCCAAATTCCAGTCTCCATCACACTGCAATTTATACATCAAGATGTAGCTGCAGAAACAACTGGACTTCTTGGTATATCAGTTTGAGGTTTGCTGTGCTGTTTTGTGCTCTTTGGTCTTTAATTTTGTTTCTTTCTTCCTGTTAAGAAAAGGTAAATGTCTCTGCTTTATTCCATTGTAAAAACACTTTGCAATGGTTCAGAAATGCTTATGAAATAGGATTCTTACCCTCAGATCAACTGGATAGGTTTCTCAAGTTGATTGTTGTGCTTGCTCTTGCTCTCTCATCATATTTTGGATAGGTTTATTTTCTTCATTATTTTCTTAGGATGAAAATAATAGGAAACTTAAACAAAGAAAATCAAGAAAAGTGCATGGATTTCTCTCTGGCAAATTGTTCTGGCACTAAATTTTTTCAAGAAATCTTGACAAGAGGCGTTCTTTCCTACAGTAGCCAGTGCCAAGTCCTATCTATTCTCAGGTCTGTGGATGCAATAAGATGCTGATCACAGAATATTCTGAGTTGGAAGAGACCCACAAGGACCATTGATTCCAACTCTTCAGTGACTGGCCTGTACAGGGATCAAACCCACAACCTTGGCACTATTACCACCATGCTCTAACCAAGAGGCAAGCCTTGGCTAACTGACAAATAAAAATTAAAGTAGTAGCAGAGCAAATTCCCTTCTTAAACATTTGTCACTTCCAGCTGGCAAGGAGTTGTAGTCCTAATGAGAAAACAGGATTTAAATGTAATTAAGCTCCCTGGTTTCAGTTGTTTACTTTAAAAAGGTCTCATTCTGCAGAGTACTTGTTTTCAGTTCCAAGTTTTAACAAGAACTGCATGTGTCACTGTAAGGCCAGTATTATTATTTAAAAAGATAAACTATATAGAGGAAGATTATTTCAGTTCCTAAATAATTTCTCTTCATAAATCTTTATAAGATAGATACCAGTAAGAAGGGAAGTAAGTATGCTTCAAAACCACCATCTTTAAGAGAAAATAAGCATTTACTTTTGTGGAAATTTTAACATTTTGGCACTAATAAAAGCTATAATATAATTAATGCACTAAAACTAATAAACAAATTTATTTTAAAACTCAATTATTTGTTGTGATTTAAACTGCTAAATTTAAAGACATTTTTTTCTGCCCTAATATGTAAATGAGCTAAAATTTCAAAATCAAAAAAAGCACACATTCTTTGTTTTCCTCTTTTGCTTCTGTCTTTAACCAACCTATTTTTTGTAAGCCTTGAGGTTTCAGTGGCAGCATGAAGGAAAAAAAAAAAAACACAAACAGGATTGTGATCAGCAGCATAAAGTCTAGCTGGAAGCTGGACACTGGTGGGGTATACCAGAGATGAAAACATCACTACTAATGACAGTGATGATATGACCAAGCAGGTCATCGGAGAGTTTGCAGATAAGACACAACTGAGAGGAGTAACTTGTGCAGGTAAGGTTTAGGCTTGTGCTGCCATTCAGAGGAACCTAGAAGGGCTGGAACAGTGAGCCAACAAGAACCTCATGAAATTGGGAGGAATAACCCTGTGCTGTCATAGACATTGTGTCTAATCATCTGGAAAGCAACTTAGTAGAGTTGTGGTACTGGAGGTCCAGAAGTTCACCATTAACCAGCCAGCAGCCTTCTGGGCTGCATCAGGCAGAGCACTGCCAGCAGGTTGGCTGAGGTGACTTCCCCCCTGCTCAGCCCTCCTTACACACAGTCTGGGTGCTCTGTCAAGGGTTTCTCACACAGATGAGTGCAATCAGGGCTGAGCTTTCCAACACGAGAGACATGGACATACAGCAGTGCATCCAGTGAAGGTCTACTAAAATGGTTAAGGGACTGCAGCTTGTGTCCTGTAAGAAGGGGCCAAGAGCACTGAGACTGTTCAGTGTAAGCAAGAGAAAGTTCAGGAAGGATCTTGTTCCATAGAAAAGAATTGTGTTTTGCAGCTTCCTCTCCTCTCCTCTCCTCTCCTCTCCTCTCCTCTCCTCTCCTCTCCTCTCCTCTCCTCTCCTCTCCTCTCCTCTCCTCTCCTCTCCTCTCCTCTCCTCTCCTCTCCTCTCCTCTCCTCTCCTCTCCTCTCCTCTCCTCTCCTCTCCTCTCCTCTCCTCTCCTCTCCTCTCCTCTCCTCTCCTCTCCTCTCCTCTCCTCTCCTCTCCTCTCCTCTCCTCTCCTCTCCTCTCCTCTCCTCTCCTCTCCTCTCCTCTCCTCTCCTCTCCTCCTTTTCTCCACTTTTTACTTTTTTTTAACTTTCTTTTCTTGATAACTATATTCTCTTTTTAATTTAAACCTCATGGTTTTCTTATATATATTTAAGCAAAGAATAACATGTACACCAAATATTTCAGTCAACAACTATACCAATTATTCGCTAAAAAAACCCCAGACTTCCATTGTTTCTGCCGTGAGCCAATAAATAATAAGAAAGATGTTTCTCATAAAAAAAAAAAGTTCTTTACAGCTTGTCTAACACCATAAGCAAATATCAAATATATAGCATATGTGGTTGTAGAGCTGGCCTTTTCTGACACTCCTGTAGAGCCACGTCTTCTGGCTCTTGCTGTGTCTATGTGTTTAAAACAGGGACTGAAAATTGGTGGAGATTTCTTGAGTGATAATTGAGGGAAAAAATTACTATGGCTATGTTTAGATATTGCTTGATATTTATTTTTATTGCAGAGCATGTGAATACATGTGAATAATTATCACATTCTTTTTGTTTGATTCTCATTTTCCAAAATATTTCTAGGTCTTTTTTTTCCTAAATCTTTTCAAGTCCAAGAAAGAACAAAGCAAATTAAGTGCAATTTGAGTTATATTTATTTCTACGAATAAAATAAAAATTTTGACTGTCAGACTTCTATCTTATGCTTTAGAGTGCAACTCTTACTGCTATCATTAGCAAGTAGTTGCAGGTGTATCAAATAGGTAGAAGTAAACTTCTTAATTTCTGTGTATATATTTAATAGTGGGAAAGAGAGAAGAAGGAAAGATTAACAATAAAATTGCTTTTATTTCCCAAATGTTGTGTTTATGATAGACTTTTATATCAGTCTTATCCCTTTGAGGTACATACATACGCAAGTGAAAGACAAAATGGGTTTTTGTTTTGTTTCTTTTTTCTTTTTTTCTTTTTTTCTTTTAATTTAAGTTTTACAGAGGCTTAATTACAATGGTAATTGTCTGTCAATAAAATAAGTTAGTTACAGAAACTTGTTTATGTAGACTGATGAGCAAGCTAAAAAAGTCACTTTTCAGAAACTAGCTACTGCCAACATTCTCTTGGTAGGTTGAAAGTGACTGAGGATAGAGAGCTCACCAAAAAAGTTGGTCTCTGAATTTCTTTGGTCAGAATCCAAAACACATCATACTTAATTCCTAAGCCAAAGAACTAAGAAAAAAGGGCAATTTTTAATACTACCTTTTAAAATATGCTTACAGATTTAAATTAAGCTTTTTGATCATACATAATAATAGATTAGCACCTTCTGACATCTTTAAAAATATGCTACCTCCTACTAAAATAATTAGAATTAGGTATTATGCTAATAGGCAATATGTCAGATTGCAACAAGGAAAGAAACTCATGTATGTATCAGTTTTACTATCTAAATATCCTGCTATTTAAATATCTTGCCATCAGAAAGCAGTTTATTTCCTTACATTTTTGATAATTGTTTTCTCAAATTAACATACATATCCTTCAGTTCTGAATCAAGATTCAGTTGATTAGAAGTTCATGTAGGCATTATAAAGCCAATAAATATTTTATGGACTTATTTGATTGTAATTATTTATTGGATGAAATTATGATGAATTAAAGCAAATAGATACTGAAAATCTTCAGTATCTGAGCTCCTGGAGCGAATCCAGTGGAGAGAGAGAAAGAAGGTTGAAGGATGGATGGAGCATCTCTTCCAAGGACATCTGAGGGAGCTGGGCCTGTTCAGCCTTGAGAAGAGCTGAGTGAGAGAAGATCTCAGCAATGTTATCAGTATCTGAAGGGACGGTGTCCGAGCCAGGCTCTTCTGGGTGGCACCAAGCAACAGAACAAAAGGCCAAAACTGATGCACATGAACCTGAAGAAGAACTTTACCGTGCAGGTGGCTGAGCATTGGAACAGACTGCAAGAGAGGGTGTGCAGTCTCCCTCACTGGAGGTAGTCAGGAACTGTCTGGATGCAATCCCATGCAGGGAATTTGGATGAGATGACCTACTGTGGTCCCTTCCAGCCTTACCTGTTTGGTGATTCTGTGATCTGAGTGCAATTGTATATTGCTAGAATTTACCACACATGTGAAATAAAGTTTATTATTCATATTGTTTACTTAATTTAATCATCCATATAGGTGGTGGATTTACATAATTAGATTACTGAATATCTTTTGTTGAAAGAATATCTATTTATTTTAACTGAATGATGAATTGTCTTTTTGCTCATGTCAGAAATGCTGTGAAATATACAGTAAGTTAACAGATTTAACAAGCCAATATACACAAACATACTTTTAACAATAGCTAATTAGAATCAATAAAGAAAATCATAGCTAATATTATATCTATAAAGTTTATGAATGAACTTCAGAATTCTATGTCAACACAAAAGTTCCATTTCTGAGTCAATGCTTCCCTACTTGTTCCAATTATGTGCAGTCCCCAGGAGGATGTTTTTATTGGAAAGAGGAAAAAAGCCGTGGGGATTTCATTTAATCTGTCTTGGGAACATGAGAGATTTTGCTAAAGTATTTTGATTCCTAATTAATTCCTAATAGAAAACTGAGTTGAAAATATATTAAATTATTTTTCAAGGCCGTGTACATTTTGTGTTCCAAAGTTGCAGGCAAGAGATGAAGTAAACAAAACCTGTCATGAGCACTATTGAGAAATCATTCCTATGACTGTGTGTTGCTCTCATGAGCTAATCTGGAATAAGAATATAAAGCTTGTGTACCTTTTCCTGGGCTCCCAGGAGGGGTTATTTTTTGGTAAATTTATTCCCTCCTTCCACAGCATAGTTCTTCCAGGTTTTTTGGTCTTCTTACCTAAAATATGCTCAGCTACTGCAAGGACACTGGAGCTGTAAATGTGCATTCTAGACGGTTCCTATAGTATTTTGCATTTGTTGAGATTTTTGGTTTAGGTTTAAAATCTGTGACAGTTTCTGGGAAACTATCAAAGTGTGACTATGGAGATTAAAAATAATGGGATAGTTCTGGATACAATATGTACTGAACAACAAGATTTATGCAAAACTTGACAGCCTGAGTGACCTCTTCTTTCATTCTACAGAAAAAGAGGAAAAAATTTAAAATCATTAAAGCTTGAAATATTTAGTCCTATAAGAAGCAAAGTTAATTCAGTTTTTAATTTTCTTTTTTTTTAAGGTTGAAATGTGGAACTCTTTTTAAGGAAAAGGAAAGTTCTTACAGCATTATGAATTTATTCTAAGTGTTGTATTGCATGGATGCATGTGTACATGCATTTAGATGAAAATATTTTAAGTGGATTTAGAGCATTTGTATTGAAATTTATATTGAATCTTTAATACCTGTCTGTGTAAAAGATAAGAATCTTTTTGCAAAGTTCCAAAACACTATTAAGATGGAGTTATATCAGTGAGACCACCATAGCAGACAGAAGATTTCAATTATCTGGTAGATAAGTGGATATATGTTTTACTATAATTCTAGTGCATACTAAACGGGGGGAGTTCTTTGTACAATACTACAAGAGTGACCAAGGTGGCAAATAAATTACTAATCTCTTACATAGCATAAAAATTGTAGGATGAGGTATGTATCCATTTTCATCTGTACATAAAATGATGGTTACTCCATTTTCAGGGCTGGGTTCCCCTTCCTGCAGAAGGAACAAAGAATAAGCTCCACTTTAGCATGCCCTGTATGTAGTGTGTTTGTAAATTTGTAGTGGCATAACACAATCCACCATAATTTCATATAAAGTTTAGTTCACTGAAAAGTAAATATTTTAAACACCTATGTTCTTGGCCTCTCCCTTGAAATATATAGCAGGTCTCTAGGCACCGTAGAAGTTAAATTTGTAAAAAATTGCAACAGCTGTATCTTTTTAATCATCATATTTATACCTGAATGAGGATCAGAGTGACAGAGAATGATGGCAATTGTGACTTACAAATGTGACTTACATACAAACGGAGTTGTTAGAAATGCTCAGGGAGGGGAAGGGTAAAGGACCATGGTGACACCTCGTTTCTTCATACCCCAGAATTTTTGGAGTCCCTTGTAATCCATGTTTGCAAACACCTCAATCCTACTTTATAAAATCCCTCACACTCTTTCAGGCCTTCAATATCCTTAAGACTCTTGGACCCTTAATGCCTCAGTCCTTCCACCACTTACCTCACTTGTCATCTCCTCTGCTCCTTTCACACCATCAGCTGTTATCCTCCTGCTATCTGCTTTCCACCTTTGCCATATCTGGTTCCATACCTCAATCTTATATATGCTCCCTGCAAGCCACATGATTGTTTTATATAATAAGGATAAAATAATAAAATAAAATTATAAAATGAAAAAAAGTCTTAACACAGGTCACAATCATTCAAACAAAATTTTCTAACTGGGTAAGCCTCCAGGGTAGAAGAATATGACTGTGTTTCTACAGAGACACATGAATTACTGACTTCTTTAATTTACTACATACCCTAAGAGCCACCTCTTAGAGCATGTTGAGAATAACAGGAGAGCTCCTCTAAAGCAAGATTTTTCAGGAAACCACTTCTATCTATTCAGATGTCCTTTTGGATTGATCAACTAAATTAGTTTGTCATACTTTTAGCAAAAATTGGTGCTTTAATAATTTTACAGAGCATTTTAAGCTATCTGTTCATATTTCCTCTTTTCAATTCTCAGTACATCTTTTTCCAGATATACTTTCAGAGTAAAAGTACAGTATAAGGTAGTGCTTAGAAAAGTTACCAAGCAATTTTAGCTATAAATGAAAAAATCACATCATAAATATTAGAATAATCTAAATGTGACATTACACAAACACCATGAAATCTTTTCCCAAAGTATATCACCAAGGAGGTTTTCAGAAGCACTTCACAAATTTAGCCAGGCTTTCTGAAGAAATAGGGAAGTACAGAATGAAACTAGAAAGGAAAGCTGGGGAAAAAAGAGGTCCAGAAATTCAAACATGAGCTTATCTGGCAAAGAAAATAACTAGAACTACATCCTAAAGCTGCAAAAACATGCTTTGTACTGAGGGATTAAGAGTGACATTAAAATTGGTTACCACAACAGTTGTGGTAACAAACAGTGAATATATCTTAAACCAATATACTGCATTTCAAAGTGACATAAATTCACCTAAACACTGTGAGGAAAAAATGCCATGCACAGTAAAAAGAGGTTTCAAAAGAACTTGTAAGCTGTAGAAATCCTTTTATGAAATTCAATTCTGCTAAAAAAGAGGGACTGATGCTGACATGTAAATATTTCAAAACATTTAGATGCAGACTTCTAGAGCAATTGCTGTTTCTTGTATTGGCTGGCAGATATTGAACATTGCAGAAATATTATATATAGACAAACTGGTGACCAATCCACTGAGACCTTAAAGTCTTTGACTGGCAGCTTATTTTAGGACTGGATAGAGGAAACTGGGAATGTGGAAGGGGCCATTGCCGAGGACTTGTGTGTGACTCAACACAGTCATGTGGCCAGAACAACCACTAAACCATGGCTGAAATGCTGAGTAAATTTATTTCATTGCCTTTCTAACTGGAGGATCCTGAAGCAACACCCAGGCAGAGACACACAGGTGGAAACTCAGGCAGCATCCAGTTCAGTCAGAGCAAGGCAGGGTTACTGTTTGCACCAATTTAGCAAGGGCCTGAGCATGCAGTGTTTCCTCCCATAATGTGATGTCCTCTGTGCTTTCTGTGAGCTCTGAGCTTTGATCTCTCTCCCAAGACAGAGAATTCAAGCATGTTCCTGAGAGTGCCTCCAAGTCTCTGTAATCACCTGTGTTATCTCTACATAGAGATTTTACATCTAGAAACAGAGAGAGGATAAATAGCTGTAGGCATAATATAATGAGGTTTCTCACTATTTTCCAAACCTCAGCAATCCCACCTGCAAGGACACTTAAGTGAATCTACCATCCTCCTGGCCTTTCTTCCACTTTTAACACTTTCCTCGCAGCAACCTGGTCTCCTCCTTGCTTAGGAGTGCCTGCTCATAAATTCATGCATTATTTAATCTTCTAAGAAATATGCATTTTTTCCTTGCATTTTGTATTTATGAAACAAACAATATTATTTCACTACTGTTGTATCCTATCAGATTATTTTTGTTTCCAAGGGAGACAGACTTGTTAAAAAATTGGATGCGGGAGAGACAGATTGTCTTCTCTGCTGATTAAAAATCTAATCCAAAATCTATTTTTCATGGGATAGTGGATCACTGTATTGAGTGTCCTTTAGATCTGACCTTTTTTGTTGTTTTTTTCCCACTCATTGTCTACTAATTTTGCATTTGCCTTCTTTTAAAAAATATCTGCCTTATTCACTTAGACATCTAACTGTTTAGAGATCTTGTTAGTAAGGCAATTCTTGTCTTGGTCTGTATCTGTATAGTGTCTAAAACAACAAATTGAGAACTCTAACAACTGTTGCAAGAAACAATTTTAAAAAGTTACTTTGTCTGGCTGAAGGGTTCAGATAGTGACATAAATAAATCAGAAGTTCAGCAGTTCAGGTCAGTGACATAAATCAGCAGCTCTTTTCCCTGGACATGATTCTGTTGTACTACATCTACCTGATGGCCTGAGTCTGTGTAAGTCTTGTAAAATATCTGAGACTGACATTACTATTATTTGCTAATTTTCACTACAGCATCATTTAGATGTTCTAAACACAGAAGCTCTATTATACTAGCAACTAAACAAACAAGCAATAATGCAGTGTTACTGCTCAGAGCAGTGTATAGTTGTCTAAGATAAGATGAACAAAACGTGAAAAATCAAGCGCATACAGAAAAACCTAAGCGAGATAATTAACACATCAGGATAACATGAAAGCCAGGAATAAAGCCCTATCCACCAGAATATACTCCATCTCATTTGCTGGTTTTGTTTACAGGTCAAGTACGATTGATATTAAGTATGCTATTATAAACTTCTATTGTCTTCAAACTAGAGATGGAAACAATGGATTTTTTTTTTAAAGTTTCAGCAAAACAATAATAATTCTTAAGTTACTCTGATACAAAAGCCAATTTTCTTTTACTTTAGAAAATTACACTCAAATAATTAAAATTATTGCTGTCAGAAACTTGAACTTGGCTAATTTTGTGAATATCCTTAAGAAAATAGTGCTCAGATTCAAAAGATTAATACAGATATTTTCAAGGGATCATAAGAAACAATATGGCCAATTTCCCATGTGTGCAGTAAGGTCTTTAATCATGATTTCTAGTTTGAGGAGCAATTAAGGATTTGAGAGTTTAGCACTGGAAAACTTTGAACTCTACCAAGTTTCTTCTCAGTTTTGGGTGGTCATTAAATGAGGAAATACTGTTGTAGAAAATACTGAACATTTCTTTTGAAAAACCCTTTCCTCAGTTCTGTTTTCTATTCTAGAAAAAGACAGGTTGAATGGGATCTCTGAAAATCATCTAATCCACACCTCTGCCCACATCAGGGCCAAATCAGAGGAGGCTGCACATGGCCTTGGGCAGTCAATTTTAAGTATCTTCAGAGAAGGGGATTCCACAGTCTCGCTGGACAACCTGCTACAGACTTTGACAAACTTCACAGTGAAAATTTTTCTATCTTTTTTTGGTAGCTTTTGTTTTGGGTTTTGTCCTTTCATAGTATACATCCGTGAAGGGGCTGATTACAGTGGGCCCAGAAGAGGGACATGAGAATGATGAGAGGAACACCTGTTCTATAAGAGAAGGCTCAGAAAGTTGAGATTGTTCAGACTGGAGAGGAGAAGGCTCCATGGAGACTTCAATGTGGTCTTTCAGTAGTTGAGGGAGACAGAGAAATATGGAGTAAGACATCTATCAGAGCCTATAATGACAAGAAAAGGAGCAGTGCATTTAAACTAAAAAAGGCTTTTAGTTGGATATAAGGAAGAAATCTTTTATGATAAGACTGGTGAGACACTGGAACAGGTTGCCCAGAGAAGTAATGGATGCCCCTTAATCACTGGAAGTATTCAAAGTAAGTTTGGATGAGGCCTTGAGCAACATAGGGAAGTTGCACCTACCCACAACATGGGGAACTGGATTAGGTGATATTTAAAGGTTCACTGTATCCAAACCATTCCATGACTCTGTATGTCATGGAACATATGACTGTATATATGTCCAGTACAGCCAGCATTAGATAGCTGCCTGCAGAAACATTCCACCTTAGGTGCCTTCCTAAGGTTAAGAGCAAAGCCTGTTTTCTTCAGTCTTCTTAAATATTTTGAGTTTTCAGTGTGTTTCACACTGTCCTTTCATGTGGTTTCCCTATTTCTGTGATATCCCTTTGAGAAGAAATGATCAGTACTTTTTAAGGCATGCTCTGATGCACTGTATCATCATTTGAAGCACCATTTGAACAGCATAATAGTTTCTATAATTTTCATAATGTATTATCTATATTATTTTTATTTAATATGTGAAAGATTTTAAGAGTTTCTACCTTGTAACATTTTTTTCTGGTGAGTATTGAAAAACACCTGATTATCAAATTGCTCCTTTTCAGTTTGTCAGTCCCCATAGTCTATTTTATTTTCTGGATATTGTTTCTGGATTTTCTATTTCCTTTCTCAGTTACTATTTCACTGTATATTCCCACTTTGAGGCATATTAACTTCCTTCTTTCAGTTATTTTTTTCTCTGCCAGTTTCCTCCTTTCTGCCATTCAGATGAGAAAATAAAGGTCTGCATTATCAAAAATGCAATTATTCTAGATTTACATAGCATGAGAGAGCAGAATCTGTCATCCTTTACCATAACAATCACAGCTGTATGCTAATTATCATCTGATCTTAAAGCTTGTTTCCAGGTTGGTTCATCTCGACTTCTTCCTAGTTAGTAAAGTCTGATCCAATAGTATTTCCCATTACAAATTAAACTAATATAATCATTCACCTTTGAAAATGCCAGTAATAGCTGGAAATGTTGCATATCACATGACACATTTGAAAATTTGCAACCTTCCTAGTATTTGATTTATGTCATTTTACAGTCCTTGAATTTTATCTTTAATTGCACTTACTTATAGACTTATAGATTGAGCCCAATGGATATTATACTCTTTTACACTTTGAATAAATTGTCTGAGTGCATATTAACCACTTGGAAAGATAAAAAAGAAAAGAAGGGAAACAGGACACCACTTGTTGCAGATTTGAGAGCAATAACTTGTTAACATCAACAGGCAGCAACTGCTCACTCTGCATTTTTAATGAAAAGATGTGTTCAAATTGGCCTAGATGCATGTTTAAGACTTTAGAAGGGTAAAGTCAGGGGCAAAACAAAGGATAACTAGTTGCTGGTGCCATTGTTAACAAAGGTGACATGGTTAATGAATCTCAAAGAGGGTGTGGGACCTCACCTTGGCAGCTTTGGGCAGATACAAAAGAAGGCAGCAGCAACAGAATTCTCTCATTTGTCTTTGTGGGTTGAGATATTATTGTCTAGTTGATACACATAAATCTGACTGGAACTGAGTGTTTCTGAAGTGCACTTTGCAAACTGAATCATCATGAACATTGAAAACATCAGAGAAAAGAAAATCCAGACAAAAAAATTTAAACTTCATAAATCACCTTTTCCAGACTTTCTTGCAAGGTAACATCATGTTGCAACAATTGACTAGAAATCCCCTTCTTGCATAGACCACTTGCAGTTGTTAAGGAAACCAAGAGAATTTGAACATATATGCACTTGCTCCTAGTGTCTAAAGATTAATGTACTGCAAGTCTTTTGTTATACCAAAATAGAAACTGTCAGTGAGAAAAATCTACAGAGAGAAATCATTACCAGGAGTTTAAAAAAAACCCAACAAAATACAAAAACAAAAACAAAAACAAAAACAACAAAAAACCCCCAAACAACAAACAAACAAACAAACAAAAAAACCCACAGAAAATAAAATGGGAAAAAAGATGAAGAGAAGTTTTAAAAATTAAAATCCTGTAATATTTTAAACAAAAAAATTTTTAAAAACCGAATCATTTTCACAGGACCATCTGTAAAGGCCCATTTACTCTTGTGGCCTCCAGATTCTACTTTTATTCTATGACACAGGTTGAAGCCTTCAGAAAACACCCTGCTAATCCACACAGCCCTTTCCGGGTGCCATATGAAGCACAAGGCAGATGAAAAAATATAATATACATGTTCCAGAAAGACTGTTTCCTCTAAACTTTACTCCTGAGTTGACTGTGTGGCTTCAACTGATTCTTTCTCAAGTTTCTCACCACAAATACCTTAGGAAATTTTTTCTTGTGAAACAGTGACCATTTCTACCTTGGGCTAATTAGGTAATAAACTTTTGCCTGGAATACTGGTTATCTCTCATTCCTTACACACTGGAATTGCCACATTATCTGTTAAAGAACTTGGGTTTTTTTTGTTTTTTTTTTTGGTTTTTTTTTCCCCAAATTCAGTATTCAGTTATTCTTACCAAATGTAGCAACATATAATGATGTTACTACACCTTTTAAGGCTTATAAAATGATACATATAGGACTGTGCAAATATATAATGACAGCTAGAAAGTCCTCATTCTGAAAAAAGATAAATGAGAAGGAGGAAAATGCGATATATTTCATAATCTTATTTATAATTGAATTTCCACTTTTTCTTTTCTTTATCAATAATATTATTGTCACTGCCACAGAAACAGAAAACATGCACTGAGAGTAGCAAACCCCGTATCATAAGCTGTATTAAATGTTGCTTTCTGTTCTTGGTTCATTGGAGAAACTGTTGTAAGGATTGTATACTCCAGTCAAGTTGTAAAAACAAAGCCTTGAGTATTGGACATGTATTTCTTTCAGCTTACTTCTGGCTTGATGAAAGAAAAGCTGTTTGGGGAATATTTCTCATTCAATATTCAGAAACCACCTTCTCAAAACACCAATATTGTACCTACCTGTGAAAAGCAAAGTGAAAATTGTAATCTATGATGACTGTAATTGCTTACAGCAAATGCATCCTCAGAAGTGGCAGGGCAACTTGAAACCTCCAGTGTAAGTGCTGCCTTACTCAATTATTGACCTACTTTGGAGTTGAAGAAGACCTCCTTTGCTAAAGGACAGAAATTGCAGGAATTCTCCAGTCCCTTCAATGAAGCATAAGCAGGGTTGGAGAACGTTACATACATGAAATAAATAATTATTCTATAAAAGAAAACCTCCAAAGGAAATTTAATGTGGCATCCACCACCCAGCTTTAACTTGGAAGTTACAGTATTGTATTATATTTGTACTGGCTATTAGCATTTGGCTAAACACAGATTTTAAATACTAATTTAAAGCACAAGGGGAGGAGGGTTCAGGTAACTGCAAAAATCTGGATATTTTGTACAAAGGCACTGGAAAAGTGATAATTCTTAGCAATATAGTTTCATGGGTCACCTTTTATTTCACCTTTTAGTTTATGTCTTTGCAATTTTAGGAGAAAATATCTGTTTGTGGAGGTGCCACTATTAAAGAATAATTTTATTCTATTCGTAACATCCTCTAACAGAGTACAGTCAAATTCTATTCCATAACTGCCAGGAATATGGTGACTTCTTTGATTTTTAAGACTATATTGAACAAAACCATAAAAACTAGAACAAGGAGGACTTTGGACAATCCAGTATTTTATTATGCAGATTGGTAAATCTATACATTTAAAGTAGTCAGGCTTTTTTTGGTCCTTTTATTTTGACAGATTATTTCAAAACGCTGCTGGTTAGAAATCTTATCTTCTGCCTAAAGATACACTTGCTGGTTGGCGTGAATTTTTATCTGTGCCACACAGTCCTTATTACCTGTCTAGATATCACAAACCTGCAATGACATTCACTTATTTATTAAAAGATTTATTACATAGCAAGGAGACTGGTCAGGTGATCTGACTTTATTAGCATAGCACTAATAATTCAGCAATTTCTGTACAAAGTGTGGAATATTTTTAAACATAAGGTATAAATTCCATAATCCCATTTTCTCACCAATCTTCTTGACTTATGGTGTCACTGGACAGAGTTCAGCAGATCTATCTCTTACCAAATTAACGTTTTCAAAGTAATTTTATTTAGAGACTGCTTCACTGAACTTTTTTTTTTCCCCAGAGGATGAGACTACAGTTTTGCTTTCCTGCTTTTTCATTTGGACTGCTTTGAACAAATATTTACTAGTCTAGACACTGCTGAAGATAATAGATCCAGTAGTTCTATCAGGCTAGCATTTCAAAGCCCTGTGCAATTATCTTAATCAAAGTTCAATCAAATTTCATTAGACTCTGGCACTCTTGTTCCTGCATCAAGGACAGAGCAACAGATATACTTGGAAAAAGTCTGATCAAGAGGTCTAGCTTTAAATATATCAGTACGTCCCACGCAATTTCATGAAATCTGATATGCTAAAAAGAATATTTCTTAAAAAATGGGATAGTCATGGTCTCTTATCAATAAGGGAATATTTGATTTCTTTTATAAATGTACATCCACAATGTACTTTTTTAACTCTGTACCTCTGTCTCTTCTCTGTCAAAAATTCACAGAGAAGTCAGAGAAACAAAATATGATACATGTAATTAAAACTGTTAAAATTTTTTTGTACATAAATTAAGGAGTTAGGTTCTTTGAAAAGGACTAAGTGAACTATTCCTACCAAAATCTGTCCATCAAACTTTCTTTGAGAATTGGTTTCAGCTCCTCAAGTTAGCTTGTAGGTGTGATCAGTTTTATCTGTATTCTCTTAAAAATATTTTCTGTATGTGCACAAAACAGATGTAGGAAATTATCTATCATCCCTGGAGGTTTCCTCCATGCTTGGAAACCTTCCACCTTTATGGAAGCTGAGTGAGGGAGACAACTCTTGGCGATTCTGACACTCTTGATCTGAGCTAACTCCTCCAAACCAGGAAAACAAGGAAGTATCTTCTACATCAAGAAGACTGGAAGAATTCAAGGTATAAATCTGAATTTGAGCTCCTTCTCACAAGAATCTGTGGATAAAAATGAGGGCATATTTACACAAATCTTTCTAATATATATTTAATGGGTAGTATTGTACAGGATTGTTTACACCGTGATTTGGAAATACAGATTTTGATTTTTAGATATAAAATCACAGAGGTGAAGGAAGGGATTGAAGAAATTGGCAATGCACTCAGATATATGTTCTCTGACTCCATAATTCACAGTTCTGATAGACTAATAGGTATTATTAAAAATGAAGCATTAGAAAATTGTGTGAAGCTAAAGAAGACACTGAATTTCAGGCTTGATTCTGGTTTAGCTTATGCTTTCTATTGCATATATCCTATTTCCATTAAGCTTGTTCCTACTAGTAACTACTTAATCACAAACAGGTTATGTTGATTTAAGTAAGATCTGTGTCTGTGAAGAAAAATGAGATGTCCTCTGGTATCCAGTCAAAAATCTTTCCCCAACTGTTTTAATTGCATTTTACCATTTCTGTCTAGATGTTAATTAGTCACAACTTGTTTTGTGTGACATTACAATAACTTCTAGTAAATATTTTCATGTAAAATTTATAAGGCAATTTTTTTCAATTAAAAGTGCTTACAATATATTGAAAAGGAAGAATATGTGTGGCTTTTTGAGAATATCCACAATAGTCATATGTTTCTTCCTGTGGCAGAGCATGTGTAAGTAACCTTACTGACCCTTCAAAAAGAAAGAATTGTTTGATGTCATTAAAAAATTTAACAAGGTTTTTTTTTTTTTTTCCCCTGATGTGACAGTACAAAGAACTTTCAGGTGAAATTTCAACAGCGATGGGACAAGAAATATTAATATTCAGTGTCTAAAAGTTAATCTCTGACATGGCTACTTCTTGCAGCTTTATTTTTTCATAACTCTTTATTTTTTTATACTCTAATATTGGAGTTAAAATATTTTTTTATCAATTAAACTATAATGAAATACATTTTTACAACTGTTTATTTATAACATCTGAATTATTAAGCCTCTTTTATTGTCTTTAAAATATTTAAAGAAAAATAACCTGATAAAATAACCTGAAAAATAACCTCATGTTCTGCTTTCACTGATTTATAGTGCTATGTAGTTAGTTTGGTGGCACATTGTGAGGAAAAGGCTGCTCCAGTAGTTACTACACCAAATGAGAAAATTTGCAGCTAGGTGATTCTTCGGTACAAACTTCCACTGCAACCTAGTAAAAATTTTCTCAAATGTCTGAGTAGGAAAGGATTCACATCCTTGTTCATCTGACCTTCCTCTTCAATAATGTTCAAATACAGATCAGTATCTTGCCAAAAATCTAGTGACTGAAGCAAAAATAGAGATCTTGCTTGATGACTTCTCATTTTTCATATTTATCAGCACTTCATGTGCCTCCCATTTTCCTGTTTATTAAATATTTCCATTGAAGTCAACACTGATAGAACTGACCTATACATTATTATTATTATTATTACGGACTATTTATCAGCACTTCATGTGCCTCCCATTTTCCTGTTTATTAAACATTTCCATTAAAGTCAGCAGTGATAGAACTGATGTACGCATTATTATTATGTACTACTCTGACTGCTTACAGTCTGTGGTTATTGAGAGTTCTAGATTTTAAAAAATGGCTAACTGTGCAAGGAATAACATTAATATCCCTGCTTTAACACAAGAAGGCAATCTATAATACTTCTAGCTTCAAAGGATACCAGCTGGTTTATAATAGATGTTTCATGGGTTTTATGTCACCCTGCCCAATGTGCTTCTCATCACTCCATCATCATAATTAGCTTTTCAATTAGCAGGTTTGTGTTTGTACAAGATTAGCAGCAGCTGAATCAAATTCACTTTGCTCATGACAGCAACCTTTGCAGTGACTACTGCTATTAAATAACAAAATATAAACAACAGACAAATAAGCCTTCCAAAACAAGATTTCTGCTTTCTCTACTCCCACTCAAGTTCAAGGTAATTTTGTTCTCACTAAATCTATGTATGTTGAATAAAAATGACCTTGGAAAAATCCTCATGCCTTCCTATCAAATTATTTTTTATGCTAATTAAAATTAGCACAAAAATAGAAATTTAAAAACTTAAATTAAAAAAGTATGATATAAAATAGCCTGACTTAAAATAAATCAAAATGTATTTAATATAGAGATTTCTAGTATTATTAATAATATAGGAGGCATTGTATCCTAAATGAAAATCTTTGCTGAATAGTACTGAAGAAATAATTAACAATATAAACAGTAAATTTATTGATAAAATTAATTTTAATTAAATCTTACTTTACTTAGTTATCTACCAGATAGAAGCAGACATCTTATATCAGTCTTAGATGTTGCTACCTAATAATTATAAATTAAATAATACAGGCTTCTGGTAATGAAGATCTTACTGTATACACATTTATATATATTTGTATGTACATTTAACCTTGATTAATGTGCTGGGAGTTCTGAAATTATCTGAAAGAAAATGACTCATGACCTTTGGTTGCTTAAATCTAAAAATAAGGGCTTAGGAAATAGTCCATGCTGAACCATAGAATCATAGGATATTCCGGGTTGGAAGTGACCCTTCAGGATCATTGATTCCAACACCTGGCCCTGAACAGGATGCCCCAAGAATCACATAACATGCCACAGACTATTGTCCAAATGCATCTTGAACTCAGACAGTCTTGGTGCTGTGACCACTTCCCTGGGGAGCTTGTTCCAGCACCCTGCCACCCTCTGAGTTAAAAATATTTTCATGATATCCAACCTAAACCTTCCCTGATTCAGCATCATGCCTTCTCCTTGAGTCCTCTCACGGGTCACAGAGTGAAGAGATCTGTACCTGCCCTTCCTTGTGAGGAAGTTGTGACTGCAATGAGGTCCTCCCTGAGTCTCCTCCAGGCTGAATAGACTAAGTGACATCAGCTGCTTCTCACAGGTCTTCCCCTCCTTCACCATCCTTGTTGCCCTCCTTCACCATCCTTGTTGCCCTCCTTTGGACACTCGCTAATAGTTTAATGTTTTCCATGTTGTGACACCCAACACTGCTCCCAGCACTGGAGGTGAGACTGCCCCAGCTCAGAGCAGAGCAAGACAATCCCTCCCTTGCCTGGCTGGTGATGCTGTGCCTGATGTCCCCGGGACAGGGGGACCCTCCTGGCTGCCAGGGCACTGCTGGCTCATGGTCAACTTGCCACTGACCAGGATCCCCGGACCCTTTCCATGGCTCTGCCTTCCAGCCTTTCATCTCCCAGGCTATACACACAATCAGGGTTTCCTCATTTCAGGTGCAGAATTCATATATCTCCACCCTCTGGATCTTTCATTTCCCAAATATAATCTAATACACAAAAGTCAAAACAATTTTTTAATATATTTTAATCTTTATTCAAGTTACTATGAATATTGAATGAAAGTGGATTTATGCATGAAGAGGGAAGCTGTCATAACTGTGTATGTGAGTATTGTACTGTTCATGAAAACTATTAGGGAAAATGAAACTATTCAAGTGAGTTTTAGCACCACTCATCTCTGTGTGAATGCCTAGAAATGATTGCTTCTTATTGTTTCAGTTGAATTTTATGTTCCTTTAAAAACTGAAACTTAAGACATGTCTACGATATGTGTGTAGATTTGCTAATTTTGTATAACCAGCACTGGAAGTGTGCACTACCAGATACTACCAGATATATATCAATAGTTAGATCTTGTCTGTGGGTGATCTTGGACATCTTTGCAAGAAAAAACGTTTGTGTCTTTGGGCCCAGGACCTCACATTCATTTGGAATCTGCAGTGTAATATAGAGATCCTAGAGTTAAAAATCAATCAACTTAGAATTAAAAAAAAAAAATAAAGTCCTATTTGGTTATGCTACTCTTCTCAATTTCCACCAATTGCACTGGTACATCCAGGGTAATTCTTATACCCAGTTAATTTGTTTACAGTTATTTAAAGTATATTTAACTTTACATGCATAATTTTGCTTATACTAATCTCATTAAGTTAACGTCTTTAATGAGTGTGTGGTGCTGGTGCTGGAGACTGAAACTCATGGAATTTTAGTAACACACATCTGCCTGAAAAAAATTGGAAAAGAGGAAATATGAGATACAGCTTTCAAAGATATTAATGTACAATCCATCTGAAACCTCAGCATGGTATCCTCTGTTTTCCTTTACCTATCCTACTGATACTTTGTATTCTCCATTCTGCTGGGTTCTCTCCTGAAAATGTTATTAGCTATATATGTTTCTCTTGGCAAAACTCCAGCTTCTATTCTGATGTGGTAAAAGAGCAGATCACTGTGGTTGCTTTAAAAGAGTTATCTTTCTTTTTTGAATATAGTATTCTGCACTGCAAATAGCTGCAAGATATTGTCTGTGACACATTTTGCTTATATGTGTCTTAAGAACTGTATTTCTTAAACTGAAATATTGAATAGAGAATGTAAATGTTTTCAGGCTAGAAATCCAACACTCTCTTTGACTCATTTTTTCCATGTTCTTTTAGATTATTTCCATTCCCTTCTCAGGAACTTTTCAAGTTACTGAGAAAAAAATTGGTTATTTCACTATCTTTACAAGGAGAAGACTTTCCTAAGCATTGGATAGGATGGATTAATGGTATTTTGAAAATATATTTCTCAATTAAACCTCCAAAATCATTTTAGTACCAGAAATGAACACCTTTAAATACCAAAAATTAATACATTTAGAAAACCTCAGATTGCAGTTTGGTCAACTTATGTTCTCTCTTTTGCTGTTGTTGTTGTTGTTGTGGAAAAGATCATTTTACAGCACAAAGCTAATTCAAACTCTTGATATATTGCATTTGTTGAGGTTCATATCTTAGGCGGTGCTTTGGTGACTGTTAATTTTGTAAAACTCACCCTTTTAATGCCAAAAGGCATAATGTAACTTACAGAGTAAGAATACATTTAAATATTATCTATCTGCTTCTGTCTTCTAATTCTGCTCATAAAGAAGTCACTACTTTGCACATATTCCTGCCCTATTAATATGTGAATAATGCTCCTTTTTTATTCTGCATAAAATGCTTATGGTAGTATATTCTCTATTAGTGGTGATCTTCATTTTATTAAATCAAAAATATTTTTTAAACATTGAAAAATATGACAGTGCTTATTTTAAAATCTCTTTGTCAACCAACTTTAAACAGATTTCAATATTATTTGGTTAAAATTTCTGAAGCTGGATACTCTCATGTTGTTAAGTGAAAATTTTTTCATAACAAACACTTGAGAAGCAATCACTGTTCATCTTCTGAATCTCAGGGGTTGGTAGTGAATCCTGTGCTTGAGAACTTAAAGATCCTCTTGGAGCTTTCCATCACTCCTCTTGCAAAATATTGCAAGGAGTTACAGTCCCACGGCAATGGCCTCTGACACTCATGTCAGGGGCAATTCAGTGAAAGTTTCAAACATGTTAACATAAATTTGTTTTCTGCTAATAAGATAAGATTAAATAACGTTTCTGCAACTATAAAATAAAGTTGGTTGCACATTCTTATGACAGTCGGTTAGTTCAGAACTGTTGTAATATTTCTAGAAATTTGCAGCTAAACACTCCTCAAATATTTTCAGATAATGTCAACAAGCTGACGATGTTTTGCGAATTTTAGACCTAGTCAGCAAAAGTTACTCTCTCTGGGAAGAAATGAACACACTGAAATAATGCAGTAAGTTTAGAGAACATGGACACATCCTTCACATTTCTCCATGCATCATAAGGAAACAAATGGTGATGATGCTCAAGGAGCATTTCTGTCACTCTTTCACAACCTGGACCTTTGAAGCAAGAAATACAGTGTGATCACTTACAGGGCTCTTAGTCATAGGATGAAAAATCAATTACTAAGCTAATTCCTAATGCATTTACCTTGAATTAAAATATTTCCACTTAGTCACTGCTAATATCCTAAATACTCATTGACAATCAGTGCACTGTTTATATACAGCCTACAAATACTGGACAAAACCCAGAGAAATTAAGAAGTAATTCCTAGTGCTTGGGGGTGTTTCTACAGTTCGTTTAGATTAAGAGTGAAAAATGAATTTATTTATTGTTCTCAGCCATTGGATTTCTGATTGCATCACAGTGCAGGCTTGGAGCTCACAACCTAGATTCCTCTAGATGAAACTAAACAAGATAATGCATCCCAGGAGAGCACCTAACGCATTCTTGGCATTAATGAACTTTGATGTTTAGGACCAGACAACAGCACTGAAGAGCATATGTTGAGTATTGGTTCTTCAGCATCATCTGTTTTGGTGTATAGATCTTTTACTCAAGGGCCAAACTAAATTCTAATATAGACATATCCTAAGATTTTTGTTTTCTTCTCCCTCTCTTCCTTTTGCCCAGTCCTTTGTCACCTCTTTCTATAATTTCACACATTAGATAAACCGTCTCTGTGTTACATAACAGAATATGCATGGATACAGCTCGTTGGTTATTTCTGGGCCCACTAATGGCTAAGAGACTGCATGTGCTGTTCAGCTGTTTAGCAGCTTGGATGCAGCTCAGCCCTCTAAGTTAATACATCCACCCATGTATTCCTGCTGGTCATTTAACCAGGGTTTTCCTAAGTCTTTGACTAACCAAACATCATCAAGATTCTGCTCAGATGGTTGAATAAACAACATATTGAAACCATTTTGAGAAGAGGTAGCAGCAGTAGAAAGCAGCATCTGTACTTTTTTCCAAGTATAAAATCATGTCACTATTACCATCTCAGCAACTTTTTCCCTGTTTGTGGCAGTGCAGAAAAAAATAAAGAGACAACATGCATTGTAGGAATTAGATGGGAAGCTGTCTCAACAACTAGTAGTAGCAACACTAGTCCAGCTGCTTGTTTGGCTACATAATAATTCCAAAGCATTTTTGTTATTTTGGACTCATTTTGCATTTCTCTCATGGTTTTTTTGTTTGCTTGTTTATTTGTTTTTTGTGGTTTTTGTTTTGTTTTGTTTTTGTTTTTCCCATAGAAGATTTTTTGTTTGGTTGCTTTTAATTTCGGCAGTTTTTTTGCTGTTATTTGCATATGGGCTTCTTTTTCTTTCTGATGAAAAAATGAAAATTATTTTGAAACCTTAACTTTTTGTATGAAATAGTTATTGCTTTTGAGGGAGTCTAGTCATAGATACTACAGAAATACTAAATAAAAATACCAATGGCTATTTATTACTACTACTAGTAACACTACTACTAATAGTAAGTATTTAGTAATCATATTTATGATTTTGCCACCTACCTAAGTAAATGATGGTGGACAGTAAATGTCCATCAAAACTTGACAATTAACTTATAGTTTCATTGAAAAATATGAGAAAGACAATGAAACATATTTATTTTAACAATTCACTGTAAAAAGGTACAGTATTTGAATTCATTTGCAGTGTAGGTGTAAAGATTTGTGACAACCCCAGAGAATTTGTCAGTTTGTCATTCACGCCATATGATTAGACACAATGAAATGTTATCCCCTTTATTTGAAGATACCAGAGGGTATTATTTAGCATATTGATTACTTCCTTTAATATCTCTATCAGCCTGGGGAAAATAAAAATTAAAAAAGGAGTAAAGATGCTTGAACAAAAGGTAGAGACAAAAAAAGCATTTTTTTTTTTTTTTTAAGCATCGCTCAGGAGTGAGAAATGTATATACTACAAACTACGCTGCTGTACATTGTAAACTATAGACAAATTCCATCCTGAACACAAAAACAGGATGCCATCAGGTTCCTGCTGCCCATTTTAAACTCTGCTTCATCCAGGGTTAGCTAGTATCTCTGCAATTTTATTTATGCAAAGTAATAAATGTTTCTGATTGATCTTTGCATGAATATGTGTGTAGTTTTGTGGATTTGTATAAAGGCATTCCTGATTTGCTGCTCTGCTCAGTGGGTTGCTGGAGATGATGCAGTTACCTGAGGGCACTAGAAGACTTTTGTTACATGTCTTTCTGGTCTTCCTGTGTGGCCTTGTTGATCTCCTATGAGCAAAAGGACAATGATAGGGGAAAGATATGAACATAGTGACACCACAGAATTATTTGGTTAACAGAGGGATCTGCAGTTGTACAAGACTGATAAAAGAGGTAGGCCAAATGAAAGACTTTCAGAGAATTTCATAGTTACGGAGGTTTTTGTCTGACACCTTAATGATAACTACATAATCAGAACATTTTGTGAAAGTCAGTGTTGCTTTCTGTTATATTTTCATGTAAATGCGTGGTGTAGCTGTCTTCCTACTGATCAATTTCTTCTATAATCTTTAGCAGACATTTGGCTCATAGTTCTATCTTTCTGTATTACCATACAATTATTTGGGTTGGAAGAGACATTAAAAATCATCTTTTTCCAACCTTCCTGCCATGGTCTCCATAACACCGAGCAACACCCCTTCTTAGCTGTCCCTCCTAAAGAGCCTGTATCCTTGCATTCTGACACTCCTGTCATAGGAGTCATACCGCCACATCTCCATTATTCCAATATGATGTTAGCCCTGCTGATGTGTGTGTGTTACTAGCTCCTCTTGTTTATTCTTCATGCTGTGTTCATTTACATAGAGACATTTAACTTGGACCCCCATAGAAGCTGCCTTATTGTCTGGAGTGGCTGGAATTCCTTTGTGATTCTCTTTGGGTGCTCTCTTGATGATCTATAACCTTGCTCTAGGCATCTCATTCTGTCACTGGCATAAAACTGACAGGAGTGGGATGGATTGAAATTCCCTTTATCCACCAGCTACTGCATAAAGCCCTCTTGACTAGCTTGTCAAGTCTGTGACCAAAGATGTTTTACCCCTTCTATGACAGATGGGCCCCATCTGGCCTCAGCAGAGCAGGTTTTTCAAAGCAAGCCCCATGGTACAAGTACTTAACCCCTGGTTGTACCATCAGTCCTATAACCACTGTTTATCCTCCAAACATGACTGTCCCTTTCAACCTCCTTCCCTTAGACCATGAGTACTGATGAAAAAACTGCTGGTGCTTCTGAGTCCCATATCACTGCTCCCAGGACTCTTGACACTGCTCATGCTGCTCCCGTCTGTATCGCTGGCGCTGACACGGAGCAGCAGCGGGCTGCACGAGGTAAGAGCCCTGGTAGAAGGTCCTGGTAAGGAGCTCACCTGCAGAGAAGAGTGCAGCAGGCCAGCACTTGGGTGCCTCCATCCTTCTCAGAGGAGTCCCCTGCTGCTGTCACCTTGGCACTGCTTGGTTACCATGGTTGCTATACCGGGAGCAGAGGAGGCTGCCCTAGCTCCAGCATCTTTCCTCATGTGGTGGGTCTTTCCTCTTTAGTCTGCAGAGTGGCAAAGTGATTATCCCTCCAGGTGAACTGCAGCAGAAAATAACTGCGTATTTTCTATCTCAAATGAAGCATAACATGATATTTTGTGTCCTGATATGTAGATAAAAAACTCTGCTCCATTTTATCTATACCCTTCGTATTCACATTTCTCCAGCACTACAGAAAGAGAGCTTGGAATCAAACCAGCTAACCAAACAAAGAAAATCTGTTGTACTGCTGTTTTTTATTAATTTTATCTTCCAAAAATCATGGTATTCCACAAGGTTAAAATTTTGAACCAAATAGCATAGATGAATTTACACTGGTAATAGTTCTATTAGTTCACTCATGAATTGATGGAATCCTGAAGCATCAAGAAAATAACTGTATGTATTTGGAGACTAGAGTTTCCATTGTAAAGGGAGCTCTGAAAATTCATATAGAAATTTAAATCAAAATATATTTATGGATCCAGTTGCTGAATATCTACTGAATTAACTAATTTTGTTTAGCTTGATTGACTGGTTGAATAAAAAATAAATGAAAAAGAAACATACAGCTGGAGAAATACTACCTCTAAGCAAACATTTCAACACCGAGAATAGTCAGGGGCAAGGAAAGAAGAGTTCCACAGAAAATACATCAAAGGGACTATTGCAAAGGAAGAAGAAAGAATAAGTCTCTGAGAAGTTATATTTTTCTGGACTATAAAGTGTAGAAAACAATTCTGTGTGGTGAATGAAAAATGTCCAATTTTAAAAGTTTTTCTCTTGAAATATTTTTCTAGTGTTTTTTTTTTTAGTTTAAATTCTGTGCTACCTTGCTTTCTTATTACAGACTTTCAAAGTGAGTAACAACAGTATCAGAGCTCACCTGGATCATCTGGGAATGACTGAAGACTTAGAGCTAGCCTGCAGTGCCCTAGTGGTGTCAGAATTGTGAAATTTCCCCCTGTAGAGGTAACTGTGTGGAACTTAATTTGTGAAGGCTGCGCACAGAAAGAAAGGCAGCTTCACACCTGCATCTGAATATCAAGACCATCATTACTGGAGAATGGGACTTGTGGAAATGAGCTAGTGGATGGAAAGGAGAGGAAATTAATGTTCACCAAAACTGGGGATAGAAAGAAGGTATAAAATGCAGAGATGAGTTTTGAGATATCAATCTCCCTGCACTACTAGATGATGTTGTTACATTTCATATTGTGAGTGGATACTCATACTAAATACATGCTATTAGTGGATATTAATACTAACTCATTCTAATTTTTTCTTTATGTTAAGGTGTTAAGGAGAGAGTGTCCTTCTCCCATCATCAATTCAATTCAAAATTTCCTCAGAAACTCCTCAGCATTGAGAAGTCCCCATGGCATAAACTATTTGACAACTTGACCCTAAAAATTTGGAGAGCCTCCAGAGTGTGATTTTCTAATAACTTCACATGGCTAAAGCACTAGAAGACTACTGAGGATATTTTGCTCCCCAAAAGCATATTGAAGGACATTTCCAGCCCTTTAATTGGCTCTTCTCCACAATGTAGAGCAAACTGAAGCATATTAGCTAGTGCTCATGATAAAAAGTCTAGTTTGGAATTCACAACACTTTCTTGAAATACATGGGATGCTTTATTTGGGGACAGAGGTGTCTTTAGATTAAAACTGTAGCTGTTGAAACATTTTTGAATATTGGGTGAAAACTAGTTATTAAGAACAGATTGAAAGTAGAATTGAATCTCTGAAGTGTAAGGTTTTCCAACTGTGGAAATCCAACTTTTCATAAGAAACAATCCAGGTAGTAATTTAATTAATAAGGCCTTCACACAGCTCTGCATCAGTGTACTTTGGAACTCCATGGGATCCCACTGGGTTCATGGTTCCTTGAGTTCAAGTAATGGCAATTTTGGAGTTAAAGGACAACAGTTAAAACATTAATTTAGTGCATCATCACTTGAATAGTCTATTATGTTTGTTTCTCCCAGGATGTAAGATGTCTGTACATGTAGACACAGATTAATTTAAAAAAAATAGTCTAGTAGTTCTAGGAGAACTTTTCCCTTAAATATTTGACTGCTTTGTGTATCAGAGTTTTTTCTTTCTCCTTTTTCACATGGCGACTTCTATAAAAAAAATCTTGGAACATCCTCCAAAAGCATGTTTTTATTGTACTCTAATACTTATAACATATAAAGTAAGGTAAAGCCAAACTTGGTATTAATAAAAAAAGTCAGGCTTCCAGTTTCAGATAAAATATGTATGAGGTAGTAACACATTTCTAGGAGGTAATTTACTTTTTCAGTCATTGTGATAATACTGTGAAATGTTCATGTTGTGAGATACTTGTCTTGCATAATTAGATATTGACATTCTTTCCTTTGCCTTTAACATCTCCTATAGATAGCTGAAAATAAGATTTTGAAAGAACAGGTTAGTATATCTTCCTTACAGAAAGCATTCTCTCTACTTCACATTTAAAAGTAAAAAAAGGTGCTAAAAATGTTATTTTAAAATATATCTAAATAATTATTTGAAATTCATAATAGACTGTTGAAAGTATAATGAATATGAATATATTTTCATTTGATGAAATTTCTTCTATTTTCTCTTTTATTGTACTTTCATTAAACACTTGAGTTGCAAAGCCTTACTAAGTAATTTTTCAACTTTACCCAGAGTGCCATCTAATGGTACTGTTGTCTCAGATGAAGAAAACCCAACTGTGGGTCATATTGAAGATTTCAATTTAAGATACAAATTAGTTACATCGTCATGTTGGAATGTCGCCATCAATTTGTTCAGCAAGCAGAGCAGGGTAGAGATGAAGTGATCCAATCTTTATATTGTTTTCTCTCTGGGTGAATTAATCATCAACTTAAATTCTGTTATTTTAGTGAAACAATAAGATTGCAATATTAAAATTAAATAAGAAGTGTGGTAGGATACTCACTGTCTTTTCCTTCATCATCCTTTTTTCTTCTCTTTTACACTGCATCTTTCTCTAAATCTCTGAATGTTACTTCACTACTCTATTACACAACATAAATTTCAGCTCCATAGGATCCATATAAATGAAGACACAGAATTATCATGAAATTTAGACTTAACCTGTTCTGTGAAGCACCGTACAGATTTGTGATACCATTAAAACTTACTGCTAATGATGACACAAAGCTCCAGCTGGTGACTTCAGTAGATACCTAAAAGTAATTACTGCAGTTTTGCACAGATTCTTTTATTTTGGCACCTTATTCTCACTAGAGTTTGCATTTATAGTAAATTTAGTTGTAGCATTGTCTGTGGTAACATATCAGTCTCACTTGACAGTGAGACAAAATTTAGCTTGAAAAAGCTTGTATTGTATAACACTTTGGCCCATTGTATTCCATTTATTTTATTGTAGCCAGGGAGACCTAAGTTCATCTCACAACAGATTCTAATTTCAAAGAAAAAATACACTGCTAAAAATGCACTTTATATTGCTCCCCAGATAATGGTTTAAAAATTGAATTGATTTTTTTATATCACATCCAATTTTATTCTTCTCACTATAAGAAATACACTGTTGAAATTGAAAGGGGGCAAACAAAATGATCCAGGTCTGCAAGTCTGAATTACAAAGAAAGATTTGCCTGTATGCTTTAGAAAATATAAGTCAGAGTAAAGACGCTGTAGACTAGGAAATCAGATTCTGAAAGAAAGGAGCACACTGACACTAGCATACACGAAATGTTTAATAAAAAAATGTAAGTGGAGAATAACTGGGGTAAACAACAAGATATGGCAAAGAAAGTGCATAATTCAGAAATTGTATCAAATGATTACACCCAATCAGTAAAATAAATTAATTTAGTGACAAGATAGACACATAGAAAAAAACCTAAATTTAAAAGATACAATATTGGTGGAGTAGTGGAAAAAATGCACCAAGGTGTTGCAGTACAAGGATGTCCTGTAGATGACCTCCTAGGTGCCAACAGGAGCTGGACAATAAATTATGTACATGTGGAACAATGAATTCTTTGACTAGCACATTGTGCCTTTCACAGGTGCTTAGAAAGCAAAATAGAAGATATTCATTTTATGATGTGTATGTTGAACGGGAACACCCTCACTCCCCACAGCTTTTTTTTAAATCAGTAATTCTGTCTGAGTCTTAACAAATTTCATTCTTTCTCTCTCTCTTCTTGGTATAAAGACTAAGTATATAAAAAAACACAAGAGCTTTGGGTACTCTGCACACATTTGCACTCACAAAATGCAAAGTGCTTTTAAAATTCAACACAGGAATTTTAGGATAAAAATCTTGACAGCTGCAAGATATTCTGTACCAGGAACAAAAAATTCCAGGCATTTCGCAAGAGTAAAATGGTCTAAGCTTTCTTTCAGACTGCTCTTCAGAAGGAAAATTTTCTACAAGAAAAGAGAAATTTTTCAGCTCAGACTGCATATCTAAGAATACAACTTATGATAAATAAGGCCATGATATGAAATTACTGAATTCATTCAAATACATTAGTTTTACTGGGATTTTTTCAGTGGAAGAAAATAAAATCTATTGTACAATATTAAATTAAAAATATGTAGTCTCAAATACTATTTTTTATTCATTTTTTGTGCCATTATGGCTTTACAAAGGAAAAACAGAGCAAGAAATAAATGTAATGAATTTATAAGCAGGTAATTATGTGATATAGTGATTCTATCATACAGTTTCTTATAGTCTGATAGATATTATTCCTGCATAATACTGTGGTATGATTTTTCAACTTTACCTTGAAGGGTGACTAGATCTTGAATAACAATCATAACTTACTCCAGAAATGTATATATTATTTTTGTGACTACTGCTTGTTATTTTACTGATCTTGAGTTTGCAACAGCTCCTAGAGAAGACACACAATTACCTCACCTTCACACCTGCTGAATTTTTCATCTGCATTATCTTTCTAAAAGAATCATCACAAAGACCTGTGATAGCACTAGCTATTTCTATGAAGTTCACTGCAAAGAATCTGCTAATTCAGATGTGCAAATGATCATTACTTTTACCTGATAAAAGGAATAAAAGAGAAGTGCAGTTCTTTTTTCTAAAGACGATGTTAAACTTTCTATTTTAAGGAAAGTGGATCCTTATTTCACACTTTTTAAAATCTGCTATGCACTGTTTGCCATTCACTTTAACACTAGTCACTGCTTTGAACACAGGTAGGAAGCAAAGCAGAAAATGTGATGGCATAAGGAAAGGTTGTACAAGAATTTCTGTGTCTATGCTGTTTGTATGTGTATTACATCACTGTTCTCTTTTTCATATATTTCACAGACTTGAATTGACCACTGTTATGGTCAGAATGCCTATTAAACACACAAAAAAAAAAAAAAAAAAAGAAGGAAACAAACAAAAGCTAATTTATTGGGATCTTTTGAATACTGTAATAGGAATTGAATTTCTGTGACAGGATGGTTGGTCACAGTCCAGAGAGTGATGGGAGTCTTTGTTGCAAGAATCCTTGCAATGACATCCAGCTGGATTGAGTGGGGCTCCTCGAATCACTGCTCTGACTGTGGTCCCACACAACCCCTCAGCACACACATGATTCGTTTCTATTATTTGTATTAAGCTTTCTGCAAAACATCTTTGAACTATTTCATTTATTTGGGAAGGATTGTCTTATGTGAACATTTTGCATCTACAAGTATAGTTTCTACTGTCCATGTACAATAACCTTTTTTATGTATGATTTCTGTCATTTCTATATGATGAATGGCCCATGGCTGTCTCTGGCCACATTCTCCATCCCGGAGGTTAATCAAGCACACAAATACTACCTGTCAGTGGGTGCAGATGCAGCAGAAGCTTCTGGGGGAATCTTCATGACTGCCTAAATCTCAGGTTGTTGCAGATGATTCCTTTGTCTCAGGCCCATTTGTTGGCTCTTCTATTCAAAGTACGGAGCTCCTAGTTCATCCTACAGGAAATATATAACCAAGGCATGGATGCATACACAAGCTTCTCAATAGCCTGCTGCTAGTCCACAGCTGTAGCTCAAAGTCTGTAGGTTTTGCCACAAGACTGTTTCAAGAAAAGATTGTCTTCTTCAGCATAAGTGGTTTGAAACTTGAATCAATGTCTGTCTTGGGTTCCATAATAAAAATCCCCTATCTGTATGACATTAATAGAACTACTTATAATTTTACACTAACAGAACAGATTAATAGTGATGAAATGCATCCCTAGAAAATCTCTTCAGCTACTAACATCTGCACATGAGTAAAAGGAAGGATTTATATGTGGATCCTCTTCTTGGAAGATATGTAATTTGACCAATGTGTTCTTTAACAGCAAGCAACAGAGATGCTTGTCTACAAATCCCATTAATAATAAGCTCCAAAAAGCTTCAAATAAGCTTCAGACATACTAGTATGCACATGTATTTATTCATCCAAGGTTATAAAAATAACTGTACACAGAAGTAAATAAATAAACTACTGAATTGGAAACAGATTCAAAAACTGTAAGTTCCAATATCTTTTCTGCACACAGGCTGACTTTCACTGATGTCATATGAAGCTTTACTTCATATTTGTAGCTCCTCTAAATCATGGTGTGTTGTAAATGCATATTTAAGGGACTCAGAAGCAAAGTCTCAAAAAGAACTCATCTTAAGTACATTGCGATAAGAGCTAGAAATGTACCAGGTTTACAAATTCCTTTTGACTTCAGACAGTCATATAAAGTGCTCACAGCTTTAAGCAGTGGAGGCAAAGTCCAAGGTGAAAACTGTGATCTCTGTGCAACTGTGAACTCTGTTGTGGTGATTGCCTCAGAATAAATGCATGAAGTTGTTTGTAAACACCACCATAGGTCATATTTCTACAGGCTCCACTTGAAAGTTGGTAACATTTTTTGTCAAATTCTATGAATTTTCTACACTTTTACAATGTAAATTTAAGAATGTGTTAACTAAGAAAAAAAAACCTATGCTCTTCTTAATGAATGAAAAGCAGAAAGTTACATCATAAATTATTTTGGTTATTGAATGCAATGGGTCTAATATTTCTGTGGAGTAATAATTTTGGTGTGATACACTAATATTACACCAACCATATGTTTTGTCATATGTGCTTACGTAGTCACCAGTTCAGTATTATTTTCAATTCAGTTCATTATTTTACATCTTGTTGTATAACTATTCATAGATTGACAAGTTGTAGTTGGCTAAAAACCAAAATATTAACATCATTCTCATCTGTACAGTGCTAGACCTGCAAGGCACAGGGGGATAATATTTTCTCCAAAATAATAAGAACCTCACAAGTATCTAACATTCAACTATCACTTTTATGCATTTCAGTATTTAATTTTGAAAGTATTAGACTTCTCTCCAAATAGTTTGTTTTTTCTGTCCTGCTGATGATTTCTTTGTTCTAATATCTTTCTTTGTAATGTAACTTTTTATTTGTCATTTATACAAATATGTGCACAGACATAAAATTAACTTGCCTGTGTATTTTAACAGTTATTTATTGCTGGTTACCACATGAGTCTCTCTAACACTATGATTACAACATATATGACAGCAGCTAAAGTACTAAATAAGAACAGATTTAAAAAGTTGTTATGAGATGGAAGATGATGATTCCATGTACATAATGTATTGAATCCCACATGCACTCATACTTCTGTTATGTAGGGGAGGTCTACAAAAAAAAATAAGCTGGAGGTCTTTCTAATTTGGACATTTAGAATGACAAGTAGGTAAGAGTAAGCATTTTTTCTTTCAAAATTTTTCACTTAATTTTGCTTTTTTCCCCACCCAAGTATGAATATCCTGGTTATAGTGTGGTACATCAGTTAAGATCTTGCTACCTACTTTGCCTGACTTTTTGGTGCAAATATTTTCTTGTTGAAAATCTTTTTCCATGTATTTCTATTCACAGTGAGTCTCCCATATTGATTGAATTCCCAAATCTTTCATTATTTTCGTGATGTTCTTTTGTACATTCATATTTAATTGTCCCCCTTACACAGCAATCTGCATTATTCTTTCTGTATCTTTGAAAACAGAAAATCTTCATATTCAACTTCTATCAAAAGCTTTTAGTTTACTCATCTGTCCAGTTCAGACCAGTTCAGATTTCCTGTTCATGTTACCATATTGGTTCTATTTAGCTCTCTGATAGTATTTATTAATAACTTACAGGTTGAATCAAAAGTCCAGACCTAATACTCTTATCCTTTGTCAGAGACTGATTTTTTCTCCTTACCTCAAGTACTTAGTTCTCTTTGCTTACTGTTTGCCCAGTCTCACTCAGAATAATGCTCTGCATCTGAGATAAATAAAACTGTAAAATGCAAGTTGCATGCTTATTCATCATCTCTTTGAAAATGTCTTCTGCTAAACCGTGACCAAATGCTAACTTACCTGAGCATTTGTGGACATGTTCTAACATCTTATTCATGTCATTGAATAGCATCTTACTCCTCAAGATGTCCACCTTAATACAAATAAAATATGCATAGAGAATATGGCCAGTACCTGTGAATAAGTGACACAGAATATAAGCTTAGTAGAACATGCTGCCAATTACTAAAGAAAATATTGATAAATATTTGAGTAGCTAAAAACTGAAAATCAAAAAATGATTGTTAATATAGTTTACACTTGCAGATGGATCCAAAACCAAAACTTACAATCTCTTTTTCTTAAAATGTAGTTGGATATCTGTGCCTAACACTAAGAACATTTGTCTTGTTGCAGTTAGCTCTGTAAAACTGATTTTCATTTTCATATTACTAATTAATGAATGGGTGAGATCTTTCACTGTTCATTCGTATAATTATCCTATCAAAATTAGTATTCTCATACCTGTTTTACATTAACATAGTCCCAAGTAATGTAATGTTAAATTAGTGAGTTATGTCTAAGGACATAGCCCAGTAAAGGGGACAAACATCGTGCCATACTTCAGTGCTAACTAAAAACCTATGAAAAGGTGATGAGTCCTATAATGAGTGAGATAAGTATAATTTCTGAGAAAAAAACTTGCAGGTTTCAGGTTGAGATTAAAAATAACTCACATCATCTAATTCGGGCATAAGCCTTCAAAACATCACAAATGATGCATTTTAGTTCTATGTGAAGTTTTTGTTGGGCTCTTCAGAGAGGTGTATGCCATAATCTGTCCTCAAATGCAAAATTACCATTGAGTTCATTGGGAATATGGGCTGATGAAGGGCTTTAGAGTATTGTTTATTGAATATTGATGTTTATTATAGTAGTTTAAATTGCAAGTTAATGGCAAAACAAATTTTTATTTCTGTCATAGAAATTCTGGGGTTGTTTTATAAAGCTGTAATGAGGTTGTCAATGTCCTTTCCCCAAGAGCTTCTCCTTTTTGGTCCTCCTCCCAAACAAGGGAACAAAACCCCAAACCCAAATCACCCAGCTCAGCCCTTCTCCCTCACAAAAGAACCCAAACAAAAAGATCATTATAGCTTCTGGATTTGACTTGCTTATGTACTCTTTTGTAAAATGTACTGCTGACAGTCTTAATTTTCAACTCATTATCAGTTTTACGCAGCCCAGCATGTTGAAACTACTGAGTATGTTGTAAAAAAAAAATCCTCTTTCTTCTTAAGGAAGAATAATAATTATGCATTCTTACAACATAAAAGGTTCTGCAACCACTCCATCCCTGGTGTAGCATTGATAGAGTACATTTAATAAATCAGGTTTATAGCTCATTCAGAAATGACAATACTTGGGCTGTCTTATATTTTCAACTGTATCTGTATCATGCAGAGTTCTGTTCTGCACCTCAGTAATTGCCAGTTATAAGATATAAATAAGGGTTAGACAACAATGGCACTTAAAGTGTGCACTTTAAAATGGTTTGACATCACAGCATTTAAATCAACAGTCTCTGGCAAGATGCCTCACAGCGGTATGTTGTCTTCTGCTGTCTTAAGTAGTACTAATAATTCTGCAATAAACTGCTCACAACTGTATATAGAGCTACAACACAGGTTGAGATAAAGGGCAAGTGTGTTACCCTGGTTACTCCAAAAACTACTTTGTAAACAAACATATTGTGGTTGGGCATAACCCCAGAACTGCACCACTAGCATGTATGGCAGCGCAAAAAAAACCCAATCAAACAAACAAAAAAACCCTAACAAACAACAAAAACAAACAAACAAAAAGTCTTGATCTAGCGACCAAGCTGAAGTACAGGTTTCCTTATGGTTGTGACCTGTCACTGGGGACTAAGGGAAAGACTAAGAGGAGCATGAAATCAGTGAACATTTGCAGGGCACACTATGAGAGAGACTGCCTACTGCCCTTCATTCACAGGCACGTTATGGTTGTTCTCTCTGCTGAACAGACTCATCAGGGATTGAGAAATAAACTGTACCAAGTAAAACACACAAACAAAAAAAAAAATTGCTTTGTGTAACATGCTTAATAGTTTTGCCTTCTCCTAGAGAAATATATCATACTCTGTAGACATTTCTTAACTAGTAATTCAGATACCAAATTTTAGCCATTAACTCTAAATTTATTTGTTTGAAATCATATATATATATATATATATATATATATACCAAGTGTTGAACAGCAGATTTCATTTCTTTCTCATTCTGCACAAAACCCAAAATAGGTGGTGTTAACCCATTGGTAAACACACAAGCTGCCACCGTTCATAAGGCCAATCTGATGATGAGTATGTTATTGAAGCTGAAATGGTGTCTGCTATAAAAGGGATATCAGCACTGCTGTGCTTTCCACACTGCTGTGCCAATATGTCTCAATCTTGACTTTGCTCACTGATGGAGCACTGAAACTGCTCTCACTTGCAGTGTTTAAATCAATTCTTATTAGAGACAGTGGGAATTTAGAAAGGTTTTACATTGTTACAAATTTTGCTGCTCATTGTTCATTAACTACACATGGGCTGCCAAGCACTAGCAATGTTTAATGCTGCCCTGATTGAGTTTTAAATGAAATGTGTTATCATAAGCAGAAACCAGGGTGTACAAAAGAGAGAATTCAAGTGTCAGTATTAAACAGTGCTTTGCCACCTCACAATAAAATGTCAGCAAGACTATTTTTTCATGAGATTGAAAACCAGTGAGAAGAGTCTTGGTGATGCTTAGTAAGGACTTTCAGACCGTGGACATTATTTATACACTTTTTGGTACCTGCAATTATCTGGATTGCGATGGTAGGTGGTTTTGTGTGCTCTCTTCCCTCCCTATTTCTTTTCAATTTATTTCCCCAGAGAGTATGGGTTAGGCACAGCAGCTGGCTGTCACTGTGACTTGCTTTTTACTCAGCTGTGCAGCTGAGCTGAATAAGGAACAAGGAGAAAAAATCAGCAAAGTTGTCCAAAGTTTGTCACTGCCATAACTGAAACTGGAACATGGAATCATCTTGACTCCCAGCCAAAATGCTGGAGGACTTGCCTGCTTTTAATTAATTTCTGTAAATTTTGGGAACTCTTTTGCTATTCTGTTAGATTTTACTTATATTTCCACTGAGGAAAAGTGGTGGTACTCATGAAGAAACAAAAAATAGATGCTCCATACTGTGAGCTAGATATTTTGAGCTACTCTCTACAAAATTTCTGTATTTTTTATATACATTACCCTGCTTATGGTTTCAATTCAAGATTTGTGAATTCACTGGAAAACAGTAAAATGGGTGTAACATGGGAATGAAGGTATAGAATAGTGAACAGAATGGAGTATATTTTTAAATGTTTGTCTCACTGAATAGTGATATATTTTAACATAATTAGTGTGATTTAAAGAATATTATTTTAAAATATTCCAACCCTACTTCTAATGAAAGACAAACAGATTTATTTTTATTGACCCCAAGTGAAATGCTGATATTTCTTTATAATGAGTGAAAGTCTGTAGTTATTTCATTTTTTGCTTTACTTTTCTAAAACTATTTATACTATCTACTGTTGTTTGGATGTTACTTGCATGATTTACACTCTCCTTAGGTTTTTTCTGTTTAGTTTGTTTTTATATAAAACCTATTTAGTTTTAGAAATGTAGCTAATGTGTGCTCCAAGTAACATAGCAACTATTCAGATACATTTAAATTTGTTGTATATGAGTATTATTAGTCCCATAACTGTATATGATACAGCTGAGTCAGTGCCGTGCTTTACATCAGCTGAGTAATCAATAATCTTGCTGAGAAACCAGGCTGGGGATAAGTGATAATCTGAAATAGTTCTTCCACCGCTGCTATGTTACTTCATGTAGGTATAACTGAATATTTGGAGCTAACTTATGTCTTGTAGATGTGTCATGGAATCTCTCATGAATAATGAGAAGCAGTGAAGTAGTGATAGCACTGGGACTACCAGGTTCCACAGAAAGTAAAAGAATAATTTCAGAAGGTAGTGGGGAAGAAAGGAACACCTGCTAATGGAACATAGAGATACAGCTGTGAACTAAACCTGGAGGTGTGGCTGTGGGCAAAAACTGAAGTAGAATAGAGTCTCTAAAGATTATGTGAAGGGATCACATAGAAAGTCATTCACCTTGTAAAGACAGCAGAATTGTATATAATTTTATTATTTTAATATTAAAATATATTTGTAAAAAATTTAAATTATTTTAATGTGTGAAAAATTGTTACTTCAACTCAAACAATTGATATTACTGCAGCATTCTGTGCAGCTTTCTGTGCAGCTTTAGGCAAAAGAAAACCAGAGAAATGACAATGACCTTTGAGCTTTCTTGTACAATGTAAAAGTACATAAAACAGTCTGATGAAAAGCAGTTCCAGCATGCCTTGCTCTATGATTTTCACAGGGACCAAACTATGTCTGATCTGTAACTCCCCAGGCTGTTCTTTTGGATGTTTTGGAAGATGGGTGCAATATGCACATTTCTCCTGTTTTTAGGGATTCACACTCTATCTTCATGACCTGTTATAGGTGAGAGCAGCCATATCTCCCAGCATCACTGGATACAGCCTTCTATTTCTACATACTTGTAGAGGTTCAAGCCTCTCAAGTAATCCCTGACTCAGCTCTTATTCAAGCTGATAGATCTCTACCTTGAACCTTTTCATTGACCACAGGGGCCTGAGAGCCCTCAGTGGTGAAGACAGAGGCACAGAAGGTATTTAATGACCTGAGTCTCATCTGTGTCCGCTGCCACTTAGTCCCTGCAGTCCAGGTGTGGGCTCAATAGCTTCAGAGCTTCTTGGAGAAGAGATTATAGACTATAAAGAGCATGTCCTAAGACTCACATATTGCAAAAACCACTCAAATATCACTTCTGCAGATAGGCTGTTGTATTGGTGGTTAATTCAGTTATACCTCTAGTCCAATCAATGCTGAAAAACAGCAATATTAGTTTGAACCAAATTGTGGATAAAATGTTTGTGATATCTCATAATTATGCTAATAGTGAGGACAAATCTTGCAAATGTAAAATGTCCATTAAGAAACACAAGCAAGGACATTGTACTTGGAGATATAGTTGCTGGGCAACAAAACAATGCCATATATAGATATGACCAGAAGATAATTTGAAGATGTCCTCAGAATGGGGAAAAAAGGAAAATGCTCATTAGGGATTGTAGATAAAATTATAGCAAAAAAAAGAAAGTACCAATACACATATGGTAATATGCAAACTTAAGATTTTTTCATGTAAAAGGAATTAACTGAAAAATCTCTAAAAAAACAACCAAACAAATAAAACCCCACACAACATCTTCAATATGCCAACTTCAATAGCCCAATCCCAACTGGCATAGATAAAACCATAAATTCAGTACCATGAGAAAATGTTCAGATTAATTTGTACAAGACCTCCCAACAAAGCAAGGAAAAAGAATGACTAATTTTTGCCAGCTATTGAGGACACTCTAGATGATTTACCAGATTAAACTGCTGACTGTGTGTATTTTTACATGCAAAGTATCAGTGCCATTGGAACAGCTTGGCAGTGTTTCACATGCCTCTTGACAAGTATTGTTGGGTACAAAGAGCTTTGGGCATGAACAGAGCCTGCAAGTCAATAGTAAAGACATAAAGTAAACTAGGCTTTGAAAAGAAGTACAAGGATTAGAAAGATAATTATAACAGATGATATTTTTACTAAAAAAACTTGAAGAGGTAAGTATTTACAGTGTTGTGGGAATATAACTGCATTAAGCAACTTTTCTGAAAACATTTTAGGTCAAACTGAAGCTGGAAAGACCCACTGCTGCCTTCTTCAGCTATAATTTGATTCTGATAAACTCCCTTAAGTTACTTAAGGGCCATTATCCAGCCTATAGGAGAAAAGAGGAGGCCAGCAATTTGTTATACAAAAATTGATCAAAACCCTGAGGATATTCAAGTGGCAGAAAAAGAGTAAAATACAGAAATAACTGGAAATCAGGAATCAATATTTAAGGAAGTAATGAAATGTATATGTGGGTCACTGATCCAAAAGCACTATAATTCAGTGCAGTAGCCCACAATATAATGAGACAGGGCTGGGTTTTAAGAACTTAGAGGAGCAGCATTTAGAAAAATAAATATGATAGCATTTTCTAGATAGGAACAAGTACAGATAACATTCAGGAAAGTAACTTCTGGTTGCATTCTTCAAAATGGAATAATTCTGCTTTCCTCAGCTTTGGACACAGAATATTTGTGCAGGCAGATTCCAGGTCATTAAAAAGCATCATGAAGCATCCACGGCCAAGTGCACTCAGGTGTGTACAGTAGATATTACTGGGACTTGAGTGTTAGGGTGTGAGAACAAGGTGTTACTCTGAGAAGCTATTCTGTATATTATACATGCTTTCCTGCATATTTCTGAATGCAGCAGAAATGACATGGCTCTGTCAAAAAGGGTATAAAGTCTGTCAATATGTGGGAAAAAAGAAAAAAAAAGTTAAGCTTGGATATGTTAGAAATGGAAATGAAAACAGAACAGAAAATGTAAGGCCAATACATGAATCCATAGTGTTCCTTGAACATTATTGATTGAACTTTCTCCAGGAGATGAAGCAACAGTGGAAGAAGTAAATATTCTACGGTAGACTGCAAGAGATCAGAAGCATAGACAACCAAATAAGATTTAAACTTGAAAAAATGTGCTCTGTATAAAATTATGAATTATATACAAATGTAGGGAATTATCTTTTTCTATTATAAAAAATAAGGGAGTGTGTTGAATTTTCTAATAGTAGATTTAAAAAAAAAAATTATACAGGTTTTTTTTCATGTGGTGCAATGTAATATTGTTTAATTTATTCCTGAATGTTTTGGATAACAAATAGATCAAGAAATTGAATAACAAAAATAGCCTTTACTGAAAGTAAGTTCCAAGTTACTGCATTCTGGAGCTTTTAGTCCAGGATTGATTAATTTTCATAATTTTTCCATCTCTGATATTTTTCCTTTCAGCTGTTGCCATTATTCACATTCATCCACTTTGGATGCCACCACTTGTGTTTACCATGCATGCATTGACTGCAAGATTTAAGAATTTCAGAATAATCTGAATTTGGTACCACAGAAATATTTATTTATCTCTTAGGGTTGGCTAAAATGAAAGAAACAAATGCCATAGGAACTTATTATAATGAAAGAAAAGTGAACTCTGTGTAAGAATGAGTGGGACTTGAACTGGTCAGAAACTTGATCTGAAAATTAGCCCTAGGTAAACATATCAAAATACGTCTGTATTCTAATCCTTAATATTTGTACCAAAATATAAAAACATAAATTATTATGATGGCAGTATTAAAAATAGAGGTAATTCCTGTGTGCAGAGTAACACGAATGTTCTTCTTAAAGTATGCTTTATCAGAAAACACAGTACTGCATAATTCTTTTTTCCTCATTTATATCTTTACAGATACCAGTTGACTAAAAAATTATTCTGACTGTAGCTTCTGAGTGTTTCTGAGCCAGGGATAGCTACATACACAAGAAGAGGATGCAGAGACTCATTTTACATGACTATTGTTGCTAGGGAGAGTGCTCCGCTGGGATCCCTCACTAAGCTTGTTTGTCTCACTCTGGCTGGGATTTTCAAAGAGACAGTTCACTGACATAGCAGAAACTCAGAGTGGTTCAGGTTTTTCTGTTTGTTATTTCATCATCTTTAATTCTGTAACTGTGGAATTTCTAAACAATAGGTCAAATCCTCAGAGGGTAGCAAATAGTTTTAAAGGATTTTTTTGGAGCATGCAGAGTTACAGCAATTCTGCAGCCAAAGACTGGCAGCCTGTTTGTGCCTACAGAGAAGTAAAAAAATCCCAGTGAATTCAGAACCAGTCAATTATAGATTAAGGGTCTGACCTGATTCCTGTTATATTCATTCTCATATTTATGAGTGACTTAAGGAAAATAAAAATCAGTCCAAAAAGTGTTAATCATTCCTCTGTCTGATTTTTTTCCCCTCAATATTTTATATTCTGTTTTTATGGCCCGTTTTTAACCCTCTCCCTTTCTTTCTTTCTTTCCTTTCTTTCTTTCTTTCTTTCTTTCTTTCTTTCTTTCTTTCTTTCTTTCTTTCTTTCTTTCTTTCTTTCTTTCTTTCTATTTCTTTTTTTAAGTATTCTTTGTCTCTCACCCAGTTATACAATTAAAAGTATTTTAATCATATCACAACACATAGAAAACTATATAAAACAAGCCACATATTTTAAAACTGGATGTGTTAGCCTGACAATTGCAAAATGCTAGAGTATTTGGCTACATACTATTATGACTTTTTCATTCCATTTGATAGGACCTCCAAGTCCAATAGAGTTTTTCTGGAACATAACAATCACAGACAGCATCCATAATGTTTCATGCTTTGTCTTGTTTGGTGCCTTACTTTTTTTTTTTTTTTTTTAATTTCTCCATATAGTTGAATTTTAACTTCTACTGCAAAATGCTTAAGCAGAAATGTTGTGGACCAAGAAAAGTATAGAAAAAGAGAATAAAGTTTCTTGGGAAATCATAAGATAACCCCAAAAACCAATACCCTTGAGCCATGCTGGGCTGTTTGATTACAGATAAAAGCCTGATTTCCCAGAATATTTTCTGTATTTGTCAAAGTGTCTGAGGAAGAGGAACTCTCTCACATGAGCAAATTGTTTAAAATATTTCCTGCTTAGCATGTTTTTTAAATTTGTTTTCTCTCTGACTTTTTTCAGGTTTCCTCACTTAGATGTACCTTGGTTGGCTTTAGACTGACATTATATTTCTCTAACACCCTTGATAAGATATAAAGGTCTAACTTTTATGGACTTTCTTACTCCTAAATGAACCAATGAGACTTATAAACTTAAAATACTCAGAGACAAGATGAGGTCCATTATATAAATTCCCCAAAATAATGTAACTGACCCAGAAACATATCCCAGATACATCTGGAGTCCTCTTTTTCTTTTTCAAATCAATTACTGATTGACATCTCTTGATATATATATTAGGAATTCACAAATATGAAGGGATTTGTCATCCTACAGGATATTTTTATATTTGAACCTCTCAGAAGAAGTTGTAGCTGTACTACAGATATGTTCTTAAGCCCTTATAATTTTGCTAATGGCTCTTTCTCTTAAATATATATATATTCTCTATTTAATTACATCTGTAGAAAATTTAAGAAGAAAGGAAATTTTACTTTTGACCATAGACTCAATGTCATAAATTCTTCATTTTTTTCAAAAGGTTTTGTTTGAGATACTTTCTTAGAGCCTGAATTGTATTAATATGTCAGACTAAGTTTTTCCAAGGATCAAAAAATTAATTCAGATGAATTGCGTGGGTAAAGTGCCCTCAGCCAATGAAAAGTTCTTTGTGTCAGTGAAAAGAGCAATGTTCTAACATGAAGATGTACAATAATTCGATTCATACCACCACACCTCCATTGTAAAAGATTTTTCAGATTCTTGTACTGCATTCTGCAGCAGTGTGTTCTTTCAGGCTTTTTCCTTCTAAAAACTGGCATGATATGTTTTCTGATATGTTTTCTTGCTCTCAGAATAGAAACATAAATAGCACAAAGAAATGCAGTGAATTTTTACATAAATGTAATTATATCAGTTGTAGGTGAAAGTTAAGTTTATTTAAGTGATAATCTAATAATAATATTCTGTGCAATTGGAACAGAAGACAAAAAGAAGAAGTAGTCTGAAACAGGTAATTAAATAACAACAGATGAATGCAAGGTGTTATCTAATGGCCTCATATGACATGACACATCCCATGCTTCGGTCTCAAAAACTTTGTCCTTTATTAACGAAGTAAAAAAGAGAGATTTCCACACCACCACCCCCAAAAAAATGTCTGACTTGCAGAAACACACAGTCACAGAATGGGTAAGATTGCAAGGGACCACTGGAGGCTGTCTAGTCCAACCTCACTGATCAAGACTTGTCTTAAAGCACAATACTCAGGCTTGTATCCAGATGGCTTTTGAATATATCCAGAGAAGGAAGATCTGCAGTCTCACTGGGCAAATCTGGTCTAGTGTGCGCTGACTGTGTGAGGGTGCACAGTGAAGAAGTTATTTCTCATGTTCAAGTGGGACTTCCTGTGCATCAGTTTCTGCCTGTACCCTCTTGTACTGTTGCTTGACACCACCAAGAAGAACCTGGATCCATCCTCTTGACATCTTCCCTTCAGATACTTATAGACATTGATGAAGGCTCCTCTCAGCTGTCCTTTCTCAGGGCTGAGTAGGCCCAGCTCCCCCAGCACCCTCCACTGGACCTGCTCCAGGAGTTCCATATCACTCTTTTCGTGAGGAGCCCAGAACTGGGCACAGCACTGCAGATGTCCTTCCCCGTGGCTGAGTAGAGGGGCAGGATCACCTCCCTCCACCTACTGCCAATGTCCTTCCTAAGGCACCCCAGGATAACATTGATCTTCATGGCCACAAGGGCCCTGCTGGCTCATAGACAGTTTGTTTTCTACCAGAACCACCAGGTTCGTCTCCACAGAGCTGCTTTCCAGCAGGTCAGCCACCAGCCTGTACTGGTCCTTGCCGCTGTTCCTTACCAGGTACGGGATCCTGCATTTGCTTTTGTTGAATTTCAGACAGTTCTACTCTGCCTATTTCTCCAACCTGTCAAGGTAATTCCATAGGGCTCACAGCCCTCTGGGGCATCAGCCTTCAGCTATGTGTGCATGTACTTCCCTGCCAGTTAACACAGATGAGTTCACCTGTGCAAGGACAAAGACACACCACTGGCCTCACAGGGTCTCCCTTTTTCTTATCTCAGTCTACACCAGCTGCTGTCCCGGTGGGTGTTTTGCACATCAGCAGCTTGTCCCCTGAAGGTTTGAAGTATCAGTGTTCCAGTCTCTTCCAGGATCACCTGTGGATGCATTCTTCTCCCCAGACCTAGGATGACTGGACAATAGTATCCCCTTTATTTTATCTCAAATTCCTGTCAAAGTCCAAATTCCAGTGAGTTGGCCTGTTAGGGGAGGGGTGGACTTCAGTGGTCACCGATGAACAGCTGCTTCTTTGCAGTTTGCTATTGTGGGTAAATGTCCTCTGAAGATTTTCAAAATGTTTAAGCCATTAAGCATTTCTCACTCACAGAATATAGTAAAGGAAACAGAATTGCAGAACTGTGGTCTTTCATCCAGATCCCATTATGCACAATTTAACAATATTTTAAAAATACAAGAGGTGTAGAAGATTTTGTCTATATGAGGACTATGACTGCTATGCTGTTGTTATGACTCAACAGGAGGCTTTTATCAGACTCTCTAGCAAACCTCAATGCCTCAGAAATATTTGTGGTTTTTATTTAGTATGTTGGAAAGAACAAGAAGTGTTTTCTAGCTGACTAAAATGTTAAAAGGAATTTATGCAAATCAGGATTATGTCAGTCTCATTAAAATGTTAATTTTGAAGTCAGATTAATTATAACATTTTAGATTTTTGAGCTATTTTTGTTTAGAAACAGTCTCTTCCCCTACCAGACTGTCACCAAGGCAAATTTTCTTTGAAGATATATTTGAAAGTTTTTTTTTCATAGCCTATAACAAACAGATTTGGAGGCTGGAGGAGAAAATAGGAAATATGTAACCGTGACTACAGCAGCAACAAATTCTTATCAGAGGACAAAACAGCACTTAGAGGGAAGTACCCAGCTTATTTGTATAACACATGTTCAAAATAATTTTGAGGAATTATGTAATATATTATTTCTTCTTCTTCTTTTAATAACCTAAAATTTTTTGGGGGTTTTGGTTTGTCAGTTCTTTTGGGTGGGTTCAATTTATTTTATTTTTTTCCTTTAGGCAGGTTGCCAATACTTTGAGTTGTTTCCATTGTTAAGAAAAATTGCTAATGACACTTAGTTCATATTCAGTTCTGTTGATTTTCATGAGCAAGTCAAATGGCCTTATCAAGCCAGAGAAATCAATTTGCACATTTTCTGTTTTCTAACCAGCCTTTTCAGTTAGTACAAGCACTAGTCCACAGTTGTTTTGGTTCCCATCAATCTTTCATTTCTTCTGACTCCCTGTTGCCTTTGGCATCCTTTCACATATAAGCACACACCATTTCACAGGTCAAATACAAGTGCTAGACCCTCCACATATTTTATACAGCTCCAAGGAACTTATGCTGAATTTCTCAGGTGTTTTACTGAACTCTGGTTTGGGACAGTGACTTAAATGTTCTCAGCTGCTATCCACTTGTAAGTTGCTCTAAATGCTTCCTCCATTTAAGCAGGCTGACAAGCAGATTCACTGATACCAGTGGGATAAGTCATTGCTCATTTAACAAAGGCAAGAGGACCTGCAGCTTTCAGCTTTCTCCACTGTTGCCAGTGTGGGTTTACACTACTATAAAACATTGACATGTAGGCACTGGGGCTACCCTCCTTAATACTGCTCAAGGAAGTACAGCATCTGTGCTTGTCTGACAAAGGACAGAGCCTTGGGCTCTTTACTCATCACTGCTGTTTGGAGCAAGCGACTTGTAGCTGTACACAGGAACTATCCCTCTACAGTGAAACATGGTACAAACATAATTGAAATGGGAAAAGAAGTGAAGTAAAAAAGGAATATTTGCTGTCCTCTAACATGAGCAAAGCAAATCTGCCTTCCAGCTTTTTGTATCTAACAAGTCTGGGAGGATCTTTGTCTTTACTGTAGCTACAAGTATTTGCATAAAAGATTAATGTGATCCTTCCACAACTAAAAAAGTACAATTACTATTGATAAATTACATTTAAATCACATATACTGGAAGGTGGAGGTACAAATCTTTGAAAAGCAATATTTTAATTTGATAATGTATCATGGTATGTTCACAGTCTGAAGTTAACCTGCGGGTAAATGGACAAACCACAACTTATGCTTTAAATCACAGATAGGGATGCAAATTCAGTATCCAGAGTTTGGGGTTGTTTCTTTCTGGAGTCTGAGGTAGTGTATGTATTGTGTTTTGCATGGGGTATCCATGCTATATTTTGGAAGTGGGTCACCCCAAAGGTGTCCTCTGTGAGGTGGGACCAAGGCTGACCATGTTGCATGCAGCTGGTTCCAGCCAATTCCAGCCATCTCTGCAGCAGACCCACCACAGGACAAAGCTGAACACATCAGTGAAAAAATACAGGGCAAAACAGTGTGCAGCAGTGTGAGAGGGAGAGGAAAAAGGATGAGAAACAGCCTTGCAGACACCAAGATGAGAGTACAAGGAGAGGCAGCAGTGGTCCAGGTGCCAGAGCAGAGATTTCCCCTGCAGCTTGTGGAGGAGACCAGAGCAGAGCAGGTATCTCCCTGCAGACAATGGAGACAACCATGCCAGAGTAGGTGGGGCTACTTCTGAAAAATCTGCACGTCAAGAAGAGTCCGTGCAGGAGCAGATTGTGGTGATAGGACCCGCTGCTGGTAGAAAGCACACTCTGTATTGGCTTTATCCTGGAGGACTGCAGCCTGTGGAGAGAATGAAGGCCAGAGCAGCTCTTAAATGTAGCCCATGGGAAAGAATCATGTTGTAGCAGGGGAAAAGTTTGAGGAGGAAGGAATGTCAGGATGTTTTATTGGACTCACTGCAGTCTCCTACTTCCCATCCCCAATGCACTGCTCAGGGAGATGGATGAGTCAGGAATGAAGGAATTGCATTGAGACTGGGAAAAAAGTGGAGTCAGAGGTATTTTGATTTTTGTCTTTATTTCTCAATATACAAATTTGTTTTACGTGACAATGAGTGAAATTAATTTTCCCCAAGTCAAGTCTGTTTTTATCTGACCCACAAGTGCTTTCCTTTCCCCCCCTGTGCCACTGAGAAAAGAAGCTGGATGGACATCTGGCATCAAGACAAGGTGAACTCACCTTGCTGAAAGTTAACTATCTGAGGTCTTGCTTCTCTCACTGCACTTCACTCTGAAAACAGTGGTTGGAAGTAGGCACCTTTAGAAGGAAACACATCTGACCCATCTAAACACGAGCCAGAGCAAATGATTCCTTGATGTTACCTTGATTAGAAAGAAAGCCAAGAGTGACTAATTCAGTCTTAGATGCCAAGATTTTAGACATCCTTTTATATCTAGACTTCAGTCTTTAAGTTCTGGATACCAGCTCTGATGTGCTGTCAGAGAATATAAAGTCATTAGATTTTAGGCTTTACCAGCTTTGTTTCCTGTAATAATCATTAGCAAGAGAGTAGTTGCTCTTCTTTATTTTGCATTTAATTTTCACGCAGTTTTGTTTTCTTTTTTCCTCTTTCTCCACCCCCTTCCCCTCCTCCCCTTATTTTCTTTTTGTGCCAGAACAAAGAAGGATCAAAACAGCAGTCAGAGATCTTTGGAAAAGTATAAAATATTAAGGATTATAATGTGTTATATATGTCTTTTGTACATATCGGCATTTCTTCACTCTCCTTGATCCCTCTAATACCATCCTTCTCATCAGTATCCAAAGGGGAAAAAAACATTTTTGACCCATTTTTTAGGATTTTTTTATTCTGTTTGGCTGTTTATCAATACTATTATCATACAATAATTGACCGGTGACAAGAATCTCATTTCTCAGTGGTCTCTAATATAATTTGTAAATTATATTACTGAACCTTACTCACTGCATCTGACATACTTTCCATTTTGACTGGTTGGTCATACAGCCTCTCTTTTCAGGTTTAGATTGCCAAAAATGTAAAAGAGAAATAGAATGGCTTCCTGCCAATTGAATTACACAACACTGAAAAGGTCAGAGTCACACAGTATATTACTGTCTTTCAGAGATTATGCTGGGTATTACAATTATCTGATGTTTCATTTCACTGACAAAGACTGTAAAAGACCAGCAAAAAAGCACAGAATGGCTCAGGCTTTGTGACCACAGCGTTTATAGGGTGATAAAGAAAAAACAAACAAATAAAATCCAAGAACACTTGACCCCTTCTCATTATATTGTGATTTCTAATATATGGGGTTCTCCTAGTTAGAAAATAGAAATAAAATTTCTTAGATCAGAAATGTCTGGGCAGCTAGAACATAATAATTCTGTCTCAGAAGTAGAATATTAAATTTATTTTGTGAGAAAATTAACAGATTAAGATGTGAAGTTAACTACTCCAGACAGTTTCCTCTTGTAATTTACTGCGGTTTCTGAAAAACTCAAAGTGGATGTTCTAGCTAATGCTTCATGTCAGGGCGAAATCAAATCTTAAAACCCCGTCCACACTGGATGAGTGGCAAAGTATCATGTCAGGAAAGTTGTCATTTCTGGCTTCAGGGGCCCATATTCAAATCAATTTTTAATTTCCTTAATATTTTGCTGTTTGGGACTTTTCCCAAACATACTGCAGTTTGTGCCTCAATCATTACACACAAATAGTACCACAGCTTGACATTTTAACTTGAGAGTTGTTTATTACTTTATTTCCCAAATGTTTACATAAAGGAATGGATAATTTGCTTTTAATTTCTTTTGGATCACATGCTTATGATTATGTTATGGAACACTTTGTCTGCAGCTTCTCCTCCTCATCTCAGATAAATGGAAATGAAAGAAAAAGTATTAGAAATTTAGGTTGTCTTTTCATGCAGCCAATTTTTGTACAGCACAAAATTACTTAGCTGGAGCAGATTGTCTAGGTTTAAAATATAACCACAGTAGTTAAAAAGAAAAATAAAGGGAGGAGAAAAAAAAATGAAAGAAAGAAATAAGAGTGGCAAAACAGGAAAAAAATAAGATGTTTACAAGAAATAACAGAGGGTATGAACCCTGAACGGTTAAATATCACCACTTTCCTTTCAGAAAGTAGTTCTTCAGAGTAGGTGCCCAGAAAATGTTTTCAACAGAAACTATCAGTTATATTGAGACTTTTTTGAAAAATAATTATTTATTTACTTTCATTATTGTAATCTGTCCAACAGAAATACTCTCCATAACATCATCCTTAATTCGGTGTCTCACTGCATTGTGAGAATATTTTAGAAATGTCTTCATGTAAGCAAAAACGTACGAGATGTATGAACTAGAACAGAATTGTCCCTGTACCCATCAAAGTGCAGTGAATGCCATAATAGATATAGGTAAACACACATAACATCTAAAGTTGTATGAAGAAAATTAGGAGAACTAGGACAACTTTATAGTTTATCTTCTTGAAATTTCATGTCTTTGTGTGGAAATCAGTTTCTAAGTGTAGAATGCAATGGTTTTGGTACTTTTACTAGTACTATGGTAGCAAGTGAATTCACGTTTTTTTAATTCCACAAGCATTACTGTGATGAGAGTCACAGATTTGGCTATATTTGAAACTTTTGATAACTGTCAAGAAAATCTGTTCTGCTTCCTGTAGTATGCATGTTAATTGTAGAGTCTGGGCTTTCCTTCCCTAATAACTTGATTGGAAATGCTAAAATCTTAAAATAGAATTTTTAATAAAAAATTGGTTTCTCCTTTCTGACACTCCCCTCTCCCAAATTTATGGCCTTGAAATAATTTGTAACACTGAAGTATAAACAATAATTTCAGATAGATAAAAAAATAATGACCATTTTGAGAGGAGAATAACACAACATTTGGCCTAATTTTACTTTTTGGAAAAAAAATTCATTAAGTGATTATAAAGTTTTGTTCAAGAGATTTGAGAATTCAGACCAAGTCCAAGATCAAGTCTAGTACTTTGATGAACAATGTGATAACATATTAACTAAACAGACACATTCTCACAATGTTCAAATTTAAAAAAAAATAAAAAATATTTTCATTGTGCTAACATTCATTGCCAATAAAACTGACATATCTCCCATCCCCTACCAGGAGTAATTTTTTAAATTTATTTTATTCCATTACAGATAAAATTTCAATGTTTACTGCAGAAAGATTAATGGTAATGCATAGGCAAAGCATTGGCAACACGGAGTACATTTTCCTGAAATTTAATATTTCTTAAACTTTTCTGTCTTATTAATATCCTTCCTTCCTTCCTTCCTTCCTTCCTTCCTTCCTTCCTTCCTTCCTTCCTTCCTTCCATCCTTCCTTCCTTCCTTCCCTCCTTCCTTCCTTCCCTCCTTCCTTCCTTCCTTCCTTCCTTCCTTCCTTCCTTCCTTCCCTCCTTCCTTCCTTCCTTCCCTCCTTCCTTCCTTCCTTCCTTCCTCCCTTCCTTCTTCCCTTCCTTCCTTCCTCCCTTCCTCCCTCCATTCATCCCTTCCTCCCTTCCTCCCTTCCCCTTTGTTTTAGAAAAATTACTGAACATGCCCAAATTACAGAAGCACCCATACATTTGGTTTTCAAGACACCTTGACAAGGGGAAGTATTATGTTCATTAAATATAAAAACAGTAGTCAGTATTAGACAATATTTTCCCCTAAGAGTTTTCAGGTGTAAATAGGGGATATAAGGCAAACTAAATTTTCTGGTATGTCACCCCTTCTCTAAATGATGAACAAAACCTATACCACTACGAGTATAAATTCTGAGTGTCTAGGGAAGGTGTTGTTTTCAGCTGTTGTGGTTTAACCCCAGCCAGTAACTAAGTCCCACACAGCTGCTCACCCACCCTCCCCAGTGGGATCGAGAAAAGAATCAGAAGAGTTAAGGTGAGAAAGCTGACAGCCAGTCTGGTAGCCTTTCTCCATTCTCATTCTTCAAAGCATCAATCACCTCTGAAAAAACAGAAATGAAAAAAAAAAAAAAAACAAACCAAAAAAAGACTACTACCCAGATTAAAAAAAAAAATGTGGGGAAAGAGTTGGTTTTGGTTGCCCAGATTTATGAATATAATAATTCCCTCCATGTAAGAAGTTTAGACAACTGATTGCTCGTTTAATGGCGTTAAGTCTCATCCCAGAACTGTACTCATGACACTGATCTTTGCTTAAAATTAAAATCCTGTTGTCGCAAGTTCTGTGAGTGAGCAGCTGGTGTATTATTTGAAATAGACATTTGTGGTTTGTACGGGTTGTTCTTTAAAAGGCAATAAGTCTGTATTTTTAGGTGTAAATCTAATGTTTTTTTAAAATAAAACCAAACCAAAACAATCAGCACTGTTTTGCAAACTAGGTTGTGATTGGGTATTAAAAACCAGCGCTGGGCTCTAAACTCTGCTAAGGTAAATCTGTGAGTCCTGTGATAAATCAAATATCATAGATTATAATGCCAAAAGGGATACCAAACATGACCCACAGTAAAAGCTAGGATTAGCATTATCAAGTGATAATGTCAACTACTGAAACAACACATCTAATTTTTAATATTCAGTATGATGCACAATTAGAACTCCAATAAGAGTCTGGTAATTAATTCTCCCATAATTTAAATTTAAAAGTCCTATTATTGAGCTGAGTTTGCTTAGCTTCAGATTTTAGGCACTGTAAATTCTTAAAATTCTGTGGGCAGAGCATATTACTGAGTTTTATGTTATTAATGAGAGATTTAGATTGGGATTAATCTAAAAATAATTTAACAATGATACTCAGTTGAAGGTGAAGAACTTATGTGTGAATATGTCAGAGTTTGTAAGTGAGACAGATTTCCACAAAACCCTTGTTTAAGGCAATGAAGTCAACAGCACCTAGAGGTCTTTTGCACTAGAAGGACAAGAGGTTGAGCAAAATTGCTCTCCTGATTCTTTTGACTGAACTCTCCAGATCTCTACTGAAAACAGGCAAGTTTTAGACCTTCACTGCACAAGTACTCACCAGTTTCAGGTATCTTAATTTGCACCTGAAATACAATTTTTCTGCATATTTTTTTTCTACTGAATGCTGGTAACTCAAATAATTTTTTGAAATATGAAAAAAATAGTATGTCTAGCCTCTCTTATTAAATGTGTCCAATAAGAACATATAGATATGTTTAACTTTATAACATAAAGATTCAAGTCTCTATTTAAGACTAAGCACTTCTCTGTTTCCTTTAAATTCCAAGAATGCTAAAAGTTAAGCAGATAGTTAATTTCTGTGCTGAACTGAGGTCGTTGTTTGTACTTCAGAACATATGTGGACTCATGATAAAATGGACTGACAATAAAATGACTGCAACTTAGCTTCTGTGTATATGTTGTCTTCTGCTTTTGTTTGATCTACCTTTGTACTTTTCAGATCTCAAGGGTTGCCCACAGCATCTGCTCAGCAGTCTGCATCTTGTATAGAAAACTGAAATATGCCTGCTAATAAACTTCCATACATAAAGTGATTAACAGAAGTTCATGAACCTTTTAAAAGAGACAGAGAATCACTGTGAAGTTCAAAACCAACACTGATGAATGACCTCAAACTCTAATTATGCTACTTTCTCTCTCCTAAATAGTTATATGAGAATATTTTCTACCTCCCTGACTGGGGGAAGGAAGTGAGAGTTGGAAAGACGACAAGGTCAGGAAGAAAAAGGAGAAAGATTTTTTTTGTTTGTGGGTTTAATTAAGAAATGGAGTTTGTTTTTTTTTTTCTTCTGAAGGTTGTGGTGCAGTCAAGCTGCATTTATGAGAAGAAAGAACTGGTGCCAAGGTCCTGCAACCTATATTATAAACATGGGTGAAAGCCAAATTATGCTTACACAAGAAAGGGTGCAAAGATAGAGGTAGAACTGATTATCTTCTCCCTATTCATTACTGAGATAGAGAAAACAAGTTACACACTTATTTCCATTTATTTCAATAATTATCATATATCATAAAGGAGACAAGAAAGTCTTTATGTTGCTTTGACTAAACAATAGTTTGTCCAGATTTATATAGAGGTTCATGATTTTATATTTCAACACTGATGCAGCAATGGGATTATGTTCAAATTAAATATGTATATTCATATATAAAAAACCCTAAAACAATACAAAAATAATATTATAGATTTGTTAAATTCTCAAAAATATTTATAAAAAGGGAATTATCACCTACTGAATGTTGTTCCTAGATGGATTCTAGCATTTTCTTTGATTCTAGCTATGTCTTTTATATAAATGTTAACATCACTGGTAAAATATTCAGGTGGTCGAGTGTGTGGGGACTGATAAATAGTAAACATGACACCAACATGGTGCCAGACAGATTTATAAATCAACTAATTAATAAATTGTCTTAAAAAGTCTTCCTGGGCCAGTTGGGAATACCCAAGTACCTTCCCTGAGAGTGTGGGGAAAATTTGACACTGTCTGTTGCAGACAGAATCTAACAGACTCAGGAACTTTGCATCCCTTTACATCACGCGCAGGGCTCTGCTGAAAAACCTCATGAGTCCAGGGATAATTTGGGGATCTTTGATGGTTTATGACACTCCCTAAGCTACCTCTCACATGAATATCCCATGGATGCGGCCTTCCTGGGGTGGGGGATTTTTTAGCTGATGCAGTTTATGTAAGTAGCATGGGTGTTTACAGCCTCTGACCAGAGGTTATGCCACACAACCTAAAACTTTCCTCCTTCCTCCCTGGATGGGAGGAGTGTGTGCAAACCTGGCCTCAGCAGATGAGTCTGAGGACTGTGGCCTCCCCCACCCCAAACCCAGCCAGAGATGATTTTCAGAACTGTGTCTGACTTTCCTGTGAATGCATTTTTCTCCCTCATCTTTGTTTATTTCTCCCTAGACCATCTTGGACAATAGTGTCACCTTCATCTTACCTCAAGCTCCCTTAGGTGGCTTAACTCACAGTCCAAAGTTCTACTCGGGCATATTCAGGTAGGGAGTGGGCTTTGGTGGTTGCAGCTTCTTTATACAGTTTTGCCATAGTGGGCAAAACTCCTTCCTAATAATGTTTAAGCCACTGACCATAACATTTCAGTCTCTGACATGAAGTAACTGTCCAAAATAACTACAGCTTTTAGTTTCTTTACTTTTTCTCATCCATGAATATTTAAGTATTACAGATTAAATTAAACTCTTTATCAAGAGGGATTGAGAGAATCACTTCTCAAAAGAGTGGTATGCAGTTGCCCAACACTCTTCAAAGAAGTGGCATGAATTCCTGCTAATCCCTTCGGACACGAGAGAAAAGCCAAAATTTTCTGCAACCTAGATGTAGATGTAAACCATTCAGCTGATGAATCAAGAGGAAACCATGGTATTCTTACTATGCTTTTTAATGAAACTACTTTCCTGCTACCACCATTTTCCTAGAAAGAAAAAAAAAATTATCTGAACTTATACAAGGTGACTATTTCAAATTGACAGACATATTTTTTGAAAAATATTAATGCTTTAATTTTAAATTCAATAACATTTCATATTGTGATTTTAAATGTAAAGAGAAAAAATATTTACATTTGGCTCAAAGGAGAGAAGTTTAGAACACAAAAAAGAAATCACCTAGAGTTGAAAATTCTTTTTTTTTTTAAATTTTTTTCCTGGCAGCCAGAATTATGATCAGCTGAAGACCAAAAGAATTTGAAACAACTTCATCTTGTATTATCTACTGCTAAATTTTTGGAGATGAAAGCCAACTTATGTACACCCAAGACTTTCATGAATTTGGAAACAAACCAAAGCATTTAATTCATCACTATTGTAGGGTCACGGGTAAAGAGCAGCTTGGATAGCCACATTTGGCTAACACTCTCAACATCATCAGATAGGTTTTTCTTTTGTCACTTCCTGTCGTGTATTGCAGTTTATAATGATCATATTTTGTGGATATGCTTTGTTTTGATTAATAGGAGAGCATAAGAGTCTGAGAAAGTTACTTTTCTGCTGTTTTTTCTTGGGGTTTTTGGATGTGGGGGGGGAAATATTAATTATAGTTATCCATTAAAAAAAAAAGTGTTCCTAAATATAATTGAATTAATTAGAAGTTAAGAAAATGTCTCATTAATTTCTGATCTACTGAGGACTGACTAACGTTAGGTGTGGAATAGGTCCTAAATATCTCATAAGTCATGCATAAGTGGAATTCATTTTTCAGTACTATTTTGGGATCTAGTTGTTGGTGGTGAAGTATTTTACATCTTTACACTCGATAATATATTTCAATAAAGCAAAAGGGAGATTATAAGAACGACTGAAAATAAATTTCTAGTAAGGCTGGTAATCAGGAAATGCATATAAATCACAGAAGGGTAATAAAATGCAAAACATTCTTACAGAATCTAAATCACATGTACTTTTGCTACATGCAACTTAACTGTCAGAATTTGATTCTTTTATTCTCTTACAGATGAATTAAAATGATCTGGGTATTTTTTCTCCTTCCTTAAAAAATGTTTTTTTTTCATCAAAGAATTTTAAAAGTTAAAAAATTTTAACATAAGAAAAAATTCTCAGGTTTGAAATCAGTTAGAGAACAAAACAACCTGCAACCCCCTCCCAAAATTACATGATTGAAGAAGGTAAAAATTCTGCTCTTTAGAAAGGTACATGGAGAACAATATTAAATTCCTTTCCAAATGTGTTGTGAATTCAAAATTTCTCTTTGACTATTTCAAAATGATTTCCAGTCAACCTGCTTATGGTGAATGTCAGCACATATGTTGTTGCTTTGATTTATATTTAAGTACAACCTTATTCAGCTGCCAAATAAATCACTGTGAATTCTTTGGTTGATTAAGATGGGATTAGCAAAGGAATCTAAATAATTACATTGTTTAGATTAATTGTTCCAAATTGGATATTATGGCACGTGGCCTGGGAAAATCAAAACCAAAATATTGAAAAAAAATTGCAGCCTATATAATATCTTAAGCAGTAAAGTTAATTTATTGTCTGAATAATTGTTTAAAATGTCTTTTTAAAATCTTTTCTTCATATTTTTTCACTTTCTAGCACTCAAATAAATTACAGAATAATACAAACATTTCCCTTTGTGCTCTTAGTGCACTGGTAAAAATTCCATTGACTACAAAAAAACAGTAAGACCTAAAAGAGGAAGCCAGCTAATAAATTCAATAAATTTTACAATGGCCTTTGAAAATTCATCATGTACTTGATTCTTCATACAGGCTGAGACTGCTTCTTTTAGCATGGTCTGATATACTTTGTCTAGGTTAAGTAAAAGAAATCTTGATTGCAGGGTTTCCTCATTTCCAACAAAATCCCCTAATTTTTATTACTAATACAATTGTGCATCCAGAAAGAGATTGAATATTTTTACTGATAGTAAACGGCAAATACTTTGTAAGCTCATTATTACTAAAAAGTGACTGACAGCTGCAAGGAACATGTAGTTGCCCCAAAATCAAGTTATAATTTTGGCAAATACATATAGGTGTAGTTTTCTATCTGCAAAAGATAAGACTTGATGAAAAGATAAATAATTTCTCTTATTTTCTCTGTTGCTATCAAAATTGAGTTGCAGTTAATATATTCATTTTTGCACACGCAGAATAAGCAAAACCCTCTTCATGGGCATGTGTTGCTAACACAAGAACTTTGAAATATCCTTCTTTAGTCTGTAGAGAGCTGTATCAATTATTATGATTAAACTTCCTAACACAAGCCAAGTGTTTGTTACCTATAAAATATTTAAATGACATGTCATATAATTTAAGTTTCCTGGAGCCATTTGAATTAATATAGTCAGCATTACTCCTATTTATTTTTTGCCTAATAAAATTACATTTATAAACAGAGATTCTAAATTTTCTTTTTCTTTTATGTTAAAACATCAAAAACAGCTATCTGAAGAGCACATTTTTGATTTCTTTTAGAATTAATTAGAAGCTGGGGTTTTTTGTTTGTTTGTTTGTTTGTTTGTTTGTTTGTTTATTTCCAGTGGAGAGGAGGATCAAACTCTGTTTTTTTCCATTTTCATGCATTTTTTTTCACCTGATGCTTCCTAAAAGAAGGCTGTAGGGAATTTCACCCTATAGCTGAGATAGCAGCTGTCACCAATTCTTGGTTTCCATCACTGCAAATTCAATAATGTTGGCAGTACTTGCTTATAAGCTCTTACTTGGTTCATAAATTATTCTGTCACTAATGCCTAATATACCCATTCTGTTATTGTAATTTGGGATGATGATGACTTTCCTTGTCGAATCAAATAATTATAGGGACAACAGCAAGCAAGATCTGAGTGAAAAGCAATGATAAAAATTAATATTATTGTATAATTTTTGCAAGATCACAAAAGATTTACTTTCTTTTCCCTACTAATACCATCTTCTGTTTCTCCACATTGCTGTGGTTGCATGGGCAGATACATTTCTCTTTGTGGACATACTCTAGGTATCTTCTGATATGTGAATGTCTTAGCAACACCCAGGGCAGCTGAATGCATTGTAAAACTTATTAGCCATCATGGACTGCTATTAATTTAGTATACTACTAGAACCAAACTCATCAGCCTCATAGCATAAGAATTTATCTCTTGTGCTAATGGAAAAATCCATATGTAGGTTTTATCTTGAGTTACTGTTATGATTCATTATTCAAGTTTGTAATCAGAATTATTTTTCTTCCTGATTGTCACAGCACAAATTAAATATATGATAATAGATCACTCCACAGTGAATATGTCATAATCTGCTATAGTTACTCTACACAATTTAAGATTAACATCAAGAGAATCTCAGAAATATTCATTCAACACCATATTACACCTTATCTCTTAATAATGCAAAAAAAGGTTAACACTTACTTTGTTTTCATCTCCAGGCATCTACAGGTGCTCTTAGGATAAAAAGACTAAATAGTTTTTCTATTTTTGGGATCCATCAGGGTAGGGGTGGCTGGATGAATGAGACTGGGAGGTTTTTTTCACTGGGAGATGTGAATTCTTTCATGAGAAAGCTTTAAAATGTGAAACTTTTGAGGGGTTGCCTCATCACTGCATATTTTATTCATTCTGTTACACACAAAATATGAAAGCATGGATGTAGCCAGAGGGTGAATTACATTTCATCACTATTCGTACTTTATTGCTATATTAGAAATACAAGCCCTTCACACTATAAAGGAGTTCTTCTTAGTTATCTTCATAATAAACAAATATAGAGTATAGCATTATGTCACCAGGCTACTACATTGCTTATTATAGGAGAACTAAATACAACAATTGCATTTCATATAATCCAAACTCCCATCAGGACAGGGAGATTGCCTTCCTTCAATAGTTACTTGTATGCATAATTTGCAGTTAACATTATACTTAGAGATGTTTGAGAAGGCTTTAAGAGCATAATCCTTTTTGTTTATTTGGTTTTTAAATAATTGCTCCATAGTCATATTTTAAAAATCATGTTATGAATTTTAGACTGAGGCATGTACCTTAATATATTGTCAGGAGGGATTTAGTTTTTTGGTTTCTGTAAATGGGTTTAAGGTCATGATTAATCAATACAATTTATTCAGTCTGTGGAAAGGTAAATTGTTACACAGCACCAAGATGAGTTCAAACTGTTAAAAAACAAACATACAACAAACACAAAAATGAATCTTCTGTGCTGCTACAAAAATCAATTTCAATAGCAATCACATTATAACAGTATGCTTGTAATACAGTGAAAAGGTCAGTGCAATTTCCTGCCTAGTTAGCAATGTAACTTTCAAGCTCCTCTGGGCAGAAGTTGTGATCTGGCAAAGTGTCCAGCAAAGTCATTTTTCGACAGACCTTGTGTTTGTCACATTGTTCTTCAGAGCCAAACCATTTGTCTCTAGCGTTCTTAACTTCACGGCCTGCTTTCTTTTCTGCCTTGATTTCTTTTAGCAAAATTGACAATAATTGCATACTTCTTGTCATTAAGAATTCACATTTCAGGGCAGTAATAAAAAATGGGTAATTTTCATCTTACTATTTTTAAACATTCTACCCTTAAACCCTTTGCAGTTTTGCCACTGCAAGCAGAGAATGTTATTGCTCTGTGGTTGCACCATCCCAAAAAAAAACCAAACTGTGCTTTGAACAGTCAGAAAAAAAGAAAGCTGGAGTGTAATTAGGTAGCATACTCATTGCTTATGAGCTGACACCTCTGTTGTGCTATGCAAGTCTGGGTGAAAGTGGAATAAGTTAACTCCCAAATAATCTCTTCCTCTACAATTGGAAAGGATAATCAGTATGATACAGAACAATTGCTAATGCAAGTATTTTCTTCTATTTTAACCCTGAGATAAATAAGAGCAGCTGCTACCTACAAAACAAAAGTTTTGTTTTCTGTATTAACTTAGGGTAATGTGTGAATTTTCTTCTGATTTAATTTTTGCTATCTTTAACAGATGTTTACCCAATGAAAATTTTCATTTAAGTACTGGAAGAGCATCTGAATTCTGAGAGGTTTTCTGTTACCCATAAAAATCAATTTTCCACTGATTTCAGAGAAAAGATAGCAGGGGTCTAGTTCATCAATGCAATAGCTAGAATGAGTGTGAATGAAACTTGAAGTTTATTTAGAAAATACTGCTTTTAATGATCAAATGTCCCAACTTTATGATGATGTTTCACAAATAAGAGTTAGACAGAATACTGTACCATTCTGGTTGTTAAATTTACTACTCATCCTTATTTAAGAACAGTAGCTTTTATTCAGCTTGGGCGGGTTTTCTGTGTGTTTTTTATTTTTAATTTTTTTTAATTATGTGCCAAATGTTACATATAAAACCTGTATTCTTTCCAAAGAGTGTAGCATCCACTCACTGCCTATTAGTCATAGTAGTCAATGCTTTCATAAGAAACTGACACACAGAATTTCCAAATCTGCATGGTACATCAATTTTTTTATCCTGAAAGAACAGCAGACATTTAAAAAGAACTCCTAAAGAAATATTCTTACTTCTTTTGCTAATATATTCAAATAAATTATATGAAGGACAAACAGAGAAAACATTCAAAATAAGGCTGATAGAAGGAAAAAAGGAATTTGAAAGAGTGAAAGGAAAATAAGATATGAGGAGAAATTAACAGTATGTAGGAAATATGCTTCAGTATTAAAAAAACCTTAAATTTCTAACATTTTTTAGCAGTTTGGTAGTAGGCATGACAGTAATTTGCAGCAGAAACTATGGTCCTAAATAAGTTTTAAACTTCAAAATACAACTCCACTTGATTTTTTGTCATGTTTTACTTATTTAAAAAAATATTGCAAAATTACAAATATTTTATGAAAGAAAAACCAGTTTCATCTCTTGGTTTCTGAACAGTTGGTCCTTGGTTTTGTTCCACTGCTCAATGATTTGCAATTAAAAGTCATTCCTGGATCCAGGACTTATTATTATACCTTCGTTTCACTTCTTTTTCTTCCTGTCCTGCAATCTTTTACTGTCTCTTGCTGCTTAGGAAAGAAAACTATCAGTTCTCCTGCCTATTTGCCTTTGTGTTACATCTATTTGATTGTGTTATATTCCCTTCAATTGCTTTTGCCCCTTGGGGCCTTAAGAGAGGAAAACTGTCTCCAAGATGATATTTCAAAAACAATTTAGCCAGCCGTCATGCACTGCTTTCTGAAGTAGCAGCACAATCAGTAGATGATACAGTAAAATCAATGGGTTTTCAGATGTGATGTGTCCCATGCCAACAATATTTCTTAGTTAAAACCCTGCTATGTCCCTTAAACATATCACTCTATTAGAATTTTCTCATGCTTTCTGAGCTGGGGAAAAAAAAAAAATGTTTTCCAAAGTATATTAATTCTGTCCAGTGGCCAGTTCCTGCCTTTACTTACATAGTACTTGTAGAGTAAGATCCCAATATGAGCAAGTACATCTACAGCCCTTATAATATTTGTGATGGAGGGTACAACACTGACTAGAGACAAAATAAGCAGCCCTCAGCTTCATCAATTTTTAGGTACAGTTTTCCTGGAAATTTTCTCTAGAAATTATTCTCTGTTTTCCTATAAAATTTACTTCTGTGTCTTTTATGTAAGTAAATGAGGTAGGTTTTCTTCTCCACCAAAAATCATTAACCTTTCTGACCAGATCCTAAGCCTCTGAAAAAGGCCCAGGCTGGCAACAGAGCTAGGTTTGCTAGAAGCTGCTTTACTGTCCTTGACAGGAATTCATAAAGGAAAAGCTCCTGGACACCTGTGGCGAGCAGGAGCAGAGCACCCTGCACCTGTGATGTAAGGGCCAGTTTTCTTAGCTCCACCTCTCTCTCTCTGTCTAGCATATCAATCTCCCACAGTGAGGGCTCAGTACTTTCATTGTCAAGGTTGTCTTATCTCACATGTTAATTAGGATTTTTTTTTTTTTTTTTTTTTTTTGGAAGCTAAGAGTGCACGGATTCAATATGCTAATTCTAGGTAAAAGGTTCCTGAAATGCAGGAAGTTGGAAAGAGAACAATAAGCAGCTTTTTAAGAGGTCAGTAGATTCTTCCTCAAACCTTAGGCTTACACTGCTTGAGATCAGACCCCCCCCCCCAGAGGCTTTTGCATTGCACTATTTTTCTGAGAAAGTGGAATTTAAAATTACAGCCTTAAAGAAGCAAGGCACACCTATTGCTGCATGTACATGTACTGTTAAAAATCAGATGGATTTCACTGTGCAACGAGGGATTGATTTGCAGGAATATATTTTAATTACCAAAACTCTTAGCATTTGAAAATATTATGTATCTTAAAGAGGTATGAAGTAGCTGTTTCTGTGTACAGTGTAAATAAAACCTGCCTCAGTTCAAGAATTCAAGGAATGTACTTTTCCTGCAATTCAATTTCCTTCCAGAACAGGCTACTTCCTTCAGATGTGGGTGAAGAATGCAGCAGGACAAGGGAGACTCAAAGGTATATATGACCTCTGCAAAAGTTTGGGGTTTTTTCCCTGTATTTTTTCAGTGGTAGGGATTTTTGATCTTTCCTCTCTATCTACCTTCTATGTCCTGTACTTCTATGTGATAACTGGATGCATGTGCTCAAATATAAAGGGGTGCACAAACTTGTACAGATTATGTCACATTTTTCAGATCTGTGATTTCAGAGTGTCTTCATCTCTCTGGAATGGTTTTATTGAGGCTGAAAATCTTACTGAGTGATCCATTGCAGTAGCAGAGAATTTTTTATTTGTATTTAATTGAAATTTGGTGTATTTCGTAAGTAAGATAAAAAACTAAATGTCCTAACCAGATCATCTGATGCAGAACTCTGGATACACAGTGCTTCTGAAGGTCAGCAGTTACTGATGCTGTAGATTCTGACCATGTCACTGACTGGACCACAGATCCTTGTCACAACACAGTTATCTCAGTGTGTTCTGGTAATTAAATTTTTCACTGGGGAATTTTTAAACTGCCACTATAGAAAAGATCCAAAATAAGTATAAGTAAGCACCACCAGGTTTGTGAGAGAAAATTGGCTTCCTGGCTGCAGCTTTTCCTTCATTTTGCACAAGCTGGATATCCTCATGGGCTCTAGGAACCCCTGGGACATCGGCCTTTTCTTCTTTTCCCAAACTCTTGAAGTCACACAAAAGGTTGTACAAGGCTACCATTTGGAATGGGCCTGAGAAACTGTCTGAAAAGGCAGCAACTAGGTCCAAAGTAATTTGAAATATGAAAGGTCTAAATGTTCAAATGCAAAGCTGAGACATGATTCATACGAGGAGTAGTGGAACTTGTTTTGGGTAGATGAGCAACACAGGGAATAACACTTAGGCCTTGCAGGAAAGGTCCAGCTGCAGCAAAGGCAGGAAGTCCAGCCAAGTTAAGCTCAAAAAAGAAAGCATTGAGGTATACTGTAGTTTCTAAAACTTATGCTAACTTGTGACATACTCCTGTTTCAAAAAAAATTATAGAGCAGAAAGGCTGTCATACAGCAAAGAGCACTCTTCATACACTAGTATGATTTTTAGTATGTTGACTTTCTGGGTGATCAGAATCAATAAAATTAGAATAAACTGGAAATATTGACAAATATGGTTTGATTTTCTGGAAGAGGGAATGGGAAGAGAAATAAACAGATTTGTCTTAACTCACATTTTATTGTAACTCTTGTCATTGAATTGGGGTGCAGATTGGGCTGTGTGCTCCACATTAACAAATTAGTGTAATGTGTTTTTTTTTAATGTGAATTTGTCTGAGTGTCTTGTGGCACACACTCAGGAGTGCTTGCAAGGCATTCGATGTCCTCTCCAAAAGTCACACCTTTTTGCACTCCAAAGCACCTCCAGGCAAAGCAGACCCAAAGAGTTCCAGCAATTGGCTCCCTGCATAAATTGTGCACGCCCAGAAGCACCACCTGGTGCAAGACCCATTCCACCTAAACGCAATGTGGAAATAAAGTCTTGGAGAGATAATGAAACACAGAAAATATAATTGTCATCATTTCCTCTTTGCACTCTATCAATAGGTAATAGAAATAGGAGTGATTTCATGTGATCATGAAATGGTTGAGATAGGACAGAACCTCTAAGGGTCATCTGCTCAAGCACAGCTACACTGAGCCAGCTAATCAGGACCAAGCCCTGACAACTTTTGGATATCTCCAACGAGGGAGAGTCCACAATCTCCCTGGGCAACCCGTGCTAGTGTTCAGTCACCCTGACAGTGAAGAAGTGTTTCATGTTCAGTGGTAACATTCTGTGTTGCAGCTTGTTCCTGTTGGCTCTTGTCCTGTCGCTGGGCACCACTGAAAAGCTCTGTCCTTTCTGCACTGTCCCTCAGGTATTTGCACACATTAATAAAATTTCCCCCTCAGCCTTCTCTCCCCCATGCTCAATAGTGCCCACTCTTTCAGCCTTTCCTTAGCAGACAGATCCTTAATCATAGGATCATAGAATACCCTGAGCTGGGAGGGACTCACAAGGATCATGTAAGTCCAGCTCCTGGCCATTCACACCAAGATTCACCCCTCAGAGCATTGCCTAGACACTTCTTAAACCGTCAGGTTTGGCACTGTTACCATTTCCCTGAGGAGTCTGTTCTGGTGTCCAACCAGCCCTGAGTGTAGAATCCTTTTATAATATCAAGCCTAAATGTCCCTAGACACAGCTTCAGGCCATTCCCTCATGTCCTGTCACTAGTCACTGCAGAGAAGAGATCTGTGGCTGCCCCGCCTCTTTGCCTCACAAGGAACCTGTACACCACAATAAGGTCTTGCTTCAGTCTCATCTTCTCCAGGCTGAACAGACCAGGTGACTTCAACCACTTACCCTCAAGACTATCTTCGTTGCCCTCCTTTGGACACTCTCTAATAGCTCAATGTATCACTTACACTGTGGTACCCAGCAATGCACACGATTTTCAAGGTGAGGCTGCCCCAGTGCAGAGCAGAGCAGGACAATCTCTCCCTTGCCCGACTGTGATGCTGTCCCTGATGTCCCCCAGGACAGGGTTGGCCCTCCTGGCTTCCAGGGCACTGCTGGCTCATCTGCCAGGACCGTCAGGTCCCTTTCCACAGCTCTGCCTTCCCGACTCTCATTCCCCAGTTTGACCATATATCCAGAGTTGTCCTTTTCCGGGTGCAGGATCCACCTCTTTGTTAAACTTTATATAGTTAGCGATTGCCTGGGACATTCTTGAGGTCTTTTTCTGGGCTGTCTCCAATATGGCCTCGTGTCTCTTGTGCCAAAGATCTCAGATCTGGATAAAGTCCTTTTAGTGTGGCCTCAGCAGTGCTGAGTAGAAGGGGAGGTGATCCTTCCCTCAACCTGCTGGAATACTGAGTCTGATGTAGCCATTTGCCTTTGCAGCAAGGACACATTGGTGTGGTTCGTTTCTACCATAAGTGTAACATAGCCTTTAATAACTACGTGCTCAGGTTAGGGGGAAATACTAAGTCATTTTGCATGCAGAATCTAGTTATATCTCTATCTTAACTTCGACCCAGCTGATAACATTAACTATGTAAACAGCTAACATCTCCTACAAGAAAAATGTCTCAATTCAATTAAAGCCAAATCAAACAAAAATCCCTGAAGAAATTAACTGGAAGTGAAAAATATCAGTGCTTCATTAGTACAGAATTGCAGTTTCTGGATGATATTTGTGCCACAAAAGTTCAGTTCATTAAAATGCAGGTTTCTGAAAACAAACACAATGAAATCTGCAAAGTATTGGTGTTTAATTTTATCATTGCCAGTATATGCCCCTGACCTAATAAGCAGTGTAGACGTAGCTTCTGTCTTTGAGGTGTGCTGAAAAGGAAGGTGCCTACAATGGCCTGCAGTCAAATGCTGAGGGTGAATTTAGACCACACAATGGAACAAAGTGTAGTTTCCAAGGCTTGCTAAGATGAGAGCCAGTATAGCTGCACAACCACTGCAGTCTGGAGAGAAGAGATTTATTATTTTGGTGCAGGATTGTTTGAATGAAGCTATATTTCTTCCAGACTGAACCTGGCATGTATCCAGACATTTCAAGCCCAATGTACCCTGTAGAAGTTTGGAGGATGACATTAGTGAGTATAAAGGCCCCACAGACATCCTCTTAGTTTAGTCTACACAGATACAAAAAATCCTTCGTGTCTAAATTACTTCCACTTCTTAAATCTACTTATCATCATAATCTTCAACTTTTCTTGCAGCTGAGAGGCTTGAGATACCACCTACTAAAATAAACTGAACTAAAGATATATTTTGGTCTTTGAAATTATAACAAATGCACAATGCAAAAATGCCTTAATATTTATTATGTTATATATACACCAATTTCTTGCAGGGAAACAATATAACATTGTCTTGATCAAATTCATTGTACAGCCATCAAAATATAAGGCTGAAATTTCCAAAATATTGAAATCTTAGTTAAGACATCAGGAGAGGCCCAGGGTAGGGGTCTAGTAATTAAATTTGTATATTCTGCAGCCATCACTGGGTATATGGTGTTCTCTGTGAAACTGTGAGACTAATAAGACTAAAAATAACACTATGACTGATAATATCTTGACTTTAATACCTTTCATATAAAGATATGTAACTGTGAATCTGTGATATTTTGAGCAAAGTAACAAGGGTCTGCTACAAAGCAGTCCTAAGTCTGCATAATTATAGAAACTGTGAGCATATTTTGTAAACTACCAAGGATTCAATAATATGCATATTAATGTTTCAGTTTAATTATATTTGCAACCACTGTAAATACTTAGGATAATCTATTATAAATAAGGATTTTCACTTCGGCATACTGAAGACTTATTGCAATATGCAAAATAATGGATACTTAGTTTTTAACTACTGCTGAAACAGGATATATTAAAATTCAAGACAAAAGAAGCACCCACGGTTATATTCATATAACATTAGTTTCTATAATCCATTTATCAGAAAGAAGATATATGAAAATATTCTTTCAGGAAACACAATAAAGGTAGGGAAAAAATCAATTCTAATTCAAAGTTTAAATACAAAATTAAGTCACATGATGCATAGATAAGGTACCAACACGGGAATGACTGCACAAACCACTGGCACAGATGGGAAGGTCTTGTTGAAGCAGAGACATCTGGAAGCTGACTACATCCTTTATATTTTATTTGGTAGTCAGGTTGCTTCTTGCTGCATGGAAAAAAATACTCTTGCATTACATTCTCTAAGGACCATGACAGTATTTTGATTTATTAAATCCAAGGGTAGCCTGAGACATTCTCCTTCAGACTGGATCTTCAGCGGGGAGTTCTCAAGGAATATGCAGTTCTCAGAATTCTGCAGAGGGACTGACAGTAGATCCATATTCCTTCCTACCTCTGGCCACATCCTCATAGAGAACATTCCATACTGACGGATCATTATCTATCTCTGCATGTTCTGCATATCTCCACCTAACATATCTGTACTTGCATGAAAAAATTATAGAAGGCAGCTCAGCCCTGTCATATCCATGCTCCACACTAAGTGTTCTGAGAGAGCCTGGAGAGCACAGTCACTTCAATGAGATATTATTAGAAATGAAGAGAATTATTAGAAATGAATCCCCAAATGTGGCATCAGTTTTTGGCTGTTTAAAGGCAAAGGAACAAAGGTCACCATAACCTGTGACTGCCCTTACCTGTTTGTTAGCCTTCTGTGATTCATAGAGTTTTTGTCATTGAATAAGTTGAATTTTGATAAGAGTTAGTATTTTTTCTATCATACATGTTCCCAGCTCTAAGATAGACAGAAATATTCTTTGAGTCTTGAATAGTTAAAATGTTCACATAGATTTTATGTATGAGCTGTATATTTCTCCACTGAACTTATTCACTTAAAAAAAAAAAAAAAATGGAAATTAAAATAATCCTTATTTTGTATAATTTTTCCCCCCACTTAGAATAGTTTGTGTTTGTTTGTTTTTCTTGATGATTTTAGGTATATAAAGCTCTGTTGACTGCATTCCTGAAACTGAAGTCCTTTAGGTTTCATCATCCAGCATCTATGAGACACAAACATTTTTGTAATAACCACTTAGTTTCAGCCTAATCTCATGGGCTCTAATAAACTCACATAGCTTATATCCACACCACTGTCTTTCAGAAAGCTACCTTAATTTTGATGATTCTTGTAGCAAAGCCAGTAGAATTGTTCATATCAAAGACTTGTGAGTCCATACAGTAATCAAGCCTAAATACTAATAAGTCCCAGTTGAAGTGGGATAATCAGGGTTAGATTAACTTGTCCAAACCAACAATTTCTATAACAAAAGAGCTGAAGAAAGATTACCAAATTGTGAAAAAGCAATACATGTGTGAAAATGACGGGGAAGGTGGGGAATAAACAAAATACAAAAGGCAAAAGAAGAGTAAGTTATGCTCAAGATACAGAAAATGGAATCAAATTTTGTCTTACAATGTTATCTTCCAGGTTTGAGAGATGGGCCTGTGCAAACTCATGAAATTCAACAGGGCCAAGTATTCCTAAAAATTGTAAGGTCCTGTGCCTGCTTGGGGCAACCCAAAGCAAAAATACAGGCAGGGAGAAGAATGGATTGAGAACAGATGGGAAGAGAGGGACCTGGGGCTGTTGGTGGATGAGAAACTCAACATGACCCAACATTGTGCACTTGCAGTCCAGAAAACCAACTGTGTCCTGGGCTGCTAATCTAAAGAAATATGGCCAGCATGTCCAGGAGGGGTTCTGCCCCTCTATTATCCTCTCCTGAGACCCTATCTGATGTTGTTCATCCAGCTCTGGGGACTCCAATACCAGAAGGCCATGTGCCAGTAGGAGTGACATGAAGATGATCAGAGAGCTGGAACATTTTTCATATGAAGACAGGCTGAGTCTTTTCAGTGTCAGAGAAATTGTGGAGTCCATGTCCCTGGAAGTGTTTAAGGTGAGGCTGGATGGGGTTCTGAGAAACCTTGTCTAGTGGAAGATGTCCATGCCCATGACAGGGGTCTTGAAACTAAGTGACCTTTCAGGTCCACTCCAATAAAAACCATTCTTTGGATCTGTGATTGCATGGTTGTCTGATTTAGGGCCTTCAAATGAAAAGAAGATCTATAGCTGAGCAACTGAAAGTTATCTCAAATCAAGGGAAGAGGAGATGAATAGAGGAACACATCCATGTTCTGAATGAAGTTTTTCTTTTAATGTCATCCCAGAAAATTATTTTATGCTTCATCTTTTGCTTACACTAGCAGCACAGAAAAAATACCCCAGAAAACTATTTCTGAAGAGATTATATATTTACAAGTTGTTTTGAAATCTCAAATGACTTTATTTTGTTAGAGTGTAATATAAATAATCAGTATTAGAAAATAAATTGTAGTGAAAAGTTCTAATAACATTGGAGTAAAATATTTTGATTTTGTTCATGTAATCTATGAGCTATATATCATGAAATCATTCTTCTGTAAATCATGCTTTCAAAATTTGACATACTCTCTCAAAAAAGGAAGTTTTAGATAAAACAGCTTTGCTTGATGGACAGCTTTTTCATCAAAAAGAAAATTCAAGTTGCTTCTGCTGTAGGAGTTGTACACCCAAATTAGCACAGAACTAGGAATAAGGACATGTTGTATTTGCTTTAATATTGATGTGACTGGAGCAAAAACCTGCTTCAAAATCATAAGTAAATAATTATGGGAAAATATCAAACAGTTAATGTTGTTTCTGATTTAGCAGCAATATTGCTTGTATGTCAAAAATAAATACTCTCCAAATATCCTTGTTCCATGAATCTGAACTTGGTGATTAGAGGTTGTTGCTGTACGTGTATCCTGTGATTAGTGAAATCAACAACTTCATCAAATGGATTATCAGCAACTCTGATTTACTTAATTCCTCTTCCTTTTGAGATTCTTTCTAAAGTTTTATTTGCATCCCTCATCTACAGTAACTTCCACTTAACTTTGATATTGTGAGCCACACCCAGCTGAGTTTTGTTTGTCTTGCTCTGTGTAGTCATCAAGAAAAAAAAACAAACCACGTTTTTACAGGTTTCCTGAAGTTGTGTCATTGTAGTTATAAAGAATAAAAGCCCAGTAACATGCAGCTTATATTCATAAGACAGAATATACTTTAGGACACAGTTCTTGTGTTACATTCTATAGCCAGCACATCCTTGTTCAGAAGGTATAGTAAAGAGAAGCAGTTTATATTTTGATTTTCCCACCTGAAAAATTGATTGTTCCTGTAAAATATTTCCAAGTGGCTAAAATAACCCTAATGGAAGGACATAGACTCTACTAAACCTGAAATGTGCCTCAAAAGTTTACTTAAATTCTGTTGTATTTAAAGGTTTCTTTCTATTTCTTAACCTCCTGACTGATACATGTTCAAATACTTCAAAAATAATGTTCATTTTAAAATTTTAATTTTAAGGAAAATATTATTTTGTTTTTAAACGTATGTGTTAAGAGGTCTGCAAATCCTAGATTTCTACCAGATATTCCTATTGTGAAACTTTGGGATATAAAGCACCTCTTTTGAAAATTATTAGTAGAAACATGTATTAACAATTTGAAAAAATACAATCTGCTCTGAACTTTCACCCACCGGTGACTACAACTCACATGTACTAGCTAAATGAAAACATACAACAATATGTAGAGGCAAATCAACTGTTCAGGGGAAAATCAATATCTCCTTGAAAATTGCAGCTGCTTAATTTGTTTTGTGCTACAGCCTGTTTTTCAGTATTGAAGCATATTAGTACCTCACTACTTGACTCTCTAGACATGGCACATTATATCTTGGAGACTTCAGAGATTTCAAGACCTGAATCTAGAAGTAGAGAAGCACTGAGCAATCTGTTCTTATTGCCAGAGAAATACTGATCTCAAATACAAGTCACGAATTATCCTTCCCAGAGAAATCCTGCCAGGAGTGAGTCATGTTCTTAAGGCTCTTTTACAACCTAAATAATTCTGTGATTCTGTTTTTTTTGCAAGAAGGCCAAACACTGACAATGAAGAAGAGAATAAGATGACTTCAAATAGAAGGTACTGGTTTCTTGTGAAGTTTTAGGGAAGTTTGTCAAGACAATTTGTAACTTAAGGGAAAAGAAAATAAAAATTCAGAAAATAATTATGAATCTAATGTTTTTTTTTTCATTGACTGTGAGCCAATTCTACATTTAGCTAAATCAAATAAATTACATTTTTATCCCATCTATGGGTCTGTGAATAAGTATGGCTATAATAAATTTATCTGATCTAATTTGCATTATTTGGCAGGCTGGTGTTCATGGCTCAGTAAGAATTCAGATAAGCTGGTTAAATGATATGTTGGACCAGCCCAACAGATTCTGCTTCATGTCATATCCCTAGGCTTTAAAGAATACTGTGTATGAATTTACTTTTGCTGACATGAGTAAGAAATAGATTCACTGAAATTGAAAATATCTCAAAAACATAACTGAAGAAAATTCATTCAAGAGATGCAAAATCACGCCAAGCTCATTTGTCTGCTGTGACAGCCAACATTTACCTATCATCTCTTTTGCAGATCAAACTTGATCCTAGAGTAATTTCATTCATTCTGTTCCTGGTAGGATGCTGCCCTAGACTGCCACCTTGGTGGTAAGATATCTTCCATCTTAAATTTTGACCTTATGATTTTATACATAGTTATCTCTTCAGTTTTTTTGGTCTTTGTGTTTATCATCCTGGAGGACTCGTGAGGAATTCAGCTGTATTCACTCTTGATCTTCTTTTCTTAACCAAGATATATCTATTTCTTTTAGTGTTCCTCAAAAAAATCATCTATTTTACTGACCATTCTAGTAACCATCCTTTTACTGTACTGCAGCCTGAATTAATCTTTGGTACAAAACAATGAGGACACAGCAGTCTCAGTTCAGTTCCAGTGACCAAAAACACTGGAAAGCTGAAGCACTGAAGAACAGCAAAAGTGATGATACTAATTTCAGAGGCAAATATCCATTCTGAGCTCACAGGAGCTGGAAAAAAAAGTACATACTTTTACTGTTAACTAAAACCAGAGTGTGGGTGCCAAGCATATCTACAAGTCAGCCCTGAAAACCTTTAAATTTTACCAGAAATTAGTAGGAGTCATAAACATTAAACACTGTTTACAATGAATAAAAAATCTTCCAATAAATCATCCATCTACATTCTACCCTACCATTTCTGAAAACATACTAAAAAAGAGTGCTTAAAAAAATATTTTCCTCAGATACTTACATATAAAGCTGTGCATTTTAATTCTGAAATAAAACTTCCTAGTAAGGTGCTAATGATAACTGTTGCTATGTTAAACTAAATTATTTTAAATTACTCTGAAAAATATCAGCTCTGCTGAGTAATATAATTTCAGTAATTTACAATAATACAATAAAGTAATACAAGAATATAGTAATAAGATAATTGGCATGGATGTTCTGAATTACTAAGTTGATGCTCCTATCAGTAATTATCATTAAGATTAATTTCCATATACTCGGGAAATCTGAAATATCATTCAGGTTGTAAAGAACTGAAATTTGGGCTAGTTTGATTGTAGCTAATTCAAACATTTATATATTTATATATATATATATCCACAAATGTACTCAGAAATGTAAATATGGCATGTTTGTATACAATTTAAATACTATTGGCATAACATTTCAGTGTAGGTGCATACACATGCACAGCTAAGATAATATTTGAACACACAAAGTCAGCACTGCAAGGTAGGCAGTGGCAACAGTGTCTGTGTCTGAGGACCAGGTTCAGGTGGATAGGGATTGTCTGAGTCAGGAAAACCCAAACAAGAGCTGAGCATACAGTGGTTACCATCAAAAGAAATGATGAGTTCTTGTATTGGGTGACCCTTCTTTAAGGGTCACTAAGGTGCTCATCTGTCTGCTTAACAGAGAGTCATGAGAGAAGAAGCTGTCTAAAGTCAAGGCATCTATTTAAAGTCAAAGGTCTAGGTGACTTTTACTAACAGACAGATGCATCTGAATAGAACTGACCTGTTTGTTATAGACTGGGAAAATTAATATTGCAAAAAATTGCCTTCTGAATAATTTTATCTTTTTTAACTGTCTAGACAACTTATTAGCTTAAACTACTCTATCAGCTCTAAGTTGTTGAATTCCACCCTAGTTCTTAAAGCTTAGGGGATATGAGTTTTCTCTGTAGAAAAGCTAGAATATGGTCAGGAAAGAAGAAGAGAAAGAATGAAAGAATTGTTTAGAAGAAATGAGGAGAGCTAGAGAAAACAGAGGAGGTGAGGGAAAGAATCAGAAGTGGTCTAAGGAACTCTCTAGTGTTTACTGTCTGGAGCAAGAATGAAGAGACAAAATCAGACAGTGGTACACTCAAAATTGGAGTGAGTGCACCATGATCTAGTGGAAGGGCACTCTTTTAAAAAGAAAAGAAAACTTGAAAAGTTATTACAGTAAAGATTGACTGAAAGGAAAATTCATGTGAAACAGAATGTGTAGGAGATGGAGATTAATAGAAAATGCCCATACAGAAATGGGTTTTCCGGAGATTCAGTACGAAAGAAATTTATATTATCCTGTTTAACTAATAAAGGATCAGTTTTTCTTTAACCTTTAGCTTTTAGTAATTCTTAGTCTGACATAGTACCACAGGATGAAATTAATCTCATCCAATCTTATCCACCTAAAATGCAGGCATCTAGTTTAAGCAAAAGCTGTCTATATGATGATGTGAGAAATGCAGAAGAGTAAACTAACAGGCTTTTGTTCAGCTTATCTTTGCTAAGATTGCTCCCATTCCCTACAAAGAGATTTCAGACATTCTTCGTAATTCTCAGAGTAAATCTGACAAATATTATTTCCTATTCTAAGACAAAAATCTAGATTAATGCTGTCATACCTGAAATGTTGAGGTGATTCAATTATTTTTTAAAGAATATAAAAACTTTCTGTGAAGAAAAAAAATATTAAATTCTTTATTGGGGTACATATCCAATAACAAATCTTTCAAGGAAAGTTATGCCAGTGCTATTCCCCATCTAGAAAACTCTTACCAATTTTTTTCCACACTGGGCATTTTATATAGTCTTCTATTCATATCTTTTTTATTGTTCATTGTCATGCAATAGACCAGCTACACTGCAGGTTAGATCCAAAGGTGTCTGTATAATAAAAATAAATTTGTAGAGATTACAGTTCAATCAATTGATAATTTGGATAGAAAGGAGAAAAAGAAAGAAGAATAAGAACGTCTGTGTGTTCTCACTGCTACAGTTAAGGAACAGTGTGACTAATTCTGTCTACATCTTACAGCACAGTCCTCTGTCAGTGAAAAGTTATTTAAAAGGTAGAGGTAAATTAGCTGGTGAGAAAAGATGCTATTTAAACTGAAATTAGTAGTATAGGAGAAATAAAGATGAGAAAGATATGTGGTGGTGTGACTGTGTCTGTAAGTGTGCCACAGGAGCACGCATATGGATAATGGCCTTAGTCATGGTAAATTCATTGCTGGATGCAATCCCATAAAAAAAGTATTTTTGTACAGAGATGTAGCTAACATAGCCTTATAGTGCAAAACTTATTACAGCTAATTACCAACATGAGCCTGAGAGCTGTCAATTTTGCTTTTCAGGGTAGTTCTGCTATGACTTGGTACTGCTTAGAGCACGGGTACTTTGAGCAACTAATTCAAGATTGTAAAGAAGCCTATTACTGAGATTAGAGGTGATCCTGTTTCTGTTCCTCTGTGTGACCGCTCCATCATAAGACTTTTGTGAACTCCCTGAGGTGCTGGCACATTTAAATGCTAGTCAACTACATGAATGCCTTTCTTTTTTTAACGACTACACAAAACCCACAGTCTACCTTCCTTACAGAACTGTAAGATCTTGTTCTTACACAGGAAAAGTACTATTTTAAACTATTCATGAAAACAAAAATTCAGTAGTATCTATCTGATAAAAAATCTTCAAAACCACTGAAAACTCTATTTTTTATATCAACCACTTCAATTTACCAAAACTCCTCATCAATATCAAATAAGTTTAGATTTTTTTAGTTTTTAATTGCTATTTTAAAAATTCTAAATCATAAATTACCATTTGTTCAATCTTCTTAGTATTTTTTAAAATCTGCTTAATACTGGAAAGCCACGTATTAGAGTTTGATTCCTTCACATAATTAAAGACATAACTACTGTTAATTTACCTTTATAAACCATTTTCTACAATGTCATCTAGGTATGATTATTAATATTAATTTCTGAAAGGACTTTCCAGTTTCTATGGTAAATGTCAGACTGATAAGTCTCCATTTTCTCTTTTCTCTATCTGTTCCTTCATTCTCAAAGAGCATTCTCAGAAAAATAAAACCTAGACAAGGAAATGTAAATAATATTGAATTTATTAATCTTATTAAAGCCATAAGATGGTAAATAATTTCATGAAAGATAACAATGGCTAAGTCAAGTCTTTACTTGGCAGACTCTCAAATTGCTCATCAGAGGACCATCTATCAACCATGGAAGAGCTTAGTCAGAAAACAACTGAAATAAATCTGAAAACAGTCAGAAAATATATTATAGACTAAGGAACATACTTCAACATTGAATGCTAATAAAGAAGTTTTTAAATGGCTATTTTTCTGTTCACAAATACTGGCAAAATATTTTAACTTTTATGATCTGATTAATAAATTGATTTTAAAATGTCTTTAATTTTCTTGTTTTGTTTTTTCTGCTCTTAATTTGCAAGCATTTTTCAACTAAGTGATGTGGAAAGACTAAAAATATCTGTGTACATGGGTCCTGTAATGATATTTTATATATATATACACATGTGTTTATATATACGTGTGTGTATTTATATATAAATAAATTTAGACATTCATGCATATGTAAAGCAATACACTCATTTAAAGAACCATTTTTCAGGTAGAACATGTACAAATATAAGCATAATTTGTTAAATGTTACATTCATAAGTTATATTTAAGCACTTTGCAGAGCAACTTGAGTGGGAAGTTAGAGCAGCATAGAAAAAGAAGCAGTTTGGATGCGGGGTGATTTTTTATTTCTCTAGTGACAAACCAAATCAATGAGTCATACCTGGGCATCTTCATACTCAGTAAAATAATGAGTGTAGCTTGCTGCAAGAAAACTTGAAATATTTTTCTTCCTAGGGATACTAAAAAGAGGGTCAAAGATTGGTTTATAGGGTTGATCCACTGGTAAAACTGGATTCAGTGAAACTGAAACTCAATGGGAACAGAACGAACTACAGTACCCCTTCTTCAGCAGCCCAACTTGCCATCTTTCATAGTCTCATATGTGGTCAGCTCAATAAGCTTAGCAAAGACATATTTTGAGAGGAGTTCATTATATCTGGCTCAGATGGAGCTGCTTTTTTCATAGCAGCCCATATGGGGCTGTGTATTTTAGATTTCTGACCTGCTTCTCACTCTGCCCCCACAGTGAGGAGGCTGGGGATGTGCAAGATGCTGGGAGGGGACAGAGAGGGAAGCTGACCCAAACCAACCAGAGAGATAGTCTGTGACATATAACATTATGATGAACAATAAACTGTGTCAAGTTTAGGCTGATGGGATTTTTCCCAAATTAGCAGTTGCTTGGGGATTGACTGGGCATCAGATTGCTCATGAAAAGTGGTGCATAACTTCTGGGGTTTTTCTTCCTCTTTTTTCTTTCCCTACAGTTATTACACCATCCTTATCTCAACTTTATCTCAACACAGGGGAATAAATGAGCAAGAGACTGGATGAAGACTCAGCTGCCAGCTGGAGCCAACACAGCACAGATGACAAGGAAAAATTAGTCTTTAGCATTCTGATTAAAAAAATAAAATTAAAAATAGCTGGAAGGTGACATTAGGGTGGGAAAAAAAAAAGAAGAAAGAAAAAAACCCAAAACATATTGCTTATGAGAACTGATACCATGAAATTTAGGGTTTTCCTATAAGTGCTGTTAACTAATGAAACAGTTTTGCTAGGGATATACTAGAATTTTCTTAATATGCATTTACTGAATCCAGATTTAAGGTCTGTATTTTTCTACCAGAGTCACAGAACTGTTGTCAGAATCACTTGTTAAAATGATAGAGCCTGAACTTAACAGGAAATTAAAATAAATTCTTTCTCATATTATTAATCACTGATCCTAGGTTTTCTCAAATGCATATCAGCACTAGCTGTATTTGAGACAATTCAGGTCACACAGTTATTCTATTAATCACTATCACATATATTGAATGTTTCTGCAGCTACTCACAAAATATTACTTATCTTTTGGCAGCATTTCACAATGGTAGACTGAAGTATGATAAATTGTATTTTTTCTCCTTTAATTACAGAGGATCCTGAGAATCCTTTGTTAGTTTCAGTATAGAGTCATCATATGGTGTGAACCACAGCATTTATGAATCATTTATGAAACATCAAACTTTATGTATCATGCAAATTTGTTTCCTCAGCAGATAAAGAGAATATTATTGCTAATGCTTCTGATGGTGCCTCTAAAAACGTTTAGCTGCGGAGGATCACAGCATGACATGCAGTGAACTTGCAAGTGCACACAGGTGTGTTTGATTCAACACAGGTTTCAAAGAATAATAGCTTCTATTAAAAAATTACTATCACTTATTCAGCATCAGGACAATACTAGCAGTTGTCTTTATTTATTATATTAAGAATTTGTTTAGAATATTTAGCAGTTATGTACTGCAAAAGAGAACAAAAAGAAAGGCAAAATATTTCCAAAAGAACTTGTAACTTGCTCATGTGAATATTTTTACACTCCATACAAAGCTCATCCAGGAAAGTCTAAGGACAGCCTTCAAAATCTTCACAGATTTTAACGCCTAGGAACTTTTAAAATATTGCCTGAACTCGCATTTCAACTCGAAAAACCTGCTTCACTAACATGATAGAATACAGAACAAAACTACACACAACTTCTCATTATTCTCTGCACAAAAAAAAAAAAAAAAAAAAAAAAAAAAATCGTGGGAAAGGAAGGGTGTCAGGGCCTTCCAATTTCCTCTAATTGCAATGCTAATTCCTCAGATCTCCCCAGTGCCAGCCAGGGTGGGAGTCCAAGTAGAAGTATGAAGTTAAGCCTAGGAAAAGAAGAAAGTGGGGGAAAGGTGTTTTAATTTTTGCTCTCGTTTCTCACCTTACTATTCCACTTTGCAGTCAATCACATTAATTTTCACTAAGTTAAATTGCTTTTGCCCACTACGTGAATTAGTAAGAGATCTCTTTATCTGGATCCACAAGCTTTTTCATCTTATTTTCACCTCCTGTCATGATAAAAAGATGAGTCAGAGAGATGATGAATAAAAAACTGCTCCATCAAACTTAAATGAAACAAGTAGGAAAAGAAATAACAGTAAATATTAAGTAGTGTCTTCTCCCTCAAAAGCATCACCATTTGATTCATAGAATGTTTTCATATCAGTTGCAAATGTCGTACCAGAAGGTAGTATGAAATTCACCACAAGAAATAAAAACAAAACTTTATTAAGTATTTTTTTATGATTAAAATATGGATTCTGCTTTACTTCAAGAAATTTGGTTTGTCTTCTTTTCAGAGCAGTGGTACAAAATGAAGATAAGGGCAATGTAGGTTATTACTTTGAAAAAATTAGCAATTTCTTTGACTTTCCCCTTTTGTCATCCTCATTATCGCACTGAATTACACCTCAGGTTCCCAATGAATTAATGTTATCAAAACTTTATACCATAACCTTTCTTAAATATCAAGTGATTCTACAAATTCTTACTATTACAGCTGATTTTATTACAACTCTACCAAAAATGGAATTAAAAACTTTAATTCAGCCAACTTTTTAGAAAGATATTCTCTTCCACATTTTCTCAATCAAAAACAATTAGAGAGAAATTTAAAATAATTACCTATCTTATTGACATATAAGAACATACCTGGCATAGGTCACTAAGTCTCCTTTATAAGAATCACCTATGAGGCATCAAGCACATTTTGACTCAATATAAATGACAGAACAATGTTTTCTTTGCTAATTTCATATTAGACATTTCAATCTTCTGGAAGTTAATCACAAAATGCTAATACAGTACTTGCCTCTCCCTGTTAGCTGTGATCTTATGGTCTCTTTATTGTGTATCAGTCCTCCCACGTATTATTGCTAGGAAATTTTTCACATGAAGTTTTTTCCTACCCTGTAATTGTCGGGAAATTTAGAATTAAATGCTGGTATAGTCACCAGAATTCATTTACTGACCCAGAGGAACTACCCATTATGCCATTCAATATGCAGAAAACAAGTGTGGTGTCAAAGAGTACTGCAGTGGACTTGAAGTTCCTTATTTAAAAAAAAAAAAAAAAAGTCCTTTGACCTGAAGAAAGCAAGTGGTGAATAGAAGGGATTAATATTAAATTTATGAGTGAGAGGTGAATGAGGCATGTCACTATATATGAATGAGAGATTGATAAGATTTATATGAAAATAGCTACATTTAAGAAATAATGAGTATATATCTACACTCTGCTTTGTATCCTTCTCACTACAGGGGTAGGAATATTTTGTTCATGTGCAAGAAATTACTAAGAAACTACCTGTGCTTGTCTGCACTGTAGGCAGAAATATACCTCCTTAACAGCTGAATTTTCTTGTGAATGAGTTCAGGTACTTTCTATTTGGCCTGTCACTTACACAGTCTAAATTTCCCTAGGAACTCAATTATTCTATGGACCCGAGTGTTTTGTTCAGCCTGGATCTTCCACTACTGGAAACTCTCCTCAAGTGAGCAAGTTTCTCATTTTTAAGCAAGTGAAATTTTCACTTCTACCCCTATTTTTATTCAACTTTCCTACCACAACATTGAATAAATTTTCCAATATACTCAATGAAATACTGACTATTCATATATCATGCCAATATATGTATATAACATTAATCTATGAAAATAACATATTCAGTGACAACATCTGACAGAATGATCTGTTTCCTTACGTCCTTTTCCCTTCATTTTCTCTTCCTTTATTTTCCACTAAAAAGTTAGTGATTAGTATAAATCAAGGATCTGGTTTGCATAAAAATAAAACAAAAGTGATGTGTATGGTACAATGCTTTTTAAAATTGTACTATCAAGAAAAGTATCTTCAAATTGTTATTACTGTAAATCAACAAATAATTTTTATCTTAAGGGGAGCAAGAAGCTGCTAAAACTTTTAGTGAAAGCTGAGTTCTCTGGAAGTTTTCCATATTGTATGCTATATTATATATCATATTAATATATCTCCATATTGCATAATATAACTCCAGAATATTTAAAAAGGAACATAAGTAACAAGCAAAATGAAACAGAGAAGATCTCTACAACACAATTAACACTAATATTCATCAAATTCTTAATATGGCAGGCCCTTCTGTGACTACTTTCACTGTTGTCAGTTTGAAGCCTGGTTTGTGTTCCTGCCATGTCTTCATTAGTATCTTGATAAAAGTGTCAGGGAAATGCAAGGTCCCACTATTCTCTACCAGCTGTGATGATCACAACAGCTCCTCACACATCTTTATACAGTGGAAGTGCTGTATCAAGAAAGGTAACACTAAGTTTACACTATGTTGTGTCATACGAGAAGCAGTTTACAAAAAAAAAAGTTTTTGCAAACCTATATTAATATTTTATAGATAGCTAAATATCTGATGCCAAGTGTTAAGGCCTCATCAATTTATCTAAAAAGATACAGAAATATAAAGATATATTGTACATGTGAAACTTATTCCTTGGGAATCTTGAGAAAGACTAGTGATTATATTTCTCCTTTATCCCAACATACTATATATTTGTTATACATAAAATCATTTAGTCAAATAAAACAGAGGCAAGTAAAGAAGCAATCATACTATGAAGCAAATCCTTATGCAATTAAGGAAGTTAAGTATTGTGTTTATACTTCCACATTTTTCATAAAGGTGCAAAATACAGTTTTTATTACTGTTTTACACTGAAGACCAAAAGATAATTATTTTAGAACCACAGAATCTCTTGATTTCAGTTGATTTAGTTGAATAAATCTTCAAGAGTTGAGAGGCAAGAAAGATGAAACCATTTGAATGAACCAGTGAAAGAACAGATATTTTATTAGACTAGCTCATTCAACCAGAAAAGAAAACTAAAGAAATCTTCCTGGTAGTATGAACAAAATTATTTTTAAGATGCTTATCTGATAGGAGTATAGTTTTGTTTTGGTTAACTTCTGTGTAAGCCAAAGATAATCTTAAAAGTTTTTGGGTTTTTTTCCACACTGGTGGTGGTAAGAACACATATATAGGTTGTGATCATCATTATCTGCTGTATTTTCATTCATACTTTTCTCATATGCTTTTTACTTGGCCACATAACATTTTAAAGATAAAACATTTTGGCGAAATTTCTATGGTGGTATGAGATTATCACTTTTTGTTTGAAGCCCCATATCCTTGAGGATTTCTTGTTTGGTTGGTTTGTTTTGGTGGGGGTTTTTGTTAGTTTATTGTTTGGGGAGGCATAGAGAGGAGGATAGGGTTTCTTTGTTGCACAGAATTGGAAATGAGATGCTGGAGAACAGAACCACCAAAAGGGACCTGGTCAATGGCAAGTTGATCCTGAACCAGCAATGCCCTGGCAGCCAGGAGGGCCAACCCTGTCCTGGGGGGCACCAGGAACAGCATCACCAGCCAGGCAGGGCAGGGGATTGTCCTACTCTGCTCTGGGGTGGCCCCACCTCAAGTCATGGAGGCAGCTTTGGATGCCAAAATTTAAAGACATGAAGCTGTTAGTGTCCAAAGGAGGGCTGTGAAGATGATGAAGAGTTTAGAAGGGAAGCCATAAAAGTTGCACCTGAGGTTACTTGGTCTGCTCAGCCTAGGAAAGAGGAGACTGAGGGGAGAGCTCATTGCAGTCTACAACTTCCTTGTGAGGTGAAACAGAGGGGCAGGTACAGCTCTTCTCTCTGATGAGCAGGGACAGGATCTAAGGCCTGAAGCTGAGCGAGGGGAAGTTTAAGTTTGATATTGGGTAAAGGCTCTACATTGCGAGGGTGGCTGGGCACTGGAACAGCCTCCCCTGGAAAGTACAAGGGTTCAAAAAGCACTTGGAGAATGTTCTCGGGCACGTGGAGTCAATCTTTAGGCATGCTGTGCAGGACCAGGAGTTCTCTTTACTTGGTCCTTTTAAGTCACTTCAAAGTCTGGATATTTTATGATTCTATGATTTCCCTTGGCAAGGATGGGACACGTTTTACCCCTCCTGGCACATATATAAAATAGATACTCTGAGGGGTCCTATAGAACATGTATCCAGTTACTCTAATTCTTGGTGATCTGAGGGAAAGTGTTAAGTACTTTATCTTTATACTTAGAGCTACTTTTTGAATATTTTAAGATGTCAGTGAACTGTATCAGCATTTATTTTCACTTAAATCACAGAAATCAATAGTACCTTTGTTGATTAGATTTGGACTTCTATTAACCTTTTGACTCGATAATTATCAAATCTAGAATTAAACCTTATCACACTATATGTATATATTTTAGAATTAATATTTTTATTGCTGCTTATTTGCAATGCAGCAATGCCTAAAATTGTGAAACATTTCCCTCAGAATATTGAGCGGTGTCCTAAAAATAATAATAATAAAAAAATGCAAATTAACAAGGCCATCGATCAAACAAAAATACCACACTCCTGTCTTAGAACATGAAAATTTAAATAAGGAAATGTATTTCCTGCAGTTCTTAGAGTAACATGAGCTCTAACAGCTAAACTAAGATATAAATAAAAGGTAACTGCTGTACAGCCTCTGATCCTTCCATAAAAGATCACCCATACAACTGATGAAGCATGTCATACATAAAAATATATTTTCATTTTCTTAATTATTATAAGAGTCAATGAAATTATTGAAGTATTGATGTAACCAGCATAATGAAAATTTTCATAAGGAAAACCCACTTGTATGTTTAAAGCAAATCAAGATCAAAATGATTTATTGATTTATTAATGATTCATAATTAGCAGTCAATCAGTGATCCATTTAGGATTGATATTAGCAGTGCAATATAGAAATCTCCATGTTAGGGGCTTAAAAAATGCTAAGAAACACTCCTTACAGGCAATTCCAAAATAATGCATCCTCACACCCATGCAAATATAGAACTGCATGCACATTGTCTCATAGACAGTGTGGGGTACAGCCACAAATGCCCCCTTTCCTGAGCACACAGGTTATCCCACTAGCACACACCACCTGTGGGAGATGTGATGTTCCATCTCTGTGTGTACCTGTGCTGTTCCCCAGTGAGGACATATTCACCCACAGACGACAGAATCCAAGCTGTCACAGCTGTCACAGCATCCGCTGGCTCTGGCTGGCCAAGGCAGAGGCCCTGATGTCCAGGTTGAGTTCCAGCAGTGCATAAGGGGATTTTGAAAAGTGGTCTTTGCACTCCTAGGTCTCTTCCTCACAAATTTTACAAATTAAAATTTTGCACATTCTCATGTCACTTCTATATAGCTTTTCCAGCTCAATCACTCTTAATGTTTAAAGTCTCAATATCATACTCAGACTACTCTAGACTGTCTGATAGTCATCTTCACCTTTAAGTGGATCACTTTGGGCAAAGGTGCCCTCAGGAAGTTTAGCCACTACTCACAAACATGTCTGAACAGCTGCCAGGCAAAAGGTGGTCAGTGGAAGAATCCCACAGTAGCAACCAGCATTACATCTGAGAAATTGATTCCATCCACCTCACAGTATCAGGAAAGAAACTGAAACCTTAAAGATTCACTTATGTTCAAAGTCAGCAAGAGATTTATTTTAAGGTACAGCCAAAGAAAAATGAAAAAAATGCTACAGTTGTCAAGACAGACACAACTGGCACCATCACCAGTCCCTTATTAAAAACTTCTCATGCCTTCTTTCTGCAGACTTCTCTCAGGCAGGTCCACAGGGTACTGAGTCCTTTTGTCACAGGTAGCACCACACAGCACTGATGCCTTCCTTCTGCATGACTGACTAAACCCCAGTCTGTCCCTCACCTGGCCACCTAACCTTGTCTGTCCCTCACAGAGCATCTTCTTACCTTGTCTGTCCCTTGCACGACCACATGTCCCTTACCTCCTCACAGCCAGCAGACTCTAATGCTCCAGCTCCAGCTGACTGATGACTAACTAACTCACTCTTTTATTATATCCATCTTCATTGGACAGGCAAGGCTCTCCCCATTTCTTGGTAATCAGTACAGCTGTAATTCATTGAGGAAAATTGCCTTCTGCACTATCCTTACAAATTATCTTCTCACCCAAAAATACCAGTACTATTCTCTTCCTATTATTCATGATCAAATCCTGAAGATCTCTCTCAGTAAGATCTTGCTTAAACACTGATCTAGCTTGAAAGGAAAGAATGACAAAGGGATCCCCATAGCTTCTTCCTGTGACAGTCTTTCAGACAGAGACCATAAACCTATCACCACTTCCAAATTTTCTGATCATTTTTTTACCCTTGCTGTTAGTTGATACTAACATGTTGTCATGTTAGTCATATTGTAGTAACAACCAACTTGGATAAACTTCATGTGTTTTATCCTAAATCCAAGTTGTCTCAAAAATTCAGATATTCAGTTTAATCATCCACACACTGAGAAAAAAAACATTTGGGGCTTACTTATCAAAAAAAAAAAAAAAAGAAAAGAAAAAAAGGAAAAAAAAAAAAAGATTGTGTTAAATAAACCCTAAGTCCCTTTACAATTCATATATGCATACTTCCTGAGAATGAATAAAGGAAAAATGATCAATTTTTTTTGTTTGTCCATTTATTTTACTGAAAATAATAAAAGATTTTCAACCCCATAGAAAATTATTGGTACAAAAATGTTCAAGACAAACAATCAGTCACACAGATAAAGCATTTATTCTGTCTGACATGCAGCACTACCAACAAAAATTTAGGACTACCCAGAGGTCAAATTTGGAGAATCTATATGTAACTGAAGAAGAACTATTAATCACATAGGAGTATACTTCTTTACTTTTTCTCCTTATATCTGTTTCCAAGTACTCTTCAATCTTTCCAATAAGTTGTAAGCATATACCAATAAATTATATGACACACATGATTGCAGCATTACTATAATAACAGCAGCTATCTTTATAAAAGTGTATTGGGGCAGAATGGGGATTAGCAGTTGGATACAGAACCTTTATTAAAGTTATGTACACTAGTAGCTTAATCTTACAATCTTAATCTTGATGTTACAAAAGAGTAACAGTAAGAACAGAAAGAAGTTTCATTTACAGAGCTGAGAATCTAAGAGCTAGATACAAAATTAAATAAGTTAATGAATAGGCATTGGTATGAACAGAGAACAGAAAGCACTAAAAAAAGTATATTAAGAAACTTCAAGACCTACTTCAGGTCCTGAGTGTAGCAGAGACATCTGAAATAAATCAGAAAACATATACATAGAAAACAGATTTTATTCTGAATACTAGTGAAAATATTTATTAAATTATGATGATGACAGAATGTATTTAGTAGAAGAAAAGCACTCATTAAATATTTCTATATAAGTCAGGTTTCTACATGTAGAAGTTTAGAGTGGTCTCTTCTAAAGTGTATCTGATACACCTTTTAGATAAAGAACTGACTATTTGGTCTTGCAGAATTCAGGTTAAAAAATAAAAGTTAACAGTAAATTTAAGTTCTGTAAACTTTCTTAAATTAAGTTCTGTAAAAAGGGACCTTATGATGAGATTTCTGTGAAAAGTTCTATGATAGCAGCATTTTTCATTTACAACTCTACAAGCCTCATTAGAATTGTCAGTTTTATGTAATGGAGATTCTGTGATTAGAGACTAGATTGCAGTGGTTATGGCAATATTGGCATGTAAGTTTATTTCTTTTCCATCTGAGTGTAATTTTTAACTTGTGGTGGGTGATTAAATAGGTAATGTTGCTATGCACTCATAAAAAGCATGAAATGCTTCCTTACTTCCAAGATGCTTAAATAAGTTAAAGCAGCTGATTATAATACATTTATGCATAAATTTGGCTGCAACTGCCAAATTCTGAAAAAACCTTCATGATACAAACGAGTAACTTCTAGTCACCTCCTTCAGGATATTGTCTGATACCAAATTGGTCAGGAAATATAGTAAGAAATTCTAAATGTTGTTGCCTATAATGCTTTATCATCCTGGCTGCAGACAATAAAGGATGATCCAATATGCTGCAACTGATATAAGGAGCTTTTTGGTTGACAGCTGGTCCAAATGTCATTTGCAATTATGCACTTTTTCATGTATTGCAAACTGTAAAGCAGTTTTTGTTTTACACACACAATGTGTTTTAGATTTGTGGCCTTTTAATGTTTGAAAAATATTCTTACAGTGGTGTAGTGAGATGTATTGTGGTTTCAAATGCTACATAAGCTTAGTTAACCCTACATGTTCATATACTGTGTATGGCAGTAAATCAAAAGATAGCATCCCTATAAGTTTCTTCTTTTTCCCAAATTACCTTATCCTTGCTATCTTATCCTATGTGGCATCTCATCCTACTCCACTTTTCTCTCTTTTCCCTTCCCTTCCCTTCCCTTCCCTTCCCTTCCCTTCCCTTCCCTTCCCTTCCCTTCCCTTCCCTTCCCTTCCCTTCCCTTCCCTTCCCTTCCCTTCCCTTCCCTTCCCTTCCCTTCCCTTCCCTTCCCTTCCCTTCCCTTCCCTTCCCTTCCCTTCCCTTCCCTTCCCTTCCCTTCCCTTCCCTTCCCTTCCCTTCCCTTCCCTTCCCTTCCCTTCCCTTCCCTTCCCTTCCCTTCCCTTCCCTCTCTCTGACATTACACTCAGTTACTTTAACATTCTTTGTCTATAAATTGGTCCTATCAACCTTTTTGTTTTACACAAAAGACTTAACTTTTTATTCTATTAAATTTTACAGAATTTAATGTGTAAAATTCAACCTCATAAAAATGTACTTTGAGGACTGATTATCTGAACATATTCTACCACTCATGTAGGAAATGTTGCCTACATTTTAATTACTTTTTTGTGGCTGTATGTTTGTTTTGTCTTAGAGTGTTTGTACTTTATAATCTGATATTCTCACTCTGATGAAGTAATTACAATGGATAAGGATCAGTGTAACAGTTTGTAACACACAGGCAGATTTGGAATAAAAGGACTTCGCAGATCAGAATACAGATGTAAATTTCATAAGAATCCAGTGTTTTTGAGCTCAGTTACAAGACTGATGTATTGCTCTTCTAGTTACCTATAAATATATGTATTTTGACAGTTTTTAAAGAAGAAGTCACTCTTTCATCTTGATCCATTGTGGAATAGGAAATAAGTAGGAAATTTATTCACTGAGTTATATCAAGGCTCCCACTGAGGACTGCCCCTTACATGCTGATAATTTTAAGGTCTCTTCTTGTCCACAAAACCCTCCTAGTGGGAAAGTGGAGAAGTTAGCTTTCCCAGGTCAGGCTGTGCACTCTAAGTTGTTGAGAATATGATGTCAAAGCAGACAGGCTTAAAGATGAGTATAAAGGAAATAAATCATAAACAGTTTAAGCTTCATACTGGAACAGACTTGATGTCATTAATCATTCAGTCAACAGACATTTAAAAACATTCAAGGTTTGAATGAATAACTAATGCCAAGCACTGCATGTGTGCCAGACGCTCTGGTATCCATCCTGTAGCAGAAAAATTATGGAGCAGAATTCTAGTGGAGCAGAATACAAGTGGAATCCAGTACAGTAGCTGAAAAGTTTAACTTAGGGTGCCCACACTTATGTTTTCATTTTGTTTGCTTGTTTGTTTTTTGAAGAACAAAATCAAGATTATATGCATGCAAGATGCATGCAAGGTAGAGAAGGGAATTATTTGAAAGAGAGAATACAGTCACATTGGACCTGCACACCATTCCAGCACAATATAAGAACTACACAGAACATTCATACTACAAAGAGAACAAGACATAAGAAAAAAAATTGAAATAGAAGCCTCCTTGTAGTATGTAAAGCTATTAAAATACAGAGATGTATTAATTCTGAAGGAATTTCTACAAAGATTATTATAGAGGATCTACTAAAAATAAAACTGTTGAAAAGAAATCAACAGTTTAGTTCTCCATTACCTATGATCAGGAACATACTATTTCTTTCCTGTAAATAAAATATTTTTTATCTACTATATATGCTGTCATACTGAACCATGCAACATAATAATACTACCTGTAAATTATGTAGAGTTTACTGTCCCACAGTGGAGGCATAGAACAAAATTTGAGGGGCCAGAGATCTCTCTGCATATGCATTGGTTTTTGTGGCAAGGCTTTGGTAAAGGGGTGCCTACAGGACTGTCTTCTGTGAGAAGTTCCTGGAAGCTTCCCCAGTGTCTGACAGAGCCAATACCTGCTGGCTCCAGGACAGACTCACTGCTGGCCAAGGATAAGCTCATCAGTGATGATGGTAGCACCTCTAGGAAAATATATTTAAGAAGGGGGAAAAGTTTCTGCAAAATGTGCACCCAGAAGATAAGAGTGAGAATGCAGCCCCAAAGGTCAGGGGGTAATGACGGGCGGGAGGTGCTCCAGGTCTGTAGCAGGGATTTCCCTGCAGCCTGTGTCATAGAACATGGTGAGGTACCTGTGACTCTGTAGCCCGTGGAGTTCCATGGTGGAGCAGAGATCCACCTGCAGACCCTGGAGGAACCTACACCCAAACAGGTGTATGTGCCCAAAGGAGGCTGTGGCCCCATGGAAAGCCTGTGCTGGAGCAGGCTCCTGGCAGGACCTGCAGACCCATGGAGAGATGGGCTTATTCTGGGGCAGATTTGCTGAAAGGACTTGTGAGCCCGCAGAGAATCAGTTGTAGAGCACCTGGTTCCTAAAGGACTGCAGCCCACTGAAGGGATCCATGCTGGAGCAGTTCATTAAGAACTATGCCCATGAGAAAGACTCACATTGGAGAAGTTAAGGAAGGATCCTCTGGAAAGGACCCCACACTGGAGCTGGAGAACAGAGTGAGAAGGAAAGAACAGCAAACACATCTGACAAACTGACCAAAAACCCATTCTGTGCACCACTTTGGTGGGAGGAGGTACAGAAATCAGGAATAAAGTTGAGCTCAAGAAGCAGGGAGGGGTGGGCAGGAAAGTATTTCTAAGATTGGCTTAGCTATGCACATGAGAAAAGTCTAAAGCATGTAGAGCACAAGTTGTATAAAATGTTTTACAGAATCAAGATAAAAGACTAGAGAGGCAGTCAAATGAAAATGTAAGCAAAATCTGGCCTTAGAAATTGTCTCAGTAAATGACTGATCTGAGATAAAACCATGAGTAATGTACATACATATAAGCATATATACATGCAATAAGAGGACTAACTCCAGTCAATAAAAAGGAAACTGCAAGATGGATACAAGCACATTATTATAAAACAAATAACTAGTAAAAGGTGTGACCAAGCAACTAAAGAATCAACTAGTTCTTGAAAGAATATGTGGTCTAATACATAGAAACGGTGGCAAAGGTCATACCTTGAGTATGAACATCTCTTCTTCTCAGTACTTGGCAACTATTACATAAAAGAGAAATGCAAATGCACACTAACAGAAACACTATAGGAGAAACACAGAGAGTGTTTGGTGGAGGTACCAGAAAGTTATTCTAAGTACAAAAATTGAAATATAAACATTCTGATTTTTGTAAGCAGTACCTAGGAATTTTACTGCCTTTCCTAATAAAAGGAGATAATTTTAAGTGGCAATAATGTACTTCTGAACAAAGCTTCCTGGCTCACAACTTCCCATCTGCTTTGTAGCTTTTCTGTTACCCTGCAGAGCTTTGTTTCTGGAACCACTTTTCCTTCTTACCTCTTTCTTTTTTATATTTCTTTCAAAGCAAATAACTGTGATGAATATTCTTGTGTTAGTAATTCCACGTACGGAAAATTCTTTTCTTTTCTGGCTTTAGCTTTGAACTACTGTTTCCTTTGTAAAGATGAAATTCCTTCTTTCAAAATATGACAGGGATACAAAGTTCCTCATTCCCTTTGCTTAGCCTGAGTGAGGGCAGATGACCTCCTCATCCCTTTTAAAATGTTATTTGTGTTTTCAAGTATCACCTTCCCTCTGAAGAGTATCTTCCTTGTCTTCTGCAATAGTAATTTTTTTCAGAATACAGACTGAGTACCTCCCTATATCAATTTTATTCAATGGCAAAATTTAAATATACTTTCTTGAGGTCAGGATCTTCCTCTAAACAGGTGGAACACAGTTCAAGGGTTGAGATGATAATAAATGCCACCTTAATTGTCATATTTTACTTCTGTAGATCTACAGAAGAATAAGCTGATACTTGAAATGTTGCAAGGGTATGGCAGGAATGTTTCTAAAACTCTGTTCAAAATATGCTCAATGACAGTTGCAAGAAGACTTCTGAGCATAGGATGATGTAATGTGCATAGGTATAATCCTTATGGCACCTTCTGTTCCATTAGGTGTCTGAATTTCATTTAAGCAGACATCCTGTCTATAGGTCAGCCTTGAACATTTCACTGCACTTTCACATGCACTCGATCATTTGAGTCCTTAGAAATACATTTCCATCAGCCCTTATACTGCTCAGATTTAAGGTCAATACCACTTCTCCAGTGACTTTGCCATTTCCCCTAAGACAGATCTGCATATCTCTGCATGATCAGAGATACTCTATTTGCTCAACATGATGAACTATGGAGGAAAAACTGCTTAACCAAGCAACAGGCATCCCTGGATGTGATAAAAACCTGACCTACCATTTAAGACTCAGAACAAGGAGGGAGAGATCTGGTAGGATTAGATATGCCAAAGGGAAAGTAACTTGTGTAGATTCACAGTCACTCATGAATGTGGTTTAGGCCCTGACCAGATCAGTGTTTAAATTAGGACCTGGGCATTTTCTTAGAGAAGGGTTAGCAGGCACAGAACTAACCTCACATTGAGTAGCCACAATTGCTACTAGTCATGTGAAGCTTCATTGTTCCCCTCTTACAGGTTAACATCAAATTTTAATCACAGGTACCTTTAGTTAATCTATTCACATTTTAATTAGAAGGAAAACAGATAGGTGCTTGAACACATAGGCCTAGTGGGAAGCATAAAGAATTTATTTTAGACTAGGGCCTGTCTCAGCTCTTTCTCCATCTCAGGATTTCTGCTGAGAATGCAGGAAGAACCTCATAAAGCTTAGACATGCTGCCTTTCTCAACTGAAAGTGATGAATAATACAACTGTTACTGCCTGGAATTCCCATGTGCTCAGCTTAACATAAATAATGATATGGGAGCTATACTATCAGACCTAATGTCCACCAGACCAATTATCTTGATTCTGCCATTTATCAGAAAAAATGCATAGTAGGTAAAAGAGTGAGCTGCCACAAGCACTGGAGTCCTGAATCCAGTCCTATTCTAAAACCTTTTAAAGAAAATAAATATCATTACTTGCATTGCCACCCACTTGTATGGCTTTTGCTGAAGTACAAACTGTTTAAAAACCACTTTTCTCCTTTTGTTTGCATGCCTCAGGGAAATGATAAAAGCATTTTAAAAGCATGTGACTTTTGGACACAGAAGCATCAAGAACTAGTACACCATCCAGGAAAGTCCAGGAAAACAGCAAACTCTGACTAGAGATCTACTGTCAAGAAAGTCTATCTCTCCCAGTGATTCACCAGTAGTTAATAGCTATTTGTACTTTGTGCATTCCAGAAAAGCAAGCTTGGCAACAGTATCCCATTAAAAATTTTTGGTGTGTTTGGGTTTTTCCCTCAGTTTCTTTTTGTCTTGCTAAATATCATTGATATTTTAAACCTGTGCATACTTATGACACTACAGAATAATGAGTGCCCATAAAACAAACAAACAAACAAACAAACAAACAAACAATTCAGGATTATACAAGTTCAGTCTAATCTTTTGCTTAAATTCCTCCATTAAAAAAAATATACTTACAGAGCGTTTCAGGCCATTTAATTACATCATCATTGATCAACACTTTAATGAAAATTATCTGTGATGGCTCTGCATAAGAATGTGAAAGGATAGAACCACCAAGTGGTTCTAACCAAGTCAGGATAAGGATTTAACCCTGTTTCTTTCTTTAAGAGCACCAGCAGATATGAAAAGAAAACTATAAAGGGATATCTGTCCCACTTTAACCTATAATCACTTTCAAGAAACAATCATCATGCTTATAAATAGGGATACCTCTACTCAATTAGTCTCCTTTTAATTTCATTCATATTTTTTAGACTTAAGACACTATAAACATATGGAATACATGCAATGTGAAAGAAAACTTTTTACTTTATTTCTCTTCCTATAAATTTCATAGTGAGTGTACTGGTTCTTGCATTTGACAAAATACTGACTGTTGCTTCTTCAAATTCTTTAAAGTGTTCTTGATTTGGCAGACCAGCATCACATCTCCTTCGCACTCATCTCTTTGATTTTCAGGCTACCCCCTCTAATCTTAACTTAATCTTTGCTTATCCTATGTTTCCAGTTATCTACTTTACCCTCTTTGCCTTTTGCAGTTTCATTGTCTGTCCTTGGGTGATCTTGGGAGATGGAATAATCAGAATTACATTTTCTATTTAGCATGTTATTACATTATGGGCTTATATAGGGAAAGAAAGTGGTTTTTCCCAGTGTACATAGAGTGATGCATGGTGGACCAAATTTTCACAACATTATCTCTTTATGTCAGAATAAAAGAGAGGAAATTAAATACCTGGTAACTATAAGAGTAAGTTCTTACCTAGTTTTTATTAGATCTTGGGATTTTAAAAACAGAATTTCTTGTGAAATAGAGTTGAGGCCAAGAAGTTAATGGGAAATACAAAACTGTCTGGTCTTTTTACTCACAAGCAGAATCTATTTAATAAGCAAAGTAACATTCACTGACCTGAATGCGCACAGAAAAAAAAATGCAGGAATTTACTTTCTCCATGGGGTCCATGGTAAAAAAGAGCAAAATACAGGGAAACCTATATCCATAACTAAGAATATATGAATTAAAGAGACTAAAGTGAACCATTTGAATAGAACTGACCTACAGCTGCCCATTCCAACCTCTGGTGAGCTGTTATAGAGTCCATAACTATCAGAAGACATTTCTATTTTCTCTAGAAGTGAATATATGAATACATAATATTCATAAAAATCATAAATAGAAATGTATAAAAATATAGTGAATATTTTATGAGGTGTATTACTATATTACACATTCTATATATAATACATTACATATATTATTATATTATTTTTCAACAATATTTATTATATTTGCATAATAAGCTCCTGTATATCCAAACAACACATTTTCAGGCTTGTAGATTTTCATGCAATGTTTTGCTCTTAATGTATGTAAGATATAGCTGTAAAATTCTTCTAATGATCAATAAACTTGTTTAAACCTCCAGTACTGACTGTGCTGTGGCAGCTTCCTTGCTTTCCAGCTGGTGGAAATCTCAGCTGGCAATATCCTTCTTGGTTCAGTGTGTTCTTTCTCTTTGGGTGTATGTTGCCAAGATTGATGCTGGCATTTGAGTTTTCTCTGCTTAGTGCAGGACGGAAATGAGATTAAGAAAGATTTCATAGAGGGGTGTAATGTCTTGCTAGGAATGGATTTTACTGTTCCCAAGAAAAAATTAGCCCAGCAACCAGATATGAATCAAAATAAACTAGCTTGACTGGAAGGTTCCAAGTTCAGTTTTATAAGATATTAATTCCATGTTTTCTTAATTTTTTATCATGTTGGGGTTTACGTTGAAATTTTTCTTGATTGATGTGATAAACTCAGGATATACTTTTTTTAGGATTTCCATCCAAAACTTTAAAAAGAATGAAGGAAGAAAGAAATATAGAAATAAGAAAAAATATGGAAAATGAATGGAAAGACGGAAAGAAGGAGAGTATATTTAATCGTGCTGCTGTTTGGGTGAACATCTACAACATTTACTGTGTAAACAATTATTGGATATGTTACATGCTATAAAGCCATGTTAAACACTATGTTTTAGTGTAGGTTTAATTTCTGAAGTAATTTGTCATATCTGACATAGGTCAGAAAGCTGGAAGTCTCTTTTCAAGTCATGTTCCGAAGTTTTCAGGTTGATGATAGAGCACAAAGCACAGAATATTTTGATTTCTTCTGGACCTGTTTGTTGTGTCTTTGCTTGCTTCCTTGAAAAATATCAGCCCCTGCAACAAACGTATTAGCATAGTAATTGTAAATTTTTCTTTTTTTCATGTTTTTCTCTTCTTATAGTCACGCACATTCAGGATTTGTCCCATGTCTCTTAAACAAATCTCTGTGAAAACCTAAATTAAGAAAAAAAATTGCTTTGAAATTAATTGCATGTACCAGAAATCAATGGAATATGTCTGTCAAGTTTTACGTTTGATTTCTTTTACATATGTACTATTTTTCTTTTTACCCTTTTGTGTCCTCTCTGATAGGGAATTACACATTGCCTCCACTCTACCTGGAGGGTCAAGAGAGCAGTAACAATGAACCAGTGACAGGCTGAAGGTTTAAGCAACTGAAATTTGGCTGTGACCTTCATGGAAAAGCTGAGTCCTCCCACAGCACAGAGAGAAGCAATAAAGGAGTACAGGTTAGGGTAGTGAATTGTTTAATGAAGCCCATGAAATATAGCTTGAGGTTTCAGGGAATCAGGTTTTCCAGGGGAGAAAATAGAAAAGCATAAATGCAAATAATCAAAACCATTTTTAAATATAATCTGCCACGCCCTCAACCCTTTGCAATATATGTTGTATCTGTGGGTATACAGGAGCAACATTTTTGAAAGTTATTGGCAAGTGTTTTCAGATGTTCTTAAAAACTTAGATATTGTTTTGATCCTAATAAGTAATAGACAGTGTCTGCACAGATCTTTAGGTAACATAGCTAAGTCATGATGGAGTCTGAAGCCAACATCACAAAAAGTATTTACTTGAGGATTTTGGGGTCTTTGTTTCCTTACCCCAACAGCTCAGCAATCACAGGCTGGGGGCAATAAACACCAGGAGATTCTGGCTCACCCCCGTGGATTGATTTTCTGCCACACAGTGTCTTAAATAACATGGTTAAACCACTCAGATGACTTCAGTCTTATTGTCAATTGTTCAGTGTTCAAGATATTACTGAAGCCATTCTACTGCAAGTGCAAAGTTATAGATTAAAGTCCTTTTAGCAAACATTTTTGCTGTGTGTTTTGGATGTTCATGTCCAGGTTTTGACTGTGTGGAGAGTGCAGTTCTCTCTCTGAGAGGACAGGAGCTGCCCTGTGCCAGACACAGGGACAAGGCTGAGCCCCGCAGCCATGCTGGTGGTTCATCTAATGATAACACAATCAAGAAATGTCCAAAACACCAGAGAGCAGAGAGGAAAGGAAGTATTAGACAAAACAGAGAAAACACCAAAGTCAGGGAAGAAGGGGAAGGAGGTGTCCAGGCACCAGAGCAGAAGTGGCCCTGTGGAAGCAGGTCGATACAATAGGAAGTGCATCTGGTGAAAAGCCCACTCCAGAGCAACATTATCCTGAAGGACATGGGAAGGATTCACATTGCAACAGGAAAAAGTGTGAAGAAGTGACATAAAGACTAATCAAAAAGTGGAGGCAGGGGTAAGGTGTTCTTTTAATTTGTCTCTATTTTCCACCAAAAATGTCTATTTAATTTGAAAATTAATCACCTAACTCCCCTAAATCAAGTCTGTTTTGCCAAGGATAGTAATTTCTTACTAATCCATCTGTCTTTATCTTGAAACTCATGATGTTTTAGTTCTTATTTTCTCTCCTTGTCCTGTGGAGAAGGATGTGTGAGAGAGCAGCTGAGTGGGGATTTGGTAGCTGATGCACCTTGTAAGCAAGACTGAAAGTTCTGACAAATATGACTTACATATGTATCTGTATAATTGGAAGCTAAATACCCATCACAAAACTCCAGGAAGGTGTGCAAGCACATTTTTACAAGAAATTCTAAGTATTCTTTTTAAGTTCAGTTATTATTTATAGATGTCCAAGAAGAGGCATCAGGATTTTTATTTTGATAGGGAATCAGATTTTTCATCCCAGCTCTATTATTCAGTGTTTTTGATTTTGACTTTGACTTTTTTTGGATTAGTGATTGAGTATCTAGAAGACTTTTGTTCTTAGTTTTGTGATAAACATTTCTATAGTCATGGGACACATCACATTACTGAGGGCCATTAAACATATGATGCCTTTAAAAATGGATTTTCATTGCAAAACTCATATCTCTCTACATTAGTGAGAACAAGCAATATAACTATCTAAACAGTTAATAGTGAAAGCTCAATAATAGAAATTGCTTTCACTGTCATTTAAATTTATTCAACCCTTCCCGTAATGCCTCTCTGTTTTTTGGTTTTTTTTTTTACCAAAAAGTAAAGAAGTTCAGAGTTACAGTAATATCCCTGAGCTTCTACCAATATGCTGTTTATAAGTAATGGCTTCCATTTCCAGTCCCCAGAATTTTTTCCTATGCTATGAATCTGAAAATAGACAATGGAAACCTGTTGTTCCTATAGAGCTACAAATTACTTCACACATGAGAACAACATTTGCTGTGGAACAGCATTTTTGTTCTTCATGATACACACACATCCTATATTCTATAAATATTCTATGAAATTTGGGTTACTCCCACTTGATTCCATCGTTTTTGTTAATGGGGTCTTGTAATTGTCTTCAAATTTGGCTAAATATATATAGTACAGTGGGAAGTTACAAAATCCTCAAGTGAAAAAATGTTTGGTTACTATCTACTATTACTATTGCTATTACTATTACTATTGCTATTACTATTACTATTACTATTACTATTACTATTACTATTATTTTACTATTACTATTACTATTACTATTATTATTATTACTATTACTATTATTTCCTGGTTTTAATTATCTATTCCATTAAGAAAACTGTTCACATGTATGCCTTCATATACTACATTCACACAAATGTGTGCACAAAGAAAAATGTCCATTACAATCAGGGTTCTGTCTATTAGATCTTTCAATATGAACTGTTCGGTTCTTTGTGGAATATTAGTAATATGTCCTACCAGTTATTTTGATAGATAAATTTCATTTGCAAGTTTTTTCAAAAATATTTTCTTTGTTTGAATATCTATCTAAATAGAAAGCATTTATATTTTTCTTATTGTTACTATAATTATTAATATTACTTATTACTATTACTATTCTTAAATTTTTTTAGTATTGCAAAACACACAGCATATATTGATCAGGAATACAGTTTCTGTTTTAGAGTATTTTGCATTTTTTTCATTTGAATATATTCCCAAATCGTTCAAAGTATCTCTTTCATTGTCCCTAATTGTCACACGAATATTAATTAATGAACTAATATAATAACATGATATGTTGCTACAAAAAAAAGCATTATAAAATACCAAGTTCTTTTCAGTACAGTGTTCCCCTGGCAAGATCCATTTTAAATGGAAGAGAAAGAATAGATTTAAAACAGAAAAAATAAAAACGAGAGAGTTGTCTTATATATACAGAAAATAATTTTGTAAATGTCATGTATCACTTTCAGAAGTGATTGGATTAATCTTTTAGTTCTGGAGCTGAAATATCCTTTTAATGAACTTTGAGTGATGAAAGTCAACTTGGTTTAAGTTTTGGCAATACAGGAATAAGACAGTACTGCTGATAAAAAAGAAGTAAGCAGGAAGCAGTTCAGTAATTTTTTTTTTAAAGATAAGGTACAAGAACCTGTATAATCTGTAAAGTGCACATTTTATTAGTTAATTTGGTTTAAATATCTGAAAAAAACTTGTATCTCCCAAGGGCTTGTACCTCTGCATAAATTAAATATAACAAATCTACTTCAGAGCCTGGTTTGGACAGTATTGGTATTAAAAAAAAAAAAAAAAAAAGATAAAGACTAAAAGCCTATTCAGCATGCAGTCACATTTCTATTCCATACACGTCTGCAAAGTCTTATAAAATTCTATTACAAGGCTATCAAATTTAATCAGCTAGTCAGTTTTTAGCCAAAGTCTTGCACTCCCTACATCTTAAACCTGCCATACTAATACAAAACAGGCACTAGCTGTTTCCATTTTTTAAATCTTATTTTGATCACATAAAGAAGTAAAGCAAAAGATTGCCTTAAGCCAGGCTGGTTTTCTTGCTTGTCATAAAAGCGACCATTTCCTTCCAATCTTCCTCTTCTTCACAGCTCTGTCATTGCAATACATTGAGACTACGTGAACATGTGGAAAAGCACACATGGCTTGGTGCTTCAATGGAGGGATTCAGGCTCTCTAGAAGGAAAGGCTTGGGAAGGTGACAAGAGAGATTTGTCCTTTATGTGAAACAACTGCATTACATGAAGGTCTACTTCTATGATTTGCCCAGGAACTGGTCAAGAACTTATGGGTAAAAACTAGCAGGCAGCCCAGTACAGGTGCTTATGTAGTCAGAATCCAGTACAGACCTCCTGATCAGGAAGTAGATATGGCCTCACATTCACAGGGCCTGCTTCTTATGAGGGATTTCAAACACCCTAACATATGCTAGACAGACATACAGCAGGACTCAGGTAATTTGAAAGACTTTTATGATGTGTTGAAGACAACTTTCTGGTCCAGATAACTGAAGAACCAGCAAAGAAAGGTGCTCTGCTGGATCGGACACTTATGAACTAGAAAGAGCTGTTCAAGGATGTGAAAGTTAGGGTAGCCCTTAGCTACAGTAGCCAGAAAATGATGTTTTGAATCCTAAGAGGAGATATCTTAAGCTTAGTCCTTGGGAAGGTGATGGAGAAAATCTACCTGGAATCTAATTCCAAAACATGAAGGACAAGAAGGTGGTCAAGAGTAGGCAGCATGGGTATATGAAGGAAAAATCATACTTCAACAACCTCAGTAATTTGATGGTTTGATAGGGGAGAGCAGTTCATGCAATTTAACCTCATCTTAGCAAAATGCTCATCATGATTTGTAATAAACTTCTCATAGAGAAGCTAACAAAGATAAGGAGACAGTGAGGTGAATTGAAAACCCACTGAACAGTTAAGTCTGCAGAATTATGCTGAGCAGTAAAGGGTTCAGTTGGAGTCTTGTCACTGGTGGTGTACCCCAGGGGTCAATACACCGTTGCAACTTTTCACTGAGACCTGGAGGAGGAGATGGAGTGCCCCTTCAGCAGTTTCAAAAATACAGAATTGAGGGAACCGGCTGGTACACCACATTGTTGTGCTGCCATATAGAGCAGCAACCTGCTTGTTATGTTGCACAGACAAAAATGAATCACATAAAGTTCAGCAAGAGGAAATGCAAAGTTCTGCCCGTCAGAAGAAATAGACACAGACACCTGTACATATTGAATAGATTATGGCCAATTGTTGGAGAATTTTGGGACAGTCCCTTTTAGGGGAAAATAACAAAACATCCACCACTAACGTGTCTTAACTGCCTCTTTCAGTCATACTCCATGGCTCTAAGATAGTAAACATCTTCCAGGCATTGTGTGCACTGGTGCAACATAAATAATAAAAAAAATATGGTAAAGATATTGCCATGTCCCAAACTGTTCATGCCAAACTTAGTAGATACACTAGGCAAAGACAGCAGATCATCCCACCATCACTATGCAAATGATGTAAGATTTGAAACTGACTTCATTCCATTTGGATCAGTGTTCTTCTCACTGATGTCCAACTGAGACATATATTTTTAAAACAACACCAGAAGGAAACTTGGACGTAATAATAGTTTTCCACATACTTAGTCAAGAGGAAAAGAGAAGGAACCAGATGCAGAGTTTCTGGAGGTAGAAGAACTTATGGAATTCATTTGTTCCTCCTTTCTGTGTCATATAAGGCTGTGTCCTATAAGGCTGCTATTTAAGGCGTCTTTCCCACATGATGTATTAGCAAAAGTATGTAGTCACTGACAGTGAGGGATGACAACAAAGTGTATTAAACTTGTAGGAGTACTGCATAACTGAGCTCAGAAGTGCAGCATGCATTTTTTTCAAGCAATACCATTCTAATAGTTGATTTGATTGAACCCGATCTAATTACATCCAGTGTGCCAGTGCATTTGTGTGAAGAATGCAGTCTTTAGCTAATTATTCAAGGAAGTCCATACTAAAGCAGTCAGGACACCAAAGGAGAAAGCTTGGGCTGGAAAAAACAATCAGTTTCAGCAGCTGTGCAAGACAAGAAGCCATTCTTTTTATTTCAGAAATTTTAAATTATGAGCTGCTCAAGGATGCAGAGACGAAATAAACAAGCTAAGAGGAAAAGACAGAAGAAGGAAGGAAGAAAAAGTTTGGTGTTCTAGAATAGTGAAATTGGAAAGTATGTATTGTTAACTGCTAGGCACTCAAATCTAGGAAATCTAGCAAATAAACTTATACAACAGCTGTGCCTAATCTTATCATTTCTGTTGCTATCCAGATTAAATTTAAAACTACATGTTATCACATACTAAAGCATTTCCACCCATACTTTAATAATATGTACATCTGAAGGTGGTGTCTCATATAATGCAATAATGTGTGGTCTGGAGGCAGAGAAAATGAAATTGAAACATTCTGTGTTCTCAAAATAAATTTCAAATGAAACCTGAATACTCCGAGAGTCAGCAACAAAGAAGATTTATTTTTATATCTGTCAGTTCATTTGGTCTTATTTTTCAAGCAAACAAAAGTATTCCCAGAGCACCTATTTTAAAACAAGTATCCAATTTTTTACTTAAAAGGAATGCTTAATGACAGTTTTGGATATCTCTGCTCCTTTAAAATCATACAGTACTAGTTACCACAGCTCTAGGGAGCAAACACTTTCTAGCTGATAACATCTCTTGGGCCAGTAATGGTTTGGGAAAAGCACTTTCATACCCAAGCAAATGTGGCAATCACATATTTATGTTACTATTTTTTGTATGTTCCCAGTCTAATTTCAGCTTCCATTAAATATTTCTTAGAGATATATGGGACTGAACAATCGCTATTTTTTTTCAAAAGAATTTCTTTAACATACTTAGAGATAATTCTTTATTATTTAATATTAAATTTTATCTCCCATGGTATGCTCACTTGGTAACCAGATGCAACAAGAACACATTTCTTCATCTGTGAGAAACATAACTCTATCAGTGAAATAGTGTAAAACCTCCAGCATCTTGCTGTCACTTTAGATTCACATACAAAAAAAAAAAAAAAATTACTATGATATAAAAATTCTCTGGGGGGTGTTAAGGGTTTCAAAACCAGACAATGATAGTACCTAAAAGCAGAATCTGGTGTGGTCTAATCCACTTTCTGTTTTCTTTCTTTTCTCTGACAGAGAAGTGGTCCAAAATCTTTCTAAGCTCACCTTTACACCAGCTTTAGTCAGTATCCTGGTTCAATCAAAGTAGACAACAATAAAATAACTCCAAACTGAAGGCATGATCAGAAGTGAAAGACAGTCATGATTTAAAACCATTTTCTGTTGAACGTAAAACAAGGCTTCAGAATAAGTTTTCCCCTTGTTTCATGTTGGGTCCTAAGATCCCAGCTGCAGTTTGATTCCATTCATGTCTGTGGGGTAACCACTTAACAATATATTCCGCCAGAAAAATTATGTTTCCTCAACATTCCTCAGAGATTATTTGGGGTACTTTATAGGGAGATAGTGGATAAATAATTTAAGAATTTAAAGGTTTTTTTCAGCCTACATCATTCAAATTTCCCCAGTCTAATAACAAGTCTTAGGGTTTTTTTCAAAAAAAGAGTGAGACTGTCTGACTAATATTGGTGATTGGTGAGAACTTTAATGTGGTCTTAATTGTTGGGTTTTGGTGTTTTTTGGTGGGTTTTTTTTCTGTTTGTTTTGTTTAGTTGGTTTTTTTTGTTTGTTTTCCCTAAATTGCTTTCCAGTAAGGAATGGGTAGAGAATGGGAGTTAAATTTTGACCTTTTCTTCTATATCTTTGGTGGTCAAATAACTAGTAAAAGCTTACAAAAATGTAGTATCCAGTATGGCTCAAATTTATCTTTGATTATCCTGCCTTTCCATCTTTTGAAGAAAGTATTGACAGATAAAGTAAGAAATTATCTCCAGATAGATGTTCTGAAATATCAGATTTTTATGAGTTTGAAGTGTAATTAGCATAGAAAACACTGGATGGTCATTCTTGGAAATGCTCCTGGGTAATTTCCAATGTCTTCACAGGAAATTGTGTGCTCATAATACCTGAGACTGATAAAAGTGTAAATGGTGCAAATGTCTGTCTCTCCAGATATTTAGAAACTATGAAAATGTGAATTTTAGTTTTGCCCTAGAGGAAATGAAGGATTCATATTTGTCACCTGTGTATTCAAGATGTACACAATGAGTTTAATTCCCTCTAAGATTTTGTTGCACTCTGAAAACTTTCCAATACCTTAAAATATCTTTAATCCCTGTTAATTCCTCAAACATATTTCTGAGACAATTTCATTTTCTGATATCCTCTGTATGTGTAACACAGTCATATGCCAGGATATCAAATTTCTCTGCTAAGCTAAAGAAAAATATATGGCAATATTTGTCTAACTTTGATTAACAGTAATTTCTACAGAACTATTACAGCATTAATATATCTGTAGAATGCCTTCTCTCTTGCTCTTTCAATTGAAATAAAAAGCTTGTTATATAAAGGACAGTCTTCTGGACAAAGTTCTACATAATAAGTTATTTTAAATAATAATTTCTTCTGCATCTGTAATACTATTTTCTCTTTTCTTCTTTTAATTTCCAAACTACTCTTTCCTTAAAAAGAACTTAAAATTTGGTGAAGATTCTTAAATTTTCTAGATACATTTGCTTAAAGCAAACATGGTTAAAAGTAATTATTTCTTTTCTCATGGTCCAACTCCAGATCTTTGGACAGCAGACGAAATTGCCAATAATTGGATTAAATGAAAGTCATTTTATGTAAAATAGGAAAGCTGCTCAATAATACAATAAGAAATGGATAAAATTCAATACATGACAAAATAATTTCAGAGGCAATTACTGAACTCTGAAAAACAACTTTACTTAAATATACATATATTGTGCTTTAAGCATAGTTAAAGAAATACCCATAAAAATATTTTCTTTCCTCGCAGCTAATTCTGGAAAACCCCACAGCAGGATTTTCCTCCGTATTAATTTCTCTAAGAGAATTTTATATTTGCCAAATATTCAGAAAATGAATCAGCTACTTAAATATCTTCAGTACTGATGTGTATAGTGATATTTTTTTACTGCATAAATGTTTTGAAGGATTGCATACTCTGAATATTATCTTTTGACTGCTTCTTACAGCATCAGTGAGGAAAGAGTGATTTAGGATTTTCCAAGAATTTCACTTTATTTTTCAAAAGTGAACTGGTATCTTGTGTGTATTATATAAATAAATAGATAATGTAGAAGGGGTAATTTCCAGAGAAAATGTCACCTTTCCACTTGTCTATTTGATTGCAAGTAATTGTACTTGCAAATAATTGGTGTTTTTTCTCAAGTACTCAGATGTATAAATACCAGATTGGGCCCACAAAGAAGTAATTAGACTCAAATGTACAATAAAATGAGTCCTCTATTAATTGCAGATTTGAAAATGCAAACACGGAATTGGAAATTTAGCTATAATACAATTGAAAGGGAGAAAGAAGAAATCCTTATATGGCAAGTTATATACTCCATTATATCTGTCTAACCACTATATTTTTATGTAGACATTCCACTTAACAGCAAACAACCACAAAGTCCTATTCTAAGATTCTTCCTGGAAAATAATGGTCCTGCATCTTATATTAATAAAGCTTAAAACATAAATAGCCTTGGCACTCCCCTAGGACTGTGCTAGATACTAGCCAGAAACAATTACAATTTTCCCACAGAAGTTAGATTCAGAAATTGCATGTGATGGTTTGCTTGCCTTGTACCTGTGAAGGTACTGACATTTTGGCAGAGCGGTTGTGAAAAAGTTACCATTCAAAGTCAAAGATATTTTATTATTAATTCATATAATTACTAGACAAAGGGTAAGAAAGAGAAGTGTGAAAACATGGTGTCTGCCATGCAGTTTTCTAACTGTAGAGGGATATTAATCAGCACCATTTTTTGAGACTTTTAAGGGAGTACCTTAACTAGAATCCTTATTCCTAAAACAGGGCTTATACCTATAGTTTTCTTCTTTGATCTGCAAAGGTTCCTCCTATATATCTACCACTTCATTCTCAGAATCACCTACTATATGAGCCAGCACATTAATGTGCCTGCCAATGTCTCAGATGTTTCTCCTTCTGTAATCGCTTTGCAAGAATTACAATTTCTAATTTCTGGAGACAAATGTCTCAGGCTGTTTCTTTACCTAATGATCACACACTTCCTATGTGAGCAAACACTATTAACTTATGTGAATATCATGCTTTAAGAAAACCATTATAAACTTCTTGTTGTTTTATAGCATCCTGGTTGCCACATTTACTTCCTAGCAACAGAATAATATTTCCCAGTGAAGTGAAATCATCATCATCAATAATGAAAACATTCAAATGACTGAATGCTGATGAGAAGGAGGATTGAAGATAGCAGTATCAAGCAGAGTGAAGGATTTAGGAGGAGGAGTCACACTGACTTCCTTTTGCATATATTTGAAAAAACCTCCCGTACTTATTATTTTCCTTGGGCTGCCAGCTAATTTCTCTGATTTTCCTCTGAGCATTTACTGAGTTTGCTGTCCCTCTACACCCACCACTTCCTCTACCAGTTAACAACTCTGATGTGAAAACAGAAGGGAATTTTTTAAAAAATATTTTTCCACTAAGTAGCAAAGATATATCAACTGTAACTTTCAGTGGCAGCATGTCTGTTTTCACAAAACTTTCACTAAAATAGTTTCCAGGTCTGGAGTCAGAAACAGGAGACACGATTCATTACTCAAGAAGAACACTAATGATTGGCTCTAAATTGGAGGAATTCATTTGGGTGTGGATGTTAGACTTCTGCCCTGGTTACCACTGGCAGCTCACAGCAGCCCAGAGATTCCCTGTCCCACTGGCCATGAAGCAGAAAAGTCCTCTCACGGCAGCACTGAGTTCCCACCCTCTCCCCTTGTCCACATGGGGATGCAGAGCCAAGTTACTCCTCACATCCTGGGTCTTACTCCAGAACACACAGCTGTGTAACCCTCCACACTGCAGATGTGGATAATTCTGGTGGAAGCATTCCTTTAGAAGGAACTTTCAACTTGCTCTGCCTTATGCCAAAAAAAAATGGCTTGTCCATAGAATTATTGACTGAGAAGAAGAGGAATGGAGAAGGCAGTCTCTTTTGATTTGTTGTTTTTGGGGATGTCACTGAAACAAGCAAATAAACAATTTTCTGCGACACCTGACATTTGGGGTTGAGTTTATTATTTTTCCATGACATAGTATTCCTATTATCTAGCCTGCTGTATTTAATATGGAAGACATACAGCCAGTACTTCCCAAACTTTCAAATCCAAAAAATAACACCTCATGCATTAAAATCCACTGAAAACATATCCCTGGATTTATAAAACATTTACACACTGCTATATTCTCACACTGAACAAAGAATTGCTGTACCAGCTTTGGAAGATAGATATCATATGTAGAGACTGTCTACAGCCATCCTAACTTTCTAAAACTGTTCTTTGAACAGTCTTACCTGCTTGCTCTCTATAGTGAGGTGCAGCTGGTGTATTCCATTGGCAAATGGATGTCTGTTCACCAGCATATAGCTATACCTAATTAGAAGATTGTCCTGGTGCCTGCAAGAGCAATTTGTAAAGGTATATGGGCCTTGATCCAAATACAAGTGCCCTTTCCACTGAACTCAACAGGATTTAGATAGAGCATTCATTGCTGAAAAAGGAACTGGCACAGTGAATTCAAATGGAAACAGGAATGCTTACAAATATATGAATAACCTGTGGAAAATGCAAAATTCCCCAACTTACTGTGCCAATAATCCAGAAGTTGCAGTTGGAATAAATTTCATTATTATTTAACAGAAGAAGAAAGGAAGATAAAGTAATACATTCAACACAATTTTATATTAAAGTTTTTCCAATATTTTTTATTAAAAATTTCAATTATTATTTATGTACTGTGAAAATTATTTCCCTTTCTGTACTTTTCACCCGACATGCATTAGGGTTGTGTCAATGTGAGACCAAAGCATCTCACTTGGAAAACAGAGCTGAAACATGAAGGTTTTGTGCTTCAAGGGCACATTGATGCAGAAGTCTAGTGCACAACTGATGCTGAGATACAGGTATTTGCTGAGGTCATCCACCTTGGTACAATGGCTTCCTATAAATAGGGAAACATGAATAATTTACTTATGTATGAAGTAGCTGATAACTCCTTACTATAGACATAAGTTGAAATGTGTGTCTGATGCTATCTGTTGCTGAACACGGACTGCAATTACCATAAGATGGTCTTACTAAAAGCAATGTTTGAGATGTTTCTTTAACCATACAACCAAACACTTGGATGAAATGTCCTTTTTTTTCCAGAATTATTTAGTAGAAGCAACCATCCTAAGACACTGAATATTTATATGAATGCATGTATGTTTTGTGTGTAGAACTTCCATACTGCACCATCACTGAAACTTTCATCTTTCTACAAACCTAGGAAAAACTTTTTTTCCAGGGATATAAATCTAAAATGTTCATAATAGGCAAGAAAAAAGTTGGATCTGGACATTACTTGGAACTGTAGCGTAAAGCATTTTTCAAAGTTCTTTGCATTTGTATATGTATATAAACACATATACATGTACATATGTATATATATATATATATATATATATATATGCACATATATGTATAAATGTATGCTCATAGTATTAATTTATTACAGTTTAAACCTTATGTATAGTATAAAGCTGATCTGGTGCAATATAAGAATGTATAGAGTATAAGCCCTATCTATCCAGGCTGATGCTTTTGTAATTAACATATATTTTAGTGCTCTGAGGTCTGGGTTTTTTTTACATTAGCTAGAGGTCCCAATACCAGCCTGGATAAAGCAGCCTTAGGTATTTCTCCTCCAAGCCAGGGCTACAGAGTTGTAGTCTCCAACCACTTTGACGTGGTACCTCAAAGGAAGCCCTATTCTGTAGGAGTGAAGAGAATATAGCTTTTGGAGGGAAAGCTAGGACTGGATGGGGGAAAGAGAATTCATAGCAACAGGAACAGCAAGAGTAATCCATCCAGAAGTATTACGTCTTTTTTCTGTTCTTGTCTTTGCTATGGCAGGATTTAATTTGCCAGTCTTTCTGAGAAGTTTATAGCTAAAGCCTGTGTGAACTAAAGAAACAAAAATTGTTTTAAATTTATTTTTTTGTCTTTATGCATAGAGATTTTTGATTATAATTAGAACTTATTGTCACTGACATAATGGTTTTATCATTGGGAATGGAACAATAATACAAGTCTGACTGTGAACCATCCTGTTTTACTTGAAAAATTGGTGCTTTTTTCTTGGACAAAACATTACCTAAAGCCATAATAAAAATATCCCTTGTAGAAAACAATTCCCTACTCTTTAGACAACAAGGAATGGATAGCTAAGACAGATAACCAGTATCATACAATTAGATCTTCAAAGTAAGTTTTATGCTCAGTTTTGCTGAATCCATAGCAATGGACGTTTGATTTGTGGCTGTATCACAAGCATCTTGCAAAGAGATTTAAAGAGGAAAAGCATAACAGTTCTTTGGATGTTCTCTTACATGAACCATAAATTTTAAGTAGACATGAAAATTCACAGTGCTGCTTCTCAGGAAATGGAAAATCAAGGACAGTTTCTGTCAGATAGGAGAAAAACACCATAGCTATATATATTACAAATGAGAATTTGCACTCATTGTGTAATTCAAAGACTTAAGACTAAAGACTAGTGAAAAATAAAAATTATATGCTTCCTAGCCCAAGATGCAGAAAACCTTTTCCTATTCTGTCCTGTTTACTTGATTTGAAACATTAGCTTTACCTAGATTAAGTCGATTTTCTGTGAAATAATGGAACATATGTGTAACTATAGATTTGTCTTGGGAAAGCCTGCCGCAGTATTAACAGTGACATTTTTAGGGACTGGAACACCAAGAATAATTAATTAACATCACTAAAATCCAGTCATATGTGCTTTGATGCCAACATCAAAAAAGTATTTCTAGTTCATAGTAGTTTAGGCTCAAACCAATGTTTTAGGTGTTTTAGTTCAATTTGCTTGTTCATGCTATTTGTAATTTTCTTCTACATATTGTGTAACAAATAAAAAATATGTATGCACTTTTGCTCAGTTAGAAGATAGTAAAATTCAGAAAAGAAATAAATTCAAGTTAGAAATTACTGTTGTCATTGGTTCTATAGGCATCTTTTACTTTTGCTCCTTATTTGTAAAGGCAAGTTTGCCAAGTGGACAGTGTTCAAAGGAACAGGAGAGAAGTAGGCGTCCTTGTAAAATTGAGGAATGTTTTCACAGCATGCTTTCTACCATGAAAAATTTGCATGCAACAAGCAAGAACATATCGTAATATGAATAACTTTTGCTGCCAGCCTGTTCTGTGATGATGAAAGTGTCATGCACAATTGTGATCCAAGACACTGATGGCCTCAAGATTTCTCAGGCCTCCATGGCTAGGAGATTGATAGAAGTATGAGGGCAGAAACCATTCTTGGATGCCATGTTATGCCAAGGTGTCCTGTAGGCATTAACCTGCTTTTTCTTTGCTGTGCCAGCTCCTACATTCCCGTTACAATGCTGCATTTTTCTCTAGCTTTTCAACATGAAGTGTGAGATGCAGGAGATTGACTAGCTGATGAGCTACATAGGTATGAGAATTTTCAGAGCAGGAAAGATATTACTCTGTGCCACAGACAGAAAGTATTTGTTTCTATCCATCTGAAGTCCAACAATGTATTTTCCCTATATTAATGTGCCCAGGAGGAAACTGTAGCCATCAGTACATGAAACAATACAGCTTTGCAAAGATTCCCCTTTCTTATTCCCTCTGGGACATTTCCCAGCTTCATTTTAGAATTAGTCATACTCCCATCAAAGCCAGAGTACAATAGACTTTGTCTAGTACTGCTTAAATTTGGGTAGTACTGTGCAGCATTTTGGATTTCTGTTGTAGTCAGTGTTTATTCCTGTCTTATTTTTCTTAGAAACAGATGTGGCTTTTTCTTTATATAACCATTTTTCATTATACTTCACCCTGGATAAATTTGCAGAAGTTCTATTAATTACTGTCAAAGTAGAATTGAATATCCAACTCAAGGTTTGAAATTAAATTTGTTTCTTGTTGTATTCAATGTCACTGCAAATTGTGCAGAATTTTAGCTGAATGTAAAAGGTGACTTGTCAGGTTCTTAGGAGAGGAACCGTGCTTTCTCAATTATCTATAAAATACCTAACAAAATGAAGATCAGTGATCCTAACAGCTCCAAGGCAATACCAGGACACAACAACTAAATAATAATATATGTATGTTACAAATACTTCTGTAGCTAACAAAGCCACTCATATTAATGTCAAGAATTCTTGTTTAGACTCTTGTTTTTCATTAGAGATGGAGAACTTTCACACTGGCTTATATTCACTTAATATTATCTTTGTATACTGCTTCTGTTTCACTTTTTTTTTCCTCCTCACTGCTCCTGTATTTATCTGTAAATCATATTGAATATTAGGAAATAATGCTGAAATGTTAACACATACCTGAAATGTTAAATACAGCTTACCATCTTTGGCATCTCTTTTCTCCATTGTTTGACTTGATGCAGTTATATAGTTTTAAAATCAAAGTAATCAATCAATATGATAATACATCAACAATTGCCAAAATTTCCTTTGACTGTTTTGAATTGTATATTGTGCAAATTGGCTCCAACATTCCATCCAAATAGCTTGCTGCAGAAGATGTCCATGTTCAAAATTGGGCTTGATTTGCTTTTAATGGGTGTAGTTCATGTAAATGAGGTCATGAATAAAAGTTTAAGTTTCTGACATAAAACATAATAAAAGAAAATTCATACAATCTAAAATGAAAGCAGATGAGATCCCAGTTCTGAATCTAGTTTGATAAGAGGAGAGCTCACCATTGACCAAGTTTATCAGTATTCCACCAAAGTACCATGTATTAAAACATTTGGTATCCAAAGACCTGATCACAGAAAACTCATCAAAGTTCTCATTTACACCAGTAGAAATCCAAACACTTTGAATGTTTTGTTGACACTTATTTAACATTTGCTCATTATTGATATGCAGAAAGTGCATGACCTTTGAATAATATTCAGAAAATCTGAGGAAGGAAGGAAGGATTCCAGGAAGGATTCCAGGAAGGAAGGAAGGAAGGATTCCAGGAAGGATTCCAGGAAGGATTCCAGGAAGGAAGGATTCCAGGAAGGATTCCAGGAAGGAAGGATTCCAGGAAGGATTCCAGGAAGGATTCCAGGAAGGAAGGAAGGATTCCAGGAAGGAAGGATTCCAGGAAGGATTCCAGGAAGGAAGGAAGGAAGGATTCCAGGAAGGATTCCAGGAAGGAAGGATTCCAGGAAGGATTCCAGGAAGGATTCCAGGAAGGAAGGATTCCAGGAAGGAAGGAAGGATTCCAGGAAGGAAGGAAGGAAGGAAGGAAGGGTTCCAGGAAGGATTCCAGGAAGGAAGGATTCCAGGAAGGAAGGATTCCAGGAAGGAAGGAAGGATTCCAGGAAGGAAGGAAGGATTCCAGGAAGGAAGGATTCCAGGAAGGATTCCAGGAAGGAAGGATTCCAGGAAGGAAGGATTCCAGGAAGGAAGGAAGGAAGGAAGGCACAACTAGCAGGTCTTGAACTGAAAAGCACACACAGATTAAAAATTGTGATGTTTTGTCAGAGGAAGGAATTAATTTAGGCTTGCATGGTCCACAGGGAAGAACTGAGCAGAATTCAGCTCTGGTTCTCAAGAACTTTTCATAAACCTTTGATTATTTTACAGTCTCCCAGGCTGAGCTCAGAATATACTTCTTGTAAACAAAATCCAAAATACATCTTTAGGTCAGTTGCTGTTGTAGACAAATTAGGACATATTAGGATTTTATCCAAACCTAAATGCAGCCCTGCTTTTAAATGCCTTTCAGCCTCCTAGCCCTAGCAAATAGCAGCTCATTAACTCTCACTGCATTTCTTGCAAATTAAATGTTGTCTAAGAGATTATGTAGCTCACATAATTTGATACATCTATATCAGAGATAAAATGGGAAATCAAGTTTCTATTATCCCTGGTATGCAGTGGGAAAACTGGAGCATTTTCTTCTAATTCTAAATGTACCTATATGTTTACTTGTATTATAGTATCACCTTGGATTATAATTGTTTCATTATAAATGAAACATATGAAAAATATCACTTTCTATCTAAATATTTCACAGAAATAACTCTATTAATATCTCAATAAAAGGGGAAAATAAAATTAATGAAGATTTTGAAATTTTTAAAAATAAATAGTAAATTAACTCAGAAATTGAAAACAAAATTAGCAAAAAATAATTTTAATCAAAGTTTTATGCATTATCCACAATGAAATACATAAATATATTTTTGTTTGCTTTTTTATTTATGCAAGATAATTTTTTTGGTTTATTTTTTGTTCCATTTTATTATGCGACTAAATTAAGAGTCTCAAAGTTTTCCATGTAAAGGGAAAATAATTTCCTGTCAAGCTTAATAAATATCCATTAGACTCAAAATGGTTTCAAATTTTTAACATTTCAACATGAAAAGAATTATTGCTGTGGATATCTAACAGAAATTCATGGACTGGTAATTCCTGAAATCAGAATATATAGTGTGCATTTCATATAATCGTTAGAGAAATCTATAAAGTCAAAAAATTTTATTGAGCTAATCATTGCTGTTGAATTAGTGTGTGGAGTGGAACAATTAAATAAATCATTTGACTTTCTCAAATGTGATTCACATAAAGTAAAATACACCCTGTCAATAAAAAAACATTTTGCAAGGATATACTGATTTTAAAAACACTGTTATCTACCATGTTGGCAGATATTCCAGCAGTGATTGCAGAAAAACGAATGAGTAGCTCATCAAAAGGCTCTCAGCTTTAAAACAAAAACCACCAGTGAGCACTGCAATGCTATCTTAAACAACAATTCTTTTTTGTTTTTCTCAAGCTTTCATCAGGCTACAATCTGCAACAGCATGTTTTTAAGACTCTATGGGGAAATTGATGCTGATAAAAATACGTAGACAGACAGATACTTCTGTAAGTTGCCATCTTGCTTTTTTTCCTGCATTCATCAATCACTGTTCATTGGCAAGTTGTTCACACAGTATATGAAAAGACATCCAGCTCAAAAATTTTATGGGAGATTCTCTGCCCATGAATTTATTTGAAATTCCAAGCTCCTCTGTTGTGGGAAAATTTGATTCATATTTAACGCCTATGATATAATTTAGTGTATTATTTGTCTGACATCTGCAAAGAGAAAATACTCTTCCAGCTTCTCAGTTTAGTTATTTTTTTATATTTAAATGATGTGCCTTATTTGTGAAATCTTGGACTACTGGATAAAATTAGCAATCAAGTATTCCTGTATAGACATAAATTTAAAAAAGACACTGCTTGTTCTTGAAAAATCTAACCAGTTCTATGAAACCTTTTTTTTTTTCTTTACCCTAAAAAGCACTGTAGGATCAAACCATTTTCTTTTGGGACAGGCAATTCAGACAAGATAAGTTATCCTGTTAATGATCAGCACAAAACAGCACTGGGTATGAATCAGTGAATTAAATCTTATTAATTCTAAGAGATTTTTCTACCAATAACACTTACACTGCAATTCTTAATGCATAATCCAAAAGAAATGGAACAATTGAATTGGTTTAGAGTGTCAGATACCTTGAAGCTATCTAACCATCACTAGCACTGTCAAGTTTTTGAAATTCAAGAAGGTATCTGATTTCCCCTGGGATAAAAAAATTAAAAATACGTTTGTCTGTGAATTTCATTAATTCTTTTTGTGTTAGAGAACAGTTTCCAATGCAGCACTTATAAGCTGGTTTCACAAATTGAAAATCATAAATGTACATATTGCTCACATGCATATATTTATACATTAAAAAGGAAAAAAAGGATCAAGTGTTTTAATTTGATAACAATACTTAATACATATTCAAAGAAAATTATATTAAACAGATGTCTGCAATACACAGAAAATGCAACTCAATTCACCTACAAATTGTTTTTTTTAATGGTGATTTTTTTCTTTTCTGTAAGTCACTTTATTGAATGGTTATGCTGAACCAATTTTCTTGTCTTCTGAACAGCTCAAGGAGAAATTAAAAAAAAAAAAAAAAGACATAATTTAAATTTTTATCTCCATATGAAAGTCCAAAAACCTGGTCAGCAATTCTCACTTAACTGCTTAGGTGCCTAACAGCCAGCAGGCAACCAAATTGTACCAGAAAAACGCTAATGGCCAAAGTTTGAGGATACACTTAGTTAAAGGATCTGCCATCTTGGCTGAACCAAGCAGTTCAGGGCCTCATCCAGCCTCCAGCTGTTCAGGATTTACAGAGCCAATGTCACTGGCTTTAGGTCCCAAAGGAGACAAACTGATATGAACAGTCTTTGTACATTTAGTACTCTTTGGAAGCCTAAATAATCACAATTATTTTTATTAGAAACACTGGAGGAAGGGTTGCTGCCTACCTCTTCAACAGTAGCTCAGAGGATGCCACAGATGGCCACCTTGAACTACAGAGCTAAAACATTTACTTCAGAGAAGATCTGCTGTAACCATGGTGCTTTACAAGGGTGAAACAGAGACATTTCCCCTGTTCCCTTCGAATCTGTGCCAGCCTTCAGTTAAGTAAAATTCAGTGCATAACTTTGAAGCCTAGAGGGTACTCTAATTCTTTGTAAACTTCTATCAACACAAAGAGCAGTCACTGGGCCCATCTCTTGTGGGCTCTATGTTTCAGTTCCACATATCCAGATTCATCTAGGTTATTATTGCTAGGCAGCTCTCAGCTTTTAGGCATTGAAAAAGAAAAAAAAGTTATTAAAAATAGTAACTTACAGCAGGTAACTACAAGATAGGGCTTTTAAAAAAATGTATACCTTTTACAGGGTAGTTCTTGGTCAAAATTCAGAAACATATATAGTAATGAAAGAGGTAAAAACTCTCATGCACTATTTCTTGATGCATTTCTGAATTGTGAAATTCTGGTTTATATAGCATAAACATAAATGGAGCACCATTTCATAGGTTAGTAGCATGAATAGTAACACAATGAAACCTGGATCTCTGCTTCAAATATCCTTTTGCTTATACTTCAATTTTTTGTTATAATTATATTCAAGATATGCAGTGGCAAACAAAAGGTCATGAAATTAGTTAGTAAAATAGTCACACATGTGGGAAATCGACTTGTGGTACATCATGTCAGATAATCTGTGGCCTGGACTACCCTCTGCTAGGAAATATTTTATGATCAATCTCTACCTTGTAGATATCTAGAGCTGAATCAGTCTTCAAGACTCCTTTCTTAGCCCATGAAGAGAAAAAAGACCTATTTACAGTCAGATACTTTTCATTTTGCTGCTGATGTCTAAATTGAGGCAGGATTACTGCAATGCAGAAACACCCTGTTTCTTATGAACAACTCTAATTTAAATCATCCTGAAATGATAAAATCAGTGCAGATAAGTGTAAGCCCAGTCTGGTTTATCTCACAGGCGTGAACAAAAGTGTATTCGTTTCTTCTATGTAAAAGTTTTTGTAATGTCCCGATGCAATTTAATCCTCTGAGTACAAACAAGATACCTTCTACAGAGAGCTTGTAACAAAAGAATGAGGTGAAAATTGTACAGTATTTACACCCACAAATCCAAGGAGCATTTTTCTTCTGTCGTCTTTTATTTGTCCTAATCTAAAATTAAAACACTATATGAACACTCATTGTTTACTCTTGCACTGAGATTTTAAGTAATAGAAGCTATCCTCTGCTGTTGACAGATAATACTGTTCAGTATATTTTTCTCTCTCAGTGTTTAGCAGATCATGACATGGGCTGGTAACCTTAGGAGTGCTTTGTCTGACACCTAAATGTTCCATGTGCAATCTTCCAAGCTGTAAGCCTGATTGTGAGAAAACAAACCCTTCTAGCAATGGTTGTCAACATAGGAAATCATAAACATTTTTCCAGATCTGGAAAGACCTAGGTTTGTTTACAGGAATCCTCACAGTGCCTTTGTTCTGGATTTTGATTTGAGAAAGTTCTTTGACAACTAGTGAATAAAACATGTTTTTTGAAGCAGAAAATCCTAACCACCAGCATTTGTCCTGTTGGAATATTGCCACAGCAGAAAAGGAAGCTCTGAGGTTATTGTGGAGACTAGGGATGGGAAGTATGTCCGTATCCCATGCCTTCAGATGTGAAAAGAAAAAATGATATTAAAAAAAAAAAAAAAAAATTGTACACAGTATATCAGCATGCCAACATGAACAGCCAAAGCAGAATGAAGACTGGAACATAGAAAACCATTAATTTGCACAAGATTATTTTATTTAACCTGCAAAAAAAATCCCATATCATAAATGCTCTCCAGAGGTCACCTGTTCTTGTGTCTGCATATCAAACACCAAGGCAAAAATGGCTGCAAGCTTTTCTATCCCCATAGACATCAGTCATCACTGCCTTACATCACACCATTTTCCCATTATTTAATTGGCTATAGGACAAATAAATGCAATTTTCAAGGCTGAATCTAGTAGTTAATTCCGGCTATGCCAAGGTTAAACATTCAAACAACTGTGCATTGATTAACAGAAAATGATCTCTGTCTCATATGCTGACCACATCACAAAGCTGTTAAAAATCAGAAAAACATCTGAACAAATTAATATTGATTTTTTTGCTGTTCTTCTTAAAATCAAATATGCTCAGCACTTGTTGAGAATACTCTTGGGTAAAAAAATGAAAAAGTAAAAATCCTAAATTGATTTTTTTTTTCTAGGGCTTTATTTCAGCTAATTTTTAAGAAGCTTTTATAAAATAATGTGGAAAGGATCTAGTATTACATTATACACTCAAAAATATCTATAATTTCTTTCCTCATTTCATTGTCATTGAGGAATAATTTCATTAAATTATAAGTATTATAATTTCATTGGGTTAATCTGGTTAAATATTGGCGACTACAATGGTAAAATCACCTGAGGTCCCTTACTGTTGGCAAATAATTGATCACTGTGGAAGCTAAGGTAAAATTCATTTCTTTCTAAAGTAAATTTCTACATCTGGACAATGGACTTAAGACTAAACTCCAGTGAATATGCTGATTAGACCTCCATTATCTATAATGGGAAACTAAGCAAATAATTCCAAATGAAGGGACCTACATTAGGATACCTAGGTTTGAATGAAATGAACCCTACACACAAGTGAATCTGAATCCATATCTTCTCATGTAATTAGAAAATAATTTAAGCCATTGCATTATAGAGACAACACATTACTTCCATATTTCATCATTTACATCTTTTGTGTTACTGTTTTCAAAAAATGTCAGAGGGAAGATAAGATTATATGCCAAATTCAGGCAACTTTCTTGATCTTCTGAAGGTCTAATCCTGCAAAGTGCATGCATATCTGAACCCTTCCAGGAACATCCACTAGTTTTTTTTCCAGCTTTGAATATCAATCCACTTCTGCATAAATAACTGCCTTTTAACTAGGGATTTATTTACCCTTCCTAATTTTAAGCAGTCAAGTATAAAAATTTTGGAAATCAATCATTATATAGTCACCTAAATAACATTTTAAGCAATAATTTAGTGATTTGCTTATGCAGTCAAGCCTGAAAACTGGTCCTTAAATGCCAATGGAGCAGCAAACTGGAGCCAGCCTTTTATATTTGTGAAAAAATAAGGCAATTAATAGAAGCTCTGTTTTCAGAGGAATAGCAGTCAAGCCACTGCACTGAACAATTCTCTTTATTAATTCTTTTAACAAGCACATGATCTTAAGTACCTGAGATTTTTGTTACAGTACTTAAAAGAGTTCATTGAAAACTGAAATAGTGTGGTTCTCTGGACTTTCTTATCTTTAATTTTTTTTTTTCTGGTTTATCTTTAATTGAATACAAATCCATTAGCTAGCAAGGGAATAGAGAACACAAAATATAGTCAATGTGCCCTGACTTTAAATGTCTCTTAGGGATTGTTTTATAGTGCTCCAATGAAAAAGAGTCTGAGTTTGAGGAAAAGAGACCTTTCACATAAACACTATTTTTCTCAAAGCTATACCTGAAAGGCTGAAAGGATTGATCCTGCAATGCAATGATGACAGATGCACACATTCAAATTTTTCAGCGTCCTGAGGATACTAAAAACCCTTCCTGGCCCCCACCTGTGGCCTCCCTTCCCACTGCCCTATCAACACTACGAGTACCCATCCTATCCCCTGGATGAACATCTTGAGCATCCACTGTAGGCTCCTCTCCAATGCCCTTCTCCTTTTTCCCCCAGCTTGGCTCCCGGACAGATCCTAGCTGCCTCCAGCTCAAGTCTCTGCCTCCCTGTGTTCATCCCCCATAGCACTGTGCATCACTGGTGAGAACACAGACTGAGTGAGGTCACCCTCCACTTGATCCCCCTCATGGGGCAGCTCCTCCCTCAGTTCTCCATCACACTCAGATGATTGAGGTCTGTCTGAAATACAGAGACACACTCTTTCGCATCAGGAATGAATACTCTTTTGGATCTTTCAAATGATGCCATGTTTGCCACAAAAATCATGGGTTTAATTAAAAAAAAATATATATTAGCTTTGTTTCCAACACTTTCTGAAAGGAAAAACAGGGTAAACAACAACGGTTCACTTAAATATGTTTTGCTATTATGATGAAATTTGAGTCAGATTTCAGTTGTCGCTCATCGTTCACAGCAACAGAATTCACAACTGTAAAGCTTGTTTGTCACAGAAATAGCATAATTTTCAGCTAAAATAGCTCAATTTTATAAGCAATTTTTAAAATTAATTGGATATTGTCTGTTCATAAATAGGCCCACTTTTTAAAATAATACATCTGTCAAAATTACTATTTAGGAAACTCAATTTAATTACTGGGTTTCCTTGGTTAAAATTCCACATAGCCATACTTTCAGCACTGATGAACATGAAAAAAATTGTTGCTATATATGTGATAAATACCTGGTGGTGTTTCTGATGGATCTGGAGAAGACACAAAAGAGGAAATCATTAGATAGTTGAAAACTCATTTGATTAAATACAACTCAATTCAACCTCCCAACCCTGCATGTCAGTATGCAAGCTACAAAAATTCAGGCAATCCACATCAATAGAACAGCCAATACTGTAAATAATATAATTTTCCTGGCTCAAAAAACTAAAAAGTATAATGGATTGCAGTAAGAATGACAAAAAGGAAAGGGCAATTTGATGCTAAGAAAGATGTTACTGGGTGAAGATGTCTCCCAATGTCCTCATCAGTCAAAGCTAAGAAGACCCTGTGTTATTGCAGCCAATTAATTTATAATTGGTTTTTCATATTCTAAGAAGCAAAACATGCCATCAGGAAAAGAATTTGAAGCTACCTGCTACTAATTCTCTCCTGGATGGTCAGCCTGTCAAACAGTTCTGCAGAAACCATTAACTGTTTTGAAGGGGGGGCTTGGTGCCATTTAAAAGTAAGATCCAAAAAGCAGCTTTAAGAACACTCAGTAAAGCAGGATAGAAGAGAAAGGACCACAAAGTAAATGAAAAAGAACTCTTTGACTAAGCTAAGGATTTTCTTATTCTACAAAACCTGGAGTAAGAATCGAATATATAAAACATAGAAAATGTATAAAATCTAGGAAAACATGGGCAGATGTGTGTAAAATCTGATTACAGCCAAGTTAGGCTTTTCTTTGTTAAATGGATTTGAGACAGATTTCTGTAAATGTGAATGTAAAGAAAAATGTAAATTTGTGACATTTTGCTTGCCATTTCTTTATATTAATTCCTTTAAGGTTTAGGGAAGTGGAGTGGAGGATTAATTGTTTTTAGGTTTTACTCGATGGGAGTAAAGACTTGATATTATTTTTTCCTTAGTCTGATTGTAACTAAACCAATATATTTATTGTATATAGCTTAAAATAAAACCATACCTATTGCTGTTATTCTTCTAAAGATTTTTACTTTATTTGGGAGCCTTTTTTGCCCTATTCTAGCTTTCCTACTGCATTTTTCATCCTCCAAACCTGTGCACTTACTCCGTCTTATTCTGAGTAGAAGTCTCTTAGCAATACAGGATATAGTCTTGTCTGCAAGGTAAATATTTTTGTTTTCTTTTCTAAGGGATATTAGTGAAAAGGTTTAAAATTTTTTTCAAAATTACATAGAAAACCCACCCAAGCTTGATGACATAGAACTCTTCATATTATGTGATTCATTATTTAACAATAAATCTGTTCATCTTTTCAGTTACTGTAGATTTATTAAAGAATAAGAGCAAGATTTAAAAAAAAACACTTCAGTCTACTTATGTTTCTAATTCTACATTTTTTGTTCCTATTGTATTTTCTACTACTATTTCTTCTGTTTGCAAAGTCTAGATATCAAGAGGAATTCTTTTAAAAGAATAGGTAATTACTTATTCCAGTGTTCCTCTTAAAGACAAAGGTATTTAGAAATAGAACTAGGCAGGTGATTAATACTTTTTAAATTTTCAATTACATCCTTTATTAAATGTACCCTGGTGCGTACATTAAGTGACACTGGTGCAAAAAAACAGTAAAGCTGATAAAAACAAACAAACAAACAAACAAACTAACTAACTAACTAACTAACTAACTAACTAAAGTAAACACTAGCACCACCAACAAAATACCCAGAAGCACCAAAAGAGCATAACCTTAAGATCTTAATAACATAAATTAACCATTTATTTTACAGAACTCTTACACTGTACATAAACAAATTGTCAATATTTGGAAAGACTCACACATTCCAAGTGAAATAGTCCTTGAGAAATATCTTGTTTTAATGTTCAACAAGGAATAAAAAAATTGCAATTCCAAGATGATCATTCAGCAAAATTATTTATCCTAGGGTGTGATGGGGAATGCTATATAATTTGTTCATGCCTGACAGTCTGTTGCAACCTCAATGTTTTAATCTGTATTTTCTCCATTCAATTCACAACTAAAATATTTCCTTCTTGCTTTCATTTATCTCTATGGACTCTCAAATATGTCTTTCTGTTCTTATTTCCCTACGCATATTTTCTCAGGAATTTGAAATGTCTAATAATCACATCTCTTCTCTGAAATATTCTGAAATCCTAATTTAAACATCAGATGCATATCTTAAAAGTAATGGATTTATGAAGCAACTTTAAAAAATACTTAATATCTTGATAAAACGGAATTAATTTTAAATTTCAATTAATTTTGATGTTTCTTACTGCTATCATTGTTTTCCTCAAGTAAAAGTCCTAGGAATTTAATTTTCTTTAAAATATTGAACGACTATTGATTTAATTACATACTAGTTCCAGGAATTAAATGTCTTTGAATTTGGTCATGTGTTATAAGTCAAGAGTATTAGGACAGAAGTCACTAGAATTTTAACAGTCTCAGAAAAGAACACAAGCAAATTAATATTTTTGTAACAGAATTTTTGCAAAAGAAAACAACATGAAAGGACTTCTCCCATAGTTTTTATTTCATAGGACTGAAAACTGAAAATCTTTTCTAATTCTACTTAATTGTAGCAATCAGTCTGATTGAAATAAAATTGCTTTTAAGTCACTGAAACTGCATTTTTGGTAAATTCTTATCCTTCTATCTCTTGATTTAATATCTTGCCTCATTCCCTCCTCACCAAGACTCAATTAATAAAAAACTAACACACTATTCTATAGTAGTTTCTGCTAATCTAAAAATAAATTTCAGAAAATGTTCAATATTTTTTTGGAAATAAACTTTCTTTTGAAATCTATACATGCACACATTTTACAGTGGTTAATGGTGTATTAAAATTCTCTTCTATTTATTCATAAAAATTAAATATATTTATTTCATTTGGAATATTGTTTCAAAATACAACATAGCCATGATAATATCCATAGCATTCTTGTGGTCATACACAAATAAATCTTGGACATTCTTATCATCAGTAAATACATTTTGGAAGTCTTAATGACAATTTAGTAACTAGCTTGGGTTAAACAAGTAGCTAACAGCCCACTTTGAGATATTTTTTATTTCCATCACCTTTTTACCCCAGTCATCTTCACCAAACAAGAAAAGTTACAGTCCGAAAATATCTAATGACTTCAAATAAAATTTCCTAAGGAAAACTTGTTACACAGACTTAAGAGAAAAAACTTCTTTCAGCTAACATTTTTTTCTCTCTCTTTTCAAATTTATATTTGCATTTTTATTATAAGAAATTACAACCACCCTAAAAAATAACTAGAGGCAAAAAGTTTTATTGTTGTCAAAATCAACAGTCATTTTCTCCTTTCTGTGTGCCTTGAGACATTGATCTTCACCTGTACTATCTTCTATTTTCTTTTTTCAAGCTCTGGTGATTTTGTTAACTTTTTTATTATTATCTTGACACTGATTTTTCCTTTAGCTCTGTTTTTTCCTTTGCTAGACTTGACACTTTCTTCTCCCATCAAAAAAATTTCAGTCATCTCCTCAGGCCGCAGTATCCTAATTAAAACTGTGTATTGATGTACTATTTAGTTTCATTTAGTAGTACATCAATAGAGAGCAGGTAGGATGGCAAAGTCTCTCTGAGAATTCTGAGGTATTTTGTATTGATTTAAATTACATCTTACAGAGTGACTTTCTACTTCATCTGCTGCAGGTATTACACTCTCTCTGACTCTGGAGTCATTAGTATGACGTTAATTTTAGGTATTATGGTCAAAATTCTGGTCATGTTTGCAATAAGAAGCTTCAGGGATAAGAAGCATACAGGCAATCCTAGATCCCTTTTCCTTTTTTTTTTGAAGCCAGTGTGAGAGATTAGGATTGTTGGCTCAAAATATTTCAGGTGCATGTTTGGGTGAAAGTACAGGTCAAGTCTTGCCCTGGTGAGGCAGGGCCCTGCTCCACACACCCCATCCCACCCCACCCCAACCTAGAGCCCAGCCCCACAGTGGCCTCCAAACCCAGACACAATGCAGGCAATGCTCCACAGCTGTCCCTGGAGCCTCTAACCCAATCCTCCAAAGGCCACCAGACTGGAAGCCCCACCTGGATGAAGGGCTCAGGAAAGCCAAAGGGTCCTTCAGCCAAAGCATGAGGCAAGGACATGCTGTGTCCCTATTGTCCCTGGACTGTATGGCAGCCAAGATCATACCAGAATCAAAGAGGCAGTAGCTATACCTTGCTTTTCTCTTTTCTTTCTTTTTCTTATTTTCTACTCCTAATTTCTTCATCTAGAAATATGGGTAATTTAAGCTGCATGGGTTGTTTGCAAAGGCAATGTTCGGTGAACTGAAGGAGAGAATGGGACCTGCTTTATGCAGTCTAACAACCTCAATAGAAGATGTACTTAACTCAAGGCTTAGAATTCATCTGAAACTCTGTTGCACAAGCCAGGTTTGGAGAGGCTTCTATTTTATAGTTTTTTTCCAAATTAGATGAGAAGAACCTGTTAAGTCTAAACACGAGCATCACCATCTTAGGAATCCAGACCCCTGCAACAGTGACAGTGCTCTGTAGGAGCCCATATATTTCTGAATCCTCTCTTGTTTTTTGTTTCTAGCCTCCATTGCAGCTGGTGCTTCATAAAGAAAGAGATTTCTGGTGGTTAGTGAGAGAAGTTGGAACCATCTGTGACCAAAAGACCTAGGATTAGAGAAGTTAAAGTATGGGAAATACTATGATTATTTTGCTGCAGTGACTATACTCTTCTTTACATTAAGAAAAGAGTTTGTATATAGATGATATATAAAAAAGATGATCACCAGAAGAGCCTAAAGGAGGAATTTGCTGGTGCAGAATTATATGCAGCCGCCTCATTTACTTGTGATTTAGCTGTTGTACTGAGGGGAATGGAGGAGCTGAGTACTTACTATACATAAGATATTAATGAAAATATTTGCTCATCTTTTCATCTTTCTCACTTGGCAACATTAATTCTAAATCTGAATAATCAGGAAGTACCACTCAGCAAGATTTTTTTAATGTTTTGAGGTCTAGGAACAGCTCAATGACCCTTTTCCATCATGACAGCTATACTTTCTCATGATGGTACTGATCCAAAACATATTAGCAACTTAATTCCTTGTTGAGACCAGGACTTTAAAGCCAAGCATATATCACAAAGCTGCTCTCCAGCTACTGTTCATACTAGAAATCTCATCAGACAAATGACTGAAAGAATTTGGAGAGTGGACTGTTTTCCTAATTTTTGTTGTTCTATTAAAATGCAGATGGAGTAAATAATGCTAATTTTTTGGTTATTTGTTAACTAAACTGTTAGCAGACCAAGATCTTTCTGTGAATTATAGGTTTATTATTAAAATTGTGAATAAGCCTTTATAATTACCACTTGATTCTCTATAGTAAAGGTTATACTTCAAAGCATGTCTTCTACCAGTACTTTTTTCCCACACTGAGAGTTCATTTATGGAAGTTTAGTAGAATATATGAAATACAGATTTGACTAGGAAACTAATTGTATTAGTATCTCAGCTGGATACTTTATAAAACATTTTTATGGTTATGTTGAAGCTAAATACAGAGTGTCTAGCTGGGAACTGAGTGACTCTAAATTTATTCTGTAGTTTAAGGTTCCCAGTCATGAATGACTTACCGCCCTGTATAAGGTCAATTTACTCAATAGTGAGGATACTCAGGGGAAAGCTGTAACATAGTGGGGCTATTTATAATGTTGAAACAGTCATTTGTAGAAGTAATCTCTCCTTATATAGTAATAACAAAGATACTGAAGATTCTACTGAATAAATGCTCTAAAAATATAATAACAAGGCCTAAAATCAAGGCTCAGTGACAATGTGCATCAGGCTGATAATCTAATTTTTCACAGAATTAAAAGATATACACACAATCAAGTCAGTGGATTTGTTGAATATTTCTGTCCAAATAATTTAAAATAATTAATGTGGTATAAAAAAAAAGAAATACAAATCTTTTGAATATTATTCACCAGCTTTGGTTGAATTAAACTTTCCTCTCTAAATAGTTCAAATGTTAGACTGTATTTCAAATTGACCATTTAATTACAGTGACTTCATCAGGAAGAAGCTAAGATCATTGATCAACTTAACTTGTTTCAGACGTTAGTCTCTTCTCACTTTTCCAGTGATTTCCATGGGGCTCTCTTTTTTGAAAAACAGATACTATGATTTATCCACCAAAGTTATTATATCAAATTGTGCTAAATTTTCTGTATGGTCTTGGGAGAAAAATAGGCTTTAATGTTTGTTGGAACAATAGCCTATTGGAAATTCTAAACAGAAATTCTCATTCAGATCTAAGCTTACCTGTATGATCCGCACTGCATTTATTTATTATTACTACTTATTCAAAGATGGACATGAAAAAAAAGTTGACCAAATGATTGGATCTAAAGTTTCATTTTTGTGTGTTAGAAGGAATATCTAGAATCAAAGTGAGAAGCAGAGGGCTGAAAAAGTATTCTATCTGCTAGCAGGAAGCCTTGGAAGTCAAAACACAGCTTGAAAATAGGACTGTGGTTATGCTTTAAAAAGGTTATTAATAAGAGCTTCAATTGTTTCTGGATGCCACAGATATCGGAGTCCTGTACTGGTTATTAGACAAAGTTTAAGTGCAACAAAAAAGATTAAAAATATATACAAACTTGCCTAGAGACTTCATAGAAGAAAAAGTATTGCTCATATTAACACAGTTTTTACAATCTTCTTTCTGTGCTAAAAATTCAGTATAAAGTAACAGAAGTAAAAGAAACTATCTCTATGTGTGAGATGGTGCTGTGGACAGCCTCACTCTGGGTGACTGTAGTTTTGTCTAATCACAGCAGAGTAGAAGCAGCCTTACCCTTGCTGAGTTGCAGCTGTGTCTAATGAAAGTTGTGTTGTAAAAGAGTGGGTTGGCCGAGCACTGGTGCTGCGTGGAGGAGTTGGTGTGGGTTGGTAGTGCTGGCCATGGCCTCTAGCAGAGAGAAGGTATGAGAGCTTTGGTATGAAGTAGTGAGCTACTGGTACATTTACCTGCCTCTTGTAAAGGTTTTTTGAGTCTGCCCTAAATCAGGGGAGTATTTATAGAAAGTCTTTGAAATGAAGAGTGACTGAGGAAGGGGCTGCTACGCTCAATAGATGCCCCCCTGTGGGGAGTGGGGTGGACCCCTGTATGTGTGTACATTTGTGGTTACATGTGTAAGGATGGATGTATGTACATATGTGAATGTGCATCATGGCTAAATGGTCTTGCATTGTAGATGATATTACAAAAGAGAGCATAGGCAAAACTTTGTGGTCACCAAAAATCATAAACTAAGTTAAACCTTCTGTGGGAATACCTGGGCTGTGGTGGGCTCTTCAAAAGAGGTATTACCTGTTGTCAAGGAACCTGTTTTGTAGTTCTTTCAGACCTATTTGTCAGTAACTTCATTTTTCTTCCTTGGAGGACTTAGGTGTATTGTTTTTCTTCCCATTCAAAGAAAATTATGCAAGCATAGGCACTTGTTTTCTTTGATAGGATTGTGCTCGGAAAAAATGTTAAAATGTTTTGTGTTAAATGATGAGCCAACAAAATCTTTTTTTGTTTTTGCACTGACATCATAACAGCTCCCTACCAGCTGTTATGCTACTATCAATATACAGCATGGATATAATCATAATGCAGGTTTGTGGTGTTATTTAGGCTAATAACTCCTTCAGAACACATGCAGTGTAACTGTGTGGCCTCACCTGGAGTACTGTGAGCAGTTTAGTTCACCATAATATAAGACATAAAGCTATTAGAGAGTGTCCAAAAAGGAGTCATGAGGATGGTGAAGGGGTTGGAGGGGAAGCTATATGAGGCTGAGGTCACTTGGTCCATTCAGGCTGGAGAAGAGACTGAGGAGAGGCCTCATTGCAGTTACAACTTCCTTGTGAGGAGAAGGGGAGGGGTGGGTGCTGATCTCTTCCCTCTGGTCTGGTCAGTGACAGGACCCAAGGGATTGGCCTGAGGTTGAGTCAGGGGAGGATGCGTTGGTTACAAGAAGAAAGTTCTTCACACACAAAGTGGTTTGGCACTGGAACAGGTTCCCCTGGGAAGTGGTCACAGCACCAGCCTGAGAGAGCTTGAGGTGTGTTTGGGCAATACTCTGAGGTATGTGATGTGACTCTTGGGGGTGTGGTGTGCAGGGCCAGGAGCCAGACTCAATGATCCTTATGGGTCCCTTTCAATTCACCTTATTCAATAATTCTTTGCTATATCTCTTATAGGCTTCTTTAAAATTAAATCATAAACTGAAAGATTTGTATTTAACATCAGTATTTGGTAGATGTTATTTGCAGTTTTTCAACCTCTAATGTTTCTGAAAACAAAGCAAATAAAGTCCGTTTTACTTTTATGTATATTTTATATAGGTGTTGTACTTAGTCTTGTTAAAAGTCCATTTTGGAGTTCTCAAGTTTGCTCCAGAGAAGAAGGCATCATTGTGGAAACAAAGAAAATATTTACATTACTTCTTCCCTCTGTCCCCTATGACTTAAATTTCATTTTGAGTTCTGATTTTCTGCAAGTTGATAACCCAAATATTTATGGGAAATAAAAAGTAATAAACAATAAAAACTTGTGATTTTTCCCCCCCACACACCCCCCCCACTCGAGAACTAATATAAAATCATGGATTTTGTTTCAGGCTTTCATGTGCAGCTATAGGAAAACAAAAAGGTAGTTTTTTTTTTTTTTTTTTTACAGTGAAACAGTGGAGAGATATGAGAAACTTGGAGGCTACTAGAAACAAGATGACCCATTGATGGTATTTTTAATTTGGTTTTAGATGTAGGTATTTCATATATTTTGGAAAAAGGTAATGACTAATTGAAAATAGCCTAAAGTAAAACTTTCCTCCAGGATTTGATGACAAAAAACTTTGCTATTTAAGACATTTCAATCCTGTGCTATTATAAGTCTCTCTCCTCTCACTTGGATCGATGTCAGTGCCAGAAACAGAGCTAAAGTTAACTAAAGCTTGATTTCACTCACCTGTCACTCCCATGTGCTGTCTACAAGATGGATTAAGCTTAATTAATCTAACCTGAAGAAGATACTGATTAATAACAAATTGGCATAAATTTACTCATAACTTGCTTAGATGGAAGCCATTGTGTTCATCAAAATACAAAAGCATATCTTTAAACTATTTTCTCAATTGTACTTAAAATTATACTTTCTAACTGTTAACTTCTACCAGCAATATTTCAACTGTCAGGCTATGAGTTGGGCAATATTCTGTCTCTACTTGCACCTGACAAAATGTTCCTGACTGTAGTGATTTCAGTTCGAAAACCGGGTCGAAACACCAATTAATGTAGTGGGTTTGGTTGGCCGTTCAAGTCACAGCACCAGTTAATGTAGTGGGTTGAGTGCTGGCCAAATGCCAGTGCACCCACTGAAATTATCTACTAATTTTTCTCTGGGAGTTAAAGATTAAGAGAAGAGCAAAGCACACTCAAAATGTTAAAGGGTACAAAGAAAGCTTTATAAATACAACTAAAAGAAGAATAATAAGGATCAGTATAAACTTTTAGAACAGTTCCTTCCTCCAGCTCCTCTTACCTTTCCCACTGATAATGTAAAGAGGCAAAACCTGTGATTTTCAGTCAGTTTACCACTTCAAAATAAATCTTTCCCTCAGTTTTCTTAGGGAGAGAAGTCTCTCCTTCCATGTCATGGAGACTTTTCTGTAAGAAACACTTCTCTCATGGCTTTATTTCACAGCAAACCAGTCCACCTGGGAAAAGGAAATCTGTTTGCCATGTCAAAGTCTCTCCCATTGACTTACAGTTTTCCCACAACTGTTTTTGAGGGCCAACTCTGATTGAGTGGTGCAATTTTAAGGATAAGCTATTCTAGTATTGATGCAAAAGGGTCTTTTATTCTATCTCTAGGAATAAATTTTTTTTCTATCCCTGGGGCAAGGGTTTTTCTCTTGCTCTGTTCAAGCTTCTCATAAGATCATAGCTACTTCATCATCCGCTTGCTTTAGCATTGGGGCCTTTACTTGCAGACTGTGGTTTGAACACTCCAGCCCCCATGCGTTTCATGAATTATAGGGCAATAGTTTGCTGGATCATGTCCTCAAGACACAAGAACTTCAGCCTGAGACAGAGGCATCTTCTCATTCTCCTTTCTCTTGGCTTTACCTCCTCCTTCTTTGCTGACCTTGGTGTCTCCATGTTGTTCTCCTCACATGCCTTCATCTTTCCTTTTCTGACCTGGGAGAAGATTGGCATTTACAGATTTATTTTGTTGTTCCCTTAACTAAAAGCCAAACTATGTCGAACCATGACACTGACAACAATTAAATTACATTTGCCTTAGACAAAAATTAGGATGAAGCTTCTACTTTGCTTAATACAGAGTGTTATCCACTTGTATAGACACAGCAGTCCTTGTCTTTTTTTGCAAAATGGATGCTAATCAAATCTTTCAAATAAGTAAACATAAAGTCCCATTACTCATATCCAACTTACAAAATGGGCAGCATGCTGTAGGCCCAAGGTAGCCCTAAGCACTATGAAGCTTGCAGCTTCATGTCAAGCTTGCATTATTTTGTCACTTAATGGTGATTATAAGTCCTGCAATGTGCTGTGACATTGCCACTGTGCATCTTTCTGAGCTATGACTTTAGCTTGCTTATGTATGGTCTGTTGGATATTAGACTTTACAAAATTTAGAAGAGTAGAAAACAAGTTTGATTCTTATGGATTCTGTGCTGCTTTTTGCTTCCAAACTGATCACAGGTATTTACTGAAAAGAGAGTAGATTTTTTTTTTTTTAGATCCTTGTTAAAATTTCCTCATGCTATGTTCAGCTTTCCTGTTTCTTTCTAAAACAAACGAACCAAAGCAAAAAGCATTAACAGTTGGCGATCAGAGGAGAGTGAGAAAGTACTTATATCTAGTTCATTTTCTGTTGCCAAGGACATCATTCAGAGTAAGGCAAGGAGAATTACCAGAGACAACTTATGATCATAACTTTTGGAGCAGTGAGAGCTCGGTAGCATGCTGTGAGACCACACGAGCTGGTTCCACAATATTTTTCTAGCGTTCCTAGTCAATGGTAATGTGAAGATAAGGGAAGATAATTTGTGTAATGTACCTTGGTGCAACAGTCATTTGACACAAATGGTCTTGAAAGATGGATAACTGATGGCAAAATTAGTGACCATTTATATGCTGAGCCCAAAGAGTGAATGTGAAGTGTTAGCACTGAAACTGAGGGGAGAACACTGTCTTATAGGATCTCAGAAAGTGTGTTAGCCTTTGGTTCAATAACAAAGTCTTTCCCTGAAAAATCAATTTATTGTACCAATTTATGAGAGTGTATTTCCCTAACTGCAGGTTAGACGGAATGCTTCCATCCAGCCACAAGGGTACCAAGGAAAACAGTATTATTAGTTGCTCTTGTATGCCCTTTTGTACTGGGCTGTCCCACTTAAACTGAAGGAAGAAAACCAAGGGTTTTTTGTTTTGTTTTGTTGGGGTTCTTTTTAAAAACTTCAAGTTATTAATTGATATGCTGACTCCAGGGAATTCATTCCTCTTACTGGCTTCACCAGGATCATATATAATTTGTTGACAATTGACAGCCAAGATATCTACCTGCTGAACTAAAAGATAGAAGCATGAGAAGGGATTCATGAGAGAAGAGATGAGGAGAAAGGGGAAAAGCTAATAGACTATTATATTCTACTCATAAAGGCCAGTCTGCACTTGAAAAATCTAGGTGTGTATGTACTGGAAGGCAAAAGGATGTTTGTTTAAACATAAACTTTTCTATTTTGCCACTATAAGTTTTGTGGAACATTGTGGTCTCAAATGGCAAATAAGATAATAACCCCTAAACCTGTGATATTGCTGAGCACTTTACTAAAGAAGCCAAATACTGACCAAGAAAAAGAAAAAAAAAAAAGCCCATATTCAGGACCAGGAAGGAGGATCGCCTAGACGTGATTTCCTGTCTCCACACAACTTCAGCTTGCTTGCAATAGTCTGTACACCAGGAATAAGAGAGAAAACATGTCTTTAGTTGTCTTTATCTAACATGAAAGTACACTGAGTCTTCATATCTGTAAAATACAATTATTTTGGAAACTTGTAGTGCTGTAATTATCATAAATAGTTCTGTGGTAATGTGTGTCATTACATATGCTGAATATAGAATTGTTATAGGAAATTTATAATGTCTGCTATCACAACTGTTCTGTTGCAATTGCATTTGAAATAGGATGTATTTCAGCAATTCTAAACATTAGACAGCTAATACACTGATATACATGAAGGAATTATTTTTCTTAACATATTTTTCAGTATAAGCTTCATTTAAGAACCTAATGTTGTTATTTTAAAATAAGTAATTGTTTTGTTGTTCCTTATATGTTTCTGATTTTCATAATTCACTTCTGCGGTTCAGAAAATAAGCTTTTCTTGTCCTCATTGCATTTACAAATAAGCACACTCTTAGAGAGTTTTATGATCCTGATGTTTTGTGCATATTTCCTGTGACAAACAAGTTATGGTAAAGTGACAGTAGGGTTCCTGCATGACCTTACTGTCTTATAGGGGCTATCAGTGAGAGCTACCATGGGACAGCCTTGGATATGACTTGGAAATTGTTTCAGTTAATTACTTGAAGCATTAGACTGTACATGTGGCATGGTAATAACAGAAGTGAATGTTTCTTCATGTAAGCATTTGGAATTTTGCAACAAATTATTCATTACATTTTAGATAACTGGAAGGTAGTTTACTTTCTTGCATTCATATTCCTAGGACTTGAGCTTCTCCAGTATCCCTAATGAGCTGCACCAAACAAGCTGTACCTTGACTGGATCACAGGAGATCCAGTCATTTCTGGATGACAGAAATAGAAACTCTGCACCCTGATTTGTTTCAGGAACATGTGAGTAATTGCAAAAAATATACTGAAGAAAGCACAGAAATGAGGGAAAAACAGAAGACGTCTGATTGCATTTGCTAGATATTTTTGGCTTCAGAGAGAATGTATAATATGTGTTGTTTCCCAAAGGGTGTTAATAGTAAACATATATGTGATAACATTATTCTGCCCATGTAGACATACAAATAGACTCATGATCAAAGAAGAATGTGCATCTATTTTACCACTTAGAGCATAGTCCTCTAGTCCTCTGAATGGTCCACCAGGATGCTGAGGTTCTTTCCTGCAAAGCTGATTTCCAGCTGGGTGGTGTCCAGCATATCCTGGTGCAGAAATTTTTACCTCCCCTTATTGTAAACGATGAGGTTGCTGTCCACAAGTTTCTACAGCCTGTTGAAGTCCCTCTGCATTGCAGCATGACCCACTGGTGTGTCAGTCCTGCACCACAAGCAAACTTGTAGAGATTACACTCTTCCCTATTATCCAGATCAGTATAGATGATAATAAAGAGGATCACACCCAGTACTGACTGTCAGTTTACACTGGTGATGCCTCCAATTAGATTTTTCAATGCAGATCATCCTACTCTGGGATCAGCCATTCAGCCAGTTTTCCATCCACCTCACTGATTGCCCATCCACCCCATATCTCATCAGCTTCTCTGAGGATCTTATGGGAGATGGTGTTGAAAGCTTTACCAAAGCCAAGGTAGACAATTTTGACTGCTGTCTGCTCATCTAGCAAACCAGTCATTTCATTGTAGAAGTATCAGGTTGTTCTCCACACCAAAGTGACTGAAATGAGAATTTATAAACAGCAAGGGAGAAAAGGCGCATAATGCAAAGTACATTGCTATTACAAGATGTACATTTAAACTAGACATTGGAAGAAGTTTTTTTATTAACAGAAACTCCACTGAAGCTGTCCATTACATATATAGGGGAAAAAAAATCTCTATTTTCTGTATTTTCCCTTTAAACAAAAAACAATATAACTTGAAACTTTGATTGCAATCAGGGAGTAGAATTCCCAGGTCTAGCTCAAAAAATAGTCAGGTACTGTATTTCCATGTTTATAATCTGAAGATTAAATTTTTTAGACATAAAAGCATGGCTAGAGTTCATAGTGATTGGTGCCAACTACCTGAATATTCAGTTAGTGTGATGGAAAATATCCAGCCTCCTGCACACTCCTCTCCATTGCCTCGCTGTCCTTTATGCCCCACAACTTTCTATTCCAATATCTTTTGTTCCTTCTATTTCAATAGCTCCTCTCACTATAATTCTGCTTCCACTTCTTATTTGGGTTATCTCTGGCTTTATTTTTAAATAAAAATCCAGCATAAAGAGTAAAGGTGCAGTGAAGCATTAATATGTTGCAGAATATGTGACTTAAGGCCACTGAAAAATGCAACATTTTTCATTCTGTTTCACTTGTTTTCTTTTGATGTGATGTGACTTATCTAAGGACTATAAACTTACAAATAAAACAGTTAAATGGGTTTTTTTGGTTTATTGTCATTATTAAAATTTATTTTAGAAAGTTGGTCTTCCCTTACTGTAGTGTGCCATTTATTGAATAATAGTCTAATAAAAAATAGCTTCTTCTGTTTATAAGAATGCAAATTGGTACAGTGGGTAGAAAAAAGCATCTTGGTTCTGTTTTTTTAAGTTATTGAGCAATTATTATTTTTTTAATGTTAGCCCAGAACTGTCTACATAGCTCTTTATTACCATATGGAAAAGCTGAGGGTAATAGCAAAGTCTTCAGTCAGTGAATAGAACTATGATTTCACAAAAAGAAATTAATGATAAATTATATATGTTCTGCATAGGAATTTAAAGAGAGAGAGAGAGATGAAAAAAAATACAGTAAACAAATTTACATTGCCAGTGGAGAATCATGAAGGCCAAGTGATCTGGCACTGCCTGCCTCTGCTTCTATGTGTTGTACACCACCATTTACAAAATGGTGTGAAATAAACTCTGAGGGAAATATAATTTTTAAAAATGATTGATATTCTTAATGGAGCAAACAACATTCTACTTCAGAAGAAATTGTCTTTTTCTACTAAAACTGGATGTGTGACAAATAATTAGGAAGGTTATTATTTGGTTCTTATTATTACATGTCTGTCTGGGAGTTAACCTTGACATGCAAAGAATATCATTCACTAACTTTCTTGAAATAAATCTTATGCCTGCTGATGTCGTAGTACCTTTTGTGTCCAGCTACCTTGTGTGATATGAGGATTATGTCAGAGTGCAGTGAAGGGTATATCTATCAAGGACTACGTGATCCAAAAGCCACTTTTCACTTTAGTCAGCCTTGGATCAGGCATAGGATGATTGTTGCTGCAGCCTGTGGATACCAGCAGGGCTTCAGAATTGTGTGACTTGCATGTGCTGTCAGCCCAGGTTGTACTGAACTGGGACACCAGTGGAAAGGAGATATCTCTTTATGCCAGTTACTTTAGATGGTTCTAGGGTTTTTTTTGTAGACAGTACATGCTTAAGTTCCTACTATGCTGCACTGAGGAGCAGTGCAAGCTGGTAGGATTAGCATTTTCACATTTTCTGTACGTTTCATAAGGAGATAAACTGTAATGTCAAGCATGAAGAACATAAGTACTTCTAACGGCAGCACATTTCTATTTGCAAAAGGAAGATTCTTTTTGTAATTGAGAATTTGCTGCTGTGTGAATCTGCCTTTTAAACTATGTTCATAAATGCAAAATTACTGAAAATAGTTCCCCACAAATGTATACTTAGGATGAGAAATTATAATTTATATTTTATTTCTGTAGTTTTACTTCTCAGATAAGGTTTTGTTCCAACAGAATCGAAAAACAATCTGCTCAGTGGTTACATATAATTTTACAATATTTTTTAAGTTGAGCACTCAGTGCTTTATTGTCTCTCTTTAATTATGCCATAGTCAACAGTGCTGAACATGATCTTTACTGTATAATTGTCTGATCATTCCCAGAAAATACTGGAGATGTTTGGCCTGCAACCATAGGCCAAGATTTCCAAGCCTGGATGTCTGCAGTTAAAGCTTTAAGCCTGTATTAAGGCTCATAGATAAACATCACCTAATTTTCATTCCCCTAGGTCTTTCCATTGATTCATGACCACTGAAAATCTTTGAAAAGCCAGTAAAATTTATCTAGAAGTAACAATATGGATTTAAAAATTTAATTTCAGATGCTTAGCTGTGGCCTAATAAAATGTGTTTCAGTTCCCAATATTAACCATTATTACAACTGTCTTTTGAAGGCAGGTCTACTTCTGTTAAAATCAATGGGACCTGTGCCAGTGCCCAGTTGGGAAGGGATTTGGCAGGTTACAAGGAAAATGTTTAAATGTAAAAAGTAAGGACTTGAACACTATGATACAATTGCAGTGCTCCAATAATGCAGATAGTTTGGGGGGTGGGGTGGGGGTGGTTATGGGTTCATAATTACAGAATAAATATTCCATTAAACTTTTGCGTGATCCATTCTTAGTCAATTTTTATGAATGAGTCTTCATTGTAATCCCATGTGTTAATATACTCCCTTTTACAATTCAATCTGACAGCTACTCCAAATTCATAGATTGTCCTGCTAGAGGCTTCCAAGGTCATAGTCCTTCAAAGCACAGTTTGTCAAATTGCTCTGACACACCTCCTGCTGGCAAGCCTACTCTCAGGGTGTTAATATTCCATTACAGAGCCACATGACCTCGAAAAATGATTGCATGCCACAATAGACATGTCAAAAAAGCTCAGGTAGGTGAAGGTAACTGGTGATGATGATGGCAGGAAATCTGTTATAAGAGGCAGAAAGTGTCTTCAGAAGAAGCAGGCATTGCACGGACATTTCCAAAGTCACCCACATGATGTTTCAAGAGCAATTAAAGTTCGTGGCAAAATATACAAACCATACATTTTTATAACATGGTGAGTGAAAGTTCATGTAGAAACCATGAGATTTAGAAGTGCCTGTTAGCACTAGCATGCTTACAGAATTGTACTTAGAGAGAAAAATGTTTTCATTGAGATAAAAGAATGTGACAAAAATAAAATCTTTGGTTTTACAGTAACTATTTATCCGAAAAACAGTCCAGTACATCAGACTTGGTTTTATTTTCATAACTACCTGCAGACATAAACACTTAATGTGTTTAAGTTAAAGAACCAAAGAGATGCAAGTCAGACCAGAATCAGAGCCTATCTTTTTAGCATTCAGATACAAAGGAATTCTAGAATTGTAACTAGAATTGAGAAAGCTGTTGCATATAGAAGCAAAGACACATTTTGAACTTAGAAGCTTGGCAAGTACTTATTTAATATGGGAATTCAAATTATTTTGGAAATATGCTGTCTGAATCTGTTTTATGCATCTTAAAATTCATGCTGGTAAACTAAATGTGGTCACACAGTTTCTTATTGCTCTAAGACCCTCAAAAGAGATGGTTTTCAGAATTTGAAATGCATTCTTGTTTTCAACAAGACCAAAAATGAGGCAAGTGAGATCAAAGCAGTAAAGTGAATATTTATGCAGTAAAACACATGTTTGAAAAGTGACTCATCAGCTAAAACACATAGAATTGCTTGTGGGTATATTTCATAGTAAAGACATAATCAATATGACAACCCAAGTTAGACCGTGTACTAACAACAACTTCAGAAGTGTCTTTGAACTTTCTTTGTTAGACTATAAAGCACATCGTTTGACTTAGACTGCTCTTCATTACATCAGTACAAACAACACGAGCTTTAAATCTCATCAGCAGATTTATCATTTTAGTAAAACAAATAAAATTGCAAAAAAACTTTTTCTGCCTTTTCTTTTCATTTTTTAAAAATAAGCCCAAAGCATGTTTCTTCAAAGATAAACTCCCTGACAATCCACTTATCATTTATTAATTTATGTTACGTAAGTCTTTCTCTCTGTTTTGTCTTTAACTTTTTCTTTTCTACACCTCACCCCCCAAACTTGGTACCACAGTTTCTTAGACTCGAATGCACACCTGCTAACTTCTAGGTAAGGAAAGTAACTTCAAGAAAATGTCAGGAAAGTCAGAATCTGAAATTTATTAACCAAGATACGGCAAATGTAAATGTCAGCTTGTGTAACTCTGGGTACTTGAGGTTGCAATAGATTTTTCAGCTGTCTGGGCAATGAAAAGTGAACTTTTATTTCAATGACAATGAAATAGCATTATACCTGATATGAGAAAGTGCTATAGCTAGAGGGCATATTTCAAGCAAATTGGTTTTTACCTAACAGTGTCCCAAAGTTTTCACATTAAAAATAAAGTTAATATATGCAAAACAGAAAAATGCATCTTTTCAATTATTATCATTCATATTCATTTGAACAAATGAAGAGCTATACATTAGCATGTTATAATATTAAATGTATTCTTAAACCTTATCTGTAAACTCTTAAATACTGCTGAATGAAAACTTCAGAAGAGTTCAGATTCAGGATAACTTAATGGATGTCAGTAGAGAGGAAAGAAACAGTCAAAGAGTAACTTATCTCTCCAACCAGCACAGAGAGAAACATAGGTATTAAAAGTGAGCTCTCAATGCTGTAGTTTAAAAACATTGCACTGCTTTAGCACAAGAGAAAAAAACAACCATAAACCACAAAAATCCTCTACAAAAAAAACAAAAAAACACCCAAAAGCAGTCTTAAAGCACAGTGTAATGTCTATCAGCACTCTATTTGATGGTCTATGATCATTGCTATGAGCACTACCTCAATTTACAGAGAAAAAAGGTTTCTTCAGAGTAAAACATCCCTTTTTGTGCAGTCATTTCAGTGAGTGTCAGAACAGGTTTTGATTATGGAAACATTAATCTTTCCTCCCATGAAATGTAAAATCATGTTATGATAGAAAAATATAAACTCAGCTGACTGCTCAGAGTTAAATTTAAAATCAATGGAATTACTGTAGTCAAATTTTTAAAAAGTCCAATCAAAAAACAATGACAACAATAAATGTGGTAATTATTTTTCTCTCTCACCTCATATATTACATTTGATAAACAGCAGAGCTGATAACTGTTCATATCCTTGCCCACCTCCTCATTTATCTCTCATGCATGAGTACATGCACACCATTTACTGTTTTGGAAATGCATAGTAGAATTTTCATACAAAAGTTTTTTTCTTCTTTTACAGCTATATTTACTAATTGAAAGTAAAATGATATGAAATGATATTCAAACTATTATACATCTCATATAAATTAAAAAATATATCAGGCTGTGTGTACTGCTTTCCTAGTACCTGTCCTTCAACCATTACTTTGGATTTCATCATCATAGTAATGACAGTATTGGCCTTTTACTTCTTGGCCACTTAATCACTTACTATTGCTACTGCCATAATTCTATTTCAATTTAGAGGAATAGTGAAACTAGGAGTGCAATACTTACTGAAAGAAATAATAGCAAAAGATCTTTTCTCTTAGCAGAGCTGTGCACTGCAGTTATAACAATACGAAGGAAACCATCACATCGATAGCTCCCACCTCTGTGTGCTGAGACATTCACAGACGCACAGAAAAAAAGCATTTCTAAATGAACCTTATAGTAAATGTGGTGGTATTTTTTAAAAGTTTACTTCCTCTGTCAAGAGAATAAATATAGCTTTCAACCCCATTTTACTGCTAAGTGGAGGAGCTTTTCTATTGGATAATAATTACATGTGTTCTCAATACTAGATCACAGAGAATAGCTCTAGCTTCTCGAAACTATTTCAAGGTAAACATTTCTTAAGATAACTGAAGTTGTATGTGCTTCAGAATATCAGTTATGCATTCAGAAATTATTTGTTACATGACAAATCCTATATCAGGTCATTTAAAATTAGTTTGTGAGAACATTTGTATCTATGACCTACATATATATGTCTCCTTAAAATAACATGGATAATGGCAAGTACAAACATGCACTTAAAGAGTACATATAATAAACATTTCATTTTCAATAGATACTCACTAAAAAATTCTCATAATTAGTTGACTATTCCCATTTTGTGTCTTCATAAGCCAGGGCAATTACTGTAAGAAATAAGAATCTATAACAAAATAATTCTTGCAGTGCTCATAGTAAAGATAGAAGCATATAGTGATAAAACACCATCAAATTTTCTGGTCAATAGCAATGAAAATGCTATTAATGTATGCTCATTTAAAATGGCCAAGCTTAACACTGTAAGTTAGTAGACTATTTTGATTATTTTTATTTATTTATTTTTTTAAATAAAGTCATAGCTTTTATTTGAGGGTGAAAACTCTGTCATATTTTTACTTCTCATTTGACCCTTCTGCTATGTTCTGCAAGACTGCAAGACCTGGGAAAAAAAAAAAAAAAAGAAAAGAAAAAGAAAAAAAGAGCAGTGGCAAGAAACAGTAAGTTCAAAGCCAGTTAACAGCTTGTAATTCATTCCATTTTACTTCCTAGACTGGCATCATAGCTGAGACTAAATGGTATCACTTTTCTGCATCCAGTTAGGTACATGATTAAGAATTAGACTAAGAATGGAGCTAGACTGAAGTTAGCAACTGAGATGTTTAAATTAAACATTGAAACCCAAATCTACTCTCATCAATGACTATATTTGAAGTAATTGACTAAGTGTCTGAAGTATGGACAACTCTTTATTCCCTGTCTTGTAGCTTTCCCCCCACACAATAAAGAATCCAAAAATGTTTAGATAATTCATATTTTCTTCTCTAGACCAGACAGTATGTGATTTTTTAGCTTAGTGTCTTCTGCACTTATGTAGAAAGAAAAGATTCTGGGCTTCTGCACTTAAGGAATTTCTTCTGTGATGCACATCCATTTGATGAGATGCAAAAACAGGATTGTATCAGGGATCAAAGTCTCCAGAGTTAAATATCCCAGGATTTAGACTCCTGACAATGTAAAGGGCTTGATCAATTTTACATCATTTGTTTTCTTTGCTGCACAATTTTGTCAGGAGTTGGGTGCCTCACATATTTAAAATATACTTGGTAAATAGATTAGTCTTCCAGAAAATAAAATTAATCTGTAGAGGTTTTCATAGAATTTATTAAACTGAGAAGGATGCTGATTCTCAATGCCTGATTTGAAAACGTGCTTTAGACCTCAGACAATTATTTAAAAGGAGGATTATAACACCATCACCATATTGCTAAAATAGGCTGTCATTCCATGTGGAGGTTATCACAGTACTGAAATGCCGAGGAGCAGCATTAAACAAGAGTGCACCTCATTCCTTCACCTTTAGTAGGCTAAGGTGCAGGTTGTAAAGCTTTTAAGATAGCAAGTTTAAATAAAGGCAGCTCAGTTCCACCTACATTCTATTTTTGGTATGGAAGTTCTCTGTCAGACTGATCTCTAGGTTTCTGGTGGAACTGGGATTACATTAATTTCAAACCTTTTAATCTTAATTAAGGTTCATGCCTGAAGAGAGTACCTACCTATGTTTTAATTAAACCAGAAAAAATAAAAATATTTTCCAACATGGGGAAAAGAAAGGGAGATCAAAGAAGAAATAAAGGGACAATGTGAAGCTTTTAGTCAGAGGAAAAACTGGAGGCTGATTTAAGATGTTAAAGGGACTGAGGGCGACAAGCCAAAAACAGGCCTGTCAAATCAATTTTATGACTGTTTTTTTCTGAGAAATTGTTTTCTTCAGATTCATGTTATTTTTGAGCATTCTGACAATAAAATTACATGAGGAAGTGCTTCCTTCCCAGGATTTATTTGTCAAATTATTAATGTCAACACAGCCATCTCATGTCCATCAGATTATTGTCTACTTATTAAAATTCTGCAAGCAATTAATAAGTAGGAAGTTTTCATAAAATTGTATAAAATGATTTGAAATACCTATTAACACTGCTTATATAAGTAAACTATTTTTGGGTATCATCTCTGGCACTATTTTATTTAATCATAAATAGAAAACTCTAAAATATAATGATAATATTACCTTTGTTGAATTTTTTGAGAGAAATAGTAAATACTGATAGCAGAGAAAATACATTTCTGCAGTATCTTTCAATTTCAGTGTAATCATATTCAAAATTTGAATGTAAAATATTAAAGTATCACAAAATACTTGTGGTTTATGGTATTTGATTGTTGAACAAAATATCTTTTTCTATTCCTATGATAAATCTTTTTTTTTGTTTAAATTCATAATCAACAGCAAAATATTTTGATTCGTTTTATTCTCCATATTCCAATTAGATAATTTCATTTAAGCATTTCATTTAAATGCATTTCATTGCATTTTTGGTGCACTTTTAATATTCAACCTTACTGTCCTACCTTTTGTCCCATTCACAAAATGTAAAATTAACTAGAAAATAATAACTTCTAAGAGGAAAAAAAAAGAAAAATTAATTTCAGTAAGATCAGAGGTGCACTTACAGGAGGCAGGAGAAAAAGTAAGGTATGCTCCAAAAATTGTTTAAAATACTGAAATTGTGATGCCATTTAGCACATAGATTAAAAACTAAACCAAATGTAGTTCTCTAATAACTTGGGATTGGGCAGTATTGCTGGTTACTGACCCAAAAAATTGTTTCTGCACTTTCTGTGTGTACAGGAGAAAATGAAATGTTCCAAATATCAGTAGTTTCAGTCTTAAACTAGTTAAACCTAACTAATTTGACAGCTGAAACTTCTGAAATATATTAAGTATACATAGTCATGATATGTGAAGGAAACCTTGAGGAGTGGAATCGGAAACCTGGACACAGAAGAAGGAAAGTGAGAAAACATATGCTCCTGAATAAGAAATGAGGTAACATAGCTGTCACTTAATAAGTGTTCAGGACTTTTTCTTAGGCAAAAATGGGAATTAGAGTTTCCTGCCTTGTACTGTGTGCATACCCACTGTGTATGTGAATGGACAAATAGTTAAACACTACTGACAACCTTTGACATGATGCAGAAGATCACTAACTAAAAATCTTAAGCTCATTCCAAGGAATATCCCAGAATATCCATAAAGAACCAGCATGAAACTTTCCAGAAGATTCTAAGTGTTCAAATTAGTAAAATTAATTTGTACCCCTGCAGTTTTAACTCCAGTGATGACATAAAGACAGTGACCTTGGAAGGCAATATCTGAAAGTAGTGATTTTTTGGGATTGAAAATAGCTACATTTAAATTTTAAAATTTACAGACTTAACTATCTCAGTCTAGTCACAGCCAACATGATTAATACGTGATTTTCTTTAATCAACATCTATGTTATACATCGTATGAGAAGGTTTCTTTGTTCTGTTTCCTGGCCTACATTTGAAAAGGCAGTAAAAATTTACTTTTAGAGATCGTAGTGGATCTAAAATGGGTTGAAAGGCGTTGCTCACATAATTAATTTGCTCTGAGCAAATTACATTTGCTCTCTAGCTTGTCTGAGAGTTCAGCAGCTTTTCTGAAGAATCCTCTCTCAGGACAAAGTTTATTGAGACTCCTATGGTGTGTGAATCCAGTACAGAAATCACAACAATCCAAAAATTACTTGTGTGCAAGGTGGGCACTGGTTCAGGTAGACAGGTGTGTACTGATTTGCTGGAGTGGCACTTTTTAGTGTTGTGGTGACTGGCTTTCCATCATTTGGTTGCCTAGGCTGCACAGAAATATATTTTTTTTCTTGCATTTAATGTCATTACTGTTTTCCCCATATTCCACTACTCTATTAATATAGCAACTGCAAAAAATAATTATATTTAATTTGATTATTTTAAAAAGCAAAACTACGAAATTAATACATAAATCTGGAAACTTTCCAAATAATAATGTATGTCTGGGATATGTTAGAATAGAACTTTCTGAGCCTTCTAAATTTTAAGTGAAAAAGTCCATAACTAAATGGATTTTAATTTCTCCATTGTGGATTAAACCCAAGTCATAAAATGTCACCAAGGACTACAAATATGCTCACTCACAGTATTTGTTACTAGCAGTACTGAAGTAATTTTATCATTTTTTCCACTTAGGAAAACAGCTTGACAGTCAGCTTGACTGAGGTAATTGGTGTATTCTTGGCTTTATTTCAAGTGATCCTTCCATTATATGGAAATTCATCACAGATGAATCCCAGACATTTATCTGAAGCACAATTCAACTTTAAATTATTGTTTGCCATTTTTTCCCAGACTTGAAATAAGTTTCCTGTTTTTATTTGAAATGTGAGAGTATTAATGACATTGCATTATTTGTAGCATTCTATGATTAATGAACTTTTAAATATTTTTTCCAGCACTGTTAGAGGCAGCTGAAACTGCCTCTTCCTACATCCATTTGCTCTTTCCCCAGCTTTGATATTACATTGTTACCAACTCTTTCAAGAGTTCCTCCAGCTGCAGCCTTTGTTGAAATGTATGAGCTGAAGATAATTGCCATATTTTAATATAATTTTGTTGTTATAATATCTCGATCTTGCCAAAATTTGCACACACTGCCTGTTATACATAAAACTCTTTTATCCAAGCTAGGAGACAGACAACCTTGCTGATATAAGAATGTTTTAATATTCTGAGCTAAGGGGATATCTTGAGATTCACTCTGATTTCCAAGATTCTTCTTAGGTACATATCAGTCCAGCTTCTTTTCAAATAACATAATGGAGACTAGGGGTAGGGGCATTTCTACAGAATATGGATTTTGCTTTTATTTTTTTTCTTACACTGGCTTTGTCATTGTGCTGTTTCAGAAAGAAGTAGCCAAATGTTAGAGGTTGTGGTGCCAAAGGTTTATCTGTGGTAAACTCTCAGAGAAGATTAAACCTTTTGATATCAATTATCCAAGCTTTACCAGAGAACATGATAAATCTTTATGAAAAGAAAAAATGGTCTTTTAAAAATTCCTTTGGAAGCATGTAAATGAGAAAATTTAAAGCAAAACTCCTTATACACTACTGAATCCCTGCTGATATCAAGTGTATTAAAAGCTAATTCAATCCTCTTTCACTCCTCCTCTGGGAAGAAATGGAGTTTTCAAAAGCTTACGTTGAGTCAAATGTCCAGTTCAATGGTTCATGACCTTTTTAACAAATCCGGACTGAGTTTTGGTTATATATTGGTAGAGTTAAATACTTCATTTTTTGAGTGTGTGGTTTAATCCTTATGACCTGCATATTTTGACCATTTTGCAACCTTCTTTCGTTTTGGTTTCTACTCCTGTGGAGTATTTAAAGTCATCTTGGTATATTTTCTACGTAGCCCTTTCGACTTTCTGCATCCTATTGAACCTGTTACATCGTTAAAAGCTGAGATATTCCAGAAAATGTCGTTCAATGTTCATGTAGACAACTACCCAGCAGCAAAGACAAAATATCCCAAAACTTTGTATTCAGTGCAGCTCAAAGTTACTGCATTCAGCATTTGCCACTGCAAAATGTCCAGCTCAGAATCCCAGGCATTCAAGACTACAACTCTTAAATACACTTTTTTTTTTTTAATTATTTATACTCTTTGGTATATATACAAGCTGAGGATAGCTTTTTGTACCACTGAAGTGTATTTTGTGATGCTGAGTAATCAGTTCTATTTTGTCCATGAAGATTTTAACACCTGTTTATCTCAGTATCCAAAGGTGACTCATTTAGAAACTGCCACGTTTTGCAGCCCAAGAGAGGCAAGGCTGTTGCAACTTGATAATCTTATGTCCAGTCAGCAGTGAGGCTGAGCCTGTATTTTAAATAGGTATGCTCTCTCTCTCTCTCTCTCTGTATGTATGTATATATTTGCACAATTCAATACAGATAGATCAATACAGATACAAACCACACCACACCAACACAAATACAAGAAGCACAAATGGCCTGATCCTGTTCCCCTCCTGGCCAATTGAGGGAAAAGCATCAGTGGAAATTATACACATATATAAACAGCAGCTGCCTCTGGATCCTAGGACAGTGCACGGCCAGCACATAACACATGAACCCCTAATGTTCACAGCCCCACTCCTGTTGTTGATACCCAGAAATAAACACAAAACCCTGGTCACATGGATGCAGAGACACATGACCCCTTAATTTCCTCCAGTAACAAGCCTTAGACAGTCTGTCTAGTAGCTGGCCCATGGGTCCCCACATTTCCCCCTTTGCCTCACACCCAAACATGCACTGTACATGAGTGGAACTCACAAGTAGGTGGTTTAGGTCTCTGGCCTAGCTCACAGTCCCCCCTGAGATCCCCTAATCTCAGTAGCTGGATTGGACCAACTGTCTCTCCAGTAGTCAGTCTCAATACCTCTGAACTCTCCTGTATTTGAGTAAACTTATGGCACCCCTCATACCTGATTCCCATCCTTTTTTTTCTTTTCCACTCATTTTATAGTCCATCCTGAAGCTCGCTAGGAAATTACAGGCACCTACATGCACACGTTACAGTGTGCTTATGCTTCTGTCTCTTCTGCTTCTGGCACCACAGACACAAGGACCCTCTGACTGCTCCAGCTGCTGCACTCAAACTTCCACATGTGCTTGTGCATGCCCAATGGAGTCCTCACTCAGGAAAGTAGATAGAAAGGCAGTTTATTTGGAATAGACCACTGACCAAGAACAGGCCAGGTCTCTACAAGCATAGATCACCTCTTACAAAAGATCAGCCCATTTTATCTCCTTATCCTTCTATTTTCCTACTTTTCTAGCCACCTTGATCCTTTCCTTGTCCCACCTTTGGCTCCTTTCCTAAACATTTCATTATCTTGTGCAGTCCCACAACACTCTTGCTTGCCACAGTGAGTACCATTTCCCAGACCAGGGAGTTGTCCCTGTGGACTCAAGAGTGCTGGGACTCAGCAAGCTCACATAATGCTTTCCTGAGACAGCCCAGGGAACAAGGGAGCAGGGGCTCATGTCTCTGACTCAGTATAAAGACATTTCTCTGGGCAAAATTAGCACTTAATCATGTAAACAATCCACTGGGGGGAACTTGTGTATCTCCTGGTTAGATAAAAAATAATACATATTAATTAAATTGTATGATCACTTCATTTCCTTTTTCAGAGAAATCAATGAGGAGACTGAAGATAAAGATGGAGACTATCATGATGGAGACTTCTATAGACTCATTACCTTTACTAATAGTAAACCAAAGACTTTTTAGGTTGAACATTGGCTGAGAAACTCAGCCAAAGCTACTAAGTTTCTATGAACACTTTTTGAAAATTAGCCAAAGTTTTATAACAACATTTTTGAGTCCTACTTCTAAATATCAGTTGATAAAAGACTGTAGGTCTGCATTAAAGAGATTATACACAAACAAAAGGAGAGTTCTATGATGTATTCAAATGTTATACTTTTATACAGATTCTTAGTCAATGAGGACAATTGAAATTAATTGACTAGAATTTTCTTTGCTGACAACTACATGTCTTACTGGACAGAAAGGAAACCATTGTGAAATATCTTAATTTTATTGCACTTCTGATTAATTACATTATGAAAGGTGGAGTAAAATAAAGCCTTCAAAGATATATTTTATCAAGTCAGTTCATACAACTTACTCTAAAATGAGTACAAGACTTCTCAAATTGAAAAATATAACAGGATGGTCTCCCAGAATTATTCCATTCAGAGAAGATTCTGTGGAAAAGAATTGTTAACAAATATGACAAGCAGATTGAATTAATGTGCAATGATACTGTTCAGAAAAATAGCTTATACTGTAGTGGGGAAAGGGATTAAATATGTTTTAAAATTAAAATAATAACAGAACAAAACTTTTCCTGGGATATATTAAGACAAGTGTCGCATGTAAGAATCTGTGTATAAATATTAAATGCATTTGGTATCAATGGGTTTTGCCCCTTAGTTTAAGAAAAAGACAGATAATTGGGTTATAATGCCAAGTACAGGTGATTTAATTGTGGGCTGTAAAATCCCCCTCATAAGTCCCTTAAATTAAAAAATGAAATGCTTGAAATTACCTGGTTTAGTCATTTTAGGGGGTGGGACCAAGTAGTGGCTTTGCTTCTTTAAGACCCATTTTTCAATAATAAGATCTTCACCTGTAATGTTTTCTCTGGTTCCTTTGGTGAGTTATGTATTACTTTCCTGGCCCACCAGAGAAACCAAGAACAGGTGTCCAAAAGTTACACTAAGGTAAATAATATTACATGTAGCTTTTTAGTGGACCTGAGTAAACAAATCTCAACATGGTATATGCCTTGATTTTCTGAGAGCAGTTCACACACATTTCAGATATATTCTTTGTTCAGGGGCATTTGAGGAAGTCATGATTTGATGTTAGAATTTGTATTAGTTATATGAAAACAGGATATTTTAAATATATTTTTGTATATATATACATGTATCTATATATTTGCTCAGAAATTCATACAAATTTTATTTGTTTAATTAGTCTAATTGTATAATTCCTAGCTTTCAAGTAAATCACAGCAGTAAAAATCAATTTGCTAAATATTAACATGCTTAACCTCAGTTCTAGTTATTGGGAAGTATTTGGGATAATGATGGTGAGAAAGAGTTTAAAAACAAAATTGTATTGGTCATGAAAGAATATAAGGTGTTTGTCCTGGTTTGAAAGACAAGTGTTTGCTGAGCAAAGCAGAAGCTTCCCTTTGGATTGAAAAAATGTGATCCTTCCTTCCTACAGATTATTATGATTTTGAAATTAAGGGAGTTCTCAGGCAAAGATATGGGGGTAGGAATAACAGTTCTTTACTATTATATCTAACAAGACAAACAAGAACAACAACAGCTATGAAATTACCCACAAACAGAACAGTAACTCAGTCCCAGTGTTTTTTGGCTGCAGGCACCTTTTCCCTGAGCTGCAGTTCCCGGTGCTGGGGGCGGGCGGGTCCCGCAGAGCCGCAGGAGGGCTGGGGGTGATGGCAGCGCTGTCCCAGGGGGAGAGAGAGATGGAGAGAGAGCTCTCCGCTCACGGTGTGGGTCCCGGTGATCAGTAGAGTGCTGGATGGTGGTAGTTCACAGCGAGAAGACAGCCGGGCAGGGTCCGATGGTGGTTTCCCGACGCTGGGATGGCAGGGATGGGACACAGGCGGCGATCGTCCTTCTCGTCCGAACTCCGCGGGGGAAATGGGGCCGAGGCCCAGCCTTCCGCTTCCTCTTCTGGATGTTTGAATCTCGCGGGGTTTCTCTCTTCCCTCCTGTCCCCTCCCCCTTGTCACCAGGGCCCAGTGATCAGGTATCTTAGCATGACAATGGGGAAAATTCCACAGAGGGAAAAGGGAAAGAACCAACCCCCAACAGTGTTGGAAAATGCATACTTCTTTGCTAAGCATATTTATTACATTTTGTTTTGCTCCTAGTCTATTAGTAAACTATTAGGTACCTCTGGTTTGAACTTGTTCCACATTCTTTTGTCTTTTACCTGCAGAGCAGACATAACAGTTATAATGAACAAAATGAAAAAGAAACAAACAAATAAACAAAACCCTAAAAACAACCAAACATTTTGAAGGCTGAGAATGCTATTTTTGCTTATTTGTCTCTTTTCCAGTTTTGCCTTCTTTTTTGTATCTCAAGAAGCAGACTCGCTGAGTGAAAGAAGGCTCCTTGCCACAATAAGTAAATAATTCCCATCCCTGAGGATAACCAGAGAAGTGGGAATTACTCATTTCTAGTCTCCAATATCCACTCTCACAGCAGTGACTGACACTCCTGTGGTTCTTATTCTTGCTGAGGGATTTTTATGCACGGTTATCTCTAGCACAATATTTTAGCATAGAAAGATTTCTGAAACTATGGGATTCTAGCTATTCTAGCTATTCTATGGGATCACTCCCATAAAGTACAGAAGTGCTGTTGTTCTGTACCATAGCACAGGGAATTGAAACACAAAGAAGCTGTTTCACCTCAGATCCCAAGGCCACATCAGTGCATGATCTGGTAGCTGGGGTTTAGGAAGAGATGCTAAGGGTTCAAAGGGTTGCAAAGCTCAGGGCTGCAAAGTTACGTGGTTCAGGCTCTTCGTGCTCCCTGTTTAACAGAAGAACTCAATTATGATTCATAATCCTTAGGCCTGCAACTCTTTCTCCAGAATTAACTCACACAGTCCAAACTGGAGTAAAAATGTAAATTGTCTTGCTAGCAGATGGAAAAATTTTGCTGATTAACAGCCTGAGAAATATTGACAGTATGGAGACAGAGCTTGTGGTACAGCCAGAGACTAAATATGAACAATCAGCCTGTAAAATATATATATATGTAATAACCACTAAATACATTTTATAGACTAAAAATTTTCTGAGGAAAATCTTTTCAGGCTGGGAAAATTGATCCCTAGTCAGGTATCCAAGACAGGCAGTGACATGTCTAAATTAAACTCTTCCTGAATTTGAATTTCACTCCTCAGTATGGGTGAAATTCTTGGCTGTCCTTGTTCAACAGCAGTTTTATTCTTGAGGTAAATGGAGAATAAATCCTTTGCTTGTCACTACACACTGTTGTTTTAGTTTGGGTTCGCCAATTTTTAATATATTTACTTTTTCTTGTGAAATAGAATAAGGAATAAAAGCAAAACAGGTATAAAACTTAAAAAGGGATAAAGAAAAACTTTATAAAGAACAGAAAGAAAAATAATAATAATATCCGAGCAGATCATCAGATGACTCCCTTCTTCCTCTTTTTTTGTATCTTAACAACATACAGAGACAGTTCAGTCAATTCCTTATTTAAATAATCTTTTTCAGTTCACTTTAGGGAGAGGAGTTTCTTCTTGTTTAGCTATAAGTATCTTTTTTAAGAAAGGAAATAATTAGTTCTTTCCTGACGCCTCTTTTTTCATGAATAACAGCTGCCTGGGATCTGCAGTCATGAAAATCCTCCCATTTTCACTACCTTTCCAAAGCTGTGCCTCTGGGTCATGGTAGAAAGTCACAGGGTATTACTTTTAAAGGTGAGCTACTTAAAGGCAAAAGTTCTCTTTAGCACACTTTTTTCTGTTCATACTTCATTTCCAGGAACAGAGATCTCCCTTTTTCCCTAGGGGCAAAGGATTTTCCAAACACTTTACACTTCACCCTCCTCAATGTCTTTCTTTTTTTTCATGGTTTAAAGAAATTTTGTAGTGTAGTGCAGTCCAACCCTATAACTTACAAAAAGATTTTTCAGCCAATCTTCATGGCGTCTCCTCATTCTCCTTCCATCTAGAAACTTAGCTTTTGCTTCATTGAATTTGGTGTATTCTTTCTGTTCTTCTCCCTCTCACCCAATGAAAGATGGAAAGTCTGTAAGTCTCATCTGAGCATTGGAAAAGTTAAAATCTCCCACAGAAGTTTCAGGGGCTGTGCCAGGCCATGCTGGAGCTGTGTCAGGATCTCAGGGTGCCCAGGCCACGCTGGAGGGGCAGGATGAAAACTGCAAAGTGCATCCAGAGGAGAAATGGGTGCCAAGGCCGTGTGTCCATGGCTTTCCCCCGGCGCTGCCCGCCCCCAGCTCCAGCCGCAGCCCGGGGGTTCTCCCTCTGCCCTGCCCAGCACACAAAGCCCTGGGGGCTCTCCCGAACCGGGCCCGGCTGCCTCCCCCCAGCCCGTGAGGGCGGCCGGGCGGGCTCGGCCACCCCAGGGCTGCTCCGAGCCAGGGCAGGGCAGGGCCCCCCGAGCCACGGACACACCGGGAAAAGGGCGAGGATCTCAGCAATGGGCTCGGCTTCTTTTGGCTATCGGGGCTCCTGGTTGGAAATGGGGCCCGGCAGCTCCCGAGCCCAGCCCTGCCCGGGCCACATCACAGGGGCCCAGGCCAGGTCGGTGTTACCTTGTGAAAGGATGGAAATGCAAGAGAGTTTTCCTGTCGTTTACTTGCTTCAAATGTGATTCACAGAGTGAACTGACTTTTCCAATTGGTTTCTCAGGCTGTCAACAACTAAACCAGCCTCCAATTGATCTCATCAATTCACAGAGGAAGTTCTCATGGAGAAAAACTTCCTAGTGTGTCCTCCCCTCAGGTGCTTTCAAGGCAAAACCAGCACACTTGTTTTATGTCCCTTCAAGAACAGTTCCTTCATTTACTTGCCTACGATAGAAGCAAGGGCTTGTATACACATCAGGCTTAATAAAGAAAAGGGATTGCATTATTAATGTTTATGGATGATTTCTATTCTTGAATTAAGAAAGACTTTTTCTGAAGAATGAAAAAAACATTATTTAGGATATTTAATAATATCTTGGAAGAAAGTGAATAGAAAAATGCAACTGACATATAAAGATGGTGATAATTTTTAATGGTGTTAGGCAAACACTTAAAATATTTTTTTCGTAAAATTGTAAGCCTAACTTTTCCTATAAGCTGATAAGCCAACTACTCTGTATTTACACACTTTGACTAGAATGTATTTCTCTCCTTTTTTAAGTCTTAAACTATCATAGGTACATTTATTAAGCTTTGATACGAAATGCTGCAAAACTTGCAGGCATATGAGATTTATTTTTATTTTATTTGGAAAATGTATAGTTCTTCATGAACTATTAAACCTATTAATAACTGGGGGAAAATTTCTGGGGGGAAATGTATTCCTCCTTAATACTTTGAAAGGGAAAGGAGTGGTTATTTTACAGGATTATTGGCATTACAATGAATACCACTCATGGATTAAAACCTTACTGTGAAGACTACTGTAGAGCCCATCCAAGGCCATTTACTGAACTGTTGATTTTGGTGAGTCAGATTTCTAAAAAAAATTCTCTTTTTTCAAAGACACTTGCCACTCAAAAACTTCTTATATAGAAATATAAGTGGAACACTCAGCATTTATCCCTAGTTTGTTTTACATTTCTTTGGGGACTGATAGTTATCAGCAGGACATCGTAAAAGTTATACATTTTCACCCAAAGTCCTGTTTTTAAATTGACAGTATATTTTCGATGTAGTGTATGAAGCTATAAAAAAAAAGGTATTCCAACTTAAGTTTCAACTAATTCCAAAGAATCTTTTCAAATGAGTTATATTATTGACCTGTGCTGCATCATATGACAGAAACTCAGCTGACAGAGAGTAGCTTAAAGGATTGGAGCCAGTTATTTTGTATGGTTTTGTTTATTTTGTTTGATTTTTGAAGGGCTAAAAGCTAGAAACATACTGGGATTCAAGCCAAAAAATGAAAAGAACTAGTTGACAAAAACAAAACCCAAATTGTCTCATGAAATTAAAAATATATTGAATAAAGTATTCCATCTGTGTTGATATCACTGTGAAGTCTATGTGTATTTTTGTAAAGGCACTTGCCAGGGAGATAATCAAGTTAAGCTGCTCAATCATAAGAAAGCTACTAGATATTCCTACTCATACTTCCTTCAAACATGATACACACATTCTTCCCTGGAGTCATGCTGCTGATTATAGCCTGAAACCCCTTTTAAATTAAGGTTTATTGGATCAAGGTTGTGGGCTTTCTGTTGTTGCTGTTTCTGGTTTTGTTTTATTGGTTTTTTTTTTTAATTCCAGAGGAAGTTCACAAGACTTTGGAGGTGTGTGGTTGCTTTGGGAAATGAGGTTGTTGAAAATATATCTGTTCTTGATAACGATCTGGATTATTGTCATACAGGGGTTTTTTGCACATTTTTATGGTTTTTTGCTACATTCTTGATTGGGGACAAATTTTTGCTGATCTGAATACTGGAATATAATATGCATGAGAACTTAAGAACCTGATATTTGAATGCATTGTGTTCCTCCAAAATATAGTTTTTGAATGGCAAGAGTAAGCAAACTTCTCAGGTTTACACAGATTAAGAGTCTACTAAACTCTAACAATTTAATCTGGTACTCTGAATAAGTAAGATTTCCTTGAAGTATGGATTAAAACAGAAAAATACAACATGCTTTACACATTAGCTAAGCATCGCAGTTACCATGATGGTAGTGCCTTGCATTCTAGTAAAAGTAAAAAAGAATTTATATGACATATTAAATCCAAAGACTATGAGTCTAAAAACATTACTTGTTAGGGGAAATAAAAGAAAAGACAACAGTGCATTGTCATGTTATTTCAAATTTAGGACTGACTTGCTGCAAACAAACTAAACTGAGCATTTGATTTAAATGCAAGAAGTCAGATGTCTCAAATATAAAATCAACCTTGTCATTTAACGTGAAATACACTACAGAACCAACTGAGCTCCCTTATACTTACCTATGATTAAAATACCCACAACTGGATAGTCGGAATGCAAAACTGGTGAGGATTTACAGGTATGGGAGGATAAATATTTTCCAAGTATCTCTGAAAATTCTCTAGAGCTGTCTCTTAATACTTATACTTAATCAGAATCTCATTTATAGTTCTAAAAAGAATGTCTATATTTGATATTTTATAACTTTTTTTTGGTCATAAACATGGGTTTAGAAGCAGAAATTCTTGCATGAACAGTCTACCACAGAAGCAAAAGTATTGGTTAGACAAAGGAAAGATACCCTATGAAAACAAGCAGAAGAGAGTTTTGAAGTGGGAAAACAACTTCCTTTTTATTTGTAATGGAAAAACGCACTTAAATATTGCATTGGTTTATTTTAGAAGTGTTACACCAGTAATTTTAGCAAGTGGCATGAGTCTGGGAATATGAGTGACAGTCCGGAGTGAGATTGTGATTGGCTGGAGGAATGCGTGGACAGCATGTGAGCACGAAGCTGATTGGGTGGAAGGACGTGTGGTCAGCGGTACGGCAGCTGAGCCAGCCAATGGGTGCCCTTCTTCTGGTAAGCTCTGTTAGGCCTTGGCTTGGTGCGCTGGTTTTACCGTGGGGGGAGGGCACACTAGGAAGTTTTTCTCCATGAGAACTTCCTCTGTGAATTAATGGGACCAATTGGAGGCTGGTTTAGTTGTTGACAGCCTGAGAAACCAATTGGAAAAGTCAGTTCACTCTGTGAATCACATTTGAAGCAAGTAAACGACAGGAAAACTCTCTTGCATTTCCATCCTTTCACAAGGTAACACCGACCTGGCCTGGGCCTGCTTTTAATGCAGCCTGGGCCAGGCAGGGGTGGGCTCAAGAGGCTGCTGGGCCCCATTTGTAAGCAGGGGCCACAGTAGCCAAAAAAGAAGCCGAGCCCATTGCTGAGATCCTCGCCCTTTTCCCGGTGTGTCCGTGGCTCGGGGGGCCCTGCCCTGCCCCGGCTCGGAGCAGCCCTGGGGTGGCCGAGCCCGCCCGGCCGCCCTCACGGGCTGGGGGGAGGCAGCCGGGCCCGGTTCGGGAGAGCCCCCAGGGCTTTGTGTGCTGGGCAGGGCAGAGGGAGAACCCCCGGGCTGCGGCTGGAGCTGGGGGCGGGCAGCGCCGGGGGAAAGCCATGGACACACGGCCTTGGCACCCATTTCTCCTCTGGATGCACTTTGCAGTTTTCATCCTGCCCCTCCGGCGTGGCCTGGGCACCCTGAGATCCTGACACAGCTCCAGCATGGCCTGGCACAGCCCCTGCATCTTCTGTGTGAGATTTTAACTTTTCCAATGCTCAGATGAGACTTACAAACTTTCCATCTTTCATTGGGTGAGAGGGAGAAGAACAGAAAGAATACACCAAAGTCAATGGCGTAAAAGCTAAGTTTCTAGATGGAAGGAGAATGAGGAGACGCCATGAAGATTGGCTGAAAAATCTTTTTGTAAGTTATAGGGTTGGACTGCACTACACTACAAAATTTCTTTAAACCATGAAAAAAAAAGAAAGACATTGAGGGGGGTGGAGTGAAGTGTAAAGTGTTTGGAAAATCCTTTGTCCCGAGGGAAAAAGGGAGATCTCTGTTCCTGGAAATGATGTATGAACAGAGAGAAGTGAACTGAAGAGAACTTTTGCCTTTAAGTAGCTCCTCCTTAAAATTAATACACCATGACTTAAACATGGCCTGCAACTCAACTCTGGAAAGTCTGTGAAGTGGGAGGAGTTTCATGATAACAGATCCCAGGCTACTGTTATTCATGGGAAACATGAAGTCAGGAGAGAATTGGTTGTTTCCCTCTTTAAAAAAGAAACCTTATAACTAAACAAGAAGAAACTCCTCTCCCTAAAGTGAACTGAAAAATATTATTTAAGTAAGGAATTGACAGAAGTGTCTCTGTTTGTTGTTAAGCTGTGACAAAGGGGAAGGAAGGACTGGTCTGAAGATATGTTCTGAATTTATTATTATTATTATTGTTATTATTCTTTGTGTTGTTAATAAATTTTTCGTTATTCCCTTGTAAGTTTTAAGTCTGCTTTACTTTTACTCCTAAATCTATTTCACAACAAAAAGTAAATATATTAAAATTGGCAAACCCAAACTACAACATTTTTTTGTGCATTGTCGGGGAAATGAACAAACTAAACCAAGACACTTGGTTTCAGTTATGTCCAGTGGAGATTAAAGGTACAACGCAAGGGCAGTTTCTGCAATAAAGGGAGCTTCTTCGGATACATAAGGAGGTCCGTGTAACTTTGTTCCTCATTGCTACAACCTTTCTTTATATGTCCAATGGAAAAATGCATTTAAATTTTGCATTGGTTTTCTTGCATTTTGTAGGTGTTAGATCAGTAATTTGAGCAACTGGTATGAGTCTGGGAATAATTTTTTTTGTCATTGAAAATCCCAAACATTCACAGAACTTTATTTAAAATTACAGCTTATACTGAACTGAGTTCTACACACCAACCCCCTGTAAATGGATTCAAAGTACAAGACTCATAGAATATCCTGAATTGGAAAGGATTCATGTGGAACATCTAAGTACAAATGGTCTTGCACAGGATGCCTCAAGACTCACACCACATACCTGGCAATGTTATCCAAATACTTCTTAAATTCTGTCAGGCTTGGTGCTGTGACCACTTCCCTGGGGAGCCTGTTCCAGTGCCCAACCACCCTCTGGGGGAAGTGATTTTATCTAATGTCCAACTTGTCCTCTCCTGATGCAACTTCAGGCCACCCTCTCAAGTCCTCTCGCTGAGCAGAACAGTGTCTACCCCTCTGCTTGCCCTCATGAGAAACCTCTAGACTGCAATGAAGTTCCCTCAGTCTCCTCTTCTCTAGGGAGAACAGACCAAGTGACCTCTCTAGAGCCTTGGCTGTCTTTGTTACCCTCCTTTGGAATGTCCTGTAATAGCTTTATAACCTTCTTATATTGCTGTGCCCAAAAATGCACACAGGACTCAAGTTGAGGTCCAGGATATGGTTGGCCCTCATGGCTGCCAAGGCACACTCTTAAAGTTAATACTCCAGCTGGATTAAAGCACCCTGGCATATAGTGAATCTCCTATTTCTACTACTACAATAATCTGTGAATATTAATATTGCATATCTTGTATTAAGTACCTATAAGAATAAATGGTTCTGGTAAGTATAAAAACAGTGAAGAAAACATTATAAAATATTAAACACAATATACTTAATATTAAATGTAAATATGGATTAATATAGAAGTAAATTATTTTAATTATTTCTATTATCTGAAATTAAATAATCATATCATTATTAAATACATTAATTATAAAAATATCAGTAGAAAACCCAAAACATGAACACAGTGAGAGAAAAACAAAGAAAATGCTTTCATTTCTATTGAAAACTATAACTGTAATGGTATCCTATTAAATTAATTTGTTTTTGGATTACTGTAAAAGATGGAGGGACATCAGTCACACTGAGGTACTCATGAACGTTTCTGCCTTTGTCTTCACCACCAAATACTCCAGCCATACTTCCTCTGTCATGGGAGGCAAGACAATGAAGGGGAGAAAAAAGGACTCCAGCTGTAGAAGACAGTCAGGTACATCTAAGGAACTTGAAGGTGCACAGGTCCATTGGACCTAAAGAGATTGCATCCATGTGTCCTGAGGGAACTGGTGTAGAAAGTGGCTGTACCACAATCAATAATTTTTTAGAAATCATGGCAGTTCACTGAAGTTCCCATTTATTGAAAAGGGGAAGCATAACTCGGGAAGGACATCAGACTTTTGGAGTGAGTCCAGAGGAAAGACATGAAGATGATCAGCGGGCTGGAGCACCTCTCCTATGAGGACAAGCTGACAGTTGGATTATTCAGCCTGGAGAAAGGGAGGCTCTGGGGAGACTTTATATCATATTCCAGAACCTAAAGGGGGCCTGCAGGAGAGCTGGGGAAGGACTTTTGACAAGGACAGAAGGCAGTGGCTCCAAACTGAAAAAGGATAGGTTTAGATTAAATGTTAGGAAGAAGTTTACTGTGGTGAGGAACAGGAACAGGTTGCCCAAAAAGGCTGTGTTTGCTCCATCCCTCTAATGTTCACAGCCAGGCTGGATTGGGCTCTGAGGAAACTGAATTAGTGGTGGTATCCTTGCCCATGGCAGGGGAGTTGAAACTAGGTGATCTTTAAGGTGCCTTCCAACCCAAACCATTTTATGGTTCAAAGATACAACATATGTTTCTTTCTCTTTAAAAACTAAACTGACTAATATAAATTTTTAAGGTTAAAAATTGTGTCAACAATTCTTTTCATAAATACTTTGTGCAGGAAATAATAATTTGTTTCTTTGTCATCTACAAAATAGCTTTGAAAATTACCAAATTTTCTAGGGCTGCAATGATGAAGGACTATGGACTTCATCATAGTCACAGAAGCAACTTGGAAACTGTGTTATGATGTGAAGGTAAAGGAATATTGTTTTTTACTGTTTGGTCTTAGAGTTTATACTAAATGGTCAAATAGATAGAAAATTTGATAGTACTTTTTACTAAAATAAGCACTTGTTGAAAAATTGATTTTGTTTGAGTAAAATCAGCAAGATAGCAAGAAAAATGAAACATGGTGATAAAGGAATTTCACTAGTGTTTGTACATCTGTATCTGTGGAAAAATATATCAAGAGTTAGGAAGAAAAAAATATAGTGGTTCTTTGAGTAATTTTCTGTGCCAGAAATATTTTATTTTCCCTCTGTCACTGTTGTTGACATTTGCTTTTGAATAAAAATGTTCTTTCTCTTTCCACTTTAATGTTATTCTTTATTCTTCAGCAAAATCAAAACCCTATGTTTATGACATAGTAGTCTACTGCTTGGAAATAAGTGAACTGTCAGAATGTCAACATGATGAATTCATTGTAGGATCACCGAGGAAGATCATGTGGGTGTGTGGAGGAAGAACATGAGGAAGAACAAAACCCTGATAATTAACATAAAGGGTAGAGAAAATATTAAAACTTTAGAGAAATTAAAGGCTCTAATTTCAAGGAATGTAAATGTAAAGCATTCCCCACAGCATGAAGGCAAGTCTGCTTTGAAAAACATTTCTGATGCTGCACACAACAAAGCACTTGGAGTTCATCCAGAAGCAGAATCACTGCTCTGGGCTGTTGTACTGCTGCTTTTACTTTTGTTCATTGGCACTTGACACTTGCTGATCTGAGTCTTTAGTCTACATTGCCAGAAGAAATGCTTTCCAACTGCTCTGTGACTGAATATGCTCTGTAGGAATGGAAGTTGCTTATGGAGTTAAGTATACCCTGTATTTCCAATTTCCATAGGGCTGAAGCAAACTTTAGATGTGAGAAATCAAGATCTCTTGATAGACTTGGAGCAGAGTGGGTGGAAAGCTGCCCAGCAGAAAAGGAGCTGGGGATGCTGGTCAACCACTGGCTGAACATGAGCCAACATGTGCTCAGATGGCCAAGAAGGCCAGTGCCTGGCTTATGAGAAGTGGCTGAGGGAGCTGGGGTTGTGCAGTCTGGAGAAAAGGATGCTGAGGTGAGATCTTTCCACTCTCTACAGCTAACTGAAAGGAGATTGCTGTCAGGTGGAGGTTGCTGTCTTTTCCCAAGTAACAAGTAATAGAACAAGAGGAAATAGCCTCTAGGGAGGATTAGATTGGATATTAGGATACAAATTTTTCCCTGAAGGGATTGTTAGGCACTGGAACAGTCTGCCCAGGGAAGTGGTAGAGTCACAACCCGTGGAGATATTTAAGACGTGTAGATGTGGTTTGATGGTGGACTTGGCAGGACTACATTTGCAGCTGGACTTGATCATACAAGTGTTTTTCAGCCTAAATTATTATTTCATTACTCTATCAGATATATTGTATATATATAAGTATGTAATGTTTAATATGTTACATATTACAGAATATATTAAAAGATTCCTTTTCATTCCTCTTCAAGAGTCATCAATAGGCCTTTTCCCTAAACTCTTTGCACCCTTCCTAAGCACATGATATTAACACAATGTGTAGGAACTAAAGAAGTACAAAGATTTACAGTGAGAGTGCACAGCTTATTTGCTGTACCAGTCTGACCTGTAAAATTGAAACTGCTAAATATGACAGAGGGATTTTTTTCCTGCCAATAGAAGTGAAGTATTTTCATCACATCTGTACACTTCATGAACTTAAAATTTTCCAAAACCTTTACTTTTCATTCTTCTTACATTTCATCTAAGGTTAATTCCCCATCTAGAAAATGTTCATGTATAAATCCGATTTAATACATAAGAAAAATAATTACACATTCAGATATTTTTGCAGATTCAGGATTCACTTGTTGAATAAGCCAATAAGCAATGAAAATCAATACTTCATGAACAGGAAAAAAAGTACCACTAGAAGGATGCTGAAAACAGATTACATGAAATAAAAAGGAGGGGCTAATTTTTTTTTCTGTTTTCCTTGTACACAAATCTCATCTTCTTATGCTGTTTGTATTAAGCACATTTCAGTAAGCTTAAGGTACAAAAAGTAGCTTACACAAGTAATTTCTGAACTGAATATTTTACTCTGTTAATTCTTTCTAAAATTGTCCCCCAAATTTTTAACAGGATTTCTTGGCTGAAGGACAGGTATTTGCTAAGGAAGGCAGGAGCCTCTCCTGAAATGGAAAATGTAAAACTCCTCCCTCTAAATTACTATAATTTTGAAATTAAGGAGCTTTCAGGCACAGATATGCGAATAACAGTTCTTTACTAGCAAAATTCAAATAAAAATACAGTAATATAAAAAGCAAAACAGTGACAGAGTCAGAATACAACCTGTTGGTCAGGGTGTTGGTAGCAGTTCCATTAAATGGTGGCTGCAATCCTCCTGGAGTGACAGACGTGATTCTGTTGAAGCAGTGCTCCTGTAGAATGGTGCAGTTTTCCTCCAAAGGTTCAGTGATGATGTGGAAAGGTCCAGTTTTCCTCTGGAATCCTGGAAAAAGGTTGTTCTGATGTTTCAAATATAAGATTTCTTCCAGGTAGGAAAAGTTTCGCTCCTCCCCCTGGGTGGAGCATCTCCCAATGGTATGATGTAATTTTATCAGTCATGCACTGGAACGCAGTGGCCCATTAACAGATGATATCTAGCTGGAGGAAGGATGGGGTATGGAAAAGATAAAGAACATTTCCCCACCTGGTTTCAACAGATGGTAATAGAATGCATACTTTTGTATTCTATTCTATACAAAAGTATTTGTATACTTTTGGCTACATCCTGCACTGCAACCCAAGACACAGGAATATAGGGAGACTTGGGCTGTTTCTATGAATCAGGGGAATTTAAAATTATGCACTGCTTTGTGACTTTTGGTTTTATTTCTTATTTCTCTTAGTTATTATCAAGTACAGAGGCTGCCTGGAAGTGGCTTCTGTTTCTATGAGTTAGACACAGCCTCCCCAATTACAGGCAGCTTCTGTGATGGCACAGCTTGTGAAGATGAATGAACTCCCAGGAGCTGTGTAGCTGCATAGGCAAGTTTGACCCAGAAATCACATCCTTTACAAGTGTTTTATAAAATATAAGGAATATTCTTTAACACTTGGGCACACTGAGATTAAGAATGTTGCATAAATACAGGGGATTATTATACTAATTAGTTTTGTAAACTAGCAAAATACCTTACTTTGAAAGGTCTAAGAGAGATTTTAAATTTCATCTAGAGGTGAAAATTAAAGGTTGTTTATATTCAGGGAGAATCACTTTAAAACAAAGAGATGTGTGACTATGCAGCTATTAGTTGTGATCTTCGCTTTTGTTAAATACTGACTTGAATGAAATGAGGAGGTTTTTTTTCCAAAGGAACTGCACTGTGGATACCAGTCACACAATTAGAGCAATTGTCTGAAATTTTTCTGTATTAGTAAAGCTCTAAAAATCATAAAACAGCAGGGATCAGAGAGACATAGAGCTTAGTCTTCTCTTGCTGCTGCTTCCAATAAAAAAAACAATAATAAAAAAAAAGTTCATTTTTGGGATAAGCTGACTTGTGCTTTTAAGATTTTCATTTTTAATGACTCCATGGTTCAGGGTCAAAATATGTATGAATTTTAAAAGAGTTCAACTGAAAACTCATGTACATTTTATGCAAAGAATAGTGATCCTGCTACTATTCCACTGCTTTGTTGTCTTTTACACTGTGATAAGGGACCTTAAAATGGGAGCATATGTTTGGCAGTAATAACTAGTGATTTTAATTCTGTGTAAATTATTACATATAATTCAGAATGATGAAATATGTGGCAGCTGCTACCATTGCATGTCCATGAACAAATATCTGTCCTAAAACTCCAGACAGCAACTGATAAACAAAGCCAAGGTTTCAGCAATGTAGTAGTTCAGATATTCATCAGAAAGTGTAAATACATCTTATGGATTACATTAAGAAAATCACCTGTGTGGTATAGTGAGGAAGAAACTGTTCTTGTCTAACAAAGAAAAGCTGGTTTTAGTGGGATACTATCCCTTCCTCTCACATTCATTATATGGATAGCTTAGGAATTAGGAACACAAAGCTGTATGGACAGCATTTTTAAAGCCAGGATCAAATCTCTCTGAGGCGCTCAGTGAGCAATGAATTTTAAGTGATTTGTGGTTTTCACAGTGGGCTTTGTATATGGAGGGATAATAACATCAGAGGATTTCCTGCTTTTCTTTCCTATTTGCTTGTATGCCAGATTTACTTCTGTGTTAGTCCACAGAGCACAAGTGGAAAAATAAAAAGTTGTTTAACCTAAAGAGATGTCCTTCCTGTGTGACTGGAAACCTGAAAATACCCTTTAAAAGAGATATAGAAAGTTCCAACTTTATCTGAATACAGGCTTTTTCCATTGCAGTACATTAAACTCCTTATTTAGAACTTGTGTTTTCAATGACCATGGTGAATTACAAAACAGTTTTTCATATGCAACTATGATCTGAAGCATTAGGAAGAATGAAAATTTGTAAAAGTGTTCCTTGTCTCTTAACAGATATGACCATTAATATGGGGATGAAAACCAAAAAGTTTAAACTTTACTTATTTTTCCAATGAGGCATTCTCTTTAAAAATGAGCCAACATGAGGTAAAGCAATCTATTCCTCTTCTGGCAGCCAAGCAAGCAACCTATTCCTCTTGTGGTTGTCTTGCTTCTTTTAATTATGTGGTTTTCATAAAGGGCTATGTTCTATCTGTACAACATAAACCTTGATCAGAGGTAGAATATGATTTCTTCATTTTAACCTTCTTCATTCTTTTTATGTCTTTCACCAAGCTAAATTTACTTTCAAAATCTTCTCTTTTAAAGAGAGTAGTAAGTTGGTTCCATGAATGTCTTACATTGTCCTTTCTCTTCTCTGTAGCAATTGTACATATAGCATTATGGACCACCAGAATTTGGCATATGTCCTTTCTTCTTTTCAGGTTGATTTAAACCATTTTCAAGATGGTTAGTTGCCTGTTAGTTGCACACATGTATACATTCAAAGCATTTTAACATTCATATCTTCTTCCATTGGTCTTTTTCCACACAAAAAAAAAAAAAACACCTATACGCTGAGGAAAGTAGCTGTAAGAGAATATCAGATTGAGAGCAATGTTCAGGTTTATTTTAGATGTTGTTCCTGTAATTATTTTAATAAAACCTGCTTCCAGATTAAATGAACAAAGATATTTCCTAGTAGGCAAATAAATATCCACCAAAGTCTCAGGCAAGGTTAGTAATTCCTGAAAAGGCATGGAGCAGGATACTACAGGTTACCTTACATAAATTTAGAAAGATAAAAATGGGTCTTTGGAACAGTCAATGAATTTCTGTCATGCCATATCTGGCAAAAGAGTAGAAGAATCTAGGAAATATTTATGAATTTATTTTAAAGAGTATTTGAGGTACAATTTGTATATGTGAAGGAGGAGTCTGAAGCCAACTTAGTACCTACGTTTCTGAAGTAAATATGACCCTAACTGAACAGAGGACTCTTCCCAGATAAGGGAGGCCTGAACCTGGAAAAATGGAAACTGTTGTATCATAGCAAGACTCTTCCACAGACTGTTTCTGGTGAGTACTGATTACAGTAGTAGTAAACCTGCTGGTAGGAGTGTCAGCATGACTTTGCTGTATTTCTCCCTCGGGTTTATATAAAATTTTACTTCCATATCATCTTGGACAATACAAAAAAATCAGTTTCTGTTCCAACATCCTTCATAACCACAAATAAATGGTGAGGGTGTGGATCCAGCCTAGTCTGGTTCTGAGGAGTAGATTTGATTATTAATGTTCCTATTCCTACTTATTACTGTAAACTGTGTTTTGCCATGTTAATAAAATGTAGGACTTTGATGTGTTTTTTTGCTTTTTTCATCTTAGTCACAGTAAAAAGTCATAAGTTTACCTGAAACAAAGAATGACGGACTGGTTCATGTTGAAACAGACTTCTGGAAGTCATCTGGGCCAATGTGCCTGCTCCAGAAGGGCTACATACAGCAGGCTTCCCAGGACCACGTCCAGATGGCTTCTAAATACCTCTAACAAAGGATATGCGCAGCCTCCCAGGACAACTTGTACCAGTTCTCAGTCACCCTCACAGTACAAAGTGTTACCTGATGTTCAGAAGGAATGTCCTCTGTTTCAGTTTGTTCACCTTGCTTGTTGTCCTATTTCTGGACACCACTGAAAAGCCTAAGTCTCTTTTCATTTTTCCTTTAGATATTTTTATACTGTGATGAGTTACCCCTTTGATCCTTCTTTTCTCCAGGCTAAATGTCCTCAGCCTTTTCTTCTATGGCAGATATTCCAAAGTCTTTATCATTTTTTCAGTCTTGTGGACCTTCACAGCTGGACTCTTTTCAGTATGTCCTCAGAACTGGGCATGGTACACCAGATATCACCAAATGCTGAATGAAGGGAAAGATCACCCCCTTATTCTGCTGACAACACTCCTCATGCATCCCAGGATACATCCTAGGATTCTTTGCTACAAGGTTAGCTGCTGGTTCACAGCTAACTTGGTGTCCAGCAGGACCTCAGGGTATTTTCTGCAAAGCTGCTTATCCTGGTCTACCCCTGGCATGAATGGGGTGAATAAGGATATTCTGGCCGAGAAGCATGACTTTGCACTTCCCCTTGGATAGCTTATGCCCTGCTGTGCTATCCCTCTGGAAGATGTTGATTCTCATACTACTCAAACAGAAATCCATTTCTAAAGGATATTTTGAACAGATGATTGAGTTGGAAAAGCATTAATTGATGCAGCAGCAACTGTTGGAGTTTTGAAGTTGTCTGAACAGTGCACTAGGAGTTGAGAACTATTATGTATTTTGCTTTGTAGTGACACTTATTTCTCAATGGTTTTGCTATGTCTCTGCTCAACTGTATTCAATGATATAATAAAGTATTTATTGGCCTGAATTATTATTTATATTTATAAAATGGGGGAGACTTTCAGGAGAAAACTTATTTTGAAGTGTTGCTGTAGAAATTATTCTGGTTAATGCACTAAACTGGGACATAATCAATCTGGGTTTAGTTTCATCCTCTGTCATGCACTTCCTCATATGTAGTGGACAAGTTATTACTAATTATTCCTTACTTTATCCAGTATAAAGGAGATAAAAATTGTTATTTCTTACATTTTTTTGCCTTTTTCATAGATAAAACTCCAGAATGGGGTACTTTACCCCTTCAAGATACCCTGTGCTGGTTTGGATTCTCCAGCTGTTCATGCTTTCATCTTCTACTCATTAGACTCAAACTACTTTTCTGCACTTACCGCCTTGAAACCAATCAACGTCATAGTGGGACGCTTAAGCTTATATTCCTCCACCAAAGATGCCTTCTATGCAGTTAGAGGCTCCTTTCCTTAAATCTATTGAAGATTCCTCCCTCAAAGGAGAATCTGTATAACTTCACATCCTGAATCTGCCAGTAAATCATTGTACAACTGTCTGGATCTGAAATTAAAATTGTTCACATATACATTCCAATAAAAATAGCTCAAATGGCAGCTATAATATCCAACATCATTAATTCCATTTTACAATTATTTGACAAACCACATCTTCCTGTAGCATATATTATTCTACAGAGAATTTATAATATAGATTAGAAAAATTTAAATATGTATTTTTGTAAGGACAATTTGTGATGCTCAAAGAAGCCCAGTATGTGCATATTTAAATCAGAATCTTAATACTTTATTAAGGGAACATGGGTTTGCATTTCTTCTGCAAATGTATACAAAACTCAATCACTGATATATTATTTCTTCCCTGCATTCACTATTTATCTATTGCATTAGCAAACCTCTTTGTACACAAGCAGTCTGAATATAATGAATACTTCTAAGGTGAATTGCAAGTATTTTATAACCTCAAACATTATCATGAAATTTGGAATAAAAATAAATCTATGATAGTCCAAGTATTAAAATAGATATTAGGAAATAACACAGCCCCTAAATAAGTGAGTTTGTTCCTTTTTATATTTTTTCCTTTTCAGAACACTGGTTAAAGCAAAAACCTTGACCAGAGGTAAGTCTGGGCCTTCCTGCTCTTTAATCAGTAGAGTTGAATTTATCATTCCAGATAAGATATCAGGAAATATGGCTTCTAGGTCAATGATTTAGGAGTTTTCTTATTCTTCATATAAGTGCCATCTCCCTCAAAATCTCACTCATTCTGATGTTCATCATGAATATGGCATCCTATTTTAGGGCCTTTGTGTAAATAAATGAAGTAAATTGGCTCCTAACTCATATTTTCTGACTTACTCTTTGGAAAGGTATTCCTCACTCTACACTGTTGATGGAAATCTACAGGAAATAGCTGGTAGGAATTCACATCTTATAAAGGAAATGTATAATAAAAGCTTCCTTTCAGTTTCTGACACCATCAAAATTATATACATCATATTGTAATAAGTATTTCAGCACTGATAATCTGTAAACTAGCTAGTTTTACTCCAAAGAAGATCTAGAATCTGAGAAGAAAGGTTGATCTAACAAATTGGTAATGTTTTCCTTGTCTTAATTAACTGGCCACCTATAATAGAAATTGTAATCATCACTTGCAAGAAATATATTTTAAAACAAGTATTTTTGTGCTCTCTGTCACGGCTTGGATAGTCATCCATCAAAGTAATCAATATTTCTCTTATAAGTCTTCCATGAACTTTTCCTTTGCCACAGCCTATTCTATAACCATTGTTGTCTCAGTTTTCCTTGCATTCCTTTGTATCATTTTGTAGAATATTTTTTCAATAAAACAAGCTATAAAAAATTTGAAAAAATTAAGACCTAAGTCTACAGATTTCTTTGTGCTCTATACCTGAACAGTGTTTTGAGAAAAAATATTCTGTATGTGAATAGCACAACTGGATGTTATGAGAATAACAAAGCAAAACAATAAACACTACAAAAATAATTTTCACAAAAAGTTGATTCCTTTTTACAGGAAATAAGCATCTGGTATAAGCAGAAAGAAAAGAGTCCTACCTCAAGGTCAATCTCAATAAAAGCTTGATAGGATTTTATTTCCATAATTAAAAAATAAAAAGATAGTTCAGCAGTTTTTGACCAAAATTAACTACTTCAGACCTCTTATTAATATTTAAATATTTTCCATACTTTTAAAAGACTCAGGAATGCTCTACGGCTTAAAAAATTTCGGTCATCAGAAGAAGTCAACTAAAAAGGAACATTTTCTTACATCATAATTGACGGAGTTCAATGTTGGAGTGACACAAGTCATATGGTAGCTACTTTTGCTTATAACCTTAGTCAGAATGAAATTATTGTTTTCTGACTTCTGGCAGAGCTGTGGCAAGATTTGCTGTACCTAGGTTACACACAGATGTACACAGTTACTGCACAATCACAGCCACTGTGATTGAGATGTAGAAAAGTGGCTGTATACGGAGTATGTATACAGTTCCAGATATTTCCAGGAAATGTTAGAATTGTCACTTCCTGACAAGAAGGTGTGAACATTTCTGGGATTTGAAAAGTTGTGGCCATTGAATGACCTGCATCAGATTAATACCAGTCTGGATGAACCAAAAATTTGCAAATTCTAGATAAGTTTCATAGACTCCTCAAAGGCTATCCACATGATATTTTTGAAAAGAAAGGAAACCTCAAAGTACCATAATTCCAGTCTAGGACAGTTCTACATTTGTAGAGACATATTTTCTCAATTCTATAGAGGCTGTAGTGGAAAATGGTACTTCCTGTATCCTGGGAACTGCTATATGGGTTTTTTTTCCAAAGGATAATATTATGTGTTATATTAGGAATTAAAACTTCTCATTGCAACATACCTTACTGTATTTAGTAAGCTCACAGGGAGAATTTGGGTTAACAAAGAAAAAGCAGGGAAAAAATATCTCAAGATTTTTATGGAATTGAAAGTTGTGTAAACAATTTTTATACAGTTTTTGGATGAGAAAGAGAATGATTGAGTTTCTTTTTCTACCATTTTTCAGTGTCCAGGTCACTACCAGTGTATTTGCTATTCCTCCTAAGGTATTACTCCTGCTAGACCTGATTCACTTTACGTAAATAATTCTATGCTAATTGGAACAAGATCTTTACTCTCAGCCACCTTCCTGGCAAATAAATGCCCTAATTACTGGGACTCTGCTCAGGTTCACCAAATATGTAATTTAGAAAAAGAAAAACAGCTTCAAGTTTTTGAGAATGTGAAAGTATCTTATGTTAAGTAGCACTCCTATGATAACTCATATTGCAGTCCTGGAAACAGATTTAACATTAACTTAATGATTTTAAAAGGTCTTTTTAAAAGAATAATTTCTAAAGTAACTTTATTACTTCAGAAGAGGGTGTTACAATTATATGTAAAACTTTATAACATTTGGGAAAATGACCTGCAATTTCAGTTCACATTTAAATAGTAGTTTGCAGGAAAAATTATGAAATTTATCTAATATTTTAAAAATCAGGTAAATGACACAAAGTAGCTCAACTGGATGTGTTAATAGCAGACATTGGAACCGAATAGGGATTTTTTTTTCTTAGTTTTTATTGTCACTATGTGTAAGTTATATTATTTGAACAGATTTATTTTTATTTCAATTTTTCATTAGGCAAATAACAATACTTCTTCACTGGTAATTTATAGTCATAACATTTGGGATTATATTGCAATTTTACAATGGGTAGTCAAGAAAACCCAGCTACAAAATTAAAATTCATTATTAAAATATTTCCTGATAGATTACCCTTGAAAATGTTGTTATGCCAAACATAACTTTCTTAGAGTTCAGAACAAGGGTATGACTTTGATTTTGTTTTCCTCCTAATGGAAATGAGATGATTGCTGCTTCAGAGTGCTTTGTCTTTAAGGATTCTAATTTCTTCAACAGTTTGAAGCAAATTTCACACTCAGTGGAATAGGATAGATTCACTTCTTCCCTCTCCTTTGGACTTGATTTGAAAACTTCCACACAGCCTTAATGGTAAGCTGTTATCAAATTACATGAGACAGAAAAAATATATAATAAAAAATATATCTTTCCTTGACCTTCCAAGTTTGCAAATAGGAATAAATTGTTAATTTAGGTCTATACTTCAGGTCATTTAGGAGTTATACTTTAGGCAAACAGACTGAAAATTGTTCAAGCTGTTACCAAGGAGATGGTGAGTCATCCTGAGTTTTCTAGGATCACTAAAGGTATTGCTGCTAAATATATGAGCTATCTAGTTTATTCTGGAAGATCAAACCTGTTCAGCAGATGTGTATCAAATTTGCTGATTTCACTGTTATTTTTCGTTGTCGCTTCTCAGGTCATTGATATTGAAGGCATGAAAAAGTATTTTAATGATTTTTTTCAATAGATACCTATCTCCAAAGGCCTTTTCTTTCTCACCATATCTCTTCTCCAGTCCTCTTGCAACTTTTTCTTCTCTTATTTAATAAATGAATATATATACACACATTTGTACGTACTTAGATATGTTGTGTGCTAGTAATTCTACAAGAAGACTGATTGCAACCCATTTTCAATCAATGAGACTTCATTGGTTCCATCTATTACTTCATTAATTTATATAATCAGTTTTTACTTCTCATTTTTTCCTCTAAGTACAAAATTGACCTTTTCTGTTATTATTTATCACATACTTTGCCCAGCTTAAGGTGTTAAAATTAAAGCCATCTTGAAAATGTGATACTGAAAACAAACCAGTAGACCTGCTTTTGTTATAATCCTATCAAACAAGAGAAATGTGCACTTTTTTCTGTTCTTTTTCTTGATTCTGCATTAATCAAAGTAAATTCTCTGGAATCTCCGGGTAGTACATGATTCTGTTGCTAGGCTAAAGCATGAAAAGAAATAGACTAGAGAATCCCCCTGACATAAAATTAAACATAAGATCTTTTTTGTTGGATCTCCTTTCTGTTCTGCCTTCTTGCACATTGTACACTGACAGGTGAGTATCTCAAATGAGTAGGTTCAATACACAGTAAATAGAGGTTTTTGTGCTTATCACAGTTTGTCAAGAAACTGCTGTTTGGGTATGTACTCTGATCATCAGAACTTGAGGATTTCTGAAGTATTTCACAAAATTATTTTTTTCTTTTTTTTCCCCTTTCCAGTAATTTCAAAGTATCTGTGCTCTTGCTCAGTTGTTTTCTCTTTTTCACAGCATGTACTGCATTCCTGCTTATACAAGATGGCAACTCCCCAGTTATCCCAATAGCTTCATAAAACTACCACCTGTGGTATAATCTGGGCACTCCACATACACTTGCCCTGTTAAAAGCTTAAGTCTGAGCATATTGTTCTTGCAACCCCTGAGACTTTTCTGACGATCTTAAGGAAAGCTCCGAAGTGATACAAGAGTTCAAACTGTACTTTATGAAGGTGTGCCATAGTCCTGCAGTGAGAGAAGTGTGTGGTGTTAGATTATGCAATCTGTTCTGAGTGAAGCAGATAATTAAATCACTTGTGGTTTACAGACAGTAATTTATGATTGACTTAGCAGTAACTCTAACTTTTCAAAGTTATAAATAGATTTCTAAGGGTCAAATGCCTTTGGAGCTGCCTAGCTTGTTGGTTAGACAATTCTTGATATAGTGGAAACCTGAAGTCCTGACTACTTTCATGAAGATTTATGGACACTTTTACCTTCAAAGCATGCAAGTTCTAAAGACTCAGTATTTACTGCTTCTCCTTCCAAGCAAGAAATTCTGCAGAACTACAAATTACTAAATCCATTTATTATCAACATAGCTGTGAAAGGGTCAAAGCTTGTTCTTAGAAGTCGTCTGAAGTGAGAAAAAGGAAAATAAAACAAAATAGTATTGTATGAACTACATTAAAAGAAAAATTAAATCACTTTTACACTAATTTTGCCAGAAGTCATCCCAATAAGATTATGGAAAATTGTAAAAAAGTAACTAAATTCTAATTACGTCCCTGAATTTTCATGATACATCACAAGTGACTATATGGACAGATAAGCAAGATTTTCAGATTCACACTGCTCTAGTTCTAATTTGAATAAATAAAAGATCATGGAATGTTGGAGTGTGTGAAACAGAGCCTCTCTGAATTCCTGAGAGAGAGATAGGAGTGTAGGAATTGAATTAAAACCTTTGGATGAATTAAAGTATATTAAGACACTCATACATGAAATAGAGGTGTAAGCTTAAGTTTTAAGTAAGTTTAAGTACATAAGAATATGTTTTAAGTGCCTGAAAAAAGTAAAAACCTTAGAATCCAATGTAGAAAACAAGTTTCAAACACAAGCTGCAGTGACAGCTCAAAAACATAGTTCAAGACAAAATAAAAATATAGTAAGAATATTGCTTACATTCTTCATATAGAAGAGATAGGCTGTATGTGCAAATTATGTGTACTCTTTCATATTATAGAACCAGAATTCTAATAGGTTTAGAAGAAATACTTCAGATTCATGTTTTTAGTTCATTGGGTAATTTGTAAATAAGAATCCATGCATTGGGACAGACCCTTCTCTCTTCTTTCTCCTCACCATTACCATCATCCCCCAGAAGACAGGAGCTGCAGCTGCAACTTCGGCCCTCTTGGGCCTTCTCACACCAGAGAGCTGCTTCTGTTTCTACAATCAGGACTTTAATTCTAATCAGGACTCTATGCCAGAAGCTTTTAACATGGACTTTAATACTCGGGACTCTTTGTCCTTTGAGACTGATGCGCCTTTACAATAAACAGCTTTACAGCAACTAACAACTGCTCTGCTCTTTTGAAGACCTAAACCTAAAACAATCCCAACCATGGAAGTTATTTCCTTTGAAATGACATCGATATCTCAGGACCATCACAGAACTTCCCAGATGAAGAAGCTAGGAGATTTTGAGTAGATATTTGGAAGGTGCAAGAAGTCAATGGAGACACAAGACGTTTAACAATTTATTATTTGTTTTCATGAAGTCATGTTTGTTCTTTGAGGGAAAATGGTTTGAAAAGATTAATGACATAAGTGCATACATTAATTTGTGTAAAAGGACTGATCATTGTCAGACCCCTGAGTTAGAGTTCAGAGACTTCACTGTTGTTCGTTAAGAACAGCTTTGTGAACTGGTCAGTCTTCTGACTGATCTAGAGTATATAAATTATATAAATGACACAAACGTCTCCTGAAATAATGGTCAAATCTTCAAAAAGGCTTCTAAGCAGCACCATAGGACCTGTTCATGTTATCCCTGTCCATGAAATAGACACATTCTTGTATGGATTTAAGAGGCTTTGCCGTATAAATTGATGTAATTGGATAGAGGACACAATCAGTAAAGTGTGAGCTGAAATCTAGACAAAAGGTACCACTAAAGCTGAATTTCCTTTGCACTTTCTTACTTCAAATAAGTTCACAGCTGCAGATTTTTATATCAAATGAAATTACAGTTATTCCCATCATTTTTAGAAGATTCTTTGTTAAAAGCCCATATTTTTCATGGCAACTGTTAATCACGCTAACAAATTTTAAAAATGAAAAAAAGACATTATCTGTGATCTTTTTTGTGTTTGGTTTTTGTTTTTTCCTAAATTCAAATTATTTTCAAGATATCTCAATAATTTTCAAAAACTATCTGGATAGATTTTTTTAAAAGTTACTTCAACTGCTTTTTGTGGAATTTTGGTGTTTATTTTCAAAAATATTGAAAAAGTAAACAGGTAAAAATAAGAGATAAATTAATATAAGACTCTAATTTGTATATTTTCTTTCATTTTCCCAGGCTTCCACATTTCAGAAATTAGTATAATTATGTTGCTTCTAAAACCTCTGAAAAAAAGCTGGGTTTTTTTCCTATCCTACTTTCATCTCTTTAATTATCTGCTCTGAAAATCATGTACACTCTTAATTTCATCCTTTTTTGTGACAGCATTTACACACTGACACAATTTACATGGTATAATTATGTAGTTATTTTATCCATCTTGATCCTCTGGTGCACTGTCACTTGTACTTAAGACATAAAACTGAAAGACTAACAAATCCCTTGACTGATTTTGCTGAAGACATTCAGCAGTCTGTGGTCTCAAGTTGATCTCTCTGTTCATAAAAAGGTTGGTACAAATAATGCAACATATGCCATATTTCTTGAAGTAGCTTAATTATTTAAATTCCTTTTCCTGGTGTTCTCAAATTTGTAACTTTATTATTCTCTTAACATTTTTCACACGAGTTAGTGGGAGAGATAAGAAATACTCCTCTGTTTGAATAATAAAGCTTCAAGTCACACAGTCAAATCTTCAGTTTATTACTTTGCTAAAGAAACACAACATATATATAAATATATTTTGCCCCCTCTGATTCAACTTGAATTATGCATATGATACTCTATGAATGTCTGAAGTATTACAACATGCATAATATATTCCTAGGAACTATCCTAATGCATGCATAGAGCACTTCATCATTTTTCATTGAAAACTCACAGAATATATTTGCTATTTATCTTGTGTTGATTTTGTGTTAACTAACTCATAAAATTTAATGAAAATTACTGCTTAAGAGTCGTTCAAATACTATGCAACTTCTAAATGTTGAATGCAATGATCCAGTTAACCTTGCAGTCATGTGTGATGTCTTTTTCCATGTTTCTAGAAACAAAGTCTATGAACTTAACCATATATTCTTCCAACATGTAGGTTGCAAAAGCTTTTTAAGGATGGTTTTCAATAAATTAAAGCTAACCTCAGAAAGATCCAGATTACAATCAATAAAAATATGTTATTTTTCTAAATAAATGGAAATAATCTTTGCAGTTAAAAGTTGAAATGAACTTATGAGTTAAGGCAGATGACTAATGTAAACTGACGTGCAATTTCAGCTCCAGATCTAAACAAGCTTGGTAGAAGCCTGCAAAAACCATAAGGGCCTCAAATTCTTCCCCTTTTCTACAATTAATTTTGTATATTTATTCCCCATGAACAGTAATTTCCCTTCAATGTTATTATATTAACATTTTGCCTTTTGCTTTTACATATAATATAAACTATTTTTTTTTCTTTCTCTGACACAAACACACACACAGAGAGGTCAGCTGGGCTTGCTGTTCTAGACAAGAAATTCGTAAGTTTTACCTATCAGCACAATGTATCTGGAGAAGCCTTCAGCAGCAGTGTAGCCTGCAGGGCTAAGAACCTGTTTTAAGCCTCAGGGTAAAAAAGTTATTCTTCTGAAGAACTTCTGCTTTTCATCTGTCAGTCTTCACCACCTGTTTTTAAGTTTTGCTCATTTTCTACCACATCCTAAATACTCATATCAGTTTTTACTCTTTTTTTTATCTCTTTAGCATTTTCAATTGATGCATACCTTTAAGACTGTATGTAGTTTGTTACCAAAGTCATGTCTGTCATCTATTTAATACCTGAAAATTATAATTTTTGCCTTGAGTCTCTCTATTGTAACCACAAAAAGTATGCATCCCTTGATTATTCTCTAATTTCCATGGTGATTTTTTCTACTGCCTTTCTTTGTATAAAAGAGGTGACAAATTATGAGGAAACACGAAGCTGATCTGCATTAAACTGAGCCAAAATCTCGTCACATTAATTTTTCACAGTGTAGTGTCATCTTCCCAAAGATGCCCAAATGACATGTAAATGTAAAAGGATGTGTGAATCATTGTCAAAATCTCAATTTTAATGAAAGTATAATATCAATAAAAACCACGTTTTCATTTTTGAATGAACTTTAATTTAATATTATTTAAATTCAAATTTTGTTTTAATTGGAAAAATACATGAATTAAATTATGATGTGTGACATTTTAATCCTTAGAGGATAAAAAGGAGTGAAAAGTCTACATGAAACTTATATTCTCTCTTAGATAAACACCAAAAATTTAGTTACTTTTTCTTATTTAGTACAGTTTCTTAAATTATGAGAAATGCACCATCACACAAAACTCAACCCCTGTAATAGATTATCTGAATTAATTTCAAGTAAAAGAAAAAAAACTTTCAAGTAAACCTACTTTGTACAAATGTTATTTTTCAAAGATTGGCATAGTGTAGGAAAAGAGCCAAGAAAATGCAGCCTCTTAGGTTCTAAGAAAAATTCCATTTACATAAAAGAGGACCAATCTTACAATTAATACCTTTTTATCAGAATATGAAGTAAACAAATTTTGCAAGCATTAAGCTCTGGGTGACATTTTGATGTCTTGCTGCCTGGGGAGCCTACCTCTTCTTAGGTTTATTCTGCATGGGAAAGTATAGACATTTCAGGCACCAACAAGTCTAACAAGATAGAATAATTTCTGCCATGTGACTTTAAGAGTGGTCTTCTCCTCTGGCAGCCTCAGCTCAGGTCCCTCCTGCCCAGATGTCTGAGGATTCAGTTGCCACTCTCCCCTTTGCAGGGTCGGCCATGAGCAAAGCTGAGCTGATGACCCAGAGACACGTGCCAGGGGACACTGACATGTGAGGTCACACAGACTGCCACAGTAGTGCTTTCAACTGCACCTACACACTGGACTCACTTTTAGCACAAACACAGGCAGCCAAGTCCCCTCCTCTTGGGCTGGTAGAGAGAGAATCCTGCTCACTAGGGTGGACACACACACAATTTTACAATTGCGCTGCCGGTATCTCAGACCTTCTTGCTCATCCCACAAGTCTCCTATTCCCTGACTGGTCCAGCATGGTACATGCTTGTTCTTTTGCTAAAGAACATAGGCATGGATGGAAAGTGAGATTTTGTAGAGAGATCGCTGAGAAAATAGTTACTGAGAAGATAGAACAGGTTTCATCAATCAGGTGAAGGGTTTGGTCAGGCAGGCATAAGCATAATCCACATCTTTCATGCCACTGGCCCTTTTTATACCTGCTTTGTTTCTCCCTGATCCCCTTCCCTGGCACGTTTCCTCATCAGCTGGCATAGTCTCACTGACAGCCCATTCCCTTGTCCCAAGCAACCTGGACCCTCTTGTTTCCATCCTCAGAGAAAAATATTACTACTTTATCTGATATGGATGTATTCGATGTGTGAGGTGAGGCAACTGCACATTTCAGATACCTAAAAAGAAGACTTGGTACGAATTAGGCTCAGCCTGGCTGAGTCTGAGGCAGTTTTGGACGTGAAAGAAAGCAATTTCTAAAAACACAATTAAGAAATGCAAATAACTGCAGAGTTAAGACATCAAGGGCCTAAAAGAAGGTAATTAATGATTGGGGAGACCATATTTTGGCTTTTAAAATATTGAAAAGTTTTATGTCTCTTGTGGAAATGCTGACAATATCTTCATTTGGAAAATATATAAGAATGTGAGAATAATTCTGATCCATGGATTATGAATTATTTATGAAGTACCTACAAGACAAATCTCCAGATAAGACTTTTTTTATGTGACAATGTTAATGTTTACTGTGGCAGTCTTCTTCATGTTGGCTTCTGTTTGGGAATCCAGTAAACAGATCTCCTGCTATAATCAGTGAAAGAAAAAATGTTTCCATTATTTAGCCCCAGTCTGAACTTTAAAACAAACTAGGACCTGTTCTTTACCTTCAGGTATTTTATTACAGACTCTATAGTTCTGCTACCTGGTTGATATTCTTTCATATGTGAACCTTGATGCAAAGATATACGGCTTAATGCTTACAACAGATTGATTTTGAGGGGCCTTTCAGCACTTTATAACATCAGAACTGAAAAGTACCTGAATTGTACTGAAGGAGAGGCGATAGAGAAATTACTGGAATTCAGCAGAGCACCCATTTCTGTGTGTGGAACAAGTTAATCACGAAATAGAATTATTGGGCCTTTTCCTAAGAAAATATTTCCATTTCTGAGAGTTAAACTGTGCTGTAATGCCAAACTTTCTCATTTTCTAAAAGAATCACTAGTTGGTGGTATACGAGTTTGTCTGTAACAGTGTTTAGTAAAAGCTCTATCTGAGCAATTAAATCTCAAAGTTCCTAGCATCACTTTTCTTTGAAAGCACCATTTCTGCAGTTCCTTTTCTCAGATCTCCTGATTATAATTCAGTTGTGCTCTGGATAAGCAGGTAAGATCTGTCAGAGGAAGAAAAGAAAATTTTGAGAGTGACAGAATTTGACATAACATCATTTGTAAAGGTTAAAATTCTTTGAAAAGCAGGCTTGGAAATGCTTCTTATACAGAGAGTGGAGTGCTGTTCAGCTCCAAATGAGTGGTAATAAAATATCACTTATTCCTTCATGTAGAGTAGGTCTGATTTTTTCATACATTAGTAGAAAGAAACCGTTAAGATCCAAGTCTAAAATGTTTTCAACCCAGGTTATTATTAAAAGTGCAGTGACTAACTAGCTAATGAACCATGTTTCGAATACCTGCATTGGAAACTGACAATAACTAAGTAGTAAGAAGATCAAGAAGTGAGGAAATCATAGAAATCACCTTAATAATAGCATGTTCACTCACTTTTTGACATAATGGTTTTGAGTTCTCACCGTTTATATTAGTACATTGTCAGTGAAGCTTAGCTGAAACCTGCATTTACTAAAGAAAATAAATTCTAATTCATTTACTAAATCATTCAATTTTTAAGAGAAGAAAAAGGTGCCACAGCATCACAGAGAACTCAAGAAATAAAATTCTTTGTATTAATATTAAAATTATTTGTATTAATATTAGTAATAGTAATACTCACTGGCTCCTACATTAAATTCATGTTTTTTCAAGAAGTATCTTCAATTGTTAGGGCATGACCAAAAATAGGCATTAAATAAATAAATACCCGTAATTTTTCTCTTTTTTTTTTTTTCCCCCCAATACTTGCATGGGCCTTAACACTGACATAATCAAGACACATCACGAGCTACACGGAGTTTGCTTAAATGTAGCTGTTGTGCTGGGGGTTATGTCACAATAAGGAAGCTCAGTGCCTCCTCTGGGGGTGTCACTTGCATGGCTACTGACCAAGGGAGGAAATGAGAAATGCAGAGACCAGCATTGCTGTGTTTCCCTGCTCACCCAGCCTATTCAAATCGGAGTGGAGAAGGTGAGGTTTTGTTTGCATCTGGCTTGTATTTACAGTTGGCCTACATTTTAGGTGTGCCATATGTACTTGATGTACCCTTTACCCCCCACCATAGGTCATGTAGAAGATTGCTTTGTGTGAATATTCCAGTTCAGAATGCTGCCACTGGATTTGTGCAAGGCTGGGGCCCTGGATAATAGAAATCTAACAGCAGTGAAAAGAGTGATATGCTTAAAAATTGTTATGCCCTTTTTTAAGTCTCATAATAGTGACTTTAATTTGCTGACTTCTTTGTTAAGGACAATGATGACCTGAACTGTGCCATCTTTGTTATTATTCCTGTATAATTTGTATTTTTTACATAATTTAAAAGCCAAAAACTGGAGAACTAATTAAGGTATGATGCCACTGCATGTGAGAAATTTGAACAGTTATAAAAGAATGCCATTTATTCAGATGACAGTTTTTTCAGTGTATTTTAAAATGATTTTTTTTTTTTTTATTTAATGAGTATTTGGGAAAATTTCTAATACCAGATAAAGCAAAATTCAAAAACAGGAAAAATAATCTTAATGAGCAAAGGAAATTTTAGTCCTCCTTTTTAAAATGAGAAAGCAGTAGAAGGCTGAAGTAATTTGGGAAAAATTTTCTCCACGTTCCTCTTAAATCCATATATTGCCATTAAACATTGTAAATAGTACTGCTTACTGCACTTGTAATAATTGGTGGTTGCAGCCAGTGCTAGTCAGGAAAATTATAGTTAATGTAACTACAATGTCAAAGTTTTGCAAAAACATGTCAGCAGTATTATTTTTGTTATTTCTTAGAGGAAAACAGTAACAGACATAAGTTTTCACAAAGTAAAAAAGAATCTCTTGGAAACTCTCCTGGGTACAAGAGTAAATGTCACCTCTTTTCTAATAACATATTACTGAATAAGATTTTTCAGTGCTTGGCGTTCAGGGAAAAGAATGAAAGGATTTGCCACTGTTCATTGTTATTTACAGAAGAACAATTTTACCATTTCCACGTGGGTAGGCTTGCAAGATACTTATATATATATACTTTTTTTTTTTTAAATAATGGACACATTTTCCTTTGACAATCTCTGCATGTCATCATGACTTTGTATGAGGCCTTCCTTGAACCCAAAGTAAAGCTCTGAAGAGTTTCATGTTGTGCAGGTGCCATGACTTGAATGCCGTTGCTATGGAGTTTCTGAAATGTTATAATGAAAACTTCCTGCAATAATTCAACCACCCTCTGACTTTTGAATCAAAAAGAAAAAACATATATAATCTTTCACAACAATCACATAATGGATGCTGGTGGGAATACACACCTGTTAAGTTTTTCAGCAAACACTTCAACTTGCAGAAAATAAAGTTTACTTCTTTGCTGTCCAAATGCAGACTAGTTACTTTAGTAGCTGTCCTTTCAATTTTTAAAAAAATAAAAAGGAAAAATAATAGTTTTATGGAACTGTCTGTTTCTAATATTTTAAACAAGACATCTGAAATCACTCTTGAGTAATGTTTTTCCTCTTTTTTCAGTTGTCTTTTCTATGAGAACAATAATTAGTTGTCTAATCCAGAAAATAGAAGTTTTGGCAATATCTCAATGTGGCAAGAAATGTTAATTATGGTCATTGTTACTTACATGAACACTTACTGAAGTCCAGAAAAGATTATTCTGAATTGCTACACTGCCACTGTGCCAAAACTCTGAGAACATCCTCTATACCAACTCAATACTATTTACACAACAAATTGAATAGAGGGGAGATTTTTTTTTTTTTAAGCAGGACCTTCTCTAGACAGAATTTTGTGCAGAAAAAGGGTAATAAAATCTAGCACCTCAGTGAAATCATAACTTGATAATTCTTTTTGAATGGTGATGTATCATTTTTAAGAATAGATACAATTCCATGATACTGTGGTTTGATTAAAATGATGACATAATTTATTTTGATTCTTCAGACCTGAGGGCAGTTTGGCCTAAGCTATTATGCATCTTTATTATAGAAGGAAAGATAGCAAAATAACCCCACAGGGTGGAATTTGGCATATGAAGGGAATAATGAAAATGCTAATTAGCCATTTTGTGAGTCTAAGTGACTGAAACAATAGGTACATATTTGGTCATAAACACTAAAAAGAAAAGGATAGATGTCCTTAATTATTTTCACTGTTACCAAAAAAAAAAAAAAAAAAAAAAAAAAAAAAAAAAAAAAAGCGACAAAAAACACCCCACCCAAAACCACCACAAAAACAAACAAACAAACAAACAAACCCAAGCAACAATGTAAAACAACCTTTATGAAGGAAATGGAGAAGATCAAATTGATAAATGTCATACAAGAAAACATTTTTCAAACATGAATGATGAGGTAGAGCTGTAGCCAAGATACTTATCTTTAAAGTAGAGGACCTCAATGCTGTAATAATTCTTTAAAACACCTTATTCCATGGTCTGAGGTGAGATACAGTCTGACCTTGATTAGGTATTGGTTTTCTAAAGCCTGTCTCTGGCTCAGCATTTTTCAGATCTCCCTTATGTTTACATCCATTATTTATTTACCCACTTAGCTGAAGAGGTGACTTGAGCCCAAATGTGTTCTCGTATATTGGGCATCCAGGTCTAAAGCTTAAGTCAGGATTTATATCATGGGGTTTGTAACAGGAAAAACAAGCCTGGCTTAATTGATAATTTGAGAGTTACTCTTCACTAAAAGGCCTTTGAATCCTGTAAATTGTTGCATGCTTGTGCAACGCAGTAGAAATAGCTTTGACATAGTTTATAGCTGTTTTTGATTTCCAGACAAGAAGGATTTGACCCTGCAAGAAGCATATAATCAAAAGTAACAGTAATAAGAAAAAGTGTGTGTTTTTGATGTGGATTTTCACTGTAGAGAATCAGTTCCGATTTGGTTGTATGAGACAAGTCACTAATGAACACTTAACTGCCCATGCAAACAACTGTTAAGTGCATAGGCTTCAGTGTAGGTTCTGCTAGAACTTGCAACTTTGTACATTACCAAGAATCATACTAAATACAGTCTCCAGGCAGGTTGTTCACATCCTTCTTTTATTTTACTTGTGACTGCCGACTTGTTTGCAAGTAGCACTTGAGAGTGATGAATGAGAGTAACATAACTCCTTATATTGCACAGAAAGTATCAAAAATGGTTACCTCACTGAGCTCCCAAATATTATCCATTTATCTCTTAACACGAGCACAAGGATCTGTATCACCAATGCTCTTGAAAGAGAGGGCTTAACAGAACACTGTATGTCTGTAATGAATTCCCTTTGTTTTTAATAACATAACTAAGCCATATATTTTCTTTTATATTAATTCCATTTAATAAAATTTTGAATATCGTTTGAACTTTGAAACAGCTTTGTCTCATCTAGCCTAGATGACTTGATTCTAATAGCGAAAAATCTGAATTTTATTTCAAAATGCAGACTCTTTCCTGCACTTTTTTAAACTGGTCTAGTGTATTGTAGAGGAGATTAATTCCTCTGCAGATACCCCTGTGAGGCCCCCTTGGTATTCTCTCTGAGATAAAATAAACCATGTACTCAAAAATTACTCATGTCAGAAAAAATTAGACCTTCTCTTATCTTTTTAGGATATTATTGGTTAGAATTGATTCTTTATAATTGGTTGTTTTACACAAAGAACTCTGTATCCTATTGGTCTACTTTAGATCCCCCCCAAACCCTATAAAAGTACATGTAGTACTCCATATATTCGGATTCCTGCATGACCCCCCTTCACAGAATAAAGCATGTGGAAAAGTCTGGGAAGTTTCCCGGTCTTTTTATGTTGGCTGAAGAAGGTCCCTGTGAGCAAAGATAAAATCACAACAGAGCTGACTGCCTGACAGGCCAGTGCTTACAGACCTTGTAACTGAGCCCTGCCCAAGAAAAGCAGAGATAGGGGGAGAGAAAAAAGTTACAGTGCATGAACTTAAATCTGAAATTCTCTGGAGTGGAAAAAATTCTTTTACTGCTAGTATGTGTACTGCTTAGCACAGTCAGGTACGGCCGTAAGAAGTAGGACATTAGAAAACAAGGAAAGATAGGCATTAAAGCTCTGGAATGTGTGTTGTCAAGGAATCTTCAGGACACTTTGTGAATTATATTGGTTACAACTTCTTGCATATTTTGTGTAAGCAAAGGCTTTTTTTTTTTTTTAAATCACAGCATAACTAAATCTGATTGTGCTTCTTTTTGCCATCCATGTAAAATATCCAACTAAACAGAAATTCATTTAGTTATAACAAATCTTATCTGTAGTGGTCTGTGGGGTTTACTGCACAACTTTTAGTTCATTAACCTTAGTAGAGATACACTGATATGCTTTATCCAAAATGACATTATTGCTTTTGGTTCTCTACTAACACAGGAATCCACACAGTACTTATTTTAAGAAACATTGATATTCATATATTCATTGAATTACTTTGAGATACTACTGACTTGTCACCTAAATCAGCTAATGGTATTTCCAAGATCTATGATGATAAGGGTTTTACCTCAGTACTGTAATTAATGTGAAAATTTGGGTAATCAAAGGAAAATTATTTAATCTTGCAGGATCATATGGAGAGATCCAGCTTCTGAAATGCATTTAATCATAACAAAACTTACAGTGAATTACATATTTTTATTCTGTTTAAGAAAAAGAAGCTGAAATCAAATGGTTTTCTGCAACTACAGGGATTCCAGTGTTACTGTACTGTGACACTACAGGGAAATGTAAATGTAGGCAAGGGCTCATTTAAAAGGATTCAGTCTGATTAGTAAACATGCAGTGTTTTAAATGGTAGCATAATGTCTGTTTCTTTCTTGGAATAACTGATAGCTGGATTATGGAAATTGCCTCAAAGAAAAGGAAGTTGTTACAACATTTTCCAACTAAGCATGATGAAGCCAGATTGTTTCCCCTGGAGTAGAAACATTTCATGTAGAGTTTCTCAATCTCCTTTCTTGGGGAGTGTGTATGTGGAGTCATGGATCTTTTTTGCTTTGCTTCCTTGAATATCAAGGCACAGAAATGAACTTTCTGAAGCTCTGAGTATCTTTTGTATGTGTATCTTTTGTATATATATGTATATATGCTAGTGTGAGTAGATGACTACTGATTTTGCTTTGACAACAGGACTACATGGCTTAAAATTATCTTCAGATTCATCTTAAGGTTGGTAGTAAGTCCATGCTTGCTCATCTGCATGTGCTTTGACTTCTATATATAGGTAAGAAGTTCTTCAATAGGTAAGAAGTTTCTCAAAGTAAGATTACTATTAAATGAAATATGGATCTAATTAGATAGAAAATAAACTGTTTTTCCCTCACAGTTTTGAATGGCTGCTATTATAGATAGAACCCTTCTTAACACAGGGTAAGCAGAGTCACGGCATGGAGGTTGTAAAAGATACAACCAGGTATCTGAATATTAATATTTGTTATGAGGGCTTTTGGATACCATCTGTTGTTTTGTTTTTACCACCAGAAAACAAACAAACAAAAAAAAAGTAAACTGAGGGAAATCAGCTCTTTAGAGGCAAAGATATTTTCCTCAGTGGCTGAATTGTATCATATATTAGAAAGCCAAATATCCTCACACAAAATTGAAGTGCATATAAATTAATAATATCCACTTATCCCAAAAAAGGGGGGCGGGGGGGGGGGGAAGAGGGGGATGAAAATGTAAGACTTGCAGCAAATAATAGTTTAAAATATACTTGAGATAGAGTTAGAACACATGATTATTTGAAATTATTTACATTATTTGGATCTAATTATGACTAAACACATGTGTTTCCTGGATACAAACTTATTTGAAGATCCAAGAGTGTTAAAACAGTGTGCAGTCTATACAATATGCAGTGTGATATTTCACCCTTTTTTTTTAACAGCTTATCAGAACTAGAACCTGTATCAATACAGTTTGTTGGGTTTTATCCTTGCTTCACTGCCTCTTGTTTAAGAGGACTGAGCTGGTGAACACATGGCAGAGAAAGTTGTTTGAAAGCTGCCGTTGGAAGTACCAAACTTTTTTTCTCCGCAACTAAATGTTTGTTTCAGCAGCTGCAGCCCAGCCCAAAATCCAGCTTACTTACAAAGCAGCTGTGTATGAAGGTGAACAGACCACCCACATATGAAACAATAAGGGGAAAAATTCTGCACTCGGTTAATGCTCATTTTTGTCATTGGCTAATAGCTGGATTTGGCATATTTAAGCTAAAGTACTGTTTTTAATGGTTTATTTTATCTTTTCTCAGCTTCCCATCTGTTGCCGAGGGCTTTTCCTGCTGAGATAGAAAAGCATATTTTGTGTGAATGGGTAAAATTCTTTCAACAGAAGGAGCAGGAGAAGATTTCAGCTGCCTCAAACCTCAGGCTCCTGGTCCATTGGAAGGTTTACCTGCTAACACAGATCAGGAATCGTAAAAGGATCACACTGAATCCTAGCAATCCTTCACAGTCTTTAAAAAGTAAAGCAAAAAGTTACTTCAAGAGTCTGAGGATTTTATCAGATAGTTAATGAAAGTAAATTTTGTTGTCTGCTATTTAGATATTTTAGTAAGGGGGAGAGAAACACCAAGATTACATATCTTTCTCTCGTTTGGACTTGACTTTGCAGAATGGCATTTGTAATCCAGGTTGTATTTTTGCTAACTACAAGAATGAAAATACTTCAAAAAGATGCAGTTACATTTTTTCCATTTTTCAAAAGTTTCAAAAATCAGAGAATGCAGAAGTTAAAAAGTGTGTTCAAGTCACCGGATCAGTGGACCGGCCGCTCTGAAGCTGCTCCTGTCAGATGTGTTCTATAGGACACGTCAGTGGTGCTGTCATTAAAACTAATAGGATTCAGTCTGAGTTATTTTTCAGGGATATGTAACCTGCCATATCAGGCTAAAGTGACCTTTGTGAAATTCTGCACTTTTTGCACTTTTTTTTTTTTTAAAGGCTGATGCACAAAGTTCACATTTTTTGCCACCTGGACACACAGATTAGCATCCAAACAGTATTTTAAGCAGTTTGTACTCAATTTGTTTGCTTCAATTTCTTGGTGACAAACACAGTATTACCTTTGCTTACTTCAGAGCCATTGAAAATAATTGTAAGGGGACTGGAGAACGCTTATGGGTTGAGCCAAAGGACACCAAAATCAGCAGAAGATTTCAACCAACTTCTATAGGCATTCAGGGCTCTCCATAACAATTTATTTTCTGACTGCTGAGAATAAAATGATAGAAGTTTAAACATTTTTTGAATCAAAGTTTTAAAAGACTGTTAAGTGTTCTGATGAATAATGTACAACAACTACTTACACAGCTTCTGAGAAGATCTTTTTGAGAATTATTTGTCTTTAAAATCTCTTGGAGTTTGAGAGCCTGAACCCAGAATCTCATTATTTTTAGTGTCAGCTTTGAGTTTAATTATGCAACCTATAACATTATTGTAAGGAATGCTTAATGTTCTTTAAAATAGAGAGTGACTACTTCTTACTTATTTTTTTTTCTGATGGCTATTCCCAAATACTTGCAACCTGTCAAGAGAATCTGTCCATCAATAACACACAATATTATGCATCAGTTACTTTGTTCAGTCCTTAGCTGTCAAGATCATTTTTTAAAGGGCTGTCACTTAGAAAGTCATACAAATGAAAACTGAATTCTGCTGCAGACTGTATGAACCTGCAGTCCTAATTTACTTGATGTGATGGGAGAAGAAGGTGAGAAAAAATTTAAAATATTGCATAAAAAAAGTAGCTGAAACTGTATCATTAGTGATTATCACAGTTCTAAGGCAAGTTAAGAAGATTAAGGTCTGTGCAGGTTTGGGATGGGCTGGCATGATTTTTCCTCACAGTAGCTATTGTGGGGCTGTGTTTTGGAATTGTGCTAAACACAGTGTTCATAATATTGAGATATATTCATTATTGCTGAGTGGGGCTTACATACAGATGCACAAGATATTGGGAGTGGACACAGACAGGACTGCTGATCCCAACGTATCCAAGGGATATCCCAGACCAAATAGTATCATGCTCAGCACATGAATATCAGGGAGGCAGGTGGAGATGCTCAGTGCCATGGCATTTGCATTCCCAAGTCACTGTCATATATGATGGAGCCCTGCTTTCCTGGGGATGGCTGAACACCTGCCTGCCCATGGGAAGTAGAGAATGAATTCCTTGTTTTGTTTTGCTTTGCTTGTACATATGGCTTTTGATTTGTTGATTAAATTGTTTTTATCTCAACCCATGAGTTTCTTTCACTTTTACCCTTTAAATTCTTTCCCCATCCCATTTGGAGGATATGTGAACAAGTGGCTGCATGGGGTTTAGTTGCTAGTTGGGATTAAAATCCTAATTTTCCTTATAAATCTTAATGGGTTTTTTTTGTTGTTTTCAAATATCTATTGCTATTGCAATGTAAAGAAATAAGCAGGACAGGAAAAGCCCCAAAACATAACACACTATAATTAATTGATGGAATTCCTGTTGTATAGGTCTTAAACAATGACAGAATATAGGCACAATATTCTCAAAAAAGTAGCAAATTATATGAGGCTATTTTTGTTATTATTTTCATTACAACATAAATATAAACCAAAATTATGATACATATAGCTAGCCACAGCAAAGGCTTGGGAGGAAAAAGCTTAAGTGATCTACTCGTGACTATAAAACAGCTCTGTAGGGTTAGGACCTCAGAACATTCCTGAAACTCATTGTCTGTATTATTAAATTCTTAGAAAAAAAAAATTAACACATTGACAATAATGTAGACCACAACTTAGGCATGGTTGGGGAATCAACATGGCCTAGGAAATTGTCACTGCAGTTAAAAGTCCATTTTAGAGTCTGAAATGTAATGTATCAATTATACCTGGCCAATGGTAGGTGATTTCAGGGCCAGAAAACACCCCCTGGTAAGTTTAATGTACAGAGAGCCTGCAGTCCACCCAAAGGCAGTTTGACTCTTGAACTTGGGGTCATAGAGTGTGCCAAATTTCCTGCTGGTATATCTTTGTTGACTTAAAAATATCTCAGTAATAAAGAATTTGACACTGCAAGTACATTTCAGAGATATTAATTTCATTGTTAAAATTTGGTTTAATGTGTTTTTCTAAGCTTTTTCAATTTCTTACTATATTTTATAAAAATATACTCGTTTCTTAATTGTACAGGGGGAAAATTGTAAAAGTAACCTAGGAAGATGGATAGATAGATAGATAGATAGATAGATAGATAGATAGATAGATAGACTGACAGATAGATAGACAGACAGATAGATAACATTTTGTTGCCATAACACATTTGATTCAGTCAGTCACCTTAAGTTGTATTTAGGTGTATTTGTAAGCCTATAGGAAAAGATGATGATCTCATTGTAAATGCTGGATGTCTGATTTATTCTCTTATTCCCAAGCAATCTTATGGTAAAGGGAGAAGTTACAGTTGTGTACAGCCTAGAACAGTTCTAAGTCTTCAGCTGATACATTTGGTGGGAAGTTTTAACCCTTTGAGAGAAAGGAACAGATTTAACAGTAAATTCTGCAACTTTAGACAATACAGAAAAGTAACTTTGGGCACTGTCTCTTTTTCTACATGTCCTTTGTACAAACATTTTCTGAAGTAAGCTGACAAAAACCAGTAGATATTAGAGTCAAGACAACAAAGGAGTGAAAGTACTTAAAGAAGTAGAATGCTTATATGACCTTACACCTCCATATAAAAAAACCCACAAACCATGTAAATAATTGATACTAAGAGATGCTGGACAGTTTGGGCATTTTACTGACATTGTGCTGCTCTGCTAGGTTCTCCTAGTCTGTATTGTTAACTTCTATTGACTTTGTAAGATAATTTCAGATGATTCTAAATATGTCCTCTTTGAAAACATTATTAAATATTGCCTTTTCTGAAAGCATTACAAAATAGTGCTTCCAGCAGTTGAAGATATCAAATTGTCTGTTGCTGATTCTTGCTTTCATGTCTACTATTTAAAAAATATAATCTTCATTACTGACAATACCTGTTTATTGCAAAACAACTGTGATTTCTTTATGGCTTTGCGAAGCTTGTGAATAATATTGCATGGTATTCAGGTCTTAGTATGCAAAACTTCTATATCATTAATCTAATACTGGATAATGAGTTTTAGTTTAGCAAAAAGAAATGCCTAATGAAGAATATGTTTATTATATGTTTATTATTATGTTGATTATTATGCAACTATAGTAGGATTAAATTTACTTAACTTTATCCTCTCAAAAGCAATAAAATCAAGTCTAAGCATTAGATCCTTCTACAGTAAGGGATAAGGTATTTCATATAGATTTAGATAAACATGCACAGTGATTCATTTAACCTCCCTGAGGTCTGGATGAAACTAGCACCAGCTTTTCTCTCTAAATATTATTCCTGCAAGTAATGAGAGATATGATAAGCTCTATATATAATTGGAAGAGTAACATTATCCTGTGGAGATCAGAAAGGAAAATTACTGACCTTCACAGAGCTAATTGAAAGGAAAGCAATAGTCCTTCTATTTATTTTCAAGTATGGCACACACTACATATGCATTCATGCTTACATACCTTGGTACATGCAGTATGTAAAATTGCTATGAAAAGGCTCTCAGTATCTGAGCCTCGATGCTAATGATATTGTGACACTGATTAATGCTAATTAATATATCCTTGGCACAATATTAGGCACCATGGAGACACATAAAACATATTATTTCATTATTCAAAAGTACAAGACTACGTACAGTATTTTTCCAAATCCAAATTTAGTTCATCATCTGTATGCCAAAAGAGATCAATATCATCTTCATACCAATAAGTATAGGAATTTTTGTTCTCCAGCACAGATCTGTTTCAAAAGTTTGTCATAGCTCATGTATTAGCCTTAGCTTAATAACAACAAGTTTTTTTCTCTCTTACTGAACTTGCAAAGCCTCTGTCCCCTGCTACAGCTTGGGAATTTTAGATAAACTATTTTTGTTTCTTTAACTATAGTTGAGTTCGAGAAAGCATTTAACACTTTAAACTATAATATTATGTTTCCTTCTTCCTCCCATGTAGAGTTACTCAGAAGTTCTATTGGTTGCCAGAAGATTTTTTACTTAACTTCTAAAACCACTGTGTATACTGATGAGTTACAGTCTAGATAATTTTGCCTGACTAGTGAATTAATATCCTTATCTGCTTTTTTTTTTTCTCTCATTTTGTCATGCACATTATGTCAGGCAAAACACTGGGTATAGTTTTAGATTCATTATTCAGACCAAAAACGTGCCAAAAGCACTTATCAGGGTGCTTGACTGGTTGCTTGAACAACCACAGTTTGCTTATGTTGTTGCTCTTCCAGAGGATATCTTTAACTGTACACAGCACTTTCAAATACTATACACTACAGATAGGAAAAAAAAAAATCAAAATTGCTTATTCTGGAAATGAAAAAAAATAAATAATTTGTTTGGAAATTAGTTTCTTCTTTCTTTTGCCACATGATTCTTATTTCAGAAGTCAAATTCCACCATTTTCTCTATTACATGTGAAATATCTTCTGTAGAGTGGCAACACTAATCTGTGATTCAAGAATTTGATGTTGGTCTCTTCCTTTTTGAAATGCTAAAATTTAGCTTCACTACACTCAGTGAACCTCTATGTAATTTCTGTAGGTAGAAATGCACTTTCTGCATAATCTCAGGGGCCTCCATCCAGGAGGAGCTAGAGGGCATGACCAGAGACAGAACAGTTAAAATAATATCCTGTATTCAGTCAGTACCCTGCAGCCAGTTTTCTAAAGCAGTGACAAATTATCACTACTGAAAAATTAATTGCAGACAGTATTTTAAAGACTTTAAAATTATTGCCAAAGTAATCAATCTTCATAGGTCATAATATGCTTGCAGACACTTATCCCCCTTATTTCCTAAAACATGAGATCATATTGATAAAATATTATACAAAAATATTTAATTTTGTACATTTATCACTTAATGATTTTTTTTTTAAGATATGTCTTTTGTTTGGATGGAGTGTGAGGTAACTCACTCGAAGGGCCACTAAAGCTCTGTCATACTTTTTGTTTTGGCTAGAAAATTTGCATGCATTCAGAAAATCTCTGACACATAAAAATGCTCACTAAGCATTAACAGTATGGAGATCATAAAAACTCAAAGCTTTTGTTGTGGAGTATATTTAGCAGATAGACAGCAATCTTCCATTTTATAAATGCATGCAAATTATCACTGTTAACATTGTTATAATGCAAATTAACATTGATAACAGTTATCTATACAACTTCTAAAATCTCTTTGTTTAACATTCTATCCCTGTCTAGGCCCTGAACTTTATCACAATTCTTGACTTCAGATCTTTCTCTTCAGGACTTTTTATCCTTTGTTCCTCACTCAAAAGGTTTCTTATTCAACTATTTTCACCTTTTCTATGTTTGCAGGAAGCCTATTTCATCTGCTAACAGCTTCTGACAGATTTATGAAGATATTACACAAGATTAATCATACAAGCATTACCTATATTTACTTTAGAATAAACGCACATACATGAAGACATTTTCAAGGATCTTTAACTCTCCAATTTCCTTTCTTTTTTTTTTTTTCCATTTGACTTACAATGTCTCAGAAAACTTTGGCCTAGAAATTCCATCCTCTTCAACATACAGCATTGCCTCTAGGTAATCTCAGTGCTTTTTTTAGATAAAGTTGTATTTCCCTCATGATGTCTCTAACAGACTACTTAGGGAGAAATCAGAGAACAGCTGTGATGCTGGGAATAATACCTACATTTTGTTTCGCAGGCACCCTGGGCATTGATATTTCATCTACTGAGAAATTTTTCATATTTTTTTCATTTTTGGACACAGGAGTTGCTATTTATATTAAAAAAATAAGAATTTTAGTCTCTGAAGGTGAACAGGCTCTTGGCTGCTCAGCACTTTGTCAGCAATTTTATCATAGATGCACACTGTCTGTTCTGTAGTGGTTGGTATTTGCTCATATGTTTCAAAAGTTCATTACTGCCACATGGAGGTGGTGGAGTTTAAGAAGATCTAAGGGAAACTGTCCCTGTTATCTGTTGAAATACACTTGCAGTAGAGCGAATTTTTCACTATCTTAGCAAAAAATGTCATTATATGAAAGGAAAGAGGAGGTCATTCTTGTCATGCTGGTGTTCTCTTCTCTGAGCTGTTGATAAAATTCTGATCGCCTCAGGTTGCTGGCTTTCTCTGTAATTTCCTGACATTAGATTTGAGAGAGAGCACCTTCTGTAGCTTTTACAGCAGCTACATTTCCTTTTACTTTATTACCGTGAGACTCTTTCGTATCATCCTGGAATTTTTTCTGATGTTTCCCATGATTCTCGTCTTTGAGTTCCTGCATAGTTCAGTGTATTTCACTCAAATGTCTTTTTATCTTTCTTAACCAAATATTTTCTAACCTCTTCTCTGTATATCTGTTTCAGTGGCATGAATCTGGACATCCAAACTGATTCCTACTGATTTCTAGGCATTCTCTTGTTATGAATTAAACACCTTTACAGTCAAGCTGATATTGCCACATTTTGCTGTTGGAAAAAAAAAAAAGGAAGAAATATGTCAATGGGATGGCATAATAGCAAGGTTTGTCTCTTAGCACTGGTGATGTATAATGGTCAAGAACCAGAGGAAAAGGCATGACTTCTGAGCAAGGAACAAACAAACTTTTCATTAAAAATATCACTAATATCACTTCCTGCTTGTAATTTTACTTTTTCTTTGTCTAGATAGAATCTGGGAACTAAGTTCTTTCACATTATATAAAAGTCAGTCACCTGGTGACTTTGTCAACAACATTTTAGGGTTGTTTAAGCTGAAATTTCCAGGTATAGGAAAAGTGCTCATAAATAATGATCAATTAATTAAGATTGTCCCATGAAAAATTGACATTATAAATTTTATTTTTAAAATGTCTATTATTTTATTACAAAACATTCATATCTCCTTCTATGTAGGATGCTTTGTATTTTAAAAAAAAAAAGGTGGACACTTTGCTTAGTATATCTACTTTGTCTACAGATAGGTCTTATTTCTCATTACGATCCAAATATCCAATGTTCAAACACATGGTTTTCAGTAATAAGGAATTCCATACTTTCCTTATCAATTAATCAATAAAGACTTACCTTCATACTCCTAAAATAAATGATAAATATAGTGGCATGAGATATTCCTTACGAAAAAAAAATAGCTGAACTAAACTATGACTGCCAATACTATTATTATTATTGCTATTATCATTATTATTACTATTATTATTATTTCATGTAAGCTATGACTATTCTTTATTTAGCTTTTCTTTACCTGTGATGGTAAGAAACGACCCTTGAACTATCATGCTGAATTATAATGCATCAAAATATTCTTAAGTAACTGTAAACATGTATCTGCAGACAGAAATAACTGGAATGCAAACAATAAGTATCAAATTAAGATGTTTAAATAATTTTATTCCAGTCTGTTGCTTTTGATAAAATTACAGGATTAGCAGTTTCAGAGAAGACAGCAGATTCAATATATTTTTATTTTACTGATACTTTTGATGTGCTGTGTTATGAAACGACAAAAAATTAGTTGGCTCATATAAGAGCTTTACCACAGAGACTGACAAAAATCATTGTAGAATGATAAACAAAGAAGCATAATGGTAATTTCAGTTTTGCTGTGGAGAGGTTTCTGACGTTGATAAGATCAACCTTTTCATGTATTTTATTCTATTTTTTCATGCATTTCATTCTATTGTGTGATGATAAAAATAACATATGCTTAATATTTTTTTTACATAATTGAGCAAATAAACAACATCCAGACAGACTTGGACAAGATTGAGAAGTCAGCCCATCAGGCCCATCAGGTTCAACAATCCAAGTACAAAGTCCTGCACCTGGTTCATGGTAATCACAGCCCAGAATCATAGAACCATGGAGTTGTTAAGTTTTGAAAAGATTTCTAAGAACAAGTCCAACAATTGACCCACTACCATGACCATGTTCACCACCAAACCATATCTTAAGTGCCACATCCACAAAATTTTAACACTTCAGGGGTGGTGACTCCACCACCCTCTGGGCATTCTTTTCCAAAGCTTGAAAACCATTTCTGTGAAAGAGTTTTCCATAATATCTGCAAACCTCTGCTGGTGCTACTTGAGGCCATTTCCTTTCCTCTTGTCACTGGATACCTCTGAGAAGAGATTGACACCTCACCATATCCTCCTTTCAGGTAGTTGTAGATAGGAGTAAGGTCCCCCTTTCAGCTTCCTTTTCTCTAGATTTAAAGTTTTCTCCAGACTTTCTTTGGTGGAAAGGTAACCACATCCTGGACTGCCTGAAAAGAGGTGTAACCAGCAGATCAAGCAAGGGGATTCTGCCCCTGTATCCCACTCTGGTGAGGCTCCAGACCCCACCTGGAGCACTGCATCTTGTTTTAAGGTCCTCAGCACAGGAAAGACATGGACCTGTTGGAGCAAGTTCAGAAGAGACACAAAAATTATTTAGAAGGATGGAATACCTCTCCTTTGAGGAGAAGTTGAGAGAAGAGAAAGCCTAGAGAAGTAGCCTGTTCAGCCTGGAGAAGAGAAAGCTCTGGGAACAACATTTTGCAGTGTTTTAGCAAGGCCTGTTATGGTATAACAAGGGGGATATGGCTTAAACAAAAAGAGGGTGGATTTAGACTAGATAGTAGAAGACATTTTTACAGGTGAGGACAATGAAACATTGGAATGTGTTACCCAAAGAGGGTAGATGCCCGCTCCCTGGAAACATTCAATGCCAGGTTGGATATGGTTCCAAGCAACACAATTTATTGAAGATGTTCCACCTCATTGCATGGGGACTGGATCAGATGACCTCTAAAGGACCCCTCCAAGACAAACTATTCTGATTTTATGATTCCATGAAAATTTTTAGATACGCACTTTTTTCTTGAAGTTAGGTTGAGACTGTGGAGGCAGAATCTGTGGATAGTTTTCTGCTTTTTTTCCAAGAAAATTTAAAATTGTGAGAGGAAAAGAGCTAAGAAAATCTCTCCAACAATGTTTTTATTGGTTTGAATTGGAGTAATATTTTTTGCTAAGATAGACTGTGCTCAAAACCTTATACTCACTCAAATGTTTTTATCACAATAAGGAAGTCATATGACTGCTCTACATACCAAGTACAGTGATAAATGTGGCATTGATATTCAGTACTTGAATAAGATAAGAAGGGTTCTATGAAATTATGCAGAAACTGAGACTAGATATATGTATAAATTCTAGACTATGGAAGGATAAAGTGAAAATGAAAAGAAGGATTTGATAGTTGTAACTGGACTTCCTGATTTCTGTAATCTAAATAACAATGTATGTTTATGTTTCAACTGATTCTATAATTTCTATATCTAAGTGATATTAGTTTTATTCTATTTATATAGAGTAAATTGCTTCCCCTACTTTTTTTGCTTCAATTTATGCCTAGCTTGGTCCCACTGAAAATAAAGTGAAAGGCTTTGACAGAAGACTTTAATGAGAGCTTAGAGATTTGGAAAATTTCTGGGTAGTTAGTCAGCTCACTTTAAATTAAATAAATAAGAGTTTGCAAGTGTGTGATCCTGGGGAGAGCTTAATTAAAGTGAATGGGCAAATTAAACTGTAAAAAAAAAAAAAAAAAAAAAAAGTAAGGCAGCAAGAGGGGAAAGAAAATCAGTCAGGGAAACTGTTGTGAGTGAGAGTAAAAAACAAGTACCAGAAAATTAAAACACAATGTTTCATAATCATGCTGCAGTTATTCTTTCTGGTATTTCTTCTTACAGATGCTCTCCACAGATACCCACCACATGGGAAAGAGATCTCCCTAGTGGAAAGAGAGAAACTGTGCTCCCATCATGGGACAGACTGTGCAAAAGAGCTTGCATCAACTGAAGGGTTTGTCTACATGGAGACATTTTCAGACATAAAACTGGCAGAATAATTAGTCCACTTTATGCTATCCTAATATGACTCCCCACTGTCAAAATTTTTTCAATAAAGTGCTTTTATTATTTAGAAGTAAAGTAATTAATCTGGAAGGCAGCTGGATTTACTCAGTGATTGACTGTCTGTGTTGGGAAGTTATATAAGCATAGCTAAATTGATTGCTGTAGCTATGCTGGAAATTATCCCAACAAAAATAGACATACCATAGACTATAATGACAATACATGCCCATTTTCCCAGTATGTGAATTCTAAAGCATGGGTAAAAAATTTAGACATGTGAGGAAAGACAGCTTTTTTTAATTTTTTTTTTAAAGCGGTACAGTATGAGTCTTTGGAAATTTTGAAAATATATTTCATAAAGGGGAATTGAACTACCAGATTCTTTGACCTGTGGAACAGAAAGCTGATAGAGGTCATACAAACATTTTGTAGGAAGAGGTAATAGCTTTTATTAGGCTAAACTCTGAGCTTAAAATAAATGAACAAAATATGACAAGAATCAGCAAATCCAAGCTAAAATCTCTTTAGACACAGGTGCTCTTAATTACTGCTTATTATGTTAACAAGGCTACTGAACAAAAGTGCCATTAGAGCATTGCAGTAGTGAGGGTTTGTGGGGGCAGAGAGCTGCCTGTGAGCTGAATTTCAGACCCTTAGTACTGGCTAGTCTCTGAAAAAAGGTTCTCACATTTGGGCAGAGATAGCAAATGCAATTTTGCACCTAAATAGACATAAAGGTACTTAATTAAGGCAAGACTGATGTGTCTTGGGGTTTTTTTTTTCCAAATGTTGATTTTATTACCCTCTTTGCAAGTGTTTTACATGGAGTTTTTGCACTGGTTTGTGGGTAGGGGTTTTTTTCTCTCAGTTTCTATGAAAATTTAATCTATGAGCTGGGGTTTTTTTGATGACATATAAGAATCAAGCACCTGATTGCCATTAATTTTCTCTGGAAATTGAAACCATACCCCGAGTTTATTCCTTTTCTTTTCTTTAAATCCCACTCAGTAATTCATATTACTTTGACAAGCTGCTTTGAATTTTAAAAGGCATGTGTTTTCTGTCCCAAGAACAGAAAATGCACTTGTTCATCTCAAAAGTATAATATTGACTTATTTTAAAAAGTCAAATTTGTTTTAAAATCTGACATGAATCTGTAAGTAACTCTAGCTTTCCCAATATATGAAAGCGAAAAGTATTTCTAATATATAGAAAAGTGAACACAAATTAAAACAAGAGAAATCTGATAAGAGAATTGAAATGTGAACAAGAGTCAAATCCATTTGATGGCAAATATGTTTGGTGAAAAACTATTTTGTAATAGTAGTCATGGTGAAAAATAATTGAATAGTAAAATTACAAAATAACATCCTATGAGGACATCAAGCACACTGTGTTTGTTTTAAAAGTTAGTGAGTTCTGTTTTGGCTATGAGTTAAAAAAGCTAATTTAAGAAATGCAAAAAACCTTTCTTCAGCTGCCACTCAGAACTTTTCTGACTGCCAAAGTATTTTGGCTTCACAAGGAAAACTCCTAGTGCCAGAGGCAAAAGTATGTTAGTTAAAGCTGAGGGACAGACAAGAATACGTGTTTGGCTTTGCAGCTGTAAACCCTGGTTAGCTCATCTCCCCACATCACAAATATAACTCATGGACTTAGAATATCTGTGCTGCATTAACTAGGAGTTAAAGGCACTAATGAATAGTCCTGTGAACAAGCATCAAACAGCAAACTAATCAAAAAATTAAGGCAATTTCCACACACAGAGCATGATTTTCAAGTTATTTGAATCTGTTCATATTTTAAATGTCAAACTGAATTGAAAGGATATGAATTTTAGATTTCACCGTATGTTTTCCCAGAGAGATGATCTTCTATCTGTTTATCCATTCATAGTATATACAGAGTGGCTCACATGTGATGCCTGCAGCCCAGAAAGATGTTTTATGTTTGAAAAGATTGCACATTTCATTAAAATTAAAAAAAATAATAAAGTTACAAACTGAAATAAGAAAGATAATTTGCTATTGAATCTAACATATAAAAAAAATACCTTGAGACCTTTCAATTCTAAATATCATTCTCAACTTAATTCCAGAAGAGTTTGCATGAGAGAAACCCTGCTTGGAATTTTTAATTCACATAGTTTAGGCACTTAGCCACTTTTAATATATTGATCGGTTACACCATGAGTTGTGTCTTAATAAAGTAAGAACTATAAGCAACGTAGTTGCAATAGTGTTCCTGAAAAGATGAAGAATGTTTTTAGAAAATCTCCAGGACTTCATTTTCCAATATCCAGTACCCTGTGATGCAAGATGAATGTAAATTATTATTGATAACAAAAGGTGTTGCATGCCATTGCAATGCTGGTTTTAAAGTTACTCCTCTAAAGTAACTCCTCCCTTGTTATGATAAGGGATATTAAGCAGAGCCTGATTAAGACTTCTTCATCTGGGTTTGACTCTGTGCACCTCCCAGCAGCAGAACTTAGTGGTGCAGACTGTAATTCCCTTAATGTTCAATGGCCAGAATCCAAGTAGATCTTTCAGGTGTGAGGGATTCTCCCATATTCTTCACCTTTCACAGTGAGAAATAACTACACTACCAAATAGTATGACTTGATGCACAGCTTGACTGGAACACAGGAAGTTTTACCTAAGCATGAGGAAGAACTTCTTCACTGGGTGGGTGACAGACTGAAACACATCACTGACAGAGGGTGTGGGGTCTCCTTCATTGGAGATACACAAAATCAAATTCTGTAAATCTGTGATACAAGTAGACCAAAGGGCTTGTTCAAGTCACCTCCATAAATGGTATGTGCACCTCAGTTTATTTAAAGCTAGATTTTTTTTCTTGTTTCCTGCAAAGTATATTTCCCCAGTGCCCATGACCTGAAGCCAACTGAAAGGTCAGATCTTTACCTTTCACAAGAATAGCTGAACCACATCTGAAGTACACACAGGGAAGAGCGTCTACCTGAAGGAATCTATTTCACATACAGTAGAACAATTCTTAGACTTTACTAAAAAAGAAGTGAATATAGACAATCTTGCACTACTTTTATGCAAATATTGTTAGTGAAAGCTCATTTAAGTTTGCTTCTCTGCTTATGTGAGAACTGCTACACTAAACAAATCAGAAAAAGATCCCCTGGCCCCATTTTTAATTTCCATCTACAGTCAACACTATGTGCTTAGGAACAGAAGAATAAGATCTGAATAATTACAGTGATTTAAGGGCAAGAGGCAGAGACTGGATACAAAAAAGATGAGGTGTATACAGAGTCATAGAGGTGCCAACTTGATTTGGCAGAAAAATAAGTTGCCATTCAGCTGAAAAGAGCAATTACTCCAAAACTTCAGGAGCAGTTTGGTGGAAACATATTTTTAAGACTTTAACTAAAAAGCTTTGGTAACTTACTGCAACATAACATCATGTAAGGAAAGATTTAAAGATCCAGACAAAATCCTTACATACTGATGTTTTAGAAACACCCTAAACCAAAAATTCAACAAGCATAACAATTGTTACTGAAGTACGTGCATGCTGAATACATGCCATTTATACTTTTTACTCTCTCTCTCCCTTTTTACAATGAATCCACAATGTCATTATTTGTGAAAAAAATAATTCATATTATTTTCCATTTGATGATAGATTTCTTTAGATAAACTTCTGTGCCTTTGAAGTCCACAATGTTCTATATGTATATTATCAGCATGAATTTGAATTAAACAGATAGACAAGAAGAATAAAAACAGGGTAAAGAAATAATGACAAAAACTTATGTCCATGTAGGAAAAAAACCCCTGTTTTTTAACTAGGTGTTCTAGTGCACAGTTTGCAGTTGATTAACCATGGAATACTTTGATGACCAAGTCATATTTAAAAGCAACAAATATTTCTATACTCAGCTAAGTGAAAGATTGAACTGTTAGCAGTGCTATTGAGCTGGATTATCTTTCTTCCTTATTATTATTTGATACTTTTATGTTGTTTAGATTTTAGTCTAAGATTAGGTTTATTCCTTCATTCACTTTGGTGATGTCTGTGAACTGCTGAAACCGAGTGGAAAAACTATAAAACTCAGATTTTTTTTTATTTAGTTCCCCTTTTTTGTAGTTTCTTTACCCTTGATAATTAATGGGTAGAGAAGAATTTTTTCTGTCACTGTAAATGAAATTAAGAAACATATCAAACAGATAAATCTTCAACAAACTACCTAAGAGGCAGAATTTGTAGCATGAATAGATAAAGTAGTTACAAAGTAACTTCATAGGAAATGCAGTATCAATGAAAATGGTGACATAAGCATGTGTATTGCCTAAGGCATAAAAGAAAATTGTTAATTCAAAGTACAAAGGAGCCAAGAAGTCTTGATTTTAATGTGGTCCCTGTCCTCTATATATACTCTGAAAGTATGCTTTGACTATATACAAATGTTGTCCTATTCTTCTAAATCTCATTTCAGACACTGATATTCTCTGAGAAATAGAAGGGAGTATTTTTAATGTAGTAGTCAGCTGTCCAAAGAAGAATAAGAGTTATCTGCTAAGAGTTACAGCTATACTGAGCTAGTTTATGCTTCTTTGTTCATAAGATCTCTAGAATTTAACCATTAGGAAAAAAAAGGTGTTTTTTTTTTTTCCCCAAAGGTTGATTAAAATTTTGTATGCCAAAAGTATGCCAAAAGAGATTGAGGTGTGTATGCAAAAAGGTTTTTCTAGATGGCACCTGTAAGATATGAACCACCTGCAGAATGAAGCCTCTGGTACAGATATATGTTGTATATTGCTCCATTTTCGTTCCTTAATTAACTAAATTATACGTATTTTCATAGCCTGTTCTAAATGATCAAAATTTTGCTTTAGCCATTAAAGAGAAGGCCTAAAATTTACTACATTACTACAGTTTTGCTAAATTTACTACTAAGTTCTTCAAAATGTAATCAGTTGAAACTCTGATCGTATTAAATAACATTTTTCCTTTAGTAGATGGGACTATGTTTGAACTACTTTTGAGATAGATTGTGTAGTAATTTTAGAGTAATCTTAAAAATAGCTATTTATAAAAGTACAAAGTACTGTAATTTCCTACAGTATTTTGATTATTGTCTTGATGCAGTGTTAATTAACCAGATAAAACACTAAATGGTGCAAACTTAGTTTATATTTTCTTAAATTACCTTTTTAGTTATTGAATGCATTTTAGGGGTCAAGACTCTCTGCAAAATTTATCTCTCTTTAATGGACTCTAGAGGTATCTTGTGGTATTTACCCTTGTATTAGAATGGTAGACATGAGCTACGTGGTAGTTCACACTGCCAATTTATAACTCCACAACCTGCCAGACATCTGATCCCAATAGATCTTGTTCCTAAAGTGTAATGTGACACTTTTGTAACTTTTTAATAGAAGCATTATGGTATACGTTTTAGGTTTTATTGTTTGTTTGTTTTTTTCTAAATTATATCAATCTCACAATACAAAAACATGACTACTTTTTATGGTTTTTAGGGGAGGATTTGATAATTCAGCAGTATATTGAGGTTTTTGTAGCAAGTTTTTTGGAATGTTGACTCTTCTGTCACTCTTATTTGTAAATTTTTAAAATGAAAACCACAAGGTACCTGCACACCATTATAGGAGAGGCTGAGAATTTATTAACCAAACTGTTAAATGGTGTATATAGTAGATAGTATAATTTGGTATTGTTTTGTGTAACAATGTATAAAATTATACTTGGTCTGTGGACAGACAGAAAATCAAACTAAAAATTATAAATGAGCTTAAATTCATTCAGACTTAAAATTAGATCATATGGTCCATTACAGGCAAGGATCCATTTCAGAAATCTGATCAGCCTTAGTGTGCGATCTGTGCCACCCTGCATAAAGTAAAACTTCTTCAAATATAATAAAAGGTGCCTATGGCAATTATGTTCCTTACTGGTATGCTGGAAATGAGGCTGGATCAAAGACAGAGCTTTTAATACATAGAGAATTTTCTTCATTTTTGCATCGTTCCGGGAGAAAAAAGGAGAAAGGAACGTAAGAAATTGAAAGCCAGGATTCCTTCCTTCTGTGCCTGTAGTACGCAGGAAGCCTAGCTCTGGCAATTTACAATATATAATACTGTGGTGCAGATTTGTGGTGGTGGGGTAGGGGTTTGCTGGGTACTAGCTCAGTTTCTATGAAGATCCATCCATTATGGAGCTAGACAACCAACCATAGTCATGATCCAAGACTTTCCTAAACTTTTGGTTCTCACCAAAGTACTTGACAATGAGAACAGCTATAAGCAGGGGCCAGCACAAATTACTTCAATAAGATCCTTGTGAATTTGAAGCCTAAGCACTTATGTTGAAAGAAAAAATCCAAGCCAAAAATAAATTCAATGCATGGCTTCATTATTATCAAAGCCTCCATTTATCATCCTATTTATTCTCCATCTAAGAAAAAAATAAAATAGTCCTACATATATTTCCCTAGTAAATCCAAACCTTTGGAAAACCTAGTCTGGTTCATATGACTGTATAATGTAAATCATTAGAAGCCTGTAATGTATTCAATTTCTGCAATATTCCATTTCCTTATATTTAATTTAAACCGCATTGGAAAATGTAAAAAAATATAAAGACACAAAAAAATCCCCAAAACTTCTTTTCCTTTTCTTCTTCCCTGTAGATATCTTGAAGACATAGAACTTTAATAAGTTAAACTTTTCCTATTTCATTCAAGCTCTCTATATTTACTTATTAAGAAACTAAACTAAGTGGTACTTCTCTCGTCTGCCCTCAAAACACCTACCTTTTTTCATTAAATTGCTGTTTCACACAGCACAGTGTTGTGGGCTTTGTTTCCTAAACAAGCACTTCCAAGTAGCCTCAGAAATGGCAGAGATTAATTTAAGAGGGGTTTATACAATCTTGTCTGTGAGCCACTCTGCTTGTCAAAGACATATGGCTCTAAATGTTTGTCTCTTTGTGAAGGAACTTGAAGGTAATTTGTAAAAATATCTCACTATTCAAGAGAATAAATCCAGATGTCATTACAAGCCATTCCACGTGAGTTTCAAAGAGTAGCAGGAGTTGTATTTTGATTTCTCAGTGGCTTGAACAAAATTCAAGCAACCACTTAGAAATTGAAACACACGGAATACTTTAGAAATAGGCATTAAATTAGCTTTTCCTTTTCCATCCAAGGAAAGGGAAAGAAATGCTCCACAGTATAAAATATGGTTACAATCAGTACATTTTAAAGACCAAGGAGAATTTTTTTTTCTGTGTTCCTGCCATTTGCAAATCATTTAAAATGGGTTTTTGAAAACATATTGAGGAAGCCTGGTATTACTTTTGAAAGGGAAGAGGAAATGAAGAATGTTTATTTTAACTATTAGGTTAGAAGGAGCTTTAGGAAATATTTATGAAAAAGGTACTTTCTTTCTTTGCAAAGCTAGAAAATTTTGAGACAAAGGGGATAATTTCTAAAAAGAAAAATTGGTGAAGCTATTTTAGGAATCTGATCATGTGCACAACTGCAAAAGCAAAGAGCTGAAACCACCACATATACCACTTGACTAAAAAGGCCTCTATTCATAATATAGATTTATATATTAGTTGAGTTTCAGTAACAATTTTTGCTAAGTGTTTGGCTAGCCTTTCAAAATCTTTGTAGTTATTTGTAAGTAACATTTCTCTGATGCCTCAGCTAAGTATAGACGTTGCCAAGAAACACAAGATTTTTTATAAAAACTTGCTTATTCTTTTTGCATCTTACAGCATAAATTTCCATTCTTTTTTACTTTCCCTGACACTCAGCTGTGCTCCCAAACCCTACCTTATCCTACTGAATCTAGTAAAGTCATTTTTTTGGCTGTCTTTTATTGTCTTTTATTGGCTTCTGATGGCTACTTCATTTTCATTATCTTTTCTCCTTTTAATATTTTTGTTCCTCCCCTTGAATTTGTTGTGGTTTTTTTTAAATCCATTTCTGCCTTCATCTCCATAAAGTAGACTCTTTCTTGAGATATCTATATGTATATATTTTTATGTACATTCCTATGAATATGTGTATGCACATAAAATTATATTTCTACATAAATAGAAAAATATAATCATGGTTTTATTCCCTGTCACTTAGTGTCCTTTCCTTATAACTTTCCTTTGTTTTTTTTGGTACTCTTTCCTCTTTTCTTACCTCTTATTAAGACTGTCTCACACATTTTCCTAAGCTTTTGCAAACCAAACATTCAAATTTAATCTTTCAAACGTAGTGTTTTCTGAAGATATGGTTCAGAATTTAAATATCTCATTAAAATATGTTAACAGTCTATTTTCAAAATATATTTTAATCCAAATAAGTCTTAAAACTGGACAGCTACAAAAGCATCTTCTCCAGTGATACTAACCTGGAAAATATTACAGCAGCCAGGTATCACGTAAGTAAATCCCAGGAAAATAACAGGGGTAACCCTGGCTTTTCAACACTTTCACAAAAACCCTGATGGGATTTTTCAGAAAATTATTTTCTTTTACAGAAAAAACCCTCTCTCCAACTTGCAATGTATGACATTTTAAAAATTGGCAGAAATTTGTATGATTGCTAAAGTATGTCCAAATTAAGGCTGTGAAACAACTTTGGAGAAAACTGCATTATGAGCTTCTACTTCTATGTAAATCTTTCTGTTTTCTTGCAGAAACTGATCTGATGTGTCCTGCGAGCAGGTGTTGAATAAAACACATCAGGAGTATGGCACACTTCCTTGTCTTACATTTGTGTTATGCTGTCAAAGCTTCCCTTTTCCCTTTATTTTTTCTTTTACTTTCCCCCCCGTTTTTTCCCCCCCTCCTTGCCCCCCCTTTTTTTGCCCTCCCCCCCTTTTTTTCCTTTTTTCCCCTTTTTCCCCCTTCCCCCCCTTTTTTCTTTTTTCCTTTTTTCCCCTTTCCCCCCTTTTTTCCCCTTTTTCTCCCTTTTATTCCTTTTTCCCCTTTTCCTTTTTTCCCCCTTTTTTTTCTTTTTTCCTTTTTTCCCTTTTTCCCTTTTTTCCCTTTTCTTTTTTTCTTCCCTTTTTTCCTTTTTCCTTTCTTCCCTGTTTTCCTTTTTCTTCCCTTTTTTCTTCCTTTTTTCTTCTTTTTTCTTCTTTTTTCCTTCTTTTTTCCTTCCATTTTTCTTCCTTTTTTTTTCCTTTTCTATTTTCTTCCTTTTCCCCCTTTCTTTCTTTTTCCTTTCATTTATTTATTCCATTGCTCTGTGAAATTCAGCAATACATTCTGCAACTTAGCAGGCAGTGTGAAACTTAAAGGGAAACTGGAAAAAAGATTTTACTGCTATGAACACTAAAGTAAGGCTGAAAGCATTTTCAAACCCACCAAACACCTGTTTCCCTCATAGCTTGTATTGCACTGTAAGGAATCATGCATCTATTTTTTAAAGAATTTGATTATTCTTTTTTGTGTGTGTGTGATGTCTGAGAAGTCTGTTCCCTAGGGCTGAAAATAAATCAAACAAAAACTTCAAATGAAAACAAACAAACAGAAAAACACAGCAAAAACAAGAGAAAAAAAGAGAAACCAACTCAAATCCACTGTAAGTTAATGAGAAAATAGAAGTTTGTGATAATTTCTTACCTGTTTGTCTCCATATTTGATTGCTAAATTTCTATTTCTCTTGCTACACCAGAAGTAATGTTGATACCAGTGAAATAGCCTCCCCTTAAATGGAGCAGCAATAAGATTTTGTAAATGTTGTAGACAGATATGAAGTGAGAGGAATTTTATTTTTTTTTTCTTTTGTGGTGGATACCTATCAATGACTGACATGACGTGAAAAAGGAGTGTTGAGATTCAGTCTTTGAAAACTGAAAAACATGGCTCAAATATGGCATTAACTCTTTTGGAATTTATAAAAGAAGGAAATGAGTGGAGAATAAAGCAAAGAAGAACAATCTGTAATCAAACCTAATGCAATTATTGCCTTCTTTCTTCAGAAACAAACCAAACCCAAACAAAGAAAGCAAAATGAAACACCCAAATTTTCTTCAGAATAATTCCCAGAGAGTGTACAGATCATAAGATTTTCTGAGTCAAATCTTACTGGGTTTTTTGTGCGATTCTAATGGCTCTCCAAAATCTTTGGTAGTAGCAAAATTTTAATAAAAGTCTTCTAATTAATTTTGACATCAAATTAATAATTTGATTTGAAATTGTGATGATTTTGACCATGGTAAATTTCATTTTCTCCACAGTAGCTAGTATAACAGAGGCTATGTTTTGGGTTTTTGATGAAAACAGTGCTGATAATTCAAGGTCTATTTGTGATTGCTGAGCAGAGCTGGCACACTCAAGGTCTTTTCTGCTCCTCACTCCACCCCGCCAGTGAGGAGGCTGGGGATGCACAAGGAACTGGGAGGGTCCACAGCCAGGACAGCTGACCCTGAGGCCCCCAAGGGGTACTGTGGAACATATGGTGTCATGTTCACTATGTAAAGCTGGGGGGAAAAGGAGGAAGGGAGTCAAATGCTGAATGATGGAAGGTTGTGATGGTTTGAACATCAGCTGGGAATTTAACTCCAAATAATCTACTTCCCTTCACCCTGCCCCACCTCTAGTGAGAGAGAGGAGACAGAGACTAAAGGTTGAGACAACAATTTACTGAAAACAAACAGCAATGGAATAAGAAAAGCACAATGACAGCAACATTAATAACAAATGTATGCAAGACAGAAGGTGCTCACCACCTCCATGTGCTTCCACGTGGCCAGCGAGACAAAGACAAGATGGCAGACATTCCCACAGCTTGTGTTCCCCATTCCTGAGCCCCAGACAATGGAAAGCAATGATGGAAAAAGACCTAAAATGTTGGATTGTCCATGTTGTGGCACCCACTCTTGGACTGCTGGGCTCAGTTGTGTTTGCCACTTGTGTTTGTCCCAAGGGATGGGAGGGGATGGGTGGCACTGGGAGAAGGACGGAGTGGTCTGCAGGGGTGGTGCCAGCAACTTCCTCTGGAAAGAAGAAGAAAATGGAACAAAAGGACACCTCTTCCAGGGTGTGTCCTCCTTCCTTTCCCCCTGAAGCCATGCCTAGCTGTGATGACTCGTGTGGTATAGAACAGCAAACCTCGCCGTGCCCACCGGGCTGGGCTCTGGGCTCTGCCCCTTCTCAGCTGGGACGATGACGTTTGTCTTCCCAGCTCACAGTTACTCCTGATGGGGCCCTGCTCTCCTGCAGATGGCTGAACACCTGCCTACCTGTGGGAAATTGTGATTAATTCCTTGTTTTGTTGTGCTTTGCCTGTATGTGTGACTTTTGCTTTTGCTATTAAACTGCCTTTATCTCAGCCCACAGATTTTTTCCACCTTTACTCTTCCAGTTGTCTCTCCCATCACACTGCGGGAGAGTGAATGAGAAGCTGCCTGCTGCTTAGTTGCAAGCTGGGGTTAAACCACAACAGTGATCTGCTAGAAATGTTTCACATTTCACCTGACCACAGAAACATGTTCTGAGACAAATTTTTGTCACGATTTCAAATTAGTTTTATCAGTCCAACTTCAGACAATATTTAAGCACAGCCTAAAGCTCCTGCTATTGTAAAATTAGGCAACAGATGTGGGTTTACTACCTCGAAGAAGGTTGTAAGCCTCTTTACGTACTACAAAGAGTCTTATATTTTTTATTAACTATATATTATATATATATTATATATTGTTGCAGTTCTATTTCCATTCAGCTGGGCAAGAGATACTGATATGAATCTTTGCACACACACACACACAGTATCCAGTCATTTTTCCAAAACTTTTGAGACTAAGGATAGGCTCCCAAAATTTCAGGATCTTTGTGCACTTTCCATATTCTTCTATTAGATAATCTGACAAGCACATCAAGTTTTTCTCATTCTCCAGCAAATTGCTTCTGACTTTTACAGTTGTTTTTTGACACTGAGTGTAGAATCTGTAGAAAAGAAGCAATATTAAGACAGGTTAACAAAATGTTTTTACTGAGAGGGTGAAGTGAGTTACGGCAGGGCAAGCAAGATCCTTAATACTACAAAAACTTACTATTTTCTCTTGGAATGCTCCAAGCCATAAGGCTCGTCACACCTTGCATGTCAGTTGCAAACACTCCTGGGATGCTGAATGGGTGCAGCACTGCTGTTACTGATGTGTGTCAATCCCATTGAGACCAGTGTACCTTGCCTGGGTTGAGTTGTATGAAAAAAAAGACGCTAGCCCTGTAAATAGGTACTTATTTTACTCAAAACAGGGACACACTGGAATGTAACCACAAATATACTGAGAATTAAGAGCTGTCTTTGAATAAAAGCCCAACAGTTGTATCAGTACAGAATTTGTTCATATACAAGAGGTTTATAATGAACATCATTAACCAGCTTATGTGATATAAGTAAGTCTTTTCTGCTTCAGGTTTTTTTTTTTTTGTTGTTGTTGTTTGTTTGGGTTTTTTTTTTTTTTCTGATGGAAGAAAAATAACATGGTGTATGCTATGTGTATGAATACTTTGCTTAATAATATTTACTTGCTCAAAAGGAACTAGTTCAAAAAACCAAACATGCCCCTGAGTTTTAGTTAGCCATTTTATGTCAAATTAGTAATAATGTATATATTTCTCTGTCTCTTATTAAAAAACAGCTGGATAAAACTAAAATAAGGAGAATATTTTAATATAAGTGAAGTTTTATATTAGAAAAAAACCTCCACTCCTTTGGATTTCCATCAAGTAGAAAATAGAATGGCGTAAGGAGAAGCAAATTGAGATGTTTTTCATGTGACAAGTCAGATTTATAAGTCTATACCCCTGAAAATTTCATTTTGAATGTTAAAAATAGCTAAAAATAAGAAGGACAGTTTTGCCAGAAGAACTTTGTATCTTGAAAGGAATTTCTAAATTAATAATAAAAAATATAAAAAGTGATGAGAATATGGATTTACTTTTTCATGGACTATCTGGAAAATGAGAAGTCTTACTGGGAGATTTTTAAATCAAAAAGACATAACCTTTTTATTGCATAAGAATTTGTTTCTATATTGTGAATTTGCTCAATGTTCTGACATTTATTTTAGAAGAAAAACTTTTATATCTTTGGGGAACCAGAGTTTAAAATAAAAGTTAATTGACTGTGCCTTTGTACAATACCGACTCTGTGGACAGTATGTTCACTAGTTAGCAGATGGCTTTTTTCATAGTTCTGAACTGTCTATATTAATTTTAGTTTGGAGACAGATTGAAGAAATTTAGTTTTATTATGCAGCTTTTCCTGGACATTTTCCAGTATCTACCTGTCCCAAGTTGTTTCTAGCCATATGTGAATGTAAGAACACAGTTTATTTCATATTAAAAAGACTTTTAATTCAATTACATATGTATTATTTTAGCAAGAGCTTTTTCTGTCTTAAGTTTTTAATTTCTACCTAATCATCAATACATAGATGATGTTCAGCTTTGCCTGCAGCAATGAATGTTTGAATTTATGAGAAATTTTCCCTAAACTTCATTAGTTTTTTTCTTTCACCATTGTGTTTGTCCACTCATTCAAAACTAAACACATTTAAGAAAGAATGTGGGCAAAAAAAGTCAACAACTGCTTCACAAGCTAACAGACGTGATATTGGAAAAAAAAAAAAGGAATCCCAGCAATTCTACAATTCTATGACTTTGTTTCTGAAGGGTGTCAGCATCTCCCCTCCATAAGGGCAGCACTGACTGTGTCTCTGCAAGACAAAGCTCTCAGTTCAATCACCTGTTCTAGGCATTTACTTTGAATAACCTGCTAGGGGTCACACAGGTATCCTCAGACCTCACTGAAACTGTGGACTTGTTAGGTTTTGCTGTTGTTTGCTTGAATGTATGGGTGGAGTCTTTTGAATTTTTGTTTCTTCAGATAACAAATGTAATGAGAAAATGTGTACAGCAACACACAGACCCTTGTAACAAATTTCTGAGCATAGAGTTGATCCTCTTACCAAGAAGAGAAAGCACAAAATAGTGCAGATTACTGGGCAATGTCCCTTGTTTCAGTTCATCCTTTCCATGGAAAGCAACTGTTCGTTCACTTGCTTTTACCGGGGAGTTATCCCTACCTGCTCTCTTCTTGCTACACATGTGGTGAAACTCCTCTCTAACTTCCTTCACTAAATTGTGCTCTCTTTGGCTGAGCTCAACCTTATTCTCTCATTGTCTCTCACCATATTACATGAATTTAATTCAGTTACAAACAATTTTAAATGGGCCATAGCAAGAAATCTTTTTTTTTTTAAAAACCGTGAGCAGTTTCAACTTAGTCTCTTATGTATAAACATAACTTGTAAATCCTCACATTGGTTATCATCTAAATATTTGATCTGCAATCAGGAGACACCAAATCACAATGATTTTATTAAAATGAAGTTTTGAATTAGTTCTTACCTTTATTAGGACTGATCAAAATATTAAAGAAAAAGAAAGGGTTAATAACAAATTGATACTGCTACCATGAGGGGGAGGGGAAAGAAAAGATCTTCGGAATAATGGAACTAAAAATTTGTGCATATGTCATTCCTAGATTCTGCCTCTTTTTCTGGTGTTACTCTCTGGTGAATGGCTTCAGTCTGGTAGGCATACAGCAATGGGTTTTCCTCTCCTGAGAGAGTAGGATGTTGATGTTAGTTTTTTCTCCTTCCTTCTCTGCTTAGTCTTTCATTTTTTCCTCTTCCCTCTTAACTCAGATTGGTCCATTTTTATATGATTGTTGACATATTTTTTTCACTTTGCTTTTCATTGGTCTGTGTTTCCACATGTAATATATATATAGTGTATTTCAGCGATGTTTTTTAGTTTCTCTCTCTATGCTCTTGGTTGTTTTACTTGCCTCAAAAGCCTTCCTTTGTCAAGCTCCAGGTTTGTGTTTATTGCTGTGTGACCTCCAGTGCCATGCCTGTGCCCCATCTCTTGTCACCCCCTTGTCAGCCTACTCTTCTGTGTCTCCATACCGCATCTCAATATTTCAAAGCTTCTGTTATTGTACCAGAGCTATATTAATCTATACTGCTTGATAAATAGCTCATTATACACTATGTTGTCACTACTTTCAGTAGTAACTCTACTATACTACTACAAAAAAATTACATTGTATAATGCAAAGACAAAGAAAAAATATTAGATATAAGCCCTTTTTGAAGAAAACTAAATGAAATTGATAAAATTAATTAATAAAGAAAGAATTCAGATAGATAAGTCTGTAAAGCCTAACTCGTGAAATTTTGCAAACTGAGTACAAAGCCTTTGGCTCATTACTAGCAATGGCAATAATGCCTAACTGTGGGGTACAGGATTGCAACATGATGTTTAACACTGTTAGAATGCAGTTGGGTAGAGGTGTTTCAGATTTAACAACCAAAGTTAACACTTTTAACACATAAAAGGGCACTCAGTTATGAAATAATGTTTAAAAAGGTACTGACAAGCTAAGATTTTTGTATGCAGCAAGAAGGAGAATAAAAGACTTAAACATAGCAATGCCTCAATATAATATCTCACTACAGAGCAGGTACTTACACAGCATAGAGGTTTGGTTTGCAGCAGCATTGGCCATCTCCACCTCTCATTTATATCCAGCCTTGGAAGGTGAGCTGTAGTGTACTGTTTCATGAAGCCTAAACTGAATTACAGGAAAATCCACTTGGAAGTAAAGAAGTTTCAATGACTATAAATATGAAGATATATGATTGAATTCAAAGTTCATTTTTAAAAACTGGGAAAAAATGTTTTTCAGAAGTAGTGTACAAACTGAGTGTCTAAGGAAGTTGTAGCCATTAGAAGATGCTTGAAACAGTTTATAGAAGTCAAATGCCTTTGCAAAGTATTATGTGAATTACTTCCCCAAGACTGCTCCTAATTTTATATCCAGTGAAAAGTTCTACAATTCTGTTAAAAATATTAGAAGTTGAAAATAGTTTGTTGAGGTGCTCCTAATTTTATATCCAGTGAAAAGTTCTACAATTCTGTTAAAAATATTAGAAGTTGAAAATAGTTTGTTGAGGTGCTCCTAATTTTATATCCAGTGAAAAGTTCTACAATTCTGTTAAAAATATTAGAAGTTGAAAATAGTTTGTTGAGGTTTTATTCCAAGGGTATCAAATTTAGCCACTAAATTTAGTACTTTACATCTGAAATGAAATATGTCCAGTTTGACATACTGAAAAAATAACATAGGAGGAAAAGTCAAAACTAAGATGTTAAAACGATAACAGAAGAGTACACAGACCAAATTTATCACAGTGTAAAGGATAACCTTGGTTTTAAAATTGGTAAAACATTAGTCAAGTGTATGAAATAGACAAATATTTGGCATGTATAAAGAACTCCATTTACTTTAAATATTCCTGAGTAACAAAATTCATAGAAGTTTCAATAAATTCTGTTATACTTTTGCCAACTATCCACCGTGTGTGGCTGATTTACATGAAAGAGCTAAAGAGTTCTTGTCTACCATTGATTTCTATTAACTTCAGTTTAAGTCACAAAATGACATTGAGCATAAAAAAAAAAAACCTGTGCAAAAACTAGCCAAGGACTAAAGCTGAGACAAGATTTGGGGAAATAGGAGTCAATCAAGGAAACAAAATGCAGACAGAATGAAAATCTGATAACTAGGATGGAAGAGAAGGAATGGAGCATGTCATATGAGAAGCAGCTCAGAGAGCTGGGGTTTTTTAGCCTGCAAAATGGAAGCTCAGGGAGGAACTTAACACTCTTTTTTTTTTAGTGAGGTGGGTGTCAGTCTCTATTCCCAAATAACAAGTGATGGGATGGGAGAAGTTTGCCTTAAATTGCACCAGGAGAGGTTTGGTTTGGGTTCTAGTGGGGAAAAAATTCACAGAAAAGGATGTAAAGCATTGGAACAGGTTGCTCAGGGAAGTGGTGAAGTTATCCTCCTCACAAGTGTTCCAAAAATATGTGGATATGATACTTGAGGACATGGTTTAATGGTGATTGTGGTTTAATGGTGGTGGTGCTGGGATGGCTGTTGGACTTGATGATCTTAGAGGTCATTTCCAATCTTAACGATTCTATGAATAGAATCAAAAGGCAGAGGAAAAAAAATAATGTTTTTTAAAACCTGCATGTGTAAAAGTGGTTTATATAGTGACATAGAAGTCAGGTGAGTGAAAACATCAAGATGTCACTGGTAAACCCATTCAGTGAGAATAAGAGCTAAAAGTGTAGTGGGCCCTATTTAGTATTGTGTTTTTTCCTACTGTTTTTATGCTCAACTGAGTATGACTTAGGCAAACATGCCTTTGCATATTTTTAATACATTAAGTTTGATTCTGTGTTTAATTTTACTGATGCAAAGTTTAAGGGAATTTGGATACTGGCCTCTTTCCTATTTGACTGAAGAAAAACCAGATTATTTCTACCCATTCATTATGTGGTAGTAACAGTGAACAGTTGTTATTCATGCTTCTGTAAAATATTATTGCAAAAGGTGATGTTTACATCAAGATGCCTTTGAAGAAAACTAATCCCAGGTGGTCTCCTGATATTTCTTTCTTTCCCAAAGCAACTGTAATAGCTAATTTAGAGTGATAGTGAGATTATTCAAGATAGAGCTAAGATGGTTGAAAGCTGAGTGAAAAAGTCCATTTACTTATTTTTTTTCAGTACTGAAGTCATTACCAAAGAAGGTAAATGCGATGATTTATTTGATGGTTTGATAATTTTCCCTTGGAAACTGCTTTCCTTGTTGCAAATATCAAAATAATTTTACAAAATTCCTTCTCTGCCATTACAATAATACCTTTCTGTATTCTAACATTGTGCATCTTAATATTAGAATGAATATTAGTTTGTACTTGGGCATGTGTTTTAGGACTTGAGGTCAAAGATTAACACAGAACCAGGCATTTAGGTATTTTCTGCAGTAGAAGGGAGTACTTTTTTGCTACTCTATCATATTTAGCATGTTTGTTTCCCAGCAACACATGTATAGAATTAGGTTTTTTCATTTTGATTCATTTGATAATTTAAGCTATAATTTATTCAAATTTGAATGATGATTTCAATGTCCTTTTTTATTACTTTGCTGCCTTCCATCTTTCAACCAGAATAGGTGGCTGTTTACTCTTAGAAAAGGACCAGCATTCAGGGGCATTTTATATACTATGGAAAAACTTTAGTATCCTTTATTTAAATCAGTGTTTCTATAATAGGAAACACTGAAATGTTTCTATAATAGGAAACACTGACAAGGAAGCAAGTAATGTAACTAGAGAAAGGAAAATCTGCCATAGTCCAAGAAGTTCAAGAAAAAAAAGACAAGATTTTGTGTCTCCCTTCCTTCTTTTCTTTCATTTCTCTTTCTTCTCCAGTAATAACTGTGAGAGCATAACACGACCTTTCAGCCAAAGGAGGCACTAATCAAGGATGCATGTGGGGCCAAAATCTGCATGTCAGGCTGAAGCACACTCAGTACATAAAAACAATTACTTAAATTAGAAACAGATGCTTTTTGATGTTATATGGAACTACAAAATTCCGTCTTTACAGGTTAGATGGTAATGTAATTTTTTTTTTGTCCTTTAGGTGAAACTGAATTTTGTCATTTGTTAAAACATCCAGAGCTGAAGCTTCAGATTAACCCTCAAAAATGTTACCAAATTGCTCTGTTTTGGAAGAAAACAAGCAAGTATATATGCAGTTCAGATGCTATTTAACAAATATGTTGAGAAATCAAATTTAAGGGCTTACTTTGAAATGGATATTAGAAAGAACCAAGTTATTCTAGTTTCTTTTATGAAAATTATGAATATTCAATTATATGACTGAGGTGATTAGCAGTATGTAGCAGTCATCTCACCTAATTTATACTGTTTGAAGGAAAAGGTCTACTACTTTTATATTTCTTTTCTTCCGATAATTGATGGCAGCTGCAGAAAGTCGCAGAAACACAGAATGTGCTGAGCTGGAAGGGACCCACAAGGACAACTGAGTCCAGCTCCTGGCCCTGCACAGGACATCCCCAAGAGTCACACCATTGGCCTGAGAGCGTTGTCCAAACTCTTCGTGAACTCTGCCAGGTTTGGTGTTGTGACCACTTTTCTGGCGAACTGTTCCAATGCCCAAACACCCTCACAGTGAAAACACGTTTTCTAATATCCAACCTAAAACTCCTCTGACTCAGCTTCAGGCTATTGCCTCATCCTCTTTTCCAAACTCTCAATCTGAACATTTCTGCTGGTTTTGGCAGGGGGAGAGTGGTATGAGTTTATAATTTGGATTTCTGCTGGAAACAATGTTGATAACACAAGGATGTTTCTGTTACTGATGAGCAGTGTTTAACAACACTTTTTCTTCTTCTAATCCCACCCCACCAGCAAGGATTCTGGGGTGCTGAAATATTTGGGAAGGGACAAAGCTGGGATAGCCAATCCCAACTGACCCAAGGGACATTCCATACCCTGTAGCATCATGCTCAGCACATAAAGCTGGGGGAAGTAGGAGGAAGTGGGTTGCAGCTGAAATCATGTTTGTTTTCTCAAGTCACTTTTACACATGATGGAGATGGTTGAGCACCCTCCTGCTTGCAGGAAGATGTGAACTTTTGTTTTGCTTTTTCTTTTGCTTTCCTTATTAGACTGACTTTATCCTAACCCACAAGTTCCCACTTTTGCCCTCCCAGTTCTTTCCCCCATCCCACAGGGTAGGAAGTGAATGAGCAGTTGAATGTTGTTTAGCTGTGGGCTGGGGTTAAAACCCAGCAAAATTAAATAAAAAACTAGGTAAAAGTACTTATTTCCCTTCAGTGTGTAAGAACGATCTTGCAAGACCATCTTAGAGTGTATTCTTAAATCTTAAGGCCACAAAATTTATGTCTTACCATATCAGATGGAAAATCAGAGAAACATCTTTCTTATAAATAAAGCAGGGAAGACTAGCATATTCTGCCATCATTTATATGGTTTAGTTAATGTTTTACTACGGAATACTTTGTTTCTTTCCACATTGTTCCAATTGTTCTTTTTCCTCTCTAAAGATTTTTTCCACCCTCCATTTTATTTTCCTTCTCTTTCTTTTAGTTATTATTCTCTGACAGTGAGCAATTACTTTGATTTCTCTGTTCACAGAAACCAGTGGGTTTACTATGCTCCTCCTAGTAAAGCCATAGCACACTGTAACTCATGTTACCTTTAGATGGGTGAGGTCACTGTGATCTATTGTACGTTAAGGTGTACCTGGTATGCCTGATACAATGTGTACCTAAACTGGAATTTCCTATATAACTTGAATCTTTGTGATATGTTAGCCAAAACAAGCATTATTAATCAAATTGCATTGAATATTACCTGGTGTATTTAAGGCTCTACATGTCCTTCCTCTACCTGGCTCACAGGATTCATGAGCTATACATTTATTTTGGTTAACTAAGTTGTAGAGTTCATCTCTATAGTTCTCTGAACAAGTGCTCTAGCTATTATGGGAATATACAAGATGATTTTAACACTGAGACAATGCTGTGTGAAGGAGAAACCTGTGATGCAAGAAGATCATTGCAGGAAATTGAACAGCATATCATACACATATTTTCATTTATCTTTCAGTCCTGAAAGAATTTACTTGACTATTGGCAGTGCTTGTTGAGATAGACACAGAAATATTTTCAATGGATGAATAGAGGGATATGAAATAGAGAAGCTCATCTATTATGGGTCTATCATGGTGCTAGAAATGCCCCCTACATTGTGTAGTATAGACAAAGTTCAGACATGGGGAATATAAGATTTCTGGGGTATTGGGTGATATATCAAGTGACATTATTAGAAAACCGTTATAGAAAACAAAAAAAATTACAGAAATTTAAAAACCTGATAATTAAACTGCATTTCTTTTTTTTATTCTGTCTTCAGAGAAAAAAAATGTTTAATATTCTTTCATGTTATTCAGCTATCAAATGCTGCATTTGTTCACACAGAAACAAACAATCTCATCTGATAGTCAAGATCCAGACTCATTCCAAAATATATCCAGGACTTCCTGTAAAAGCAATCTTAGTCTTAAATTAATAGATTAATCATGACTTGAAGGTTAAGCCATCTCTATTAAACTCACCTGTGACCTACTGAGAAAAGAAATGCTCTTCCTGAAGAGTTTTTATACCTCATATCATGATAAAGTCTTGTTCTTCTTACGGTTGATGTGAAATTGTAAAATTAACAAAGCTGAAATAAAAACTTTTTTTTAATCTAGCAAATATCACAGAATAAAATATAAATACATATATATAGACAGATGCACAACATTTTTCATCCTATTTTGAAAAATGTCTCTTTAAAGTTACATTAACAAGGAAGTTAAAAAATCATGCTGATGGGCTAATCTGCTATATCTGCAGTGTACACAATCTCTAAACAACTATACAGGCACTTAGAGTTTTTATTTTGTACAGTATTATTACCAAAGCACTGGGAATGTTATCGTAGCAAAATACAGGAGTAGAAAAAAACAGGATGTTGTGCTGTGTAAGTATTAATGGGATGTCACATCAGCATCAAAAGTATCTGAGAGACATAAAAAGAAATCTGGTAGAAAAGATGAACTTTTTAACAGTACTTTGTGTATACTAATTTCTCTTTTCATTTACCTTAAAATTCATGGTATTTGAAAGATGAAAAGGAAAATAGCAAACACTTTATTGCTCTCTTTAACTTGTTCTTCTAAAATTGGTGAATTCTGATGGATTGAAGGTTGTTGCATAGTTGTAAAAAAAACCCCAAACAAACAAACAAACAAACAACACACAAAAAAATAAAAAAAACCTGGATAAATCCCTGAGCAGGATGTTTTTAAGAGAAAGGATTTGCTCTTGAGAATTTAAGTTGACATATTCTAACCAAAAAGAAAAATTTTACCATGGTCATTGACTCTAGGCTACATTGTAGGTAACACATCAGAATAAGAGGGCAGATTAATTAGATGCTTCAAAACATTTCCAGATGTTCTTAAGATGGGAAAACTTAAGATTATTTTTCCATAATATATTTATAGGTATTATATTGTTCAAAAATTTATTTGCCTAATTAAAAATACAAATTACATTCTGTTACATCAGTTAATGATTACATGTTTTCCAATTTATTTGCAAGCCTCATCATTATATTACATTGTAGTACTCATTCTCCTAGATCTTATCTTTGTCCATTTGAGCTTTAGTGACATCTTTGTGAAGCAATTTCTGAATAAAATTGAAGCAGGTAAGAACGTTTTCTAAGCTATGCATTAAATTAAGGAAAGAAATTAAGGTCTTAATTTTTTTTCTCCATCCCCAAAACCTAATATTAGGACCTAATGATCATGTTTCTACTTGACAACTGCATTCACCTTTTCTCTGGCTTCTAGAGGTTATCACCTCACTTCCCTATTCAAATGAATCCCTCTAAGAGTATTTTACCTACCTATTACTTTGATAAGTCAGAAGAAAATAGTCTAAGATTTACCAGAGACTACACTATGAGTAATCTATGGAAATAACATGAAGTATTACTAGAGATATTCTAAAAAGTACAAATGAATTTAATATTCCTTTAAAAATTCTAAAACTAACAAAGAAAAAAGAATGGAATACCATCTATCATTTGCATTATTTTGAATTTTGTTTAGATTTTTTTTATTTACTTATTTTCTTTCCCCTAAACTTAAGCAGGAGACTGAAGAAGTTGAGGAAGTTCTTTGGGGTTTTTTTTTTTGTTTTTTTTTTTTTTCCAATCCATATATATTTTCTTAGAGGAAAGTCAGTGTACAGCTACCATAAATTCTAAAAGAATGTGTAAAGATTTAAAAACTTAATTTTTTTTCCATACTTTTACAATTTTTTTGTGAATACAAAACCCCAAACATTAGATGTGCAAATCTATATAGTGGGGAACAAAGCTGATGTTTTAGCAGCCTTGGAATTAAAATCCTGATTGTATTTTTGTGCTGTTTTTTTTTTTTCTACTCAGAAAGAAAATATTTTCTTTGTTTCCATTCTTACAGGAAATGAGCAAAGATTTCCAGAAGGCAGTTTTTATTATGTATTCCACATAGGTTATCACAGAATAAATTTAATTTAGTGAGTCCCTCCTTATTTCTTTGCTGTTCTCTGTGTTCTTTGAACGGGTATTCCTCATGTAGTGAGCAATAAAACATAGTAAATGCCAGTCAACAATGTCTGATTAATAAAGAAATGTATGTTAACCATCCAACATTTTCAGTATATTACTAACAATGTAGTCATAATTGTCACTCTGTAGTTCCTGCAATATATTACAAAAAGGCTACATCTCTGCTTGAAATACTTGAGTTCATTATGTATGATTAATAGAGTGATTACAGCTCATACTTGAAGGCTGACATTTGAAATCTCATTGCTGTGTCATCTTTAAGGACACAAATTATTCTCATAAATTCTCAATATATTTGCTATTCTATCTCTGAGTCATCTAACTATTCTTATTCCTCTCTGCCTTCCAGAGGTCCTCTGCAGTATTGCTTTTGATTTAGCTCCCTCAGAGCATTCTGCATACTCATAATTATAAGGCAGAAATGTGTAAGTTAACTGACTCCTTTTGGAACAGGAAATCTCAGCTCAATAAAACCCACTTATGAAAAGCTGCATATGTTTTTTTTTTTCTCATGCAGGTCATGAGAAGATCTTGTGTTTCATTATATCATATGACTTTACTGACATCCTCTGTAGCCTTTGAAAAAACTTCCAATAAAACAATGAAAAGAATAATTAGATTCCATAGGTTGAATTTTGTTCTCTCTGTGTCTATTTTTATCAATATATGCTTCCTCACACAAAAATGCTGGACATAAGCAAGGATGTCTATTTCTTGGAATACAATTACATTTTCTACTTATTTAAACTTGTGAGATCATTCAGATATTCCTATTTTTTGATTTACCAAAGCATTGATGGAAAAAACTAATAATTTCTTAAAGTCTGCTTTCCCAAGATAACACAAATCTAATTTGCATTTGTAGAGTGTGTCTAATATTTGCCATTTCCTTCTCTCTTTACTCCATTTTCCCCTCAAGCATTTTTCAAATATAATTATCTGTACAGAGAATAAATGACATCAGTGAGTAAAATCCTGTGATAGAAGTTCCCTTCTGTATAACTGTTAGAAGAATGTTTCAGAGAGGGGAGTAGGAGGTAAATAATGAATTTCAAGCCTCTGGAAAACCTTTGTCAGCCACGAGGCACTTATCCATTGTGGTGCTCTGGCCCTTCTGTACTTGGCTGTGAGCAGTGTTCAGTTGCATTAGCAGCTTCTCCTTGAGCGTGTTGCACACTTCATGCTGTTTCTCTGCTTCTCTAGGGGGACATCAAGAGTGAAAGACCACAGTGACCCGGTAAAAATTTCAGTCCTACCTTCATATGTCTCTGTTTAACAAAGGTAAAATAGAAGAACTTCACAACGTCTTATGTCAGAAATTCAAAGAGAACAAGACCTACCAATAGCTATGTCTTGGAACTTTGTGGTTTTCATGCCTTGTTAGCGCAGGACAGTATCTGGGAAATGGAAGTAAATGTAAAATTTCCCCCAACCTGCCCAGATTTTCTTCACGTAGGACATACTGTGAGACAGTAAATTGGAAAAAAACCTCCATGCATCCCATCAGAGAGACAAGATTAAAGGGCTCCAACTTTTGTTGTGAGATGATTGTTACCTGACTATGACCAGTTAAAAGTTAACATCTGTGTTTCACTCTTTTGAGATCAATGAGAAAGGACAAACACTCTCACAAGGAGAGTCATCCACTCATTTCATATATATATTTTCTGATGGAGTAAACTCCACTGAGAAGTGATTCACTTCCCTTCATTGACTGCAGAAGGATTTTACATGACTGATTTAGTGTGATTGTTTTACCATTACTGTACTTAAACTTTGATGAATAATACAGAAGCAAAGCCACCATGATTTCATCTACATTCAACCTTGGCTCATACTATCATAGAGTTTTGTACTTAAAACCTATAAGGGCATAAGTTTTAGTGTCTTTATTCTATTTATGCAATATATTTTCTTTCACAGTTTATTTCTCTATACTTTGGAAATTGACAGTATTTCTTTTATTGGACATATAAATAGTACAGTTTCTAATTCAAATTACTTTTGAGCCTTTTTTAGAAAGAATAGAACCCAGATTACCACTAAATTGAGATTAAAAAATGTTTTCCTTTGAAGAAAAATTTGCTTAGCATGATTGCTGGAATGAATTTGTGTGGATTCTGTCTATATTTCTCGATTTGAAAAAACTTCTGTGACAGTGCTGCATCAAATGTTTATCTAGAAACTTGAATCCATTTAACATACCTACAAATATCAGCCCAGAACCATGATATCTGGCGGAATTTATATGTTGCTCTTTCTAGACACTGAAATCTCCAATTTCACCAGCAGGAGCTGGCCCAGGGCCTGCCATGACTTCCTCCTGCAATATCCATTTTCTCCAGTATAAACAGACCAGTGTGCTCAGCCCACGTCGAGCCAGTGCAGAGTTCTGTAACACAGTAATTATATTAGTTCATACAAGCTCTTTTCAAGTGTTCAGTTTAACCCTATGTTAGATGCATATTTATGCCTTTCATTTTCAGCTTGTGGACCAGTGAAGGACACTTGTCATCCACACCAACCTCTGGAACAGTAACGACAATAAGCATTCCACAGCGTAATTCTGTTTTATACTAAAACTTTCTTATCAGAGCAAAAAAAAAAAAAAAATTAGTTAAGATAAATGATGAAGGATCAACTCTAATATTGGATAAGAAGAATCAATACTTAATTGTAGAAGATTGAGAAACAATAGAGACATTCAGAAAGATTATATATTTTTTTCTAGTAGTGTTTTGGTGAGGGATAGGGGAAGATTTCACTCATCCAGGTTATTGGGCTAACCAAAGTACCTTATGATAAAGTCTTGATGAATATATTACACATAAAGATATTTTATTCATATTGAAGTTCAAACAAAGTATGATATCCATTTTTCCCATTTCTTATTAGGGTCTTCTTAATGATTTTGAATAGTCTTAGCACTTATAAGGTACTAGAAAAGGATTAACAAGATGCAGTTCTAGCATATCTCTGAATTTTTTTATGAAAACATTTTATGCTTTCATATGCAACTTATTCAGCCTTAAGGTTTTCTAAGTATTCTAGCTTTCATTAAAAAGATCAAATTTTAGTGTAACATCTGAGTGAAGTAATTCAAGAACATTCTGAAAACTGAAAAGCCAACCAAAGAATAAAAATTCCCACAAAGGACCAAAAAAAAATGCTTAGGACTTCTAATTTATAGGCTGACCTAGAGTAATAACTTTGGAAATTGACGACACTGAAAAATATTTTGTTTTACTTCTTTTTCCAGAGCTTTGGGAAAAAATAGCTAGATTCATTTGCAAGTTGAGAGCCACTGCTTTAGACCTTATTTCACTTTCCTCTGTCTTTCATACATAGCAGTGATTCTTGCTCAAATAATTTTATATATATATATATATATATATGTATATATATCATCCCCTTTATGTCTTTTTCTGGATGATTTTTCTTTCAATCAGTTATTTCAAAATAATTATCTTCTTAATTTAAGATTAATTTCTGTACCTTTATTTAAACTAAGATGTTTCTATATAATGAGGAAGTGAGACAAAGAAGAGGATTTTATGTTTTTCTGACTTCTACAAATTTGTCTGAAACATTCAAGGAAACAGGAGGTCCTGTTCCGATTACATTAGATTAATTTTATTTTTAATTTTTTGCTTAACATTTTTAGAATGTCTCTCAAACTGAAGAGCTGTCAGTACTATCAACCCTTCAAGCTAGTTCTTATAAAGCTGTGAATTTTATGGAGCTTTACAGAGTATAACTGAAGTAATTTAAATACTGGCAGTTCAAAGTTCCTAAAATGCTCTTTACAATGGGAGGATTATTAATTATAATCACATCTTATTTGCAAGCATAATCTTCACATAGTGTATTTTATTAGTTTAGCATGTTAAGACAGATTATAAAACCAAAGCAACATGGTTAAGGAAGATTGCACTCCCAGAATTTGAGTGCTTCAGAATCTGAAAACTGCAGTTCTCCTGTCACCCAAATATGTATTTTATGGCATTTAATTTAGCATGGATGTATAGTACCAAGGCGTAGGTAATGTTTAAATTGTTGCTATATAAAACTGAGGATCTGGCAGCACACAGCAGCTAATTTCTGTCTCTTAGTTTTAGTGTCAGCAAATATATAGCCTAAATGAAACTATAATTTCTGTTAATCCAGAATGACAGTCACACCTTTGGATTACTTTGCATGGTAGAGCACAATAATGGATCCTAATTATTCTGCTGCACTTACATTCAGTACACCAATATGTCTTTCCTTATGATAACTTATGGAAAACTCCACAGAAGAAAAGAAAAAGAGGTAGGAGGAGGCACTGCACAACTGAGGATTGCTGAGCAGGGACAGGATCCAGTTGTTAAAGCCAAGACTGTGCCTAGTGAGGGAAGTGTTTGGGGACATCATGATGGGGAAGCTTCTCACACTTCCTCTGCAAATTCTGCATGACCAAGGTCCATCTCAAGGCAAATGCAGGCAGGATGGATGCAAAGTTCATCATATTCTACTTCACAGAGTTGCTGCTTGTATGGTTAGATACCAACTTTTGATTAACGTTTGCAGAAAATATTGAAAAACAAGTTGAAAATTAGTTAGCACTATGTTATTGCAGCAAAGAAGCCCAAAGGCTTACTGGCTATATTATAAAAAGAAAAGGAAATAATACATTTGAATTAATTCTCTAATTAAATTATTTTTATTATTAATAATAATTTAAGTAAAAGAACCAAAACAACTAAACCTCAAATTTATCTTTGAAACCCTGTACTAAAGCTTTAATGGCATTATTCACAGAGGAAAAACAAGAGTACTGAGTGCTTTTAAGTACAGTAAAGAGATGTAGAAAAGAGTATCAGAGGTTTTCCAAGATAACATTTACAGAGGACTCTAACGTAAAGAGATGTTTCTTGCCCTTCAAGATCACTTTTATTTTAGAGGACATATAAACTTATATGACGGAGATGAAAAATGCTTGAGGAAAAAACAATGGATTTCCTGCTGACGTTCCAGATAATGGGGTAATGTTATCTTTATCTTCTGAAAGACCTATTTTGAACAATTCCTTTTCTTTGTCTCTGATGATTCTTAGAAGAATGTCTGTGCAGCAATGCCATAAAAATAACAGGAAGTCATAGAATTATAAAATCCTATTTAAACATCTTGCATCATTTAGTCAGCAGAGCCTAACATTGTTTATGGACTTATTGTTTAGCAATATCTTATTTTAAGGGAAAACAAAAGTCACTAAAAACTTGTGTAATTGTTTCTTTTGGTTGTGGAAGTTTCTCCAGAACAAAATTATCTAAAATACAGGAGCAGTTATATTCAGCATCTGGTAAGACAAGACTTCTAAAGGGATAGTAGGATCTCTTGGTCTTCCCATATACTCAGTAGGGTTGGACATTTCATTCTTTATTCTTTAGCAGTGGAGGTTTAAAAAATGGATGCTGATGAAATTCCCTAAAACTAATACTGTGACTAAAGAAAGTAGAAGCCTTGCAGAGCAAAAGCAAGCCCTCTGCTCATCTATCTTGTGTCATTTTTTCTGTGGTAAATAATATTTCTTTGTTTCTTCTCAAGATAATTCTATAATATCTAATGGTGGGCTTAAAAATAATACATAAAACATATAAACGTTCTAAAAACCACTAGTATTTCAATACCACTCTGTCACCTATTAGGAATTTTGAAAGCAATTTTTCTTGGATGGGGAGGAGTCAAATAAAACTGTCTAATAAAGGAACAGTAAATCAAATAAAGTTCCTGTCAGATGTGTACAGAGAGAAGTGTATTTGTCACATGGTGTGGTTGACAGGACTGAGGGATGGGAAGTCCATGGCAGTCTCATGAGGTTCAACAGGCCAAGTGTAAAGTCCTGTACCTGGGTCAGAGTGGATATTAATACAAGTTAGGGAATGAATACATAGAGGGCAACTCTGCCGAGGAGGACTTGGGGGCGTGAGTGGATGGAACACAAGACATGACTCAGAAATGCAGGCTTGAGACCCAGAAAGCCAATTGTATCTTGGGCTGCATCTAAAGCAGTGTGGGCAGAAGGTCGAGGGATCTGATTCTGCCCCTCACCTCTGCTCTGGTGAGACCCCCCTGCAGTGCTGCATCCTCCTCCAGATCCTCAGCACAGGTAAGACATGGACCTGTTGGAGCTGGTCCCAACAAGGGCCATGAAAATTATCTGAGGGTTGGAGCATCTCTCCTATGAGGACAGGCTGAAAGGGTCTGGAGAAAAGGAGGCTCCCAGAAGACCTTCTATCATCCAGTGCTTAAAGGGAGTTGTAAGAAAGATGGGGACAGATTTTTCAGCACGGCTTGTTGTGATAGGACAAAGGATATAAAAGAGTGTAGATTCAGACTAGGCATAAATAAGTTTGGGGGTTTTTTTGTGATGAGGATGTTGAAACACTGGAAAAGGTTACCCAGAGGATTGGTAAATGCCCTGGTTCAGTGTCCTGAGAGCCACAGGCTCATTGAACCTGTCTTAACATAGTTTCATCTGATTAAGTCTAAGTGTCTAAGTGGTGGATTGATACTGACTGGTTTGATACTGATTGATACTGCCAGCTACCCACCAAAGCTACTCTATTACTCCCCTCTGCAAGTAGACATGGGAGAGAAAATACTAGAGGCTCATTGAGACAAGGACAGGGAGGAGATCACTCATCAGTTACTGTCATGGGAAAAACAGACTGAACTGGGGGAAATTAACTGACATTATTATTAGTCAAAATCAAAGCAGGATAATACGTAAAACAATCTTAAAACCACCTTTGCCTCACCCTTCCCTCCTTCCCAGACTGTGCCTCCTCCTCCTCCTCAGCAGCACAGAGAGATGGGGAAGGGGGATTATGGTCAGATTGTTTCTCTCACTGCTTCCTCCTCAGGAGAGGAGCCCTTCTCCTACTCCACCATGAGGTCCCTCCCATGGGAGATATTCCATGAACTTCTCTAACATGGGACCTTCCCACAGGTTACACTTCTCCAGCTTCAGTGTGGGTCCATCTCACAAGGTACAATCCTTCAGGAAAAAGGCTACTGTAGCGTGGGTCTCCAGTAAATCTGCTGCTGTGTGAATTCATTCCTCCACAGGTCTGTAGATCCTTGCCAAGAGCCTTCACAAGTTTCCCATGGGGTCCCAGCCTACTCCAGGTATTCACCTGCTCCAGTGTGGTGCTCCTCCATGGGCTGCTGTTGGGTCTCCACATCCCTGTTGTTGGAACCCACAAACCTGGGGGTTTTGAGCTTTCTGTGCTTTCTGACACTGATCCTCAGAGGAACACTGCTTTTGACCTGAAGTCTTGGAGAAGGCTTCCAAATTTGAGTGATGGATTTAGAGTCATGGGTGTGCAGATAGAATAGAAGTGTGTGATTTCACATGGAGAAGGGTTTTGAATTTAAAGGTTTTAGAATATAATAATAAGTATGGGACAAGATGGAGGATTTTGAGTGTTGTCTTTTTCTATCTTCTTCTTCCTTCTTCTTCATGATTTCAGGTAGTAGTTTCAGGTTGGATAGTTAGTGCTGCACAGCAAGTCAAAGGATTTTGGTTATTGGGTCAAAAGTATAAGTAATATAGCTGTTGATTTTCTATTGGACTGTTTAGCTTTAAAAGACCTTGTAACTAGCTAGATTCAGGCCTCCATTTTGCTCACTTTTAGCTGGCAGCTAGAAGTGTTGCAGAACTCTCTGTACTTTAGATAAGATTTAATAAACAACCAAGCCCAAACACGAGAAAATTTGTCTCCTTCGTGTTTTTAATCCTGACTCTGAGTGAAGACAGAAGAAAACTAAGACAAGCCACTAATTAAGTGGTGCAGTTACCACATGTACACCTGTGATCCTCCATGGGCTGCAGGGGCACAGCTGCCTTACCATGGGCTGCAGCAGGGGCTGCAGGGGAACCTCTGCTACAGCACCTGCAGCACCTCCTGCCCTCCTTCCTCACTGACCTGGCTGTCTGCAGGGCTGTTCCTCTCCCATATTCTCACTCCTCTCTTTTCTGGCCACACTTGCTTCTGGACAAGAATATTTTTTTTATTTTGTTATTGAATACATTATCACAGAAGCACTAGCACCCTCTCTGGTTGGCTCAGCCTTGGCCAGCAGTGGGTCCATCTCAGAGCTGCCTGGCATTTGCTCTGTCAGACACAGCAGCTTCTCACAGCAATCACTCCTATATTCCCCATATTACAAGAACCTTGCCATGGAAACCAAAGACAGTCTTTTAAATTCCTTGTATTTCGAACAAGAAATCTTCTAAGGAAAGAAAAAATCTGTTTTAAGAGAAGATGTATGTTCTGAAGAAAAATATTAGACCTTATGACAGAGGCTTCCTAAACATGTTAAGAAAATTTTGTTAGGTAATTAAGAAGAAATCAATGCATATTGTGTTTGAAATTAGGCATTTCCTTGTTATGCTAGTAGTTAACATATTACAAAAACAAGGACAAAGGAAGCGGAAAACTGCTTATTGGGAACATAGAAAATTATATAAGGGAGAAGAAGAAAATAAAAGTAAGATTTCTAGAAATAATTTTCTAGACTAATCTTTCTAGATCTTGTTTTTATCACAAAGATCTTTGTCTAATGAATGCATTGGATAAAACGTAGTACAATGGTGGCAGTATATATCTGAGGATTTCCTAGTGCTACCAATGATCCATTTCTCTATAGGCAACAAATTTACCTATACTTAGCTACATTAACATAGACTTCATTCTTTTTATTAATTTATTTATTCAGGAAGTCAACCTGATAGAAACAAAATGTGACAATTCAAAATACAATCAGAAAAATATTTTGAACTCAAGACTATCCAATCAGTATATGTGATCAGGGAAAACATTGGAGCAATATAAACAATATTGACATGAGGCTGGAAATCCCATACAATGAAAGGAGCAATTTTAGTGGAAACCTGAGAATTCGTACTGAAGAATCATCCTAAGATATAACTTTGCTGTCCCATTATATACTTATGGTTTTTTCTAGCTACTGTTTACCATCTGTATATGAGGAATTCACAGTACACAACTGACACAATTAAGAAAAGCAGTATATCAACTAACTATATGAATTACTTTTTGTAAACAGTGTGATTTAAAAAAAATTACATGCTTTTTCCCAACCTGAGTGTCTTTCCTAGTGAAAGACCTGAAAGACCAATGGGAAAGAAAAGCAGTTAGTAAAGACACAATTAATCACCCTTCTCTTCCCCCCTCCTTCTCTCATCCCCATTCATGCACACATATCCAAAGCACCCATCCTTCTGTTCGGCTGAGTTCAAAGCATCTGTGGTGATGCTTTTTCTGCTTCTCTCAGTTTTCTCTTACTTTTCAAAAACAACCATCTCAAATATGGTTTAAGGGGCTAAAATAAAAATAAGGTCATCTTAAGGTCATGTGCTTCCTACAAGTGGCTTTTCTGACACATTCTGAATATGCATTTCAATAACTGTTATTCTATAGGCCTTCTTATTTGTTGTGCACTGATAATATCTTGCAGCCAGTTTGTGGGAAGTATTTGCTTAACTTGCTAACTCCTAAAAACAAAACAAAACAAAACAAGAAAAAATAAACTACAAAAAAAAATTTCATAAGACTAGTTCACAATTAGCTTTATCCACAGACAAGGCATTTTGAGTATTCTGTGGCTAAGGATCACCAGGCAGAGGTGAAATGCCTTCAGCCATGAGTGATACCTGTATTGAATCAGGACCAAAACTGATCTAGTCAGCTACAGCCAATATTCATGACAAATTTTAATGCTAATTAATTTGTTAGACAAATTACACAAAATACAAAAGTTTCCAAAACACAGATTTCATTTTATTAAGACTAATTTCTGAGAAGCACCATTGTTTATTCCCAAGCTTTTTGTCCAAATACAACTGAGTTAAAAATGTAGCAGGGACAATTATGGCATCGTTTCACACTGCCTGTGAGATGTGGTTTCTCTGCTCAGTTCACATTACTTAGGAATTAGAGCCCCTGGTAAATGTTTGGAGTCATGGGGTAAGCTAAAATACACCAGTGACTAAGTTAAGCATCGTCTTATTTGTATCACATCTGTTTTACTGAGGAAACCAGGAATTATTGCCACAAAATGGAATAGCTGCAAGGCTGTGGTTATATTCTCATGCTCTATCACACCTTAAGAAGAACAAATCCTTGGTTGTTGTGTGGCTTCCATAGCCACATAGCTCATAGCAGAAATGTCTTCAAACTTGGTTTGGCTTTGCAGAAATATAAATTCTGATCAGGAGGCTGAAGAACGAGGGCAGGGTGAATGGCACCGTTAAAGTCCTTATGGGAGAAGAAAAGCCTCATGTCTGAACGCATCTTGTAGCACAAAAAGACTGATTTGAGTAGCTCCATTTAGTTTTCAGGGGACTGATAAGCTAGAACATAGTGACTCATTTTGTTTGTCTGTGATCTGGAATTCCCCTGTAATCAATACAGAGGTTGCTTTGCCTCTGTTGAAGCAGATACTGTCAGTGGAAAGCAATGATTCTGTTTTCTAAGCTTGATCCAAACTCATGGGAGCTTTCACAACAGCTATCATCCTTCTTGCTAGATCAGGTCAATCTCGTGTGACACCATCACCATTCCACTGTCAGAAAGAAAAATAAGGAGGAAAAAAATGCTATAAATAAATTCAAGCTGCAGAAAACAGTGATGGAGTATGAATTTAAAATAGAAAATTTTTTGCTTGTTTATTTATAAAAACCTGTTACATAAAGCTACTTTTTTTTTCCAATTACTTTTGCAATTGCCTCCTTTCTTTTTACAGTGAATTCAACAGGTTGAGAACTGTAAAATACTACTAATAGCTCAGAGTGCAGGAATATTGGCCATAAAATGGTCTAGGGGTGGCCATATAGGAAAGTGTTTACAGAGCTCTGACAGATCAGTAGTTTTACTTGTCTATTGTGGGGCACACAGTGAAGAAGCCAATCCAGAGAAATGTTCTTAATCCTGGGGGCTTTTTGTGAACATTTCACTGCAAGTTCTTAGAGCTAGTAATTCGGTTAGACACAGGACTAATATCCTGAAAGCTAAGCAATATTTTCTCTGATGGGAAAAGTGTATAGTTTTACCTTGCTGAGATGAGCATTAACTCTTTATTGTGAAATTAGTTTTCTGCCCTGCTTCCTTAAACTATTCTTTGTTTTAACATGACTCTCTGTCACTTGATTTACTCGTCTGTTTGGGCAAAAACAGATTTCTGGAAGTAATATCCAGTGCTGTAAAGAATTGGAAAGAACATTTATATACATACTACCTGTCTGCATCTGATCAAAGATCTTCAAAAATAAGAAAATCATGCCCAAAAGATTAAATTTAGGCTTCTTGATGTCCTGTACTTAATGACTGCTAATCTGTTGCAGTCTAACCACACAAGTCAGTCTTCATAGAAAACGTACACAAGAAGTTTGTGACTTTATATAATTTTTTACATTTTTACAAATGTTTAAACTCAAAGTTCTAGCAGTAAAATATGTGTTTCTCCTTTGAGTCATATTTCTCAATATTGTTTCTCCTGACGGCCTTTAAGAAAATATTGAATAAACTTTAAAAAGAGAATGTGTTACTATTGATGCAGATGAAGTCTCTATTGGAGGTAAACTGCAGAGGCAGAGAATTTGTTGACCCTTCTTCTACTGGAAATGACTGGGGTTTGTTCTCTGGTTGGGAAAAAAAACTCGTATCAAAGTTTGGATGAGAAAGAAAATTATTTACTGTTTTCTGGATGAATTGTTTAGATATTAGCTGTTCAGTGAGAAGGAAACACATTACTTCCTTCATGATCCAGACATTTAAAAAAAACCCAACCCTGATCAGCACCGTATTTTGTGAAGTGTATTAAGCAAGATTGGACAACAGCCATGGGATTGAGTCCTGGAGGACTAACTGTGCACTACAAATGGTTTCAGAGCCCAAATTTGACATGGGTGTGCTCGGACTGCTGAGTTATATGGCCCATCAAAATTTGGCCAGGTCCAAGAACACACAAGATATGTGGAAACTGGGTAGCTTGAAAGTTAACAGAAAAACAAAATAAGAGGGCTTTTTAACTGAACTATCTTATATATGCCTAAGACCTTGACTAGAACTTGCTATAATTTATCAATTTTGGCCAAAACCCAAACATTTTGTTTTGCTGCTTCTGAGTAAAAATTAATAAAGCCAATTTTGACCCATAATAGGCAATAAATCTGAGTGTGGACTGTTAAGTGAAAAATTATTTCTTGAGAACATCTTTGAGGCTATTTCAGTTTGAGATTTTGCTCAAGAATCTACAACTACTGTAATTTAAAGCTTAATATAAATTGCCATATAAGAATAGTTATTGAACTCAAGATTACCATATTACAAACAGATACATAACTTTAGTTTTGATTTCTATCAGGGAGATTTATTTTTCTTTTTGGTAATGAAGTAGTTTTTAGAAAATGCTACAGCTAACAGAAAACAAGATTTACAAGAAATTAAATGAAGATGGCTACAACTATTGCTTTCCCTGAAAGGAGAAACAGCTGCAACTTTTCAGTTCTTTTGTGTTACGTGACTCTATTTTTTTTATCTAGCAACTTCATAGTAAAAAATAATTTAATGAATACATGCAAGGGTCAGAGGATCCTTTTCTGAACGCTCAAAATTTCCTTCAATCAGTATAGAATGATGTACTAGACAGAAAAATTAATTTGTGTTCAGTGATTCATCTTTATTTTCCTCTTTTAAATGCTCACCATCCAGGGATTGGCATTGTTTGATGTTAAATCAGGAAATAAGAAATAAACATATCTTTATTAATTTTATAAAGGGAAGAAACTGCTTCCTAACTCTGAATTAAATTCAACCTGTACATACTTAGTAGAAAATAATTATGTTATCCTTATTTTATTTAGTTTACTTTCCTCATAAGGATGGATTAAAGAAATTAATTCGGTGAATTAAATATTATTGTTATGATGAACAAATAGCTATTATGGAGTATTTAACTCAATTTACTAGAAACAGAATACATAACACATATCTCTGGAAATTAATACAGCAACATATTTTTTGGTGATTATGTTAATGGCTTGAGAAACCGCATAGCTAGTGAATAAAAATTTAGTTTTCTTGATATAAAATATAACATTTATTAACAGTAAGCAGTTTCAGTCTGACTGTAATGCAAATACATAATTCTCAAAGAAATACCATTTAAAGAATTTACCCCCGATAATGACATCTATCCCACAGAAGCATAAACAACATCATAGTTGTAACAATTACTTCATTATTATTCCTTATTCCTGTATAATTATTTAATTCTAATTAATTAATTAATTTAAAATGTAACTAGATATTGATGCCATGTCATACAGAGAATTTATTTCAACCTAAATGTATATATTCCTAGACCTGAAATAATACCATCTATCATTTATTTTCAGGTGAGAAATTTCAGATAGTATCAGAAACAGTGCCAGTAAAAAGGGTGGAAATACTTTAGTCAATGTAATATTTAGGACATTAATGGTGAAATATTTTACTTTTGTGGTGTACAAGACTGCGATACAGGAAAATAATTAATTGAAGATCGATTTTTGTCCCATGCCTCCCACATTTCTTACAGGACAGAATTCTTCTGCAGGATTAAGAAATGTGATTTTTTTCTACATGTAGATATTGCCTGAGATGCAGTAATTCTACCACCTATGTAGCCTCTTGGTAGGACAGACAATTTTTAATCATGAGGATTATTTTCTCGCAGAGTTGATAGTCTTAACGCATGATGTTATTGCTGTGTTGCATGCAAAGACAACTCTTATAACAAAAACCCACACCCATAATTTCTTTATAATAATATTCAAAACAAAATAGGAATTTTATTCAGAGCATTCTATTCTATTTCTCTCACAAGTTTAACCTAAAATAATTGGACCTTTGCACATATTAAGCTGGATTTTCAGGGTTGATGACGACCTCACACTCCTGTTGATTACTTTCTCAGACACCCGGTTAGAATGTGTTAAACTATACGGCATAATGTTGGTTAGTGCTCAGGAGCACTCACTACAGAGCTTTGTCCTCAGAAAGACTGATAAAACTTGGAAAGAAGTCAGTACATGACAGACTGATGAGCAGAAAGACATGTTGTTCAAGATCTATGGTGTCCATTAATGACATTTTAACAATAATTTGTTGGTAAATCCAAAAGACAAAGTCCAGCACTACTGAAATGATACAGTTATTATTTGATCCTGATAAAGTCATGAAGTTGGAATAATCCTTTGCCAGAAAGTAAAGCCACACAGCCTGCCTGTAAAATAAATTTACATATAATAAATCATGAGCCACCTGATCTAGCTTCAAATTTGGATCCGAATTCAAAGCTGATTCTTCTTTGACCAACATATTGAATTTAAGGAGCTCCAGACATTTCTTTCAGCCTTATTCTTTAATTTTATGAACTTGGAAAGTAAAATTATATAAACTGCAGGAAACATGGAGATATATATATATATATATATATATACATACACATATATATATATATATATATGTTCATACAGATACTTTGAAAATTCAAGGACAGGAACAAATAATGAAGGAGAAAAGATAAGAAGAATCAAAGGATTATGTGTACGCTCCTCCTGTCATATGATATTCCGGAAAGTTAAACTATACTGTCTGTGTTTTGCTGGTGCAGACCTGCGCAGCAGGGTGCAGTGAGAGCAAACTAAACGTATTCCTCAGATACCTATTTTATTTCCTTTTTGTTCCAGTGCAAATTCTGAAGTTTCATAGCACCAGGGTACCTCCTGTAAAGTCTGATGGTACAAGAAAAGCCATTCCAAACCCTCTGAGCTCCATTTTCTTTGCCTATCAAGCAAAAATTTCTCTATGTTGAGAGCCATTTCTAACTGCTGTGATAAAGATACACTGCAGAAAAATTGATGAAGGCTTCTGTTCTGAAATTGGTTTACATCTGCTAAAGAAACATTTTAGCCTGGCAGAAACCATGAAGATATAAAACTGAGACAGGTGATCTTAAAAGAATGTAATAAGAATTTCATTCTAAAAATTGTTTCAGTTACAAAAATTCTACAATTTTGTGACAAATGATAGTACAGGAACTACAAAGTCCCATTCAGGACACAAGTAAGCAAAGAACACAAGTGCTCTAATGCTTAATTTCAAATAACAATATTAATTGTATTGATAGTCACTTCACCTTTACCTTTATTCCCTCTTTATGTCAGTGGGATTATTGACACAGTGAAGAACTATCCAAGCATTGTCTATCCCTCTCTAGGGCACAAGATAAAAACTTTCCTCTGTAATTTAATGAAGACCAGGTAAAATTCCAGCCTTTTGAACTATATTCCCCCTGTGTAATGAACACTACCCCAAAGAAAAAAAAGGAGGATATAGTAACAGAAGGTAAAGTTAAGTTCCCTTCTCAAGATCAATGATTTTGACTGTTAACATCTCCCCTCCCTGGAGCTACTTTGCCTCTGGCAATTCTTGTGGTCTCAGTCTCACTATGCTCTCTTCCCCTATCCCTCCCCATATTCATTATTGCTGTTTCTTTGAGATTCAGTAAAATCCTAGAGAATCACAGAACATTTGAATGAAACTTAGTCTTTTCAACTAACTCCCTCATCCCATTTTCTTAGTTCTGCTTTCAAAACATTCACTAAAACACATTTTGATGAGAGGATCCCAAGATAATCAAGGTTAATCTGATTTATTTCGCAATTCTTCTCCCAGTTTTAATGTTGGATGTATACAGCATTTTTTAAAGTTGGAGACATTTGAACAGTAAAATTATTAATGACTAATCATGATGTATTAATCACATGTCAATTTGCTACTTAATTGAAGAGAAGAAAGAAAGAGAGTACAGGAGTTTGAAGTCTCTTATTTATGAGTGCATCTTTTAGCAATTTGGGTGCAACCACTAATATGTTAATATATTAGCACTGTCAGGCTAACTGAAATAATTTTTAGCTGAGGAAAACAATAGGAAGTCACTCATTATAAAGGTTAAGTAGCAAGCAGAGAATTGTCTGTGTACATAGCCAATGTTGTCACCATTAAGTACAAAAACTTTGACACAGAACTCTTTCATAAAACATTTGCTTTTCAAATACACAGAGGGATTTCAGACCACTCTTCATTCTGTCCCCAACAGTCCTGATATAAATCGAGAATATTGCCAGCAGGTCAAGGGAGGTGATTCTTCTGTGCTTAGCACTGGTGAGACACATCTGGAGTGCTTTGTACAGTGCTGAGTTCTCCAGTGAGAAACAGGCACGGATGTATTGCAGTACGTTCACTAAGGCAGGGGGCATCTGGAGTATATGAGGAAAGTCTGAGAGAGCTGAGACTGGAGGAAAGAAGGTTCAGGGAGCCAGTGTTTATAAATGCCTGATGGGGGCTAAAGAGAGTGGTGTAAAGAAGATGAAGCCAGAAAGCAAGACTTTTCTCAATGGTGCACAATGACAAGAAGGGAGGAAATGAGCACAAGCCTAAACACACAAAATTCCAATTAACCAAAACTAGTATGTCCTTTTTTTCCTTTTTGATTTTTTTGTTTGTTTGTTTTTGTTTTTTGTTTTATGTTTTTTTCTGTGACAGTTGTCAAACACTGGAATGAAGCTGTCTAGATCTGTGGAATTTTCATCTTTGAAGGTATTCAAAACTTCAGGACAGGACATGTATCCAAAGAACCTACCCTAGATAACTCTTCTGAGCCAGGGCTTGGACTAGGCTATCTCTAGAGGTCTCAGTCATTCTCTAATTCTGTGTCTCTAAAAATTACACCCTTTGGAAACACTGTGAAAACAGTGTGTGGCAGGAGAAGACCCTGAAAAGAGCAATTTGTGACATTGTAAATACAGAAAAGCACATAATTTAGCTGGAATGGATGCAAACAAATAATTCTCTCACCTGGATTAACTCACAGGTGCTAAAGTAGCTGTAAATCCTCTCCAAAATCTGCTCCCTGGCATTATACCAAAAGTACAATTTTGCCCATAGTTGTTAGATAGAAAAGGAAAATCAAGTATCAAGTAAACAAAAAAAAATATTTTCTTGCTAGTAAGCTATGGAAGTGGGTATGTTGTTCAACCGCCTGTAAATCTGCTTCTGTCAACTGGAACTTGCTGCTTGCTATTTTACATCTAATATTTGCCTTGATATTTTACATAGACTTAGCTAGTATTTTAGCTGCATCAGCAAATCATAGGAAAAAATTCACTGTTGGGAAGGGTAAAAGCTTTGCTGTTTGGCAATTATATGAAGAGTTTGGACTTCATTGCAGGAATTCTGTATTGACAGAACTAATTATATTAAGACTTTGCAGCAAAGAGGGAAATGTTTCTAAGTGAGGAGCCATTTCAGGCTCCTCATAGAGCTTGCCAAGGGAATGTGAACTGCAGGCTTTAATCATGGGGGAGCTTTTAGGCACCTTGAAGACTGGCCTGGTGCATGAGCATCACCCTGAAAGAAGCAGAGTGCTACATGAGAGGTCTTTGCCTGAAGTTTCTGTTCACTGAATATTACAAGAGAAACAAAAGCCTGCTTCTACTGAATCACAAGTCAGGCAGCAACTACAGAATTTTTCAGATGGGACCACACACACAAAACCCCATAACTAAATGTTTGGGGCTTTTTTAAATCTGAAACTTGTCCTGGCACCCAAGGCTTAACTTTCCTGTTTCTTTCTTGGGAAACAGAACTGTGAAAATATTTTTCAGTACTTGGATACTAATTTTTCCAGCTGTGAAAATGTAGAGTAGGAAAATTATGCTCTATATGGCCAAAGGCCTGATTTCAAATAACGCTTCATACTTTAACGATAGTTTTCAGATGATTCCCAGATTCACTTATACTTACCTAAAAGAATCTGATGAGACACAGGGAACTTCAGTGAATGAGTATTGAAAGGTCTTTTAGAATTTCCTGATATTTTACTCTTTATCTCCAGCCAAGGTAAGTTGTCATGATAAAATAGGGAGTACCAGGAACATTTATGAATAATAGGGATTTTTAATGTCTCTCTGGTCTGGAGTACAATTCTACACATAAAGTTTTCATTATAAACTTTCCAGTTACAATATTTTGTTCATATTGTAACAGAAAATACAAAATGCACATATGTGATTAATTTACATCAGACATTGATACCAAATTTAAGATGTAAATAGTTTAAACTGATTCCTATAACTAAATGTGTAATATTTATGAATGTAAGCATAACCCTTCTCTGTCAGTTTCTGTGACATTTGTATTTGTCTTATTTTACTTTTCGTCCTTGTTCTGACTCTGAGATACATTTTTCTGTAATAAAACACTTAATTTTCCTCTTAATATTAAATCACAGATTTACTGATGCTTTTTAAACCTAACTTCTGTATGGAAGACAAAATAATTTCTATTGATCAAATAGAAACAGCTGAATAAGTTGGGTTTTTTTAGCTTTACAGCTGGCTTTAGATGTAGCCATTTAAGAGAATGTATAGTGGTAAACATAATGTCATTAATATATATGCTTTTATATACTGTCTCTAGTTTCATAAGATTTTTTCATCATCCTTTATCTTCTGCCTAATTTATACATGAAACTAATAGTGTACCACGTGTTTTTTTATATATAATACCTGCTGGCAATATAAGTGGCAAAAATATTTAATTAAAAGTAAGATTGAACTATTGTAATTATCACTGAGAATTCATCGAGCTAAGATATAACAAAAGGAAACAGTTTTAGCCTTTCTTCAAACTGCATGCAAAGGAAATTCTCGAGGAACTCAGCTCTGTCACATCCCTTATTTATAAGAGATAGAAGTGCAATCTGCCCCTTGTTAAAATGAAAGTCAGAGATTTAAAATTCTTCTCCTCTTCAATTCACTGAAATATCCTGTGGAAAATAATAATTGTAAGAGTTTATAACTTGATACTTCAAATATTTTCTAGTGTTATTGCAAATGTTATATCCCCTGATTTTCTTTTTCATTGCAATAATTAATCTCTCACAATAGAAATTGATAATTTCACTACTTGTACTATAATGTGCACATCTGGGTTCAGATGGGTACTTAGGTGGTGTGACTTTGTGCTTCAACATCTCCTACAGAGTTTTCTTTGATATATATTTATTTCAGATTATTACTCTTCTTTCTGCTGTGATTCACCATTTAACTGTAGCAGCCTCCATCTTTGGGATTTTACCCATTTCAGGATCTATGACACAAATGGAGGATTTCTAAGATACACATTTTCACTCGATTGGGTCCTCCAACTAATATCTCATTGAATAATTTGTCATCCTGCTGTTGTAGAAATAATGCAATTGTACATATATGGGTATATGGTAAGTGCAAGGAGGACTATTTCTCTCTTGTACCCTTCTTTTTTTTTTAAATTTAATTTTGTCTAAGACAAATAAGCAATTTATCTGCACAAGCAAGTACACACAGATAGTAACAGCACCCAGAAAAAAACATTTGGGAAGGGATAGCTCATAAAAACATACACATATGCAAGACATATATAGTACAGATAAAAGGATATATACTCTTTTTTTGTCCCTAAAGCAGTGAAACTGACACAAAATTAGCATTCTAGAGATATGAACGGAAAAAAATATCAAGAGTCTGTCAGAAACAGTCCATTAGGTTGTTGCTGTTTTAAATCAAGGCATCTGGACTGTTTCTGCCTCCCTCACAGTTGGCACCTGTTACCTGTTAGCTTCCAGTTCAACAACTTCCAGTCCCTCCTAGGGCCAATTCTTTGAAAATGCTTGGAGATTTTTCTGAATCTCACACACTTACCTTTTCTAGCACAAACCCACTTCAAATCTTGAATAAAAGGTGCAAATTTATATCATATACTTTCCACAGCAAGGTGAAAGTCTTGTTTTCCCCCCTCCAAAAGAAAAGGAAAAAAAAAGCAATTTTTCCATCAGTGGATGTTTCCTGAAAAACGTGGTTTTTACAATGAAGAGTATGTTTGTTAGTCTTTTTTTATGCTTTTTTGTACATAACAATCTTCTTTCCTTCCTTGCATGCACCAGGAAGTAATGACTTACAATCAGCATCAGCAGTTCCATTTTATAGGCTTTTAATTATCAGGGTTTTTTTTATTGAAAGCAAATTAAAAATTAAATTTTCACTTAACCATTACTTCCTGTACCCGGAATAATGACCTCAAGTATCCTACTCTACTCCTGATTTCCAGTTTGCCCACTTCTAGGAAATTTTGAAGAAAGACTGCAATCTTGTGACATTTACATATCCAAATATTCACAGTCAAGGTTCTCATTGTTTAGGCTCTGTGCAGGCTCAGTTTTTTACCATGTCATGTTTGGTTCATAGTTGTGCTAGATGTATAATATCTAAATAAACCTATGGAGAATTTCTCAATAGTGTTGCTCTCCAAAATGGAAAGACACACATCTTTTTTCCCATTCTGCATGTTAAACACTGATGTTTTTTCACAATTTCCTTTTAAAAAAATTCTGTAGTACCCAAATTTGAGTTTTTCCTTCCTTTCTGTACAATTTTTGTGGCATCTCATTTTGTACTTTTTGTGATTAAGAAACTGACAAGCAAGACCAGACATCACAGACCATGTTAATTAGCTAACTTTTCTTCACAACCAGTTTTAGCCAGTCATTTGTACTAAAATATAAATACCAAATACAAGACAGCAAAACGTGCATGTTTATAAATAGAAACTGAGATAAATTAAATTTAAAGTATACTGAGAGCCAATTGAGAAATTGAGTTAAAGTTCTTAAAATTAAACATAATATTTTGATTATCTTATTGCAGACCTGAAAGTTTGGCTGAGAAGGATGTGGGATCTCCATCCATAGAAAATTTTAAGAACAGATCCTGAAAAGCTGCCCCTTGCTTAAAATAGAGGATCAGACTAGAAGTTTCTTCCAGCCTTAACTTTCCTATGACAAAGATTATACTTCACCAGGCAGCTCTCAGGAAATTTGTGTTAACAACTGCCAAAATGGAAAGCAATTAATTTCACATTTCAGTTTCTGTGGAAGTGCTTAGGCACAGAAAGTAAAGAAATGAGACAAAGTCAGGAATTCAGACAGATAGGTAAAAGGATAATAAGCCAAAGGAAGACAAACAAATCATATTTACATCAGGGAAAGTTAACATTTCACTAAATATTTTCACTCCATTGCTATTTTTTTTTTTTTTTTAATATCAGGTATGTACAAAATCCTATCACCTGCTATTGCACTGAACTAGTGTGGTCAAAAACAAAATTTTGTGATACTAAATATGTGACTAATTATCTGAAGGTTGTAAACATCAACATTTTGATGACTGCTGTCTAAAATTTTATGCTTTTCTGGCCACTTCTATTTTCTCCATAATGATTTTGGTTGCTTTTCTACAAACTCACTCCAGTATGTCCATGTTTCTGATTAATCACTTCCAGAATGTAACACAATGTTCTAGCTAGAGCTGCACTACCGCCACATCATTAGTTACTAATGTGATAAACATTGATATTGATGGATGGAATGCTACAAAATAGATCCATTTTAAATGACTCAACATTAAAATTTTGGTTTCTGGAATCCACTCTATATTTTGTAAATTGTAATCTGAAAGGTGATTAAAATCTGGGCTTATTTTAAAATATATGAAAAATAATTTAGTTTTTGAAAATATTCCGAGATTTCAAAAGTTAGATTTATTCTGTGTCAGTATGATGAGGGTGCTAAAAGCCAGAGAAAAGAGCCCTGAATCAGGGCCTTCTGTTTAGGATAATGCTGAATAATGTGAGATGTGAATTGTAGCTCTTCTTGCATCAGGTTCGAGTCAGGTTTCTCACTTCCCCCAAAACAGCTCTAATTACCAAATTGTACAAGATGCAATCCTTGCTATTCTGAACTTGTCTGAGTGTCACAATCAAATTGTGACTAGAATTTTTTTTTTTTATCTTCTCAGGGACAGTGAATGAGTAATTGATACAGTCAAATGACTGCAGATTTTTCAAATCACTGTCAATTAAATATCTCAGTTAATCCTTCTCAAACCATACCTAGTTAATCTTTGCTGTCCAAGATACAAATTTCAATTTTAACTGTAGCTGATTGGTCACTTTTAGCCTCAAGGGTCAGATTTACAGAATATTAAGCATGAAATGTGATGGAGCCACAGTTCATTCCTGTGCAGTAGATGAAAAGTCACAAACTCTAATCTCTCACCTCTAAAGAGCTGAGAGAACACTGGCAATGCTCAGTCCCAAGGGCCCTCTGGGACAGCTCTCTCCCAAGCACTGGGTATCTAATTGTGTAGCCCCCATCCCAGCCTCACCCTCCTTTTGTTGATTTGTCCCAATCAATTCTGTGCTTGTTGATTCAACAGAACATCACTGCCTGGCATAGAATTTCTGCAAAACATGGCAGATATCAGCTTGACCGAATTCAATTAATAGTGTGAAAGTCCAGGTAGATATGCTCTAACTGTGGGTGCTTCGACCCTGCTCTGTCAGTAGCTTAAGTTGTAAACAGAGTCCAGAATTGGTTAATACAACAAATCTTTTTGAAAACCAAAGCAGAACAGAACAAAAAAAAAAAAAAAAAAACAAAAACAAAAAAAACCCAAACAAACAAAAAAACCAAAAACAAACAAACAAAAAAAAAACCACCAGAAACCCATACCATGGACTGGAAGTCAGAATAATTATGAAAGTACCTTTCATAGGTATGAGGTCCCATATGATTTTTCTCCTTTAAAAAGGATACAAGCTTTTTGATAATAACATTGAGGACTGATTTTTTTATTATTATTATTAAATGTAGGTATTTTGCTGAGATATACAATTTTAGAAGTATAATCAGCTTTTTCTAATACGCATGAAAAGAGAACGGAAATCTTCTAGGCTGATTTCTTATACTACTGCCTCTGCCTAACTGAGTATTTCTGATCTTCCACATGAAAACAAGGAGAAAATATACTATGACTTAACACTGAATACTGTAACTGAGAAAAATCATTGAAGGAAATCGATGGACGTCAATACTTAAATTTGCATTCAGCATAACTTTATTGACAACTCATATTTTAAGGATCCCAGAGTACCTGCACACACTTTTGGATACAGTTGGGTTAATCTCTGTACCTTCATTTACCATTTACCAAAATAAGAAAGATACTGAATAGCTCCTACTTAACTGAGCAGCAGGAGAAAAGTTAATAACCACCCAAGGAAAGCCTATTAATAGATTAACTGGTCAGAGAATTTAACATACAGACACTTAACCAAAGGTCTTAATGTGTATGCCAAAGCTGTATATACACCTGCATTGTAGTTTCTCAGGAGATGACTCAGGTAGTTTTTATCTTGTTATTTGTTCTAATTATTTGCTTGATTGCAAAAAATAAAAATAAAACCTAACAGAACCTGTTCCAGACAGCAAAGAAAACTTAACCTATCAAACATATATAATTCTGAGATAAATTAGAAATATTAAGTGAAGAGAGAAGATATTTATAAATTAAATAATTTTGTAACTCTCCCAAGTCAAAATGACAGCAGGTATAGGCAAAATTTTAAATTTAATTCAGTAAGCAAAAGAAAAGTCTGAAGAGAGTATTTATTTTTCTCTTAGCTGGTTTCTTTTTTTTAGGAGTGCACAAGAAAGAAACAAACTTCAATATAATAACCAACCCCCTAATTTAAAGCACAAATATTTGAATTAAAGAAAACCAGAAGGGACTTTGAGATGCTGTTCAGCAAAAACTGTGGGGAAAGAAGAAAAGATTAATCCTTAAACCCTCCTTAGCACACCTGTCATTTCAGTCTGTGGTAGGTAAAATCTCTTTTGCTTTTTACAGACTGGTATATGAAAAACAAATCCTGGTGTCAGATACTGTACTCAGTTCTCTGTTTTTCTTAAAGATACAAAACTATTGTTGTCCTTATCAAGGCTGGTGGAAATTTAGGAATGCACAATGGACTAGATTAAGGTTGTTGTCTATTCCAGACACTTCTGGATATGCTGTTTAAGATTTTGGCATTTTCTGCCTTTTGCGTAATTGATTTTACAATCTTAATGACATTCCTTTAATGCTTATCTTCACTGAGATGGAAAATCTGCTCAAAATTAATTTAGAGTACATCTCAGAGATCTTGGCAGATGGAGGGACCTTACCATCAGCATCTATGACAAAATTAATGTTATCAAATTGAAAATGCCTTCTCTAACTCTGCATGTCCTAAGAGGTCTCCGGTTTATCATTCATCTGTATGACTCTGGGAAAATTAACTTGACTTTAAATATTTCTCTTGCAGACAGATGAAAAGAAAAAAAAACAATTTGTGAGCATGTGCAGCATTTGTCTGATCTGAAAACCTCTATGTGCCTATTTTGTAGTTCTTTCAAACAAAATCCCCTTTTTTTTTTTTCTGGAAAAACAGGCTTCATAATCCAGCACTGTTAACTTCCACTGCAGGAATGAGGTTTTGCCCCTTATTCATGGAGTGATTTGGGTTAGCCTACTGCAACTTTAACTGCTTGATGCCTCCTGCAACACCTCTTAGGAAACAACTTACACCACTTTGGCATAAACTGATATGTAATCTCTTCTTTGAAGTTAACTCTAAGAACTGGAAATAGTTAGTCCAGTGTACTGGAAAATCAAGATAAGAAGATAGATTTTGTCTTTAAGTTAATTTTGGAGACTGCATTTCAGCCACTGTAGTATTTAAACCTATCAATAAGTATAGGCTGTATAGATATATCTTTAATCTAACCCATTGAACCTGAAGAGCAAACATATCTTTAAGGACTTGGGGTTTTTTTGTTTGACTCTTATGTTCTGTTTTGTTTTATATCAGGACAGAGAATAACAATAAGCAATATTGCTTTTGATGTGAAAATGGTATATCAGGTTCAAGCAGGCAGCAGCAAACAGCCAGGTGCCAGTCCTCAGACTGATTTGTGCAGAGCATCAAAACCTTGCCTGTGAGAAAACACAGTGAAAGATATTTAAAACTTTATTATCGATTATGATTAAGAATGGCCCAAGCACTTGTCCCGCACATACTCTGCCAAAGCAGACATGTTGGAGCTGTGGATTACCAAGATGTTTTGGCACTGTACCAGACTTCAACTGTCTTGGCTACGATAGTTAAAAGATAAATCTGATAATGGCAAGTAGATGAATATGATAATACTTCCTAGAATTATGTTTTGGGATATATCCCAGCCTTTTGGAATGTCTCTAAGTTGTGGAAAGCCAGATTCTCTAAAGCAACTCTTGTAGCCAAAGAACATACATTGCTTCAGATAGAAAATAGATTCTCTCCAGGGACAGAAACTTGGCACATTGACTTGGGGGAATTAGAAGTTAAGAAATGAGTGCAGTTTCAAGTAATAGGGACCTTGGGAAAAATCTAGGAAGCTTTCATCCAACTTTTTACAACCTTTGATTAATCCATAGAAACTGAATACTGAGAGATCTCTTTCCACTGTCTCAATCTCTCCAATGTTTCCCCCACCCATGTAGACACCCTGTCTCCTTGCCCAACAAATCCTCCAGTCCCCTACTTCTTGTTTGGCAAGTCACTTTTTACTTTCTAGTTCATTGGGATGTTTTTCTGCTGCTACAGCCTTTAATCACCATTTTACATACATATAAGTTCTTCTTAATCCCAGCTTTTTATAGCAAATATTTTGTAGAGGCACTATATTGCATATGCACCTGAAGGACAGGATCTCATCCAGAGTGACCTGGACAAGCTCGAGAAGTGGCCCATGGGAATGTCATAAGTTGTAATAAAATCAAGTGCAAGGTGCTGCACCTGGGTTGGCACAAACCCCAGGCTGGGGTTAAACAGGTTGAGAGCAGCCACACTGAGGAGGACTTGGGGGTGCTGCTGGATGAAAAGCTGGACATGAGCTGGCAATGTGCACTCGCAGCCCAGAAAGCCAAATGTGTCCTGGGCTGCATCAAAAGCAGCATGGGCAGCAGGTCAGGGGAGGTGATGCTTCTGCACTACTCCTTTCTCATGAGATCCCACCTGTAGCACTGCATCCAGCTCTTGTGTTCCCAGCCCAAGTAAAGCATGGACCTGCTCGACTGAGGAAGCCATCAACATGATTAAAGGGATGGAGTACCTCCCAAATTAGAAAAGGCTGAGAGAATCAGGCTTGTTCATCCCAGAAAAGAGAAGGCTTTGGGGTGACCTAACTGTGGCCTTCCAGTACCTGAAGGAAGCTTACAGAAAAGACAGAGATAGACTGTTTACAAAGGCATATAATGACATAATGAGGGGGATGGATTCACTCTAAAAGAGTAGGCTTAGATTAGACATTAGGAGGAAATTATTTACTGTGAAACTTGAGGGGGTGGAACAAGTTGCTCATGGAAGATGTGGATGCCCCACCTCTGAAAATGTTCCAGACCAAGATGGATGGAGCTCTGAGAAACCTGGTCTAGTGGAAGATGTCCCTGTCCATGGCAGGAGTTTGGAACTAGATGGTCCATTAAGGTGCCTTCCAACCCAAACCATTCTATGTATGTTGCTAAGTTTTATTTAGTGCTAGGGTCTGAGAAGTCTGCAGCCAAAATCTTTTGGAAATTTTACTGGCGGATGCTCATGAGTTTCTGCTGGGTCTTAAAACATATAACTCAATACAATTTCTGCTTCCTCTACTGTGGAGAACAACAAATGTTCATTATCACCAGCTGTGGAATGCATTAAGTGATGCCTCAAACTGAGTTTTATGTGCCCCGTTTAAAATTTATATGCATTTTAATTGTGATAGTAAATTCATATTATTCCTCCATTTATGAAAGCATGTAGGAACTGTTCAGGAGCAAGTTCCAATAGATGGAACATCCTGATTTTCAAGTAATGTAACAGCTTTTGGGTAAGAAAGTTTTGGTTGTAGCACTAGAATGGCTGCAGTAGTATTGTTAAGTTGGCATTGGATGCAGCCTGAGCTAGCAGTGGCAGAGCTGTTTTTCATGGAGGTGAATATCTGGCTTCATCATAAACCCTGACCATTCCAGCAGTCTGTGGCTCCACAGCCTGCCAGGGAGTGTCAGATCTTCCCCCTGGTGTCTCTGACCTGCCTTGGCTAGCTCGGGGTCAGAGAGATTGGGGATTTTTTTATCAGACATGGACAAAGGTAAAAGATTAGAGGAGGCTCTCCTTCCCGGGATGATCCAAGTTTATTGTCCTGAAGAGTTCCAGGGAGAAGAGAGAGAGCATGGGAAATGTGGGGTATTTTCAATCCCAACTCAGGGGCAGAGGAGCCCTGGGTCACAGCCACTCAGGGCTGGCCAGGGGGAAAAGGGAGGGGTGAAGGGAAGGGGAGAACCACGCTACAAACCGAGAGGGGAAACAGAACAAACCATCCTCAGTGCAACACAAAACCATAAATGTGCATTACAACAAGGGAGGAAGAAGCGAGGCCTGTACTGACAAAGCTAACTCAAAGGCCTGGATCAATTGTAATTTGATCTGTATTACATGTGATAGTGTGCCTTTTATTGATGTCCTGGATCTAAAATGAGGAACAAATCTATTCCAAGTTTTGATACAGTGATTTGAAATTCTTGAAATATTTTCATGTGGGTTTTTTTTTTATGCTTTCACTTCCAACTAAAATGATATATTTTTCATGTTTCAGAGAAACAAGGAGTGGCAAAGAGAAGAGAGAAAAACCAGTGAAGTGATTGCATGTGTAGATTTCACTTTCTCAGAGCTGGTGAGAGAAATTATTGAGTCATTGCAGCAGTTAATTTAGAAAAGGATTTAAAAAAAAAACCTTTCAATTTATGTTGTCACAAATTATAATAAATGTAATATTTGTAATGGTATAAAAATAATAATGTTAAAAATGTAGTATAAAGATTTTGTTTAACTATACTGATGGTTATTTAAGAAATTTTTAATGAGTCTTATGTTACATTTGTCTAGAGTCATATTCCACTCTTCTCCTTAAAGAACTCATTCTCTGAAGAACTACAGGGAGTAGTCTCATGGGTGGCTTTGCTAATGGAAGGTAATGATCACAGTTCAGGTGAACACTAGAAGCTCTTTAACATACCGTAACAACCTGCCCTGGAGGTGGGGTAATTAAGGTTTGGTTAATGGATCCCTTGGGACAAATTAAAGTGAAACAACACAGAATGATTGGTGTTTACAAGTGGATATATACATATATATCTCTCTATATATATATATCTATATATATATATCTCTATATATATATGCTTATTTGAAAGGAAGTATGTGGTTGCTTGGTTATTACCCATAAAAATATAACAATACATAAGGAAAAGAAAAGAAAAGAAAAGAAAAGAAAAGAAAAGAAAAGAAAGAAAGAAAGAAAGAAAGAAAGAAAGAAAGAAAGAAAGAAAGAAAGAAAGAAAGAAAGAAAGAAAGAAAGAAAGAAAGAAAGAAAGAAAGAAAGAGAATGGCTAAGAGTAGACAATGGAAAGATACCACCATCACCACCTCTGGATAGTAACAAGGCTTGATTGTTACCATTTAGATGTCCATTGGTCCATGTGATGGTCACAGTCTTGAATCATTACAAAACACAAAGTTCAAGGGATTAATATGCACTCAGATTCAGGTGGGGATGCCAAGGTACCTCCCCTACTGTGAGTTTTATAGTGTCTGATGTAAAACTGTAGATCATGCACAGTCCTCTGGTGGATGGCCCCAGAAATGAGTCTGGGGGTGCTTCGGGAATATTTGATGGTTTATGATCCCTTTTAAGACTTGGAACCTGTCTCTTAGATTTGCATAGTTGATCCAGTTTTGTCTTGTCAGAAGGATGAATACATTCAATCTTACATGTGAATGTGTGATAAATCCCCTGCAGGGTCAGTAGAGCGGACATTGACACATTGGGATAAAAAACATTACCCTACCAGCTTCTTACCAGCCTTTTCTCTTATCTAGCTCAAGTGTTATCAGTCCCAGTTTCTCAGGGACACAATATTGCAGGGATCAACAAGTTTATTTAAACAAAGGTTGGTTTCTCATCCTTCCACACCCTGTCTGCACCTAGGCTATTTTTATGCAGATCAGAGGTTTCGCCACTTCACATCCGAAAACTCTTCTCCGTGTTGGCTGGGGGCTTGCAAACCTGGCCTCAGCAAAGCACTTGCTGCTTTCACAAAAAGTCGATTGTTTGAGTCATTAACCCTTACAATTTCAGTCTCTCATACATAACTGAAAATTAACTCTATAAAAATAATTCCTTACAAGATGCTGATTTTGATTGATCCCACAAATGTTTGTTAGAATGGCAATAATTGGGAATGTGATATGAAAGAAAGTGGAGAAGGAAGATGGGAAGACAGAACATTTACTTTAAAGAACAATAAAGACTTAGTTTGACTTTTATTGCTTGAGAAGACACAAACTTAAATGTATATTGAAACTTCATTAAACTGAAATGCTGAAGAAGCAGCAGATCTGTTTTATAATGGAGACTCTTCTTTCAAACAAGTGATGACTTCTAAGTCTTTAAAACATTCTACATGTAATGGTTGGATAGCCATGTGCTGATTTAGGAGGTTTATTTCTTCAGAGATCTGGTAATAACAGAAACTCCAAAATGTGTAGCAGTAGTTCTGAAATGGAGCTTCATTTGTCTTGTGAGTGTGAAATAAATCAAATGGATACTGCTAAGCAGTGACATGCACTAATTCATTGCTTTTGATGCCACTTTTCATTTTAAATTAACACTGAAGTTTCAATACCTTTGACTCTGTAACCCTGCTAAGTCCTGCTTTGTCATTTTTATTCCTTTTGTAGTGTTGTCAAACAGAGGAATTCAGAGTTGGAATTCTACTTGAAATTAAGCTTACAACCAAAAAAAAAAAAAAAAAAATTAATGCCAGATACCCTGAAACTTGGCTCTTCCAAGAGTTATGCAAGATTGGACTTGAATATGACTGCTGAATTTTCACTGCTGCCTTAAAACGTTCACATTAAGAAATCCATTACAAATGCTCCTTAGAGGAGATCTGTACACCCAACTTTTTATACTCAATGAGACTTGCAAATGAAAACACAAATACAAAAAATTTAAAAAGTTAAAAAATGCATAACGGTATTCTATTTTAAAAATTACATTGCTTCATATATTGAATATCTTCCAGAATCTACCTCATCATATTTTCATAAAAGATAAGCAAATCCATACATTTCGGTTTCAGAATATGACATGTAGTTTCTGTCCATAATTCTATAGTCATTGTAAACTAAAGCAGCATCTGAAATAAATCTATTGATCAACTCTTTTGTATAATCTAATATATAGAATATGTGGTTTATTATGAAAATATAACTGGAAATTCAAACAGCATGCATTTTAAAAATGCACAGTTTATCCCAAAGCTTGGAATTTCCTGTGAGATTTTTCTTGGATTCATAATCTTACTTTTAATGTATCAAATATAGTCTCACAGACAGCAATTTATCTGTAATCCCTAGCTTCAGGGTGTGACATTCTTAAATAGATTTTTAGAAAACCTTCTGTTAAAATTTGATAACCATTAAACATAGGCCTCTACAAATTTCTATCCAGTCATGTCTGACTGCATTTCACTGAATTCCCAACATGAGAGCAATGAAGTGATGTTAGCCAAGAGCTATAGTATTAAGCTGTATACAAATTTGTGTTCTGCATTTTCCTTTATATTTTTCAATTTATTTGATTACTCTTTTCCTCTTAATAACATGTACAATTTTCCACAAACAAACAACAACACAGTCCTGATTTAGTGAAAGTATGCTAACCAGGTTTTTAAAATTTTAACAGAGAAACTGATATATAGCCGAAATTAGGATATTTACACATATGAAGTCAAGAGTTTGTAAAATCACAATCTCTGTAAGAGATTTGTAGGGAAGGCTTAAGTTAGCGAGAATCTTTTCTAGAAATAACGTAACTACAACAGAAAAGTTCCTCTTGTATTATGAGTTACATCTATGTGAAGAAATGTCACTATTCATGCATCACCACAGAAAGAATACGTGCCAGGCAGGAAGTGATGTTAGTAATAGAATTAAAAAGAACATCTCCAATTCTGTCCACATCAAATAGAAACCAAATATAAAGCTGTGAGATTAACAGATAATTTTTTCTGTCTTCCCTTTCACTTTGCAAGATTGAACCATGAATTAGGTGATACATAGCACAGAAGGGAAAGGTTATAGGAAAAATGGAAGGAGAAATTCAAATTGAATGATTTGTAAGCACAAAAATGAAGAAGAGTTACTAAACCTGAAATCTCAAATGTCCCATCATGTATTTTATGTGTTCTTTGTGGTAGCTGCAATGATTGATAAGGGTCAGGGTGGCCTTATAACTTGATGTTTACCTGAAAGGAGGATGTAACCGGGCAAGGGTCAGCCTCTTCTCCCTGGCAACCAGCAACAGGATGAGAAGACCTAGTCTTAAACTGCACCAGGATAGGTTTAATTTGAGCTTTAAGAGAGATTTCTTCACAGAAACAATTGTAAAGCATTGGAATGGGCTGGCCAGGGAGGTGGTGATCAGTGTCCCTGGAGGTGTTTAGGAAAGATGGATGCAGCACTCAGTGCCATGGTATAGTTGATATGGAGGTGTTTGGTCATAGCTTGGACTCAATGATCTCGAAGGCCTTTTCTGAGATGATTCTGAGATGTCTCAGGGCACAGAAATAAGGAGAAATGAAAACCTCTTGTTTTCCATGCCATTGAAGCAAAGACAGTATTCCACTGGCTCAACACAGAAATGCATGCAAAACTCAACACTATAATGCCTTATGAAACAATTTTATTTTTTTCTCACAGCTATTTCATGAACCTGACAATATTGTTTTTAGTTACAGTGGAGAATCTGTTCAGTTTTCGTGCTTAATCCAAATTACTATTGAAGAGTGCTGTGCGTTTTCTTCCTCTAGTCTCTCTGAATGTGTTTCTTGGTTCAACCAACACACAAAAATGAGCTATGGCTGGCACACACCCATGTTTCCCCTTATCTCCTTTGAGAGAAATTCAATCATATGTGGAAGCTGTGACCTTGCTGTCTATAAGATAGAAGCACAGTGCCCCGTCAGAGGAACCAATGAAATCCTGAATTGGGCTTTAAAGAGGATTTTGAGATCTCAGCTACTGCATAAGAAAATAAAGCCAACCAAAAAATCTGTTTTATATGTTAAATACAGCCACACTAGTTTTCTTTTAGTTTTTTATCTATTTTTTTTTTCTGTCATTCATGACTATCGTTTGGGTCTTATTGTTGTTGTATTAAAATAGTTACCTTAAAACATGTTAATGATACCTGAAATCTTTTATATTGCCTTTGGCATTGGCTAGATTTTGAACTAATGAGAAATCCAGGATTAGATAAACACATACAATTTATGATGGGTCAATTTTGTCATATTTTATTACTTTGATCTTCACAGCTCCAGTTTTGTGTGTCTTTTGCAATTTATTCTGTTTTGAACACCTGCCAAAATTCTAATTGAGAATGTAACAATCTAATCCTTTGTCCTGTTTGCCATGCCACTTCACACTGACCTGATAATGCAGTTTTGCAAAAGAGACCAGCAAGGAAACACACTCCAGGAGAAAGGTCAATGATATGAATGCAGATTTGAGATAGGAGAATGTCTGGAAATCCTGAAGAGCAGAGACACCTCTTCCCCCGAATGCATCTTTTCCCATGCATCCTTCCTTCTCATTTGTCCACCCTGCTTTCAACATTACTTGTACTCTGTATTAAGGGATGTCTGTCACAACATGGAACCCAAAGAGATACTGTGTATATCTAGAAAGACAGAGGGCAAAGTCCTGTATATGTGAGTTTATTTGTTTGTTCATGTGTGCATGTGCAAAGGCTGTGTCAAGGCCCTTATTAACTAATTTACTGTCCATGGATTCCACTAAGGCAGAAGATGGTTAGAGCTTCCACTAAGGGCTAGGATGTTTAGGGAATGAATTAGGGCACATGCTATATCTCAGACATCTATGGTATATGATGTTAAACTGGAATTCTCAATGAGCCAATATGTATTTTGTATGTCCTGTATTGACTTATATTTCTTTAGTGTGTTCACGTATGTCTATCTCCTTTATCGTATTCATCCTTTCTCTTTGACCCCGTATTTTAAAGAATTGTTTTCTTTGAACTTCTTTTCCTTGAGTCTTAGCTGAAATAACCAAGTGCTAGTGCCTCTGACAATATTCCAAAAATTTCAGTTATTTGCCTGGATTTGGTGGTTTTAAGGTTGTGGTTCTTTGGAGGGGGTTGCTATTTTTTATTTAGATTTGCGCGTGGTGTGTGTTTTTGATGGTGGTGGTGGGATTTTGGAGGAAGTTTTTATGTTTGAGGGCTTTTTGATGGTGTTTTGGGGTTGAGGACTTTTTTTGTTTGTTTGAATTTTGCTCAGTTATAGTAGTTGTTAGGTTTTCATGCTTTCCAGAAGTGCCACCAGCAGAAAATATTTAAGCACATGAAATTACAACCATGTACTCCATTAGGAGTAAAACTGTTTATCTAAAACCTATCATAAAAAAAAAAAAAGAATAGGTTGATTTTCCTGAAAGTGTATACCTTTGTGTCAAACATTAATCATACAGTGATTCAAATGAAAGGGAAGGATTGTGCTTGGATGCATTTAAATAAATCTTCCAAACTTTCAATCTGCTAATATCTGTAAAACACAAGCAGATTTAATTTCAGCAACATGAGCTTTATCACTACAGGTCAAATCTACGATGTTCTGGACAAAGAAGGATTGTGGTATTTTTGTTTCTGGTATCAGCAGGAAAATGGGAAACTACTTGGAAAACATAATAGCAGCTTTGATCTTTTAATACTTAAGACATAGATACTGCAGCAGGATTATAGAATGTTCAATGACAAATGTAGGATGCAGAAAAAGAGGCTTGGTTGATTTCTGTGGTGATTTGTCCTGCTGTGTCATTACTATCATCCTTTATTCCAGTGTAAAAGTAGAGACATCCTTTAGCTTTTTTTTTTTTGAGAATCATTTTAGTGTTCAAATCCTATTCAGTTTTACACTTGAGATTAAATATTGTTGCTGTCTTTCTGTCATGAGAGGATGTTTCTTCCAGCCATACACTGAAAAAAAAAAAATTTCATTGTTAGTAATAAATGTCATTTGAAATCTATTGGTCAACCTGCTTTAAGTGTTTTCTAATAGTTTTAAGTCTGTAGATAAAGCTGAAATTAATTACCTCAGTCAGACTGTAGAAAGAAAACTATTTAAGGCATGGTGGGTATAAGAATATGATGATGTCAAGGAGAATATAGGTTAATCTGAGTAACACAAGGCTAATTTGTGTTGGCACTGATACTAGTGTTAATGAAAATTATTTCAAAATATAAGATTTACTGATTGTTGAGACTGGACATGCTCTATTTTCCCTGTCTGTTTTACACTGTTTCCATCTCCCCCTGCAGAACTACTTGATTAAAATTAGGGTTTTCTGGTTACTCCTTGATCAGATTCATAACAGCTTTGATCTGTACCTGGCTTTTTATAACTCCAGAAATATTGGTCACACCCCAGAGGGGGCAGTTCAGTGCACTTCAGCCACTTTTTCCATTCCCTGGGATCAATATACTCTATAACTTAACCAGAGCTCCTATAGACTGTAGTTCTGTAAGTGAGAAATTACCTATGGACTAAGGTTAAATGGAGCATATAATTTCCATAAACACAAATGGAGAAATACTTCAACATTGCTGAATGTTTACTAGGTTCCCCCACAGCTGCTCTATTGCAGAGACAAAACATTAAAAAAAAGGCTTATGGATCTAGATAAGAATAGGGAGAGATCACTTAGAATTATGGGCAAAGCAGATTTAGCTGTGGAAATAATTTTAATTTATTCTCAATCAATCAAAGTAATGAGAAATCAAAGCAAATCTTGAAAAAGACCTTCCAGCCACACCTCCTTTCTTCTTGACCTCGACATCACTCACCAATATATCTGCCTTCTCACTCCCAGCAGCACAGGGGAACAGAGAATGGGGCCTGTGAACAGTTCATCCCATATTGTGTCTGCCACTCCTCCCTCCTTTCTGGAAGGACTCCTTAAACTCTTTCCCAGTTCCACCATGGGATTAATCCCTTGGGAGACACTCCTCTATTAATTTCTCCAGCACAGGTCTTCTGATAGTCTGCATTTGTTCACAACTGATCTGGTGTGGGTTCTGCCCATGGGTTGCAGTCCCTTGGGAACTGACTTCTCCAGAACAGCCTCCTTCAGGCATCCACCTGCTCCAGCATCAGGGTGCTTCAGGGACTGCAGGTGGATGATCAGATCCATCACGGACCTGCACGGGCTGCAGGGGCACAGCTGCCTCACCTTGGTCTGTACCACTGACTGCAGGAGGATCTCTGCACCTGGTGTACTCCTCTTGCTTCTTCCTCACTGACCTGGGAGGATTCATATGTGTTTATCTCACTCCTCTCTCTGCTGCTGTTACTCCAAGTAGTTTTTCTCCCTTCTTGAATACATTACTCCAGAGGTATTATTGCTGTCACTGATAGTCTTGGCCAATAGCCAGTCTGTCTTGGAGTCAACTGGCATTGGCTCTGTTAGACATGGGGGAAGCTTTCAGCAGCTTCTCACAGAAGCCACTCCAGTAGCTTCCTCCACATCCTCATCTTGCCTCATAAGCCAAATGCAATTATATTTTTACACTTTCAGAAGAGGAGTATATATACTGAAAGGAAATTAATCTCACTGAAAAAAAAAAAAACTTTTAAAACTGTGTATATTCTTAAGCTGATTTCCATTTGCTTGATGCACAGTACAGGTTTGTCCCAATATATCCTTTGTGTTGAGTTTATTCTTCCCAAGGCAGTTCCAGGGCTTTTTTTACTGTACCTTCTTCAAAAGAATTTGCACAACAAGGCAGCATTGAATTTTGGCAACTTATTTTTATTTCTCAGGTGAATGACTTAAGTACGAACAGGAGCACTATCTTTGTTATCTGGTGAATATTTTCTTTCTGGAAAAGAACTCAGAGGAAAAGAAAATCATCTTAGATGAACAGAAATGGTAATCTGAGCTCTCAAACCCAATCCTTTACACAGACATAGGTGTAGAGAACATAGAAGCCGTTGACAATGACTGATCAGAAAGTGGATCATGCATAATAATGTGTGACAGCATGCAACAGCACTCCATGGGCTCATACAGAAAGTGTATCAGGGAGTGTATACTGGTTAATTTGGGAGAAAAACATCTGATCAGTGTTTTATGTCAGCAGCCTTAAAGGGCTCCCAAACCCAAATCACATAAGGCAACTTTACAAGTGGAGGTGAATCTGATGAAAAAGAAATACTTGACTTCTCTTGAAACCCACAGCTTGCCCTCTGAAGTGTTGGGGGAATACAGATTTCTGTGTGGCCAAGAGATCATCATAATTATTCTTCCCAAAGTTGAAACCTTCCTAATATTTTAAGGTTGTAGGAATTTGTATATGTCAGTGCCACCTTAATGAATTCTGAAACACTTAGGGTTAGATCTACACATGAATGTGGTCAGTCCAATTCCGACCTTTACTCCTAATTTCTCCCTATGTTTCCTTAGAGTGAATTCCTCAAAAATTCAGATATCTTCAGCTTTATCAGCTGGTAAGTGTATGCTCAAGGGACTAAAAAATCATTATTTGATAAGAACTTACAATAGGAGTTAGACAGGGCTTAAACTTGGAGGGCTTCTTAAGAAAACCGGTCCTTACTATAATATACTAAACTTTTAGGGGGTTTCAGTAGATTATAAATTCCTGGACTGTGTTGTATTTTTATCAGTTTCTTGTAGCAGTTTGATTTGAACATGGCACTGAAGATTCAAATTCAAAATCTAAAATTTGTTTTTCTGTTTTTGTTTTCCTCTAGCCAGCAGGACTCCTCAACAAATGTCTCATAACTTTGTGGATGTGCGTATCAGTACACAGCAACATGAAGGACTAAAGCTTCTGCTGTTACTGACATACATGTGAATTTTCTTGTAACTATATGTATTTCTTTAAATACTGTCCCAAAGTAATTCATTCTTCACCATATTCATCTTGTTCACAACAGGCAAATCAATTTGAAAAGAAAACTCAGTCATCTGCTTTTGATCTGAATTCTATTTCCATAGTGAAGTGCAAAACAATTGCATTTTATACAGCATTCTTTTATTGCTATCACAAAACACTTTAAGGGCTAAGTCAATCACTAGCTAAAGAAAATAAGGTATTAAGGTGAGATTTAGAAGAGAAAATATGCAAATGGATCAGAGAATCAGAGCACTGCAGACATGTAAAAACAATTTGTGCACCTTTAGTTGCAGAGTAAGTTGGAAGACAATATTTATTCCAGCTTGAGAAAAAAAAAAAAACAGGGTAGAGAGAGTTTATTTGCTGTAAGCTCATTCATATGGTTCACATCACTATAATTTTCCATGCCTCCTCAGCCCACAAAATATATAATTTTTCTTCTTTTTTCTTCCTTTTGTTCTCATGCAATTTATTATGCAATGTCACTGTAACATGTTGCTCCTGTAGGAAAATGAGGGTCGAAGATTTGGACTTTTAAGTTTGACAATATAATGAGGTTGCCATCAACTGGTCATGTTCAGGAATGAACTGTAAATTAATGGACTGCTTGCTGGGGAAGACATACCCCTGTGTTCTGAGAGCAGTAGAAGGTATAGCTGACAAATCGATCAGATTTCCTTCTCTGCTAGGAAGCTGTTAAAGAATTATTCCGTGGGAAGGCATGAGGTGTGGTAGGAAGCCTGAGAGAAAAAGAGCTAAAATTTAAGTGTGTTCCTTCTTCACAATAGTAGCCAATAGACCTGTGAGCAGTAGTGCCCTTCCCTGTCCCTTACCTGGGTGATACATCATGGTTTTCTAACAAGGCTGGTAGTTTAACAACCTAGAACATGCATTTCGTTTATTCCCCAAACCACGTGCCTTTTTTATCTCTTTCTGCTTGCTTGACGTAGGTTGTAAGCTAGAACACAAAGTTATGTATTTGCAAAGGGCCACAGAGATCTCTGTTGATCAGATATCCTGGCTCTGTTGGAGAAGAGAAATTTTGCAACCCACTGTACCTTAATCAGATACCAAGAATACTTTCTGAGCGTAAGTGTGATTTCCTGATTTTACAGTGTATTAATTATTTTAAATTCAAAACAAATTTACCTTCTATGAACTTGGCTTAAGTAAAACACCCAGCTTTTACAACTACGGAGGGAGGTCTTCCCACCTCACATGTGTGAGCATGGCATGGATTTAGCTATTTTTACCTCATTAATTTTACAGTTAGAAATAAACTCACAAATGGCATTGAATGGCTATCATCAGATATTAAAGTAGTGAAATGATCCAAAGTAATTTACCTTCTTTCCACATCACATATTTAAGGCTGGGATTAAGCAGCTGATAGTATTTCTTGCAAAATTGTCATAGAATTGTCCTTTGTGGAGAAAATAATAATTCCACATATTTCCTTTTGTATTTGTACAATGGATTTAAACAATATTTATTACCATATTCAAGAGTGTGCAGTCATGTCAGAACTGGAATTATTATTTTTTAAGGATAATGTCCAGAAAGTACTACTCAACAGGCAGATTCTGTTCAAGTTCTGTCAGCACAATATGAGACACTTGATCCTCATTAGAGAATTGCAAAATATTTTGTAATTGAACAGTGATAACCAGCATTCTAACACACAACAGTGGAAATACAAAAGATTTGTCAGTTTGATTAAGAAGAACTATATATTTTGGGTTCATGGAATAATTTTTACTCACGGAATATAAAACATGATATGGAAATATGTTTTAGCATCAGCATACTTCACCAGCTTAAAAAACATAAGTTCTAAAATTCAATTTGTTTTTAATATTATTTCTATAATCCTTCCATATAATATTTCCATTTTTTGCTATCCAGTTCAGATGCTTATTTGCTCATAGAAAATAATTAGTCCATCTATCTTGGTTCATGGCACCATAATTTAATCACATAAAAAAGCCAATTCAGTTAAAAATTATTATACTTTTTTGTTTTGCTCTGAAATCTGTGATTCTTCATAAACTGATAAGCCAGAGCATTTCTACTGTGATGAAACTTGTCTGACAATGAACATTATAAACCATATATAAACATGTATATAAACTAAAGCAAAAAAAGGTTAGTAATTTAAATTAGAATTCAAATATTCCCTCATTTTTCAAACCCATCTTTCAGCTATCTGCAAATGTCTATTACAGAATGACATATTTCTGATCTTCAGAATAAATATCAGTAATTCACTCAAATATTTTTCCATATAGATCACAATTTTTAGTGTATTGATCACTTTGCTTGCCTTCTACCAGGGGGTCTGGAAAGGATGAATTAATTTTAAATGCAGACTAAATTGGACATCTTTCTTAAAATAAGGCCTTGTTATTCTTTTCTAATTTAATATATAACATCTGCTCTTTCACAATGACTTGACCATGTGGAGTTAGGATAATTTTGTTGGGTGCAGTGCAAGAGAGACAAAAGTGACATAGATGTTTAACCTTACCTTGAATGTGTTACATTATGTCCTGAGATCAGTTGCAGTGCTAAAAATTACATTAGAAAAATATAAAATGTATTAATTTATTTTACCTTAATACACTTTTTAAATAAAATGTGGTCATATAAGTCTGGAAGAGAATCCTTGTGTCAGCAAATCTAGTTTACAGTCCAAATAACATCCGAAGAACATTGTCATGCTCTCTCACTCAAAATGTATCAAGTTCCCATTTTAGATTTAACTTTTTTGTCTAGCAGTCATGTTTATTTGGTATAGAAGGTCCAAGCCTGATCACATCAAAGTCAGCATGGCTAATTCTTGGATGAGTTTTATTCTAGAAGAATTCTGAACCCGAATTCAAATAGATTTTGGATGTGAAAACTTGCTTTCTCACACCTTTTATTCTTGAAGCAGTAGATTCTAAAAATATTTGAGCTCTACATGTTAATTACACGTTGTTTAAATATATCTTTATTTTACAATTTAAGTTTCTTCTAATTCCAGCACAAGTTCCTTAGTTTTGTGATATTACAGAAAGACAAAGATGATTCTGTTCCTTTTCCATACAGTTTATTATTTCATAAATAACTTCTGATCATGCTTCCTATTAATTGTTTCTCTAATTAACATAGCTCTAATATGTTCAAATCTTTTTCCGTATTAAAGTTTTAAGAAATTTTTCATCTCGTAATTACAAATTAGCTTCATTTTTGCTGTTTCTGTTCTGTATTTCTGGAAGTGGCATGACCAGAATCAAGTATACAGCTCAAGACAAGTGCATTCCACTCTTTCATCTAATGGTATTAATATTGTAGAAGGACACAAGACCACATTCTGCCAGTAGTGATACCCTGTAATGTGCTATTTCATCTGCCCCAAAGTTGTGATCGCACCCTTTGTTACTTTAACTATAGATTCTTCATCAAAGGAAATGCTTTAAATATTCACAGGGTAACATGAAGAAAATCACCTTCTGTTTTACCAGAAGCTGCATTTATCACAAATGGAGAATATGGTAGGAATGAAAGAAAAAAGTACTGAGAAATTACTCTGCAATAAACAAAAGAATCAAAATCTCTTTACAGTGCTTTGCAGAAGGCTAAATAAAAGTCTTTGAAAGAATACGTGATGCAAACAGCATTACATGGATTTAGTGAATGAGGAACAGAGGAAGCCAGAATATAAATTCTGTATCTGGAGCCAGAAAGGTTCGGCAGGCTGTTGTAGGAAATTATGTTAAATATTATGGAGAACATGTTTAATATCTTTTAGTCTAATTAGTGTAATTCTTTGGCATAGTCTCAGCACAAATGTTCTGTGAGTCTGAGGAAGTGCATTTGCCACCTACTAATGAATAGTTCTTTCAATAGTGAACTAATGCCCCCTTGCACTGCTCTATCAAATTTCCTGGACACATTAGGCTCATTTCACATGTCAGGAGGTAGTGTATAATATATATCAAGCTGATTTGTGCATACCCAGAAAATCTGGTAAGTGCAACATCTTAATTTCTAAATGTTCAGTGTGCACTAGAGTTAAAACCTCCACATTTACAAATACAGCCCCTGCAGCTAGATCGTTTTGTCTCACTCTGTTAAAAGGCAAAAAATTTCATAGAGCTATGTAGATACAGAGATATCTGATGTCTCACACACAAAGCTGTAGGAGCCAACTGCAGCCGAAGATCTTGCAAAGATTCTTCTTTATTGAGGAAACCAGTCAATACCAGTGTCTGCAGGAAACTGTGGGGGAAATACTCAAAATTTCAGATGCCTACAGGGTATACTATAGCATGAAGAAGGGATCAGAGGGAAAACCCTAATACTAGGCATGGTTATTCACACTGAAGATCAAATGAAAGGATATTTTCAATCTAGGGCATAAAAAACAGTTTATGAAGGTTAAGAACTCCAATGTAAACAGAAGTGACTGTTAAGGAATAGTCAAAAGCTTGTTGCTGGATCTGAGGTTTTGCCCCAGGTCTGCTTCTAGACATAAAACTGGTCCTGACAAAAGGGCACTCACTAGAGCATGACATTTCATTGCTGTACTCATTTATAGTGGCTGCAACAATGACAGAGCTATTCTCTACTCTCCACTTGTTGCAAGGACAACGTCTTATGATTTCTCCAAGAACAAGTGTTCTAACAATATAAGATAGATTAAATATGTCTTTCTGGTAGTTTGAGTGAAACCTGAGGGGAAAATATTCACCATCTGAAAAGGCAACTGAATGGAAATTTCTAAGAGAATGGCTTAGCATGGCTTACCAGAGAACAAACAGAAACTAGAATATTGCATTAGGGGCTGCTGATTATTTGAAATTAAAGATAACACTGGTTTACACCATTTTCCTAAAAACATGTTGGGAAGACATGGAAGTTGTATCCAGTTTTCCAAATATTAGTACTCAACATGTCAATCAGAGGCATAAAAAATGGATAAATGCCCAGAACACTTCTCAAGCTTTCTTCAAACAACCAGGACATGGTATGAGTGATTCAGTAAGCACACACAGGTGATCATGTGTCTCTAAGGTGTACTGATTTTGGTTAGTAGATGTACCTGACTGAACAATGTCTTGTTTATGGGAATGCTATGAATGTCAGACAGAGATATACAGTGGGTTTTGTTGAAAATGATGGCATGTATCTAACAGACAGAGTCTGATATCTACCTACATCATGATGACCTGGAGTGAAGCCAAGCATAAGACTTTGGAGAAAAATTAAAACGTAGACATGACATTGCTGACAGCAAGATCCAGTGAAACTGAGCACCAGATTTAAACACTTTAAAAGAATAACTCGCAGTCGCCGTCTACAGTTGATTGGTGCAGTACAAGCGAGTTCCAGAGGTAAATCACTGAATATATAGGTTTTTGCCAAAATTGTATTTTTTTTTCTCCAGTTCAGTTTTATGGGATCTCAGAAAGAAAATTCCTCCTCAAACTGCCAAGAGATAGAAAGTTATCTGAATGTCATATTGTAGTACCTAGTGCAGTCAGGGTTTTTATTAAAATTTTGTCTCTGTATTTCAGAGAATTTATTTCACAGGAACTGATACGATAGATTTCTTAAGACACTAAAATATGAATATGAATATTATGTTCTGTAGAAACTAAACTAGAAACTTTCTAGCAGAAAACGAAATATGCTAATACTTCTTGATAGACCACAGCTCAATGCCCTCATGGCAGACTGATACTCACTTTCTTCCACTCCTGGCCAGACTAAGACATATTTGATTTGCATGAAAGCACTTATCAGTTTTATTTCAACACATCCCTGTTTATTGTATTTAATACCTCCTTTATTCCAGCACCAATTTCATCTCAGTGTTCTGGAGTGTGTCCTCCTTCTCCAGAGCTATGGATCTGATATCTGGATACCTCCCATTGCTGATGATTGCAAAATTGAGCTGGAATCTGAAAACTGACCGGCAATCAATTTGATTACAGAAATGAGTAACTGCTTCACAGAACCACAAACTGGAAGGGACTTCCTGTTATCCTCTAGTCCAATAATTTAGAGCGGGTCACCTTATTGAGTCCAATCCTTGGAGATATTCAAAGAGATTCCACAACCTCTCTCCTGTTCTATGATTTGATCAACAGAAAGAAAAATAGTTTTCTTGTGGTCAGATAGAATTCCACGTGTTTTAATGTGTCACCATTTTGTCAGTAGTGGGTACTACTGAGAAGTCTGTCCCCCTCTTCTTAATTTCCTCTCATCAGCTGCTTCAACACATTGATAAGGTGCCCCTGTGCCTTCTCTTCACCAGGCTAAACAGCCCCAGCCCTCTCAGCCTTTTCTCATATGAAAGATGATCTAGTTCATTAATTACCTTTGTGGCCCTGTGCTAGATTGTCTCCAGTAAGCAGTGGTCATTCATATCTGTTGAGGGATTTTTAAATGAACTAATATATAAATGATCTACTTATTTTTACTGGAATTCTCCGTATTCCTTGACTATATTTTTTTTTCTCCTATTTTTTGCTTTTCCACTATTGTGGAGTGAAATAAAATTATTCTGGTTCCCATGCTCTCTATGCCATTGCTTTTCTTGTCACTTTCCACAAAACACTGTCCAACACCATTTTCTCAGTTGATCTGTCCATTTTCTTGGCTCTTTAAAGTTGAGCTTCTCTTATAGCTCTGCATGGGTGTCTGTCATTTCTCTACTGCTGTGTTCTTTATGTGAATATCTGCATTTGCATATACTGGTCTAGGTCTTTCAAATAGCCTGTCCTCAATTTTATTTCACTAACTCAGCAATCTGCTTCTAGAGACTGAATTGTTTGTTCCCTAAACTGTCTTTTTCTAATTATGGAATACACAATAATTACATGACAGTGTTTTGTGTCAGTGTGCATCCTCATAACATCTGTATTCTTTATTCTTGATTTTGAGTTTAAAGAAATTGAAGAGAGAAGAAGAGAGAGAGAGGAAGAGGAAGAGGAAGAGGAAGAGGAAGGGGAAGGGGAAGGGGAAGGGGAAGGGGAAGGGGAAGGGGAAGGGGAAGGGGAAGGGGAAGTTGCCTCCTTCAACAGTCACAACACCAATCAAATATGGTTCCTTCTGATTTCTTGTACTGGTTTGAACAGCAAAACCAGTGAGACTTCAAGTCAGTAATACAATTTTTAATAGGGAAGAGGAAAAAAAAAAAGAAAAAAACAAAATACATGCAATAATAAAAATAAAACCACTGACAGAGTCAGAACACAACCTGATACCCTGTCAGTCAGGGTGCTGGTGCAGTTTTCCTCCAAAGGGTCCAACGATGATGTGGATAAAAATCTGGTTCTTCCTCTGGAATCCAGTGGAAAAAGGCTGCCTTTGGCGTTCTAAACCCCAGTTTTTATCTAGGTAGGAAAGGCTTGGCTCGTCCTCCTGGCTGGAGCATCTCCCAGTGGGATGATGTAATCTTATCAGTTATACAGTAGGACTCGATGGCCCATTAACAGAAGATACTTCCCACAGAGATAAGAATGATCACCCTTATCAGTTATGGCCCATCAACAGAAGACATTTCCCACAGAGATAAGGATGATCACCCTTCTCAGATGGTAATAGAATATGTATGTTGTATTGTAAACCAGGACACTTCTCTGAACTACTGGCGAATCTCAACCCTTCTTTTCACCCTCTGACCTCCTTATTTTAGTTTATTTTTGTCTTTCTCACCCTACAGAGATACTAAAGTTTACAGGCTGTTCTGTGCTTGAAATATATATATCTATATATCTATATATAGATATCAAACAATGGCAAAAAATAATTGTGAATCTGAATGTAGTGTGTTGATACATGCTCATTGCTTTTATTTTCATGGAACTTCAGAGCATGCAAGGAAAAAGCAAGACCATAACTTCAGCCTATGTAGTCTGTCAGGTAAAAAACAGTCTAACTTATTTCAAGGATATGTCAGGGTGACATGTACTCTGGAAACATGATAACACTGAAAAAAGTATCTGTTCAAAACTCCTTCTTGTCCCAGGAGTCAAAAATGGTGGAATAATATTAGGGCAGTGACATTCTGGCTGTTTAATGGCTGTTAATATGCTTACTTTATATGCAATAATAATGAATTAACTGTCAGCATTAAGATAGAATCACATAGCTGAAATTTATTCCTTCCTGTCCTAAAAATCAAACCTGATTGTAAAAATGCTTTTTCAACTACATATACTGCAAAAAAACCCCCAAAAAACCCAAAAAGAAAAGAAAAAAAAACAGATTTATGTCAAAATGAACTGGGTTTAATACTGAAGCTTTCTTTCCTGCTTTACATTTTTAAATGTGTAATATTTGCTGCAGAAATATTGGCTGAAAAATGCTATCTTAAGGGTAAAATTCCTACGTGGTGTACATCATTTTCTTTATGACTTTTTAACAAGAAAAACAAAGAAAAAAGCAAAAATTGAGACTATTTTAGTGTTATCTTTGCTATCTTCAGAAGTCAGACACAGGAATTCCAGTTGATGTAGTGTTGAATGAAATGTGAAAATTGCATAAACCTATCTCCAAAAGAACCATTCGGAAACAAGAGCGCTTTTGCATTTTTCAAGTCTGAAACCATTATATAATTTGCTCACATTTTTGTTATAACTTGGTTTATAACTTTTGTTAACATGGTTTGAGACAGCTTCCTCTCCTCTCCTCTCCTCTCCTCGAACAAAGCAGCTCCACAAGAAGGTGGTTTAGAAATTTTATCCATATATTTCTTTAGACTGGGATTTTTTGTTTGCCTTTTTTGTTGTTGTTCTTAACTAAAGAAAGTAAACCAAATATTACAAGTTTTGGAATAATTTGCACAGATTTATAAGAATAAAAAAGGCAAATGTATTGTCATTCACTGTGACTATAATGTGTAATGGGACATTTCTTAATCTTAAATTTTACATCGAGCTTGTATATTGTGACATTGTATATTGAAGCTTTGAAATGATAGATTGTAGGAAAGAAAAAAAAAAGATTTAATGTAGAAACATATTTCCTGTTGAAGTTTTTGACTTTGAATTAAAATTTTATTTGGAGTTCACACTTCATTTGCTGTATCAAATGGAAAGGGCGCTGTATCTAAAAGGAAAATCTTGTGCAGATCTGTATAATATCTGAATTCAAATGAGAATCTATTCACACATTAAATTTATTCAAAAGGTACTTTAAGGTTTACATTTTCAAATCATTGCAGCAATGGGAAACATATTTCATTCAGAAATTTCACTTTTGAATCAACCACACGGTAAAGCAAGGGGAAGCATGTGATGGCAGAACTTCCATACTATTCCACATAATTCATCTTTTAATATATGGAGCTATTTACACATCTGTTTTGTTTTCCTCAGCTCATTGAGATAAGCTATTCTACTTTCTTCGAGGGCAGGATGAGAATGAAAATGTACACTCATGACGCGAAAAAACCTTCTTCCTGTAGTGAATTTACAAATCTTGATTCAAAAGTCAACTGGATATGAAAGGCTGATAGGACTCCTCTAGCTGCCAGCTGATAATGCTTTTACAAACCATATTTTTCTATTAAAGATCAGCTGTTCATTTGTTCTTTGTTCAAGTACAATTTCTGCATATTATTTTGTTGCTGTGAATTTCATCATGCTGCCCTGGACCTAATGATATGTGGTGTGCCTTCCAACCTTGATTTAGACTTTCACATTTTCTAACCATAGAAATTAGATTTTCTTATGATGTATGGCACTATAATACTTTAAAAAAACAGCTATCTTCCAGCATATTTTCACTACTGGATTAGAAGCTCAGGTACCTTTTACTCTGAAGTATAAAAATGTATGTATAACAGGTGAGGCAACCCACTGATAAGGCTCAACAGCAGTTTTTGTAATGAGTATGTAATGAGAAGTGTGTTTGAGGCAAACCAGATCTCTTGAAGTCAGGCTATTTGGTGATAGTAGGAATCAGATCCTTGCACTTCTTTTTTTTTTTTTTTTTTTTGCCTTTGGATCAGAGAAGGATAACTTTGTTATGGCATCTGAGATCAGCATACTGTCTTTAGCATCTTCCAGATCCTCATAAGAGTTCATTTCCACAGGCCCACGTTTCCAGCTGGGTGCTAGAAACCTTCAGACAAGAAGTGAAAGTGCATGGGGACAAAACATCAAATACAGTAATCACCAAGATAGCCCCCAGATAGCCTTTAGTCTGAACACACTCTGATCGGAGCACTCTCACCAGACAAGGAAAACATGAGCTAAATGACAGATTGCAATAATTATTGTGCTGGTTTGAAACCCAGCAGGAAAATTAAACCGATTGGAGCAGCCCCCTTTTCCCTTCTCCCTCCTGACTGAGAAAGAAACACTAATGAGAGATTATAAGATGGAATTGAAATTTACTGAAAAATCACAATAACTACAATAATATTAATAAAAAGAGTCTACAAAGGGAAGAGTGTTTTACCCACAAAAGGAAATTCACCACTGAACAAACAAAAATGCTTCCTGAAGACACAACCCATTGTGGTTTCCCAAAGGCAAAAAGGCAACTGGCCCTATACTGGCCAGATGGTCTATGGGAAAAGAAAACCAGTGTGTCAGGGAGGCTCACAGCTTAAATTCCTTGAATTTCTTCCCACTCCTCCCAAAGACAATGGAAAAACAAGGACAAGACAAAAACAGGTGGGAGGGACATGACAGGGCTCTGAAACAGGTTAAAGGAATCTTTTCCTGCGCCTGACCTTGTAGGAGTGGGACTGGAGTGCTCGGTAGTTCTAGCGGTGCCAGTGGTGGATTCCTTCCCCATGGGGCTTTACTGGACTCACTGTGCACCATTGATGTTCTATCCCTTTTCTTTATCTCAGAGCAACACCCCAGGCTTGCCAGAACTGTCTTTCTGCACCTACCCACAAAAACTGCAGCTCAGAGGAATGGGAAAAGGAGCCACTGCTAGTGGAATTACCCACTGAGATGACCTGATGCCTGCACACCCCCTGGCTTGAGCCAGGCAAAAGATGGAGACCCTTCCATTTCTGACATCAGCTTCCTTCTGCTGAAACCACGCCATGGCCATGCTGTGGGTGGTATGGAATTAAACAGTGCTAATACCTCCAGCCCTTTTCTCTGCAACCATGACTGTATAAGAAAATGGTATAAAATTACATTCTATAATATAGAATGTAATTTTATACAATTACATTCTATAATGTAATATGTAGGTGAACAGTATTATTAGTGACAGAACTATGGTATTTCTTATACCATATTTTAAAACTAGAATTTATCCTGTTAATGTTTTTAGCATCTGACAAGTAATAGGGATGAAGTCAACTGTATTTCCTTAATTCTCCTGTACTGAGGAAGAAATAGTATTCAAAGGTTATTTTTAAAGTGAGCAATGTAACCCTCAGATGTCCAAGCTTCCCAGAGCAGCAATGTATAGTACAGTATCACATGGAAACACCAGCTGAGCCCTTAGAAATTGTTGAATTAGAACAGCAGGGCTGTAGCATTTAACAGAGCTAATGTCTCTGCGTGGTGTGAGGTGGTGGAATAGATTAAGTGTGTCTGACAGCGCTGCGAAGTGCAGCTACATCTCCTGTAATGTCAAACTGGTTCCAATGAGTGTCATCAATTAGACAGCTGATAATTTCTAGTCCCTGTAATGGCCACTTTGGTCAACTGGCTTGAAATTTTTCTTTCATCAAACAATAATATAACAATATCACTTGGTCAATTTGCAATCTAAAATGAACTTCGTGGAACCATGATGTTGTTTTGACATATTTTTTCAAAGAACAAATCTGGAAATTGGGGTTTTTTACCTGAATTTAACACTTATTGAATTTGCAGTATTATAAATGAAATACCTCAACTAAAACTTTGGTAGAATTTTCTCTGGAAAATTTTGATTTGAAAATTGACTTAGACTTTTCAGCCCTTCTCTAAAATTCTGACTTTCATTTTGGACACATTAGTATCTCTAATAATTAGCAGTCATTTTCCTGCCTTTAGAATAAAACATCAAAAATATATTAAAGATGTGGAAACAGAAATTTAAGGTTTTCCTTCAAGAAACAGAAATTTGGCTTGGGGATAGATTTAGTAATTGAATATTTTTCATACTTTTGAACTTCACGTTTTTGTACAGAGAAGGAAATAACTCATCTTAAAATTTTCTATTGAGCTTCTTGGCTAAAGAATGTATCAGGGTAATAGGCCTTCTGTGGTTCTTATTTCTGCATGGCATTTTTCAACATTTAATTGGTCTTAAATAATAGAAGTTGTGAAAGGTTTACACTGATACTTATTCACAAACACACCAATTCCTTGTCTCCACTAGCAAGAAAATTTAAGCTGATTTTTTACAAAACTATGACATGATAATTCTTTTAAAACTTAAAGACTGCTTTAATTTGACCTTTTTATTGTATGGATCCTTTGTGAGCTCTTGATCAAACTCATTTCAAGAGACAATATAAGGACTAATACTAAGTCAGAATTTTTAGAGGTAAAGCGGGCTTAATGCTTTCTGCTTGTAGCTCAGTTCATGAAACCAGGAAAACATCATAACATAGTTAATCATATATAGGGAGATAAAACTGTATATTTAGAATTCATATTTATATTTTTGAAGACTATTTGGGGATATCTGATCCAGTCATTGAACTAAATTTAAATTTTTCAGGAAAGCTTATTGCATATTAGCACTCATCTTATGAACTATTTCCAGACTGAAGGTTTGATGCATATCTTATTTATGCCCATCTAGTCATAAAGAGCTAATCAATTTAATGATCATACAAAGAGGGAAAAAAAAAAAAAAGATTGCTGACTTTTGAACGTCAGCTAGTCCAATGTCCTCTTCTAAGAATGGTTATCTTCAGTATTAGACACAGTTCCTGAAGTTTTGGGTACTGTCACAGATGGAGAATCTCTAAACAGTCTCTTCTGATACTTACTAACTCTAAAAGTTTGTTGGCTTGTTTTTTGTCTGCTTAATATTATCTCTGGGCTCTCTGCTATGCACCTATGCCTGGCCTTGCCTGCAGGGTCTTACGGGCTCCTTTTAGGAGGACATCCAAGGAGTAGCAAGATGCAGGTGCTCTACAATGGGATCAGGGAACTGGGATCCAAGAGCCACCCTGGGGTTCTTAAAGAAGGAAATGTCTGTGAAAGTTTTTGAAAGAAGTCTTTCATGACAGTCACATAAAAATAATGGTCTCCCAGTCAAATTTCCATCCTTGTTTAAACTATATTTCAATAAGTTAAATAAGTCACAGTGGTTATGCATGGTCCTAAGGAAGACACATGGAATTTGAATTTTTAAATTTCATCCAGCTGCACCAGAAACTTCCCCTCATCTGGAGTATCTCAATAAAAAAAAAAAAAAAAAAAAAAACAAAAAAACACCACAAACAAAGAAACAAACAAAGAACAAATAAAAAGTAAACATAAAATTAAAAAAAAATACATAGAACCTAAAAGAAAGAAAGTGTTTTTAAAAGACTTTATGAGTACTCCTACTTTAAGTGCCATATATTTCTCACAGCTTGCTTTGTTTCACATGGAAAATTCTTTCACTGGTTTCCGTTTGTGTCCAAAGAGCTGCTGCTGCTCTGATCTTTTTCTTTAAGTCCACGGTAAATTTATTTATCCTCAATGTTTCACAACAGAGAAGTTAAGAATAGTTATTAGCTTCTCTATATCACTCATATTTTTTTATATTGTGAAAAGAATATTCACAATCTTGAAATGTCCAAAAAGTATTAGCATGTGATCAATCAAATGTAACCCTTATTCAACCCCTCCAAATTGCTATCGCTTTCAATGCCTCTTCTAAAATTTATACTTTAAGCTTTTTCAGACAGGCGTCTTGATTTATGCCTTCTGTGGAGTCTCTATTACCATTTGTGTGCTTACTGTAATAATAGGGTGATAAATGATTTACATTGTTTTCTGTGTCTCTACATTCTGATTCATAAATCAATTGTTAGATGTACTTTAATCACCCTCATGCTTTTTGTTTATTTGGATTGAAATCTCTTGGATTTCCTTCAGCCATTTTTTGGCTGGCATCTTCACAAGTATCTGAACTAGTATTTTCCACAAACATTGAACACATGGCAACAGCAATCAAATGTGTATTGGGAGCTTCATCCAGAACACGCTGCAGGAGTTTTGCCTTAAGTATGATCAGTGATAGCACATTCTGAAAGGAGCTGGGGTGTGTGCCTGTAAAACATTTAATCTTTCAAACAGCAGGATGCAATGGCAAAACCTATGCTCTACTGCAACTAAGAAAGCTGAAGTTGACAGCTTGTCCTGTTGTCATTTGGAAGATGCATTAGCTTTCTCCTGTAAAATATTAACACATTTATCAATTTTATGATCAATAAGCCATACATTTATAGTACTTAGATGTTTCAAAAAACATTTCATGAAATGATGAATTGTTGCTCTAAATGCAGCTAGTGTATAATAACCTTAAATTCCATACCTTCTCAACCATGTATTTGTATATTCTTTTATTCCAACAGCTACAATGCAGAAAGACAATCAACAAAAATTGGGCTCTTTCCCAGTAAAACAGAAAAAAAAAAGGAGTATAAAATGAAGCTAGCAAACTGTCAGTTTTGCTAACAGAATGACATGCATTTGTTACTATCTATTTGGAACATTTAAATATCATGTAGCTCTTTCAGTTGTCCTGAAAGACATACCCATAAATGTAGGGTTATTTCTGTCCTGCTACAACTGATAAAACTGATATTGACCTGGGAAAGCTATGGGGTTTAATCCATTCCCTGAGAATTATAAAAAACATTTGTGGTAAATGCAATTTTTCAGTGCAACTTTTCTCCCTGATGTATGTCTTTATAGCATAAATATTTTGGCCACCTATCCCCTATTCTCAGCATGTCTTGACCCTTTTTTTCTATCTTGACCACCACAGGTGTTCCAATGATAGCTGAAGGATAAACACAGTCTCAAATCACTCTCTTTCCAGCATTTCTAGCAGTTCTTAGCACTACTGGTAGAAGTGCAAATTCATCAACATTAATTTCACTGATGGTAACATAGTTGTAGGAGTTAATCTGAATCCAGAGTTTTAATGATTCGTAACCCTCTAATGTGTTTTGGGGTTTCAAATACTTTCACCAATTCACTATTCATCAATTGTGACATTTTTTATGTTCAGAGATTCACAGTAATGTTAACCAACCTAAAAAGACCTCTTAAATCTTCTATGTGCTAGCAAGCCATGTGTTTTGACACAGAATTAAGCCATGCTTTTTGAACATGACTTTTTAACAATGAAGGAAAGTCAAAGTGATTATCGTTTATTGTAGGCAACCGTTAAAACTTCTTGAAAAAAAGGATATGAAATCTTTGAAATTCAGTTCACTCTGTAGAATAAAGATTTCACTTACAATATGGGTAATATCCTCCTGCAAATTGAGAGTTGCCCTTGTCTCTAAATGAATGCCATTTCCTAATGCTGTCTGCTACCTTCCTCAGATCAACTGTTATTCTGCGTGATGACAGCTCTAACAATATTTGCTTTGCTTCCCAAAACCATTTTTTTTTTTTTCATTTCCAGATGATTTTCATTACAGGAGAGTGAATATATAGTTTTTCCTGCACTTATCTGAAAAGATCCTTGAAAAGTACAGTGTGTTTGTTCCTTCTCAATAGGTAGTATAGGGTAATATGATTTGGATTGGTGTTCAAATAAATGTTGATAACACAGGTTATTTTTGTTATTGCTGAGAAATTCTTACACAGTCAAGGGTCTTTTCTGCTTCTCACCCCACCAGTGAGGATGCTGCAGATGCACAAGATGTTGGGAGGGGATATATCCTGAGTGGCTGATCCCAACTGACCCAAGGGATTATCCATACCATATGGCATCACACTCAGCATATAAAGCTGGGGGAAAAAGTGAAAGGGGAGGGCATGCAGAGTGGGGGTGGTCTTGCCAAGTCACCATTATACATAATGAAGCACTCCTTTTCTGGGGGCAGCTGAACACCTGCCTGCCCATAGGAAGTGGTAAATTAATTCCTTGTTTTGCTTTATTTGTGTTTGTGGTTTTGCTTTACCTATTAAACTCTGTTTATATCAACTCATGAGTTTTTTCCCATTGACCCTTTCCATTCTCTTCCCACCGGGCAGAGTGAGTGAGTGGCTGCATGGAGTTGCCAGCTGGGATTAAATGACAATTTAGAGTCACAGAAAGAAATAATTGATTTATCACAGAAAGAAATAATTGATTTACCTCTTCTGTGCTCTTGCTAGACATGTAGTACAACTTCATTTCTTTCCAGAGGATTTTGTTGTTGTTGTTGTTGATGTTTATTAGTAATGCTTTTATCTATAATTGATTTTCCGTTTTATTTTCTTTATTCTACTTTCACCTTATTTCTCAGTTACTTTCACCTTTCCTTCTTTTGTGTTTTTTCATGTGTGTTCAATAGGAAACTGGATTCCACTGGATTTGAGAGAGAAATATGCAACAGCCAAGAAAGAAACGCATCTCAAAGTAGTCCCTGGATTTACTCTGTTGGTTTCTCTTTATTCCAGAGTGGCAGTCATTCACTGCTAGTCTAATAAAGAAGCAATTTTTTGCAGCTCAGAGCTGGCTCAGTTATTTTGTCCAAGGCCTTATGCAGACTATTTTCATGAATGGAATGAATGGACAAAGATACATATTTACGCTTATCTACCTGTACTCTGTATATGGGTAAAAGTAGAATAAAATTAATTTCAACTTGAAATTCCATTTTATATACATAAAATTTGAAATAAAAATATTTAAGAAAATCAATTTATTTCCATCTCTTTGCTGTTTTTTCTATGAGGAAACCAGGTATTCCATCAATAAGATAGAACCCATATTTTATTACTTGGACTACCTGATAACTGCTTAAACTGTTATTGAGAAACATTGCTATCACATAAAGGAGTCTGTAAAAAGAAAAAGCACTTATTTAAGGTCTAAATAATTTTTTTGCTGAAGTGTAGTTTAAATGCTTCCAACATTTCACTGACGATGGCAAATCATTCAATGTCCTGTGAGAAACTGCAGGTTCTATGAGCTGTCTGATAAAAAAAAAAATGTGTATTTGTTTCAGAGGACAGCATCAACACAGAGTTCCTTTAATCTTCACTGAAGTGAGTTTCCTTCTTCAGGTTTTCTGAGGAAGACAACATCTTTAAGAAGGCAAATTTTAGGATTATGTTCCTCTGTTTTGATTTGGATAGTTGCATAGCCTTTAAGAGTTCTCTCTAAGGTGTAGCATCTGGATCAGCCACAACTAAAGGCCAATTTCTTATTCACATATACCAACAAAATTTCCAGGGTGGATTATTTTCCTTTTTTTTTTTTTTTTTTGGGGGGGGGGGTGGGTTTGTTTGTTTGTTTTGCTTGTTTCTTTGGGTTTGGTTTGGTTTGTTTCTGGGGGGGGGTTGTTTCTTTTTCAGGGGTTGTTTTGTTGTTTTTGGGGTTTTTTTCCCCCAGTTCTTAATAACATATTCTTTCTATAGACATTTTACTTATGTGGGTAACATAGAGAAGTATGTGATGCTTTACTAAATCAAAGTGAAGTATGAGCGCTGGGGAAATTCATTAATCTTGTCAAATTAGGACATGCTTGCCCATGAATGTGTCTCCTTATTCTCCTGTCTGATACCCTTACCATGTGAGAAACTGCTGACATTCTACACATGTAGAGAAACGCACATACACACATTAGCTTAAGATAAATTTCTAAAACTGCAAGATGAAAAGTAATGCTTTAAAGAGAAGATAGCAAGTGAAGGATTCAGCTTTTATTATTGCATGTAAGAAGAAAAAAATAATTTCTTGTTAATTATCAAACTTGCTAAAACACAAATGAAAATGAGTCAAAGGAAATTATTGCAATTATGCATTTTTTTAAACTTTCTCAGTGAGTCACCCTCAAGGAAGCAATCTTGGTAACAAAATAAACACATCATCACATGTGGTATAACAATATAGTATGCCTAAATATCAAATCGACTTCTAAAGGGCAAAATGCACCGGCAGTATTTACAAATGGTACAACTCACTCAGCCTTAGCTTTTGCATCTGCTGTCCCACATATACCTGCAGTAAATCACTAAAATACACTTTTCAAGTATTTCACTCTGAATTTAAGGATTTTCACTCTGGATAGAACCAGGAAGCGCAGCTTAAAGTCTACCACGTGCATGACACTACCATTTGTAAAGGTACCTGAGGAACAGGATCAGAGGCCACATCCAACTTAAAACCTTTTCTTTCTCTTTTACAGGGTCCATTCTCAACATTAATATTTCTTCTGTCTGCCTCACAGTGCAAATTGGAATAGTAAAGATAAACGGGGAGAACATAACTGGAGCAAATAGATAACTGAGATAGCCACTTCTATTTGTGATGGAGTAAGACTACGTAAGAAACATCTGTGTTTCTTTACTTTTGTTATATTACTAACCACTGAGATCTGCTGATTTACATCTTGGCAAAAATGAGAATTATTAATCTGTAATGAGGTCCTAAGTGAAATGCTGCTGTGCTGAGGTGAAATGTATATTTATTTGAATGATTTATTAATGTAAAACTGAAAACCATTGCTTGTAATATTCCTATTTTTCCACAGAAGTCTTCTAGAAATATTCTGCATTTAATATTCCTTAATTCACTTCTACATAGTAGTGAATCTCAATCAGAATTCACAGTGATTATTTTTTTCTGTTACATGTCTAATTGTATTACTCCCAGTCTAAACAAGCTTGTTGCTACAGAAAGATTTCAGTTGTAACAAAACAAATTTCTGATTTCCAAGCAGAAGCTAGACAAACATTAGATATCTTCAAGTTAAGCATGCAATCCAAAATACATGCTTAGGCTTCCTCTATAATATTCTATAAATTCCTTTACAATTCCATTATAAATTCTGCTACTTTATAAAGAACAATAATAATACAAACCCATACAACCAACCGTACAAAGTGTTCTTGAGGGAACAGAGCTGTTCAAGGCTGACAGCAAGGCTGTCATAATGTGACCCATTACATTGTGAGCCAGGAAGAAGAAGAAGAAGAAAGTGAGTGGAGGTACCAAACACATTTCTATGGATAATGGCGGTCATAATTTTTAACCAGAACCAGAAGACAGGTCAGCCTTAAGGAAAGCAGTTTGAATTCTCTGTGTAATGCCTTTTCCTTTTCTTCTTCTCTGAAAAAGAGGAAGCTTTCAGTTGCCAGGTTTTAACTGTGTTATTTCAACAAAATAATCAAAGTTCCATGAAATTTACCTTGAGTACTTCTTAATCTCTTCTAAAGGAGTGAAATGAATAATAATATCAAAAGTAGATTTACCAAGTAAATAACTCTATTTGCTGTCCATTGAAATCATGCATCAAAGAATTCTTTCAACCAAGTGGTCTCAGAACACTCTATAAATATTGCCACCAAACTTTTCAATGTAAGGGGTAGGCTTCAATTAATTGCATTGATAGCACTCTTCTTATACATACTGCTCAGCAAAGTAGAGCGTAGAAGTTATATTAGACAGAGACACAAAACACATTGCTAACAGATTGAGCAATCAAAAAAAATATTAGGGAAGGTCAAACTTTTTAATCCTAGGCCTAAGCATTATGATTTATAATTTCTTCTTATTATTTAATACTATTCTGCCCCTACACTGTATTAGTCCCTATGTTTTATAAGTCTTGAAATTAGTATTTTACAATGCATTAAAAATACTGAGTCTAGGTGGGAAAAAAATGATTCACCAACAAATTTGTCTCCTCCTCTTCAGTTTTGTCCTTTAATTTCTCTTAAAAAAAAGGAAATGTATACATTTCAGATATTGAAAACAGAAAACAATTAGCAGCTCCAGGAATGGACATTTATTGTAGCTTTAGAGCTCTTTAGATTTTATTAGTTAAGGAGCCATTTTTATTGAGGCAAAACACCCACAGAGATCAGTGGCAGCCTTTTGTGTTCAGTCAGTTCATTGTTTCCTGCACTTATTCAGTTGGGCCGTGATCCGGCAATTGGATCAGTGGTGTCCACATGGGCTGAACAGCAGGATCAAAGCCCAGGCATTTCATCCCTGTTTTGTGTGAATTCATACAGCAACAGGAAAAAGAGAGATGTTCTTTCAGAAATGAAAAAAAAAAGATAAAAGTTTGGATTCTAGGTCGGGTGGGGAGCTGTAAATTTTGCTTAATTTGTCTTTTGAAATTTGTTACAGTTCAGACATAAATCCAAGTAATTATGGCATAGAAGAATGAAGTTGATGAGTCACATATTTCTCAAAAATTGATCAATACAAATTCAATTGTTCTTACAACAGTCATACATACAAACTCTAAAAACAGTGGAAGGAAAACAAAGAGAAACATTTCAAACAATTTGGCAGATAAGAGATTCAGGATAAGCAGCTATAAGACTGCCAGTCCTTGGCTGCTCCTGAAGACAGTGACTTGATTTAGAGAAAAACAAGTAAATGTTTATTTAACTCACTAATAGTGAAATAACGCATTCATATGTGGAAGTTGACCTGGCTGTCACTCAGAGTCATCTGAACTTCACCCCTGACAAACCAGGCATTAACTTCAAGCCCTGACAAACATTTATCAAGTCAGGGTGAGCCTGAGATTTCCTCCCAGAATTCTTTGAGGTCCTTATGCTAAGTGGTCCCAGTTCTCTCCCCCAACAGGTTATTTGCCACGTTGTTTTACATTTTCCTAATCCCCCTTTGTGATTGGTCACTCAGACCCTCCCCAGACCTACCTTATGTATTGTTTTGCCTACCCCATTTCCAGGTGTTTGGAGCTCATCCCTATAGTGCACTTGGTGTCTGGGCACTGTCCCTGTTTTTATTTTGTCATTAAAAGTATTTATTTTCTGGGCAGCTCCAATGTTCCTGCTCCTTTATTTTCACCACCCTCACCCTGAAGTCACAGAACCTTAGAGACTTACCACAGCCACCCTCACTGCAACAGTCATATTTTAATGCAAGACCCTAATGGACAAAGTCTGGCACACTTTTTTATGTTTGTGTGTACTACAAAATCAGACTTTATTGAAAATGGATAAAGAGTGCTCAGTATTTTTAATGCACTTTGCAGTGCAGAATTGAAATATTGTAGGAAGAACAGGAAAATATGTGCTTGCTACAATAGGAATAAATCATGTTTATTCTAAAAAAAAACCCAAAAAACTTTTATTGGCTACTTAAGATATATTTTTAGACCCAAATTTTAGCCAACTTATTCACGTAAATTGTAAGCATAGTTGATTAAATTATTTAAAACTGCCCATGTAGAGGAATATGTGTCCCAAAGATTATTTCAACTTATTTAAAATCTGCTATGACATTTTTGTGTTATGTAGAGGAAATCAAGAGAAGTGACCAAATTTCTAGGTTATGTGATTCACATATCTATAGTTAAACAATCTGATATTTAACTCAGATTAGTCTGGCTGAAGATCTCAGAATTAAACATTTTCCAAAATAGATCAATATTGCCTTGTTTAGGATGTGGTAAAAGTATCAGAAAGTAAAGGATGATCAGAACTGAGAAAAGATGGTGTTTTAATGTACATAAAAGAAATTAAACTGAGAAAAGACAGCATTTTTTATTTCAAGATTTTGAAAGTGAAACATTAATGTTTACAAGAAAACTAAATTCTAGTTTTCAAATCAAACAAAACATCATAAGTTTTAATATTTTCATTTTTTAAAATATTTTTGCAACTAAATAAAATATTTTTAAAGTAATGTATTTTTTTCCAAAAGTACTTGAGAAGCAGAGATTTTTTTTTTTTCTTTATTGCTCACCTCTGGAAAGAAACACTTCTGTATTATTGTAGTCAAATTATTGATGGTTTTAAAATAAGGAGTAACTTTTATAAGACTACTTAGTAGCTTTAGTAGAAATGAAAGAGCTCATTTTCCCCCCCTCCTACTCACCTATACAGTCACAGAGTCACAGAATATTCTGAGTTGGAAGACAACCACAAGAATAATCAGGTCCAACTCTTAAATTAATGACCCATAGAGGAATCAAGCCCACAGCTTAGCTGCTATTAAAAACATGCTTCTGAGTTAACTAGATTACAATAAAGATTAATACTAATAAAGAATACCATTTTCCCTGTATAAACCATGGTCTTCTTTACTGATATTAGTACATTAGTCTATGTGAAAGAAACCCCTAGGTGAGCACACTTCAGTGATTTACTTAAATGAGGCAGAAATTAAATTGGGCTGTCCTCAACACTTCCTCTGAAGTCATAATCTTTGAACTACTTGCAATAAAGCTCAAAAACATTCCAAACTACCAGCAAAGGACAGTTATTTGAAATAGTGTAAATGGAGTAGTTTATCATCTCTAAAATTCTGATAAGACCCTTGCAAGTGAAACTGTAGATCTTTTGCATCTTGGATCTCCCTCTCATGCTGACCTTGAGCTGTGCACTTTGTGACTGCATCTAAGATGTCACCAAAACCCCAATTTTCTCTTTTACTTTGCCATCAAAATTCCACCATTTCTCACTGTTTCATGAAATGATGCTGTTTTATGAGACACTAGTTTTTTCCATGGCTTCTTTCTGCATCATGGCATAATCCCTCTAGGGTTTTTTGGTTGGTTGGTTGATTGGTTTATTTTTATTTGTTTTCTTTCCCAAAAGTTGCCATTGCTTCTGGCTTAGTCTTACCTCAAAACATGTTAACCATACTTTGGGAAAACACCCCTGGGTGTTGATACTAAAGAGCTATTTAGATGATTAATTGGTGTGTTGAATTTTACAGATTACAAAAATTCATCATATGATCAGAGCATTAAGTTCTTTTCATCAAGACGGTATGCAGTCATCATTCAAAAGTGTAGATGATTTAGGAAGATGCAGTAGCTACCTGAAGTAATATATTAAATCTTAGTTCAGTGCTGAGAATTTAATCAGATTGTTCTAAAACTGTCAAGTAAATCTGCAAAAGAGTCATCTGTAGACATTAGTTAGTCCAAGAAGTTGTGTAGCTGGCAATGCTAAAACATTCTGTAGAAAGATTCACTCTTCACTGGTTTCCTGTATCTTAGAGAATCAGTTATTTTGTAAAAAATAAGTGCTAAATGGAATCAGTCACATACTGTCTGCTTACAGAGGGCTCGTGTTATTGCCCAAAACCCCTCTCATTTCTGGCAGTGAATTCTTGATCAGATGTTCACTTTACTATCAGTACCTTATATTGTCTTTGCCAAGATTTATATTGTACAATATAGTAGACAGCTGGATTGAGTAAGGCAAAATCCTTAGCTGAACAATCAAAGTCTCATTGACATAGGCAATAGACATTAGTGCTAGAGAAAAAGAGAGAAAGAACTACATCCTCAGGTTGAAAATTTATCAAAAATCTGCCTATGTGTTTAAAAAAATAGTAATTTTTAGTGCTCACAGTTTTTGCTGTCTTTGTAAGACTTCCTAAAGAGACTATCCAAAGAATGTTTTTCAGAATACTTTTTTCTTAAAATATACACTCAATTTTCAGATATGCAGCAATATGCAAAATAAATTACCAGTTTCATCCAAGATTAATTTACCCCTTAAATATTTTGTTCAAAACTGGAGTAACAGTTGCTAATAATAAATTTGAGTGGGACTCCTTTCACCAAACTTAAATTCTTCAAATATTAAGAATTCTGTGCAGATTTTGAGGTCTCTGGAGAGAGAGGTAGCTTCAAAGGCTGAATCACCTACAGTAGAAATCTTTCACAGCAAAGGATGAATTTCACTTTTCAAGGTGTTAGTTTCTCTTCACTGGCTGTAAAAGAAGCCTAGTTGAGTATCTTGGACCGTGCACAGCTTAGGCTGTATTTTATACTGGCTAGATTGAAACAACCAGTGTTGAATGATATTATTTTCCATCCTTATACAGAGTCTGCTTCAAAGACTCAGCAATTCAAAAACTTCAAATGCTCAGCAATTCTCACCAAAACCAATTACTGCACATTATTTTTTGATTACCCACCTTTAGATTTAGGAGCCTGTGGCAAAGACCTGGCTTTGCAGTCATGCCTGATGTTCACATTGCTGCTGCTTTCTCTCCCCTCTGCCCCAGTGCAATTTACTGCTTCCTTTCAGTCACAGGTTACCATCTCTTCACCTCTGCCAGCAGGAGATCATGGGTGTGCCCGTCCTAATCCTTGGCAGGCAGGCAGGTTACACAGAGCACAAAGGTGTTTGGTGTGTGGCCAGCTGACTTTATCTTATACAGACTGAGACATATCATTTATCTGATAATGACCCCGAGAGATGAGAGACAAACTGGAGGCAAAAATATCTGAACATCAGAGGATTCTTAAGGTCCTTTTTCCTTATTCTTTTTTTTTAAGAGTAAATAAAAATATTTTTAAACGATATTACAGGATTTGAAGATATTTACAGTAACAATTTAAAATATCTTATTTGGCTTTACACTCTTTTCTTTTATAATTTGGAAAAAAAAATAGGAGTAAGTAAATTTCTTAACAATTTCTAGCAATGAATTGGAATAAAAATGGGTGAAAAGTATCTTTTGCACACTAAGGATAACAACATTACTCTTTTTAAGTAGTTCTTTGTCCTTAATCAATATTCTACTGAAATAAAAAGGAATTTATTAAGATAAATAATTGCCACAAACCTCCTAAAGCATTGAAAAGAAGATAATAGACTTTCTCATTGTGGATGGTTATGACAATTACCCTTCAAGGTAGGGTTTGAATGAGTCATATAGAAATTGTTGCATCAACTTACACACACTGAAACCTTTTCTTATATGTTTTGACCTAATTTAAAATTACAATTTCAATTGTGTCACAAGCAGATACTAGAACATTTTGTTCTATCTTTCATGAATATATGCAGTTATGAATACATATTCAGTAAAACATTACTATGGAGGAAGTAATTTTATATCAAAACGACTGCATTTATTATGAAGAGCTTATATGAAAGGTTGTACTGTTGTACATGAATAGTCTATCTTTGAAGAAAGAGCAGGGGAGGTTTTCAACAGCTCAGTGATGTTATAGTTTTCAAAGTTCGGAAATATATTTAATGTGACACTTTTCTTTCTGAAGTTTTTCATGTAGTGAGGACATTCATAAGCAAATGCTTTTGGAAAAGTGGGTTATACATGTCATTGTGAGCTTTCAACTTAAACCATCTTGAATAGTATTAATTAAGCATGAACATTAATAGTATTATGTCACAAAAATATCATGGCAAAGAAAAGAGTCAGCGCACTTCCTTTTTGGCATCTGTAGTCCCATTTCTAAAGCCTATGAATTCTTTTATCAGATGTTTATAATACATTTTATTTTATTATAATTTTTAAATTTTGTTAAGAATTACACTATTGGGACATGAAGGATTTATATTTTTATGAGTATCTGAATTTGAGCATTTTGAAAAAGAAGGGTCAGCAATCTGAATCTATTTTTAGAGTCCCAAGACCATTGTTTTTGAACGTGTTAGTTATTTAATGACAATAGAGGCCGAGATGCTGAATCTTCAAAAGAGTGCATTTTGTTCCCAGATGATCTGTCTGCAACTTTTTCTCTGAAAGGAAGCAAACAGTTTTTGCACATTCTCTGTCTCTGATATCCACTGACTATTTTCATGCACATTTTCTAATAGAAGAGCTCAGTACCTGTGTCCACAGTCCGCAGTTACCACAGGAACCTGTGTTACCACCAGCAGGCAGAGTTATTTTGTTATATTGTGCCTAGGATATGAAATTATTTCAAACCAAGTATCTGCTCACTTCACACTTTATCTCTATCTTTGCAAAACCATGAAGTTTAGGATCACAGGAGAACACATCTGCAAAGGTCAAAGAGATTTGTCGAAGACTTCTTTAGAATTTATCATAGAAAATTTAAATATGATGAAAAATTAAACCCTTTTTATTCTAGATGTTTGGCTTGGAGAAGGAGTTGGAAACCTGCAAATCTATTCCCTCTAAATATAAACACAGAGAGTGGAGAACTGTGATGAGATTAATCAGTTTTTAAGAGCAGATACCTATAGCAGATCCTTGCTATACATCAAGCATAATATTTTTGTTGCTGTATTTTAGAAGTTATTTCAAAAAGCTGTTCGATGGCAGGAAGGACAAAAGTATGCAGTGGCATCCCAAGGGCTGGTTAGCAGCTGCAGGTTAGCCCTGAAGGTTTCCTTCCAGCTGTGCTGTGTACCCTGCTCCAGTGTGCCAGGGAGGAATGGGGGAAAGGAGACTCACAGGGAACCAGGGTCTGCGCAGGTTTGGTGGGAAGGGTTGCTGCTGTAAAAGCCCCTCTGCCTAGTAGAGACATGGAAAGGGATTTGTTGTTTTTTAAACTTCTGTGAAAGAAATGAGGTGCAAATGCAGAATGGGTGTATGCAAAAGACGAACAGAAGGATCAGCAGTTTTAACATAGAGTTAGTCAGAAAGTAATAGTGGAAAACAGTGTGTGATGCAGTGAGTTATATAGTTCCATTAATAGAGTGTGAACTGTATGCATAATAGCTACCTACAATCAGAGTTACAATTCAATCCATTTAAATGAAATTTCAGAATATTATTACAATACACTGTGCTTTCTTTTTTATTCCAAGTGGCCTTTGTGGGACTCAGATTGCATTTCTGGATTCACATTGAATATAAGACCATTTTTACTTCTTACAGTGAGCTACAATTTTCTGTCCTTGCATCATAGCTATTTCACTCTGCCCAGGCTAATTCCTGATTGCTCTGTAGAGTTAGATTCCTCTATGAAGAATTCTGTGCAAGCAGGAAAGATAAAACTAGGGTCCAAACATGAAAATACAGTTTCAGATTGCTTTTAAAAATAAAGGTGATATTTAGTAAGGTGCAGTTTATCTTGAACCTCAGACCTAACTGACCTTTAGTGTCTTTTTCTTATACTCTTGGAGAGTGTGAGTACTTGCAGAGAGATGCAGGGGTGGGCTCTTTACATCTCCATTTGTAACTTCTTCTATGTTTCCCAAAAGTAAGGTGTGAGGTTTTCAATAGCTTCTCTTATTTAATAAATAAATAAATATATATATTCCTTGTACTACCTGCAACAACACTAAAGAAAAAGACAAATTATTCAAAAAGACTAGTGGGTCTCATACTACTTAAGAGTAGACACCTATGTTGTAAACATTCACATATGTAGATACTCCAGATTCCTCTCCTATTAAACACAGAGGCAAATTAAATTGCCATTTTCAGGGCAAGAATGACTGATCTATTTTAGATGTCAGCTTTAAGACAAGATTAAATGTCTTTCTTTCTTTTTCTTTTCTCTTCTCTTCTCTTCTTTCTCTTCTCTTCTCTTCTCTTCTCTTCTCTTCTCTTCTCTTCTCTTCTCTTCTCTTCTCTTCTCTTCTCTTCTCTTCTCTTCTCTTCTCTTCTCTTCTCTTCTCTTCTCTTCTCTTCTCTTCTCTTCTCTTCTCTTCTCTTCTCTTCTCTTCTCTTCTCTCCTCGTTGTCTGTAAAGCAGAATACATTTCTGATTCTGCTATTGTTTAACAGCCATCAACGTTTAGTCAAGTGATCCCCATTCATTTTGGTTTGAGTGTTGAGATGTTATGAAGACTGGCACTGTCTTCAGAAATTTCTGTAATTTATATTACAGATATAAAATATGCACTTCAGCAGTGATTTTCTTTAAGATCACCAGTCTGTTACTATTATCTGTCTGTTACTACTCTACTATTACTGTCCTACAACACTTTTCTGCTGATAAAGTTTTCCCTGAAAAATGTAAACTTTGGTGGACTCACAGTTACCGAGGGTACAAGGACTGTGATATTCAGGCTGTAGGTGACATGCCTGGGACTAGAGACTGAAAGATATCCCTTATGAAGGTTAGGGATCAACAGCTCTCTGGGGTTTTTTTACTGCTTCGTTATGTGGAATACAATTTTAGTATCCTCCCATGGGAAATTTTAAAATTCAGTTCCTCATATTTTCCCAAAATTAAAATTTCTAAACAGCAGTCTAGCCAGAAATTAGGTTATAAGATTCAGTTACTGGATTCTTTTTCATGGGTCTTAAAAGTGCTCAGGGATTTATATGGGGTTGTTTTACAACAAATTATAAACCTGAAGAAGATTTATACAATGTCAGTGCTAATGACTGAATATTAATATAATATAATTAATATAATAAAATATATAATGTTGACTAATATTATATATTATAAAATAAGTCATAATTTTTCCCTGAAATTTGGAGAGAAACTTATTCTATGAAATAAAATTAATTTTACTGTCTTAAATTTTGGAAATTCCAATTATTTTATGCAGAATCTCCTGCATATGATAGATATATTGTGATGCTATTTTGAAATCGATAAACTCAGTGTTGAAATTCCAATGATTACAGTTTTGACTTCAATCAACAGAGATGATAGTTTTGAATATCATTTGTAAAATTAAATTTCCTGAGCTGCCAGTAAGTGGTTTCACAAAATCATGCATCATGATTCTTCCTCATCAGCTGCAGTATAGCCCAGTAACCTTTGAAGTTTTTCTTTCACCGTCAACAGCTTTAGGGATAAGGTTTGCTCATGATTTCCTTTTTTCCTTTAAGTTTCCAGAAATATTTCATGTGGTTCATTTGCATTTTTAAATGCTCTGAATGCAGGTAAGGTTTTTATCCTCCTAGACCATTGAATAGCTCTACTGCTATCAAATTCTAATAAAAACTGAGGGACCATGTTCATGATCAGTTTATCTTCAATAAAGACCCTCTCTTTATGGTTTTGATTAGGTTTGGAAGCTTGTAGTCATTCCAAAGTTTTTATGAAAGATGAAAGAAAATGGTTTTCAGGAATATTCTTTCAGTTACAGCATCTATCTTGGCTCCCTTAAAAAGAGAATACATGCTATGCCTGAGTAGCTTGGATACTACTGTGCTCCTTATCCTTACATAGGGCCTAATTCTCACAGGTTGTGACTAAATTAAAGCATTCATTATGTACTGAGTTTATTAGTTCAGAAGAAAATAAATGATATGGGAACTGTGATGTAAGCATTCAGACCTAAATCCAAGGCTTAAAGTAAGAAATGGTGAAGCTCCTACTGACTCTAATGGTCCATGATCTGAGACTGGAAGAAGATTGGTTGCAGAAGATTTTTATTAATTGTGTAAGACTTTGACACAGACTGACAGTCTCCAACATGTGTGTTTTCTTTCCAGGCACTGCCTTATGAATGTTTCATATTCTCGTCACCGTAGTCCCTGCTATGTTTCTCACTGTCATTGTTAGAGCATGGCACCTATCCCTGTAACAAACCTATCCACAATAGAAGAGTAGGTTGTAAAAACCAATGGGAAAGCAGTGACATGTTCTCAGACACTACTGAGATCAAAGATCAGTGTCTCTTCCCTTTCATGTAATTTCGATAGCGTATTCAACATCTGTTATGAATTCTACATCATCTGTGCTGCAGGAAGTAGAATACACAACTGTGTACATTTTAGAGACTTGCACTTCCTTAATCGTTAGCTGCAAATGCTTTGCAGTGGCTGTGGCTTCACTGTAGTGCAGCTTGTAATTGCTTGTAAAGTACACCAGGGCCAAAGTATTCTGACTGTCATCCATGCTGTCATTCAAAGGCAAAGACAAGAATGATTTCTGTCCAATTAACGTGGAAATGTATACCTCTTTAAGCCGCAAAAATTCAGATACACTTGGATGAGAAGGAACTTCTATTACAATGGCTGTGCTGATGGAAAGCAACAGCTGAATTCCAGCCTAGCTGCAGGAAGACCTTATCAACCTACTGTCTGAGGCTGATGAATTTTTCAATTCCGTTCTGCTAGTCTGCTAATTATAGACGCTAGATCTTTAATCTTATTTATTTATTTGATCTTGCCTGCTTTAACTGGATAATTGTTGATTGCTAACTTTATTTGGCTTTTTCAATTAGCTTAATTTTTAGAAAATGTTCAGACACTGAGCTGGGTTTTGTCTATTACTGTTCTATAAAATGGGGGTGATCCAACAGAAATCAATATTACTTACTGCACTATCCTTTAAGGGCTGGATCCTGTCACCGTCAGCTTTTATAGGAATTGGTTTAGGCACATAGCTACAGATTTAAAAATATACAAAGATTAAAATTCATGTGAAAAAATGTTAATTTTGGTGAGCTTTGTACTACAGCAGAAACATAGTCAGCAATTCTCAACATTAATGAATTAGACTAAAAAGAACAAAAAAAAAAAAGAACTTCGACTATTTTGCCAAATAAAATGACAGGGGAAAAAAATTTAAAAAAAAAGGGAGAGTGTAGTGGGAGGGAGAGGGAGAGAAAGAGATTTTGGTTGGTTTCCTTGGCTTCTTAAATGAGGAACTTTATAACTGGCTGGACTGGAAATCATTTCTGCTGGTATTATTATTTTTTTTTCTGACTGGGAAATGGGTTAAGAATCTCTCTCCCTGGCAACTTCTTTCTTTTTTTGGGTAGCTAGCTTAGAGAAACACCCTTGTTTATTTTGGCTGTCTGAATGTGCCTGCTGTAGACTGAAGAATCAGAAAGAGAGAGATGTAACAGCACATCTGCAAGCGGATGATCAATCACAGTCACATACTGCAAACAGAAATAATGTTTAAAAGTGTTAGCAATGATCTGGTGATAGTGTAGGTCTGTTTTTCTTTCAGAATATACATGTCCAATACATCACTGTTGAGAAGCTTTACTTTCTTTACCAGTGTAAAATTATTTCAGTGCATTAGCTCTGATAAACTTCCGTTTGGTAGATGCCAATTTTATCTTCAAAAAAGGGAACAAAATATTTCATTACTTTCCTTACCGTACTCCCTCCCCCAAACCTTGAACTGTGTATTAAAGTTCTTGACAATACAAAAAGAAAATTCTGCATTGAACTGAGAGGAACAATCCAGAATAATTAAAAGAAATCTGCTCCCTTTAATTTCCACACAGCCTCTGGAAAATTGATGCTGTGAGAAGAATTTCTAACCGTAGAGGACTGTGAATTGCTCATGATAAATAAATGTGTTATCTTCTCCAACTCCTCCCTTAGAGGGTTTGTAAGGTGGAAAAAAATCCAATCTTTTGGTTCATACATTGACAGGAGGAGGGAGGGATGAAGTAACTATTTTTTATCTATCCCTTTAGTGCCATGAAAGGCACTGAATGTGTTGCCTGCAAACAGATGTCTCTATGTTCTGAGAGAGTGCAGTTATTAGGGGAGAGGACATTGCTAGAATGAAGAAATATTCCTCATCATTCAAAGCCACAGGCATTTTCTTTACGCAGTTACTGTTGACATTGGCAGAAGCGCTTTGCAAAATTCCTACTCTGCACCTGTAAATTCCCCCAAGGCACATTTGAAACCTTAGGGGATGGACAGCCAGGGACAACACACGGGCATGGTCAGGGCCTACGTTCGTGTGAGATAGTTTTTCAAGCACACCTCAAGGTCAAAGATTCCACGGGAACAACGTCCCACAAAGTCCCTGTGGGTTCCCAAGCCTGTGATCCCTGCTGACTCTGTGGGTGTCCGGACCCAACCCCCCAGCATTCCTCAGCACATTATGCAGTGGAAACTGTGGCTCGAGCCTGCTGATCATTCTGCCTGATTTTTGGCCATCCATGACTTTTTTCCATGGGAGGATGTTAACTCAGCCAAAATGTTTAACTGAATCTGGCAATTCTCAGCCATTTTCTGGCAGCCACCAATTTGGTGAATTGACATAATTTGTGACACTCTCAGTGTGGGAAACTAAATGGAGACATTTTTGTTTTAAAAAGAATTAGCTCAACTCCTGTGAAGAAAAAAAAATAAGAAAAAAAAATGTTTTCCAGGGCTAATTATTTCTTGTGTCTGAAATGATGACACAGGCAATATAAAACTATGGGATGAAGTGGAAAACCACTGCTCCTAAACAAGACAAACCAAGACGGCCCACGCCCATTAAAAATTCTAGGAACCAGGAACAAACTCCACAGTTTAAACTGTAACCTTAGCAATGTGCTGTGCTGTGCTGTCAGTAAGAGGTAATACACAGCTACCCAGGGAAAAAACAATTTATTCCAGTCTTTCTTGCACTTCTTTTCATTGGGAAAAGAAATACTACTTTCTTGCTTGCTTTGCCCTCCAGTCTTCAGCTGTTCTCTAAAGTGATTTCTTCTTTGACATGCTCACACGAATGTTGCACATCATAACATCCACTCTAGCTGCCAGAGTAGGCATGAAGCTGGAACTACCATCATTTGGGTTGTCTCCAAATTTAATGGCTTCCCCTTTGTAAGCTTGCTTTTGGTTCCTCCTGTTCTTGTGGAAAAGACCACTTGCTCAGTAAAAACTGCCATCATTAAACCTTATAATGACACACTGCTCTTGGAAGGGTGCAACACTTGGGGAAGGCAAAACCATGGTGGAGTAAAAAAGCAGCTTAGAGTTTACTCTTTACAGAAATGCTTTTATGGCATCATACTTCAGCTGGCAGTAGCCAACAGTTAAAGTGTTTCCAGAATTCTGGGGCTTGTGTTTCCATGTCTCTCCCCTCTTGCCATAGCTTTGACAAGATTTATCAGAACTTTACTGAATCAGCCTCAATCACTTCATTTGAATTTGGGTCCATATTTTTTTTTTTGTCTCTGTGAAATTAATTTCATCATGTTAAAAACTATTAGGCATTCAACTTTTGTAAGAAATGAAAATAACTTGTGCTTTCTGTTTAGCTGTGTGTATTACAGCTGAGTGTTTGGTACAAAGGCAGTGTATTATGCAAAAAACACCAAAACACACAAACAAACAAAAACAAAACAAACAAACAAAAAATTAAAGAAACCCAAAAAAGGTTATTGGCCAGGTCTGCTGCCATTTATATGCCATAGCAACTCATCAAAAACTTGAATAAAATGATACACCCTCAACAACTAAAAGTAACACCACTGAAATCAAAACGTATTTATTCACATGGGCACTAATGTAAAATGGAAGATTTGACACAAAATAAACAAATACAGCACTTAGAAAACTAATGTTATTTGACCATGTTCAGTCTTCTCAACATGTCAGCTTCTTAATAAGCACTAAATCAAAAATTTGGAATACAAGAGAAATACAGAATCTAAATATGTCAGTAACAATGGTGTTCAAGATCAGGCTGGGTGGAGCTCTGAGCTGTCTGATTTAGTGAAAGATGTCTCTTCCTGTGGTAGGGAGGTTGGATGGAAATGATCTCTAAGCTCACTTTCAACCCAAGCCATTCTATGATAATCCTTTGTGTGTTGTATTCCTCTTATTATTCTCTTTTATGCTGTCTCTTACAGGCTTAAAACTCTTTTTTCCTATTTTAAGGATTTCAGTTATCAACCACTGAAAATATTTATTCAGGCAAATTTTCATATCAGAAAAGATATTAAACCAGAGAAATTACAACTTTATATTTAACAATTAATTATTTTTCCCAATTATAAAGAATAATTTAATAACCATCTAGGGTGTGAAACTAATGCTGCATGAACACCAACAACAAAGTAATCACTGAAATTTTATGTTTTGCTTTCTTTTGGTTGAAAAATATTAATACACTCTGCTCTCAAGATTTGGTTATTGGATTTGCCTCTTACATCATATAGGCTGCTGGCTGCTTGAGTGATTTGAGTACTCATCTTCTTGTTTATTAAGTTAAAGTTACACTGCAGAAAACTAGATTCATATTTTTTGTGCATTTCTGAATACATAATTGATGAGTTCTAATTTTCATGTCCCTTATTCTCTGGAGCTGTTTCTCTGTGAGACTATTTTTCTTCATTCTTAATGAGAAACTGTCCAGTACTTTAGTGGTTACTAACAAATGAAAAATAAATTTGGAGTCAAGTGTGATTGCTTTGCTAGAAAGAATAAGGGGAATCTTATGCAACAATATCTATTGCTTGTTTTCAAAGTATTTCTGCACTTAGTCATGTCTCTATAATCCACAAAATCTCCTTGTTACCTCAGTCTCTCCAGGATTCTTCTCTCTGTATAAGCCTGAGTTGTGTGAAGTGAAAATATATCTTGAGTAAATTTTCTTTTAGTATACTACAGTTTGAGGTGATTGATCCCATTTTCTACATCAAAGAACAATCCCCTGGTGTAATTTGAATCCAAATCCCTTTCACAGTCCATCCTATTAGTAAGACTGCTTCACCACAAAACTTTTCTGAAATATGTATGCAGAAGGATTGTATATTATTTTTTGTCCATTATCTAACCAACATATCTATGGAAGTTAATTTTCTGATTAAGAAAACTTGTGTGTGTTGAAGAACCTAATGACTTGTTCGTATGTCTTACTACTAGGACACAGTGACCCAGTTACATTTCGGATTTCAAAATAAGATTTAAATATTTCTGTGTTTTCACAATTTTATGAATGGAATCATAATTTTAATTAGACTTGATTTCTTCTTTGTTTATGCAATTCACTCTGCTTCTGGATCTAACACCAGTTTAAGGCTTCTCACCATTACAGAGGAACCTCAGAAGCATGGAACATATTTTAGGCTTTGATTGTGTTATTTCTGCTGCAGGTAAAAAGAGGTGGGAAGTTTCTTGGAAGATCACAGAAATCTTTTTCTTTTTCTTGACATCCAGAGTCTGGGAAACATTGAAAGTCATAAGCAGTGTTTCTACTGGGAAAGATAAGTCTGTGAAATATTAGCCAATAGCTTACAATTCCTCATTTAGTTGCAGCACCATTACTTATCTCAATGCCTCAGAGATTTTAGCAGCTGAAGCAGGCAGTTCAACCAGAGTAACTTCACTGTTACTAGCACTCTTTATTTCTGCCCTGAATTAACCCTGACCAAAATAATTGTCACAATCTCAGCAATTTTTTCTTAGTTTAGAAGTCAGTCTTTGTTTAAGCAGTACACGGCTATATATACATCCAAATGGATAGATTACTTGATCTGACCTTTCTTGTTTTTCCCAAGACAAAATATTCAAAGATAACAGTTTGTGCTAATGACCTGTAGAGATAATTTAGAGAATTTTATTGAGCCTTGCCTCTAGAGAGCAGTTGAGTTTACTTAGCAAACCCATAGACTCAGATAATCCAAGCATATATAGGTCAAAATTCTCACCAAGGAACAATAAAAGCATGTCACTTCTGTTAGCTGACTTTTGAAAGCTGTCTTGTTGTCATTTCAGGTGTGGATCTTCTGATTTTCAATGGAATTGTTCCATTTTATCTGAGATGTAAAATTCTTTGAAATGGAAATCCTAGATCATTACTTCTTGACAGCTTCAAAGGATTGATAGCCCACTTTGAACCTCTTTGAAGTACTTACTTCCAATTAAAAAACAAGTTACCCTGAAAGAAGACAATTATACCTTGAGCAATAGACATTCTTTCTGAAAGGTTACCTGGTCCATGAACATCTTTGAAGTATATATTGTTCACCAACTGTACCTCGGAGTTTAACCAGTAATAAACACTCCCTTGTAATACAAAGATGCAGTTTGAAATTTTAATAGTCAAAGAGGCATTAAAATTAGTTTTAGTCACTATGTACAACGTTGTTCCAAATAACCAAATTAATTTGAGGAAACCAGGTATTACAGGAATAGCAAGAAAAAGATTCTTAACTTCATCTCAGACTACAAATTACAGGATTAATTCAGCTAAAAAAAAAAGTATAGTGCTTCCTTGCTGCCTTCTCTTCCTGAGAAAACTAGCTGCTCATTTTGACCCTTTATTAGCTTAATCAATAAATAATTCCTGAAATTCAAGACCTGTAAGTCTATATTGGTTAAATTATTGTTCAGGGGAAGATGGGTTGTTTCCAAAATTTATTTATTAAAATTGGAGCAACCTAATCTCTGAATTGAAATTCCACATTATTGGAATTTTTTGAAGAAAATTACGCATAAGAAAGATTGTGATCAACTTAGATTTATGTGTTGTTTTCTCCTACTCTTGTCCTTTATGTCTTGATTATTTTTTATCCCATTTTAGTCATAAAATTAAAGGGGAGGGCTGAAATAAAGATAAAACAAAGGTTTTGAATCTAATCTATAACCTTTAAATAAATGAATAGTCCTTCTTTTTTTAGGACTTTAACTTGATTACAAATTTTACAAATTTTCACCATCCAGGCATATATGGGAGATTAATTATGTATCTAATACGCAAGTAAGGTTAAAGTGGTGTTTCCTCTTTTTTCTCACTGTAGCTGTGGAAACCCCTAATATAACAATTGGTCTGTTCAGTGAAATCCCTGGTCATTCCGACTGAAATCTATCTTTGGAGTTTACTTGCCACAGAAAATTTTCATTAGAAAAGCTTAGAAAAGTCAGCAGACGTGGATGGACTAAGAACTGATAATAAAGGAGGAACAGACACAGCGTCATCTTTTCCATGTAAACTATATGCTTGTGTCCCTAGCATAGTTAATTCCTTCTAATTTGCAGGTGTATGTAATTGGCATGTTAGACTTATGATTTTCATGGCTGGCAGAAAACCAAGCAAACATTGGATACTGTATCGGGAGAATTAATGCCTCCTTAAGAGGAGGTAAGCAGCTGGCAAGCATCAAATAAACTGTGATCTGGGCTTTACTCAAGAAACATTATCTTGACAGTATATAAACTATCTTTACAACCCTCTCTCTAGCATTCCCTTTCAAGGGAAATTCCTAGAGAAGATGACTAAATAAAAGCTGTTCAAGGAGGTGTTTCATACTTCATCCTCCTGTTTCATACTTCATGCTCCAAGGGGAATAAAAGGGGGAAAAAAATCTCACTAGTCTGATTCTTGATTCCACATACTTTGATATAATTAAGTGTAACAGCATTGAAATTACTCAAATTATTCCACTACAGACTTTTCAGATCAGGATCAAAATGAGATTCAGTGTATCGGTCCATTTTTATTTTGTTGATAATGTTAATCCATTTATTCGGATCCCTCCTGGTTTTTTTAATTTTGAAATTGATTTATTGAACTGAAACAAAATTTCTCTAGCCTTTAAAGTAGTACTGTCTAGATAGAACAATCAAGACATAAAACAATACACTGCTTGCCATGCATGATAAGAGAAATACTTTATCAAGTGAGCTGATGTTCAAATAAAGATGACCAAAACCTGATCTTTCCAAAACCATTCTTTCCACTAGTGACAATAATAAGCAACATAGAATATCAGTTTAAAATTAATAGAATGAAAGACAAAGCAAAGGAACCACACAGCATCCCAAAAAAACATTATAGCATGCTGACTAAAACTGAACAAGAGGCAGGGAATTGCATAAGTGCCTTCATCTTTCATTGTTTCTCTTCTTCCATACATAAAAACAAGCCCAACCATGTGAATTCAAGCTTTGGATTGACTAAGATTGGAAAGCACACTAAGTATGTAAGCATGCTCTTTTTTTTTTCTCCTAATAGAACACCAGTTCTCTGAGTGCTACAGACATATCAGATCTCTAGGTGTCATAAAAATACTTCTGAAAATCAAATATCTCTTTACAGTATAATCCAGAGTATGACATGACATCAAGAGTTATAACTGCAAAAATTTCATGTCACTGGGCCAAAACTCTCTGCTCATGTGTATGCAAGGGTCATTGACCTCAGTGTAGTTAAACTATGGTGAGCTGGTGAGGGTCTGCCCTGTGTTGTGTGTCCAGTCTGGTTTGCAAATAGGCACACCTATGGCTTCGTCTGTTTCAGGTTTGCTCTCCTTAGGGTGTGAGTGGGGTCTTTTAAGTTTTCAAGATAAAATTTGAAAGACCCATCAGGCTGACAACATAGGTGATAACTAATAGCTTTTTGGTTTACCAGAAAATGCTTATCACCTGGAGAAATTGCAAGGTATGGTGTGAAAATTTCTAGTGTGAGGTATGGGTGGCTCTTGTAGTAAGTCTGGAGGTTGTTCCTCTCATTCCACTGCTTTTTACATAGCTCATAGCTTTCAGCAGCTCTGTCTGGATGAAACATGATGAAGTATATTTTGAAGGCTCCAAACTGATGCTTCTCTTTAATCACCTCCTTAAATATCTGAATTGCCTGTAAAGTAAACAAAATAGTAAAACAAAACATACAAACACAAGTATGTTTAAAAGAACAGTTTTGAAACATTTTCACAACTCCTACTCTGCCCATAAACAGCCTTTCCCATGACTCACAGCCTCCGTTTTTCCTCATTACTTTCTTCTGGTTTAGCTCAAATATTCTATCTCAAATATTATATATAAAACATGTCCAGATGTCTTCCTAATATGCCACCAATCCTACAAGCACAAAAATTGCAAATATTTCAGAAAATTGCAGTGAGCAGATAATAGAGAGAACATAGCAAACACATTTTAGCTAATGTAAGACAGTTTTCCATTATATATATTTTGTTCTCGATGTCTGTCTTGTATGAAGTAGCTCCTGAAATAGTTATCTCATTTCCTTCAGGAGAAACATTCCTAAACCAATACATATTACCCTGCTGAAAGTTTTCGTAATATCCAACCTATACGTGTTTAATTAATTTGATCCTATTGCTATTATATACATCCTTCCACACTATACCTTCTCTTTTCATGCACATTTGGAAGATATCTAGACTGCTTAGACCAAATCCTTACTGAAGCCATGCTGATTTAAACCAGATGAGTATCTGGTTCTTTATGTCCACTAAATAAATCACGATAAGTCTTTCCTCACAGCTTAGTCTCTATAGATCCCTGACTATGTCAATTTTATTTTTTTTTTTTAAGTTAAGAACAAGAACAGAATGACAGTACTAGTGCAGATATGGTCAGTCTTTGGTAATATGGAATGCATCTTTCCTCCCTCTGTTCCATTGATTTGGTTCCTCTGTTAAATTAATAGACCCTATAATTATTTTAGTTTCCATTTGCATATCCTGACCTCCTCCCTTATCAGAACTTGAAAGGTAATTTTTAAGTATTCTTTCCTTCTGAATTTCTCTTTCCCTTAAATACCTGTGGTTTGGAAAAATTATGCCGCGTAGGTGTAATGCAATAAAACATGATTTGTTTCTGTTCTCTCTTGCAATGTTTTCTAAGGTAATATCATGTCAATTCACAAAACAAATCAAAATTTACACAAGAATTGGTGCACTCAAGGTATAAAGTAACCATGCTGAAACAATGACAGAGATATGACTCTTGATAAATGAGGTTTTAATTTGGTATGCCTTAAAATTCTTTCTTTGTGCTAAACACTTGGGGTGCACAGATTGCTTGGTTGTATTCAGTTGCTACAATGGAATTATGTCCAAATATGGAGCTGTGAGCTCTGCTTCTCCCTGCGTACAGAATAAGTAGTTACCAAGTCCTGTGACTGCTAATCCTAAATTTTAATCATTTATTCTGTTTAAATTTTGCTGGGTTTGTTTCATCCCATTAAACTCTAATCCATTGATTTTTAACAGACTTCATAACTCATTTTATGTAATGTTGTACATTTGTTTTCTTTTAAATCAACAAATAGTGTTCCTCATGCATAGCACATAAGGTACACCTGACAATGTTTTTGACAGTCCAGTTTAGCCTCATGCTATGTCAAGGATTTCTGGCCCTGTTCAGCTGCCTATTGTGTCCTTAAGATATCTGGCAAAGGCCTCAGGTACAACCTAACTTACTTAAGGCATAACATGGTCTCAGCCAAAGCAGCCCTGACTGGGTAGATCATGACAATAACTATTAGTGTAATCAGTCCTAAAAAACACTTATGAATCAAGACCTTGTTGTGCACTACCTGCTGGTTTTAAATGTGGCTGTATCTTCTGGTGAACAAGAATGATGAATGCTGGATCCCTGCAGTTAAAAATAACTTTGAGGTAACATCCCTGGGGTACAGATATGTTCTTATAAATCTCTCTGAATCTTCCAGGACGTTGGAAGATGCTCCAGGATCAAAGTTCTCAGCTTCTCAGAAATACATACAAAATTGAATTTTGTGGAAAAAATAGAGCAAGGACTAAAAGAGAGGAAAGACGTTAGGTTTGTGATGACTGAAGCATAAACCAGGAGCCCTGATAGAAAGCTGAGAGGAGTCATTTTGCCTTCTGGGAAGGAGACAGAAAACTAGGAAACTGCAAAGAGAGTTCCCTCAAGGTAGACACAGAATTTCGTAGCACTTCAAGGATCTTGGAAAAAAAAAAATCAAATGTATTAATGTTATTGCAAACTGTCATTCTTCCCCACTTTAATATTGCTTTATCCACTGCCTCTGTTTCACTTGATAACAGTAATTTAACTTACACAGAGTTTTTTTCCAAGACCAAATTTCTCCCTTGGAAATAGCCCTTTATTCACCATCCCTCCACTTTCTGCCTAACACAAGGAGACCACATGAATGAGTAGGATCTTCTCTAACTGAGCAGAAAAAGAAGAGATGAAGAAAGCAACAAAAGTGTCAAGTCCTTCTCCTAAGACTGCAAGGCCTAAAGAAAGAGACTGAAGGCAGCTGCTGCAGCCTCCATATACAGTTGCATCATCACAAAACCAGCCATGATTTCACGACTTCTCACATACACCACTAGCACTAACAGAGCAAGAAACTGGTTTTTTGGATCACACATTACTTGAGTAGCCAATGGAAAGAAACTGCTGCCTATTGTCTTTTTGTCATGGTCCCTTTTCCTGTTACAAAGGAATTGCCATTTAAATGTAAAATCTTACAGTATCTTACTTTTTCCTGTCTACTGTAAATATTGTCAAGTATTATAACCTAGAACCTAGTATCATATGAAAACTATTTGACTCATAACATAGAAATGATGTATAAATGACACAAGGATAAGTAGCCACAAAGTAGATCATCAAGAGAAGATAGTTGATTTGGAGTTATTTGGAGTTAATCTGGGTGCATTTGCTTTTGCAATACCAGGTAACATTTATCTTGTAGTTCAGATATATGCTATGATAACAATGTTTAAATATGTAAATTACTCAAAACCAACTTGAAAATATAAATTAGGTACTGACAATGTTTAGCTTTCCTGGCTTTTATATGTCTCAGATTGTATTTACCCAGGTTTGCCAACCTTATTATGTTGTATTTTTTGCTGCTCCAACACTGTTAAATTTCTAGCTATAGTCACACTTTTTGTTGTTATATTCTTCTGGTAAAATTGATGTCATTGTTGCAGTGTATGTGGAAAGAATCATATAGCTTTGTTTATGTTTCACAGTTTGGTAGTCATAGTTATTTTAACTGCAGGGTAAGAACAATTCTCAGAAAGACTGTCTTTTTTTTTTTTCTTAGAAAACTTTACTGTATTGTTCTTTAACTCTTACTCACGTTTGCAAGATGGTTTAATTGAGAAGCGACCAGCAAAGTGACTGATAATACTGAAGGGTATGAAAACCACAGAATTCAAAAGGCATTCCTGTGTTGGCAAGTAACAGGACGATGCTCAGGAAGTTCCTCCTGAAAACAAGGAAGAACTTGACTGTACAGGTGACTGCACTGAATCCAGCCCCATTCCAACAAAAAACTCCTCTAAGTCTTCCCTTCTCTTTTGCATTTTACCGGAGTTTGCTTAGGTAATCTCCCTATTTGTTATTATATTTCCTCACTGTTTATTATTTTAAATAACCTGATGATATTTTGGTTAAAAGACCAGAATTCTGTGAGTCTGTTCTTAAAATCACAAAGGGTTTTAGTACCCTATCTCTGAGAAAATATTTTGCCTACAGTATTTGTAAGTCACAGAGGTCACGCATAAAGTTGTGTCTCACTGAACTATTCAGTTAAAGAAAATTTAAAAAAAAAACACTGACAAAAACAAACCTTATCCCTCATCTGCAATGATTAGCTTCATTGAGTATCCCTCATTTTCATTCAGTAACAGCCAATTATTGCCAATCTGCTGTGTTGGAAGTCGCCTTACATACTAAGGACTCTTCTGATCCTCTGACTTGTAAACAGCTTTACTAATTTTCTAGCTTCATCCCTTGTGAGGTTACCAAGATGCTCTGTGATAGCAGAATTTCTAACATCATATATATATTATTTTATTAATGAGAAAACATGTTTGAAAAATAAAAAAAAATTAATTACTTAGTTGTATTCGCTTTGTTTTTTCTTACAGCCTGAGCTCTTTACTTACACAAATTTTCATAGCAGAATCAAGAATCACAGAATGGCCAAGGTTGGAAGGCAAAACAGTGGCATATCAGGTGTAATGGCTCTGCTTGTAGCAGGGCAATCCTAGAGCACATGGCATAGGATCGTGTGCAGATGGTTCTTAAATATCTCTAGTGATAGAACAACGTCTCTGGGCAATCTCTTCCAGTGTTCAGTCACCTGCCCAGTAAAAAAGTTCTTCCTCTTACTCAGGAGGAACTTTCTGTGCACTGTCCTATTGCTTGGCACCACTGAGAAGAGCGTGGGTCCAGCCTCTTGAACATCCTGACTTCAGATACTGATAGATGTTGATGAGGTCCCCTCCCAGCATCTCTTCTTGAGGCTGAACCAGCTCAGCTCTGCCATCCTGTCCTTTTAAGAGAGATGCTCCTGTCCCTTAATCATCTTCGTCACTTTCCACTGGATCCACTCCAGGAGCTCCATGTTGTCCCTTTTTCTCTGAAAAGTGCAGAACTGGGCATGGCACTTCAGATGTGCCTCACCATGGCTGAGTAGAGGGGCAGGATCCCTTCCCTCAACCTCACGGCAGTGCTATTCCTAATGCACCCCAGGATTACTTTGACCTTCTTGGCCACAAGGCCACTGCTGTATCATGGACAGTTTGTTGTCTACCAAGACCCCCCAGTCTTTCTCCACAGAGCTGCTTTTTGAGCAGGTCAGCCCCCAGCCTGTACTGGTCCATGGGGTTATTCTTGCCCGGGTGCAGGACCCTGCATCTGCCCTTGTTGAATTTCAGACAGCTTTTCTCTGCCCATGTCTCCAACCTCCCAAGGTCCTTATGAAGGCCTGGACAGCCCTCTGGGGTGTTTACCACTCCTTCTAGCTTTGTGCCATCAGTGAACCTGCTGAGGAGGCATCCACCTCTTCATCCAAGTCACTGATGAATACGTTAAACAATATAGAGAACACCACTTGTGACAGATCTCCAACCAGACACATGCCACTGATTACAACACGTTGAGATGTGCTGTTCAGCCAATTCTCAAACCACCAAAACAAATAATATACAGATACAAAGTATACAAATAATAATTGAAAAATATTATGCCAAGCAATGAGAATCTCATTTGCTGGTTTGTTTTTTTTTTTTTTTTTCATTGGTTTGTTTGTTTGGTTTTGGTTTTGGCATGGTTTTCTTAATCTTTTGATTCAAAAGAAAAATAATGAAATCTCTGAAACCCTGATAATTGTTTCAATGTAGAAATTAACAGGTGGCAAAACATTACTGAAACTTCCTGAAGGCCTGACAAAAGCAACTTACAGTAGAAGATCACAGGAAGAGTTCTTACCAAGGTAAATAGAAAGTGCAAATAGTATTTCTGCTTAAGTTTAACCATATATCAAAGAACACACTAAATTAAAATAGAAAATGGGCTTTTAGTTGTTAAACATGTTTCAACTGAAACAAACCTTCAAAATTCTAAAAAATAAAAAAGAGCTACAAAAAAGAGCTAGGAAAAAAGTATATAATTAAATAATTTTATTATTAATCTTAATAAAGGACAATTTAACTGTTTCTAAACATGAAAAGATATTAGACAAGTAATGCACATAGCAGGTTTCATGTGATGTTAATAAAACCTAGAGATTAAGTTTAAAATTACCTGTTAAAGATATAATTTATCAATTCTGATCAGATCCTGTACATTTAATCATTTTTCCTCATTTAGGCAGTGGAAATATTCTTCAGGTAAAAGTTGAAGGAGAATAAAATTACTTCAAAAAAAACTTTAGTCTTGTCTATACTGCAAGGGGGGTATTGCTTCTTTTGACTGTCATGTTCCTTTTGTGACAAAGATGCTATGGGAGCCTCTGTTATTGCTGTTCCCTGGGGCCGTGAAATGTGTGGCAGCAAAGTGTTTTTCTCAAGGGGAATAAACAACCCACTTTCAGTGCCAAGGAGACAGTGAAAGTCTGTTGGAAAAGGTCACTAAACACTTTCAAATGCTACCAATTAGTGTATTTGTTGGATTGTGATAAGGAGTATGGAATGTAAAAGAAAATCCCATATTAGTTCAAAACTGAAGGCCCAGTGGTAACTTGAATTGCCTTGTATAAGAGTTAGCCAGCAACAGTTTGGAGATTGCGAAGTCTGTTTTCTTTTTCAGTTTAAAATTAATGTGACGTATTCCCCAGCTCTCAACTCCCTGATGTTTTCAGTCTAAAGCACTGTTACTATGTTTCTCTGAGTTTTTAATCTGCATTTCCATTATAACCTTCATCCTTATTACCAAAAGCTTTACTTTTTTATATACAAAAAATTCAGAATTACAAGCTGTATTTGATACTTCCTGCAATAATTGCATCTCATCAGAGGTCAAAGATTGACTGTCATCTAAATATGACACTCCTGAGGATGATGTTACAGTACATTCATCAGAATCATCTGTTTTCTTCACTGAAACTTTTATGAATATTTTGAAATTCTGTGGCAAACCAGAATGGTTGCAGTGAATTTCCTGTAATCACTCTGAATTTAACCTCTACAATATTGCTTTTCTGTTTGTTTCTGCAGTAATTAAGATATCCATCAGGTTTTTAATTATCAGAACTATAGGTTAAGTGTAAATTTTAGGGTTTGAGGACTTATACTTTGTTCTGTAAGCCCAAAATCTTCTGATCTTGGTCTGTGAAGCTGTCAGTAAACCAATTTGTGATGTTATTTCATTCTACCTTTTCCCATAATGCATTGATTCGCCTCTTGGTCTTCCATGTTGTTCACATAATACCTGAATGGAGAATGGCAGGGATCCAGGTTCATTTATTGTAAAATAAATTATTAAAATAATCTATTTTAGAACAATGGACAGCCTTTGCATCTCTGTCTTCAGTCTGGTTGAACAGCCATCTGAAAGGACCCTATCAACTATAAATCTAAATCCTCCCATGTACTGTAAAACCATGAAATTTCTGGGCTGTATCAGTGCTTTTTCTCATCATTAAATCATCGGAAATGCCAAACTGTAGAAATGAAGGAATTCAGCCTTGTCTGAAAAGGACAACATTGCAAAAGAAAGAACTGTTATAGAGTTCAAATTAATGGCTAAAACATTCTTTTACTTAGACTGTACAAACTACATCTTGATAGAAAAGCTTGATGAAGTTAAATACTTTTACTGGCATCCTGCAGCACTTCAGACAGTATGAAACTTTAAGAAAATGAGACAGCAGTGTCTTGCATCTGGGCACATCAATGGCTTAACCACAGTCACAGTTTTTGTAGGCATCATGGAACAGGAGAACTTTAAGTTGTGTTTTGGAGGTGAATAATGATTGCAGGAACATTTCCTACTCACCAAGAGGTAGCAATAAGCAAAGTACAATACCTTTTGTTTGGAGAAAAAAAAAAAAAAGCTCTTGGCCAGTGAAGAAATGTTGCAGTAAAAGAGGAGCCAGATTCTCAGCAGTAAGAGAGATTATATACAATATGGGGCTAGAAAAGAAATATCTCAGAAGTGAAAACAAATTACCTATGCAAGGTATGACAGACAACAGGGAGTCAGAGAAATGGTGTGAAGAAGAATTTAAGGTTTTAAAACAGGAATATTTTGACAAAAGGGGAAATAAACGGACCTCAGAAATCCCAGTCCCCTCTGGGACCAATTTCAATTTCTTGCAATGCCATATAAAATCTAGGTATTTGCCTAGGTCCTTATGTAAGACAAAAGTAAAGAAAAGAAATTTAAAAAATATTATGTATTATTGATTTTCAAGCCTAGACCAGAAAAATCTAGATCCTTCTCTGACTTCCTAGTCCTTCTTTGGACAAGGTATTTAACATTGATAACATTGAGATCAGGCAGAGTTACCCTAGACTAGACTAGGGATAAAGAGAGGGTTGAGGTAGTCATGTTTCTTCCCAGGAGTCAGCCAGCAGGCATAATAAGCATATTCATACTTATGAACATCCCTTCCAAACCATGCCTTTAAGATCTGAAAGCTAAAACTTGGAAATTTTACTACCTTCATCAGAATCTCAGTCTACAATTTATCAAGATTTTTTCAAAAAAAATCTTAGTAAACTTCAGTGATCATCAGTGGACCACTCTACTCTTTTTTATAGTGAGGACGAATTAATTTTGTCTGGAAGACAGATTTATTGCTTGTGAATGTTGTAGATCATAGACCAAAAAAGCCAGCAAGCAATAGATAAATCTTGCAGATTAATTAAGTATGGTCTTTAAGGCTATCAAAAACATATTTGTCACTTTTTTTCCCTCTAGACTATTAACAGTTTAATGAGAAGAATTCTCCATTCCCACAAACTTTTAAGTCAATGAGTTCAAAGTTAATTCCATATTGGTGGTTTTGGTATAGAGGAGGACTAAGGAAGAAAAACAGAACATAATTTTCATTACTTCACTCAGGGACTGGAAAATAGCAAAGGCTACTATTTACCAGTAACAGTCTATAACCTGCTGTGAGGAATTGCATGATATAAACATTGGTACAACATAACATGCCCTTACTCCAAATAGTTAAATTTGTATTTTTAAAGTGAAAGCAGTGGCTCATATAGTGGTTAAGCTTAAAGTCAGCCCGGAAATGATCACCAAAGTGCAGTGCACATCTGTCAGGAAAAACTGCAGTACATATGTCAGATGCATCATACACAGAAGCAAGTTGCTGGAGAGGTGGGATGTAACCAGTGAAACCTACTTCCATTCAGATATAAATTCTTTCTTGATCCTATTACTAGAGCAGCTCTAGCTCTTCACATTATCTTCCTTCTATTAGTCTATCCATTTCCATTTCCATATGCTAATTGGCTAATTGCATATTTAGTGGCTGAATACTGACTACTTTTCCCTCAGTGGTTTCAGTTGACTGCTAGTCTTTGGCCCCCTGCTCTAATTTGCATGGCATTTTAAGTATATGGCATTTTAAATTCTACCTGTCTTCAGAGTATGATTAAAAATGCTCAGATGGATCAAAACATGTTAGGAGAGCAGAGGGACTGGTACACAGACTGAAAGACATACAGACCTAAGATTGCATTTCTGGGTGCTAGCCCAAGGTAAGAGACAAGATGCATCAGCAGGTCACCAGCACTTCAAGGAGCTTCTAAGAGAACAAAATCACACAGTCATACCATTCTGTAGCATTCTTCTTAGCACTATATTCCAGTTTTATCACAGCATTTCTTGTGCTACTTTTTAGCAAGAACACCCTCTCTTGATAAGATATGATGTTATCATGCTCTCACAAGTTTTGAAGACTTCTTCACCAGGTACATTAATAAGTTTGTGCGTGTATGTTCATACTCTTTATATCTGAAAACCAAATGCCAGCTGAGTTATTTCCACCCAGATCACAAGGTCTATGAGTAGGAAGGAATCATGTTTATTCCCTGAAGAGGAGAGTAAAAGTGGATTGTTGTTGCCCTAATAATGTCAGTCTAGGTGATGCTTAGGACAGCTTAGAAGCCAAATAAGTTACACTGATGGAACGTAATTCTTTCACTAACTGACACATCCAATCACTGAAAGCATAAAATAATCCATTGATTTTGGTTATGTGAATTTTGAGGGAAAATAAGAAAGCATAAGCAAATATGTTCTCTTGCTTCTCATAATAACAAAATAATCATTAACCAGTATGTTCCAATCATTTGCCTGTTATGATGGAGATGAAAGATCAATGGGACATAGGAACAGTGCTAAAAGTTATAGGAAGTGACTCTGCCTCTTCTTCAGAAATTATCCCCAGGAAGAAGATTTAGATTTAGACTTTATGTGTTTATGTTTTGTAAGTAGAAATTTTAATAGCTTTTTTTTATTGATGTTGACAGCTTTCTTTATAGAAATGAGGCTTTTTCAGTGTAATGGTTCTCATCATAAAATTCCAAGGCAGTGGGGAAACCAGACCAAACCAAAACATCCTTTCATTTTTTTAAAATCTAGTTTAAATTAAGTCTTCACATACAAGGATCATATTTCAGATCACATATTTAGGTCAGGCTGGATTTTAAAAGCAAAAGTAGGCAGAATATACTTGAGCAGAATTAGAGGGTCCTAGAATAATGGAGAGTGTTATAGTTAGGTTACTCCCTTAGGAGCAAGGAGATTAAGCTTTTACATTACTGCTCTCTGGGAGACGCTTCAAGCATTTGAATCTGGATGTTCTTTGTAGGTGAATGGCCCAATCACTGAGCTATTAGCTGTGTTCTCTGTGTCCCTCACTAAAGGAGATGTATTTCTATGTGCATATAACTAAAGATGCATTGAGAAAAAAGGTATGTTTCTAAACAATCATTTGTTCAAATTCAATTTTAAAAGTCCTAAATCTAAATATTCACAGATGTTTCTTCATTGATGACTATCAATCCAGCAATTTTGCCTATTTAAATATTTTTATTATTATTATCAACTTAATTGAAGGGTCTATTATGCATTACTGCCAGATCATATTGCCAGCAGAGTTACAACAGTAAGACAATACCTAACAACAAACATAGAACCCTGCTTTTGAAACTGACGCAAATATTCTGTATAACTTTGATTATGGGTATATATAAAGTGTATTGTGTTCTGCTTAGTGCTGAAAAGATTCACTGTGAGACTATAGTCACCAAAAAATCGAACTTCCAGGTAGTAATTTACTGCAGGTGTAAAAATGTATGGAAACAAAATCATTGGAAAGTACTGAAATACCAGAGTGATACATGAAATCAGTTAGAAGTAACTATTTTAATATTCTTTGACTATACAGTGGTTGATAATTTCAAAGAAATCCCAGGAAATAATACTTTTCATAAATACAGATAATTATAAGGTAAATTTTATCATTGTTTAAGAGTTGTTTTGTATCTTGAAACAGGAGAGCTATCTTTTGCAATTAAATGTAAAAAGTTTAAATTCAGCAGTCAAAACATTTCATTTCATCTAAAATGCCAAAATCTTTACTCCATATACACTTTTATTATTTTTATCACAGAAAGCCTTTAACATTCCAAATGCCTTCTCACTCTAGACAAAAGGAAACAACCAAATATAGTAATACTGGGCCTGCTGAAACCAGATCTATCTATAAGATGCTGATTTTATTGCCTCTGTTAAAGTGATTGCTTCCTTGATTCCTAGAACAGATCAGCTGTCCATGAGCAGATTGTGAAGGTGTAAGGCAACGATAATGCATGTATATTTAGAATACTTGCATTTCATAAATGAGAATTTAAATCTTAAAGCACATTTTGAAGCACCTTAAAACACATTTGCTCTATTCTGAATAGTGCCAATCATGCAGAACTCTGAAGAATTTTAGGGATCCTATAATTTCACCAAAGCGTTTGCAGAAGTATATATATCCAGTACAGTATATTTCTTTAATTTATATGTCTTTACATTTATAGAATATTTTGTTGTCACCTTATATCCTGGTATGATTCCCATTCTAATAAACTATTTTTAAAACCACTTAAGTATAGCATAATTATGTCCTATTTTGGATGTTGTTCAAATGTTCCATTAGTTTCCCAAGATGTCTCTGTTAATTCCATAGATTTGTCAATTTGCACTGTTGCCATTAAATAAACTAGATGCTGTTCAATTCAAAGCTTTTGGTTTTGGCTCTAAAATTCCACTTCCCTCATTTGCAACAGATTTCTTCTCTTTTGCAATTTACTTGTTATAATTATTTGTGAAAAGGTTGAATTTTTAACTTCGTGTTTGCATGCAATGTGGCAATGCTGAGCTTGACATTATTGTTTAGAACCGGAGAAAATATTTTTGAAAATATGCATCTCCTCAATGTGACCATTTTCAGTGGAAATAATCCTCATTAAGCCAGTAAAGTATATTCTGGGCTTAAGTTTCTGCTGATTACTTTTCTCCAGACTCCTCTTCTCCACCCCCACCTTTTTTAATGTTCTGCCATTTATTTGGAAGTTAGTGTGCCATATTTTAATCTAAAAACTTAATGGAAATGTTTTAAGCTTGCCTCTGAAATTGTGGTTCATTTTAAATGATAAGTGTTGTCACACATATTCTTTGCCAATAGATTTCATAAGGATTATTGTCACTTTGATACTCAGCTTCACAGTAATGTCAAAAAATCTGTAATATAATTTTAAAAACATTTAAAACAGGTCTCCAAAATAAATCTCTGGTCTGGATTGTGTTTATTGGAAAAAAGGTAAAAATTAGGAGATGATATTATTGTTTCACTTTCTGTTAATCCATCACCTAAAAACATCAGTTAGAATTCAGGCACTGTTGTGCTAAGCATGCATAGAGATGTCACTTGCATGTTGTTCACTGTAGCTGGAAGTAAGAGTGTATTTTGGTATTAATAGTGTATAAAAAGAGCAGTAGGAGTCCACTGCACTGACCAGTGGATAAGCACAAAGTAAATATATGGTTATGATAATATTTTGACCGGCAGGTTGTTTTTTTTCACAGTGGCCTGTATGGTATTATGGTTTGGATGTGTGACCAAAACAGTGTTGAAGCACACCAGTGATGCAGGCTGATCAGTGCCTACACACTGTCAAGGCCTCCTCAGTTTCTCTTGCTGCCCCAGAAATGGCTGAAGGAATGTGTCACAGCTTGATGCTGTCTTCAGAAATAAAATTGATGTAAAGAAAGAGAAAAGGGGAACTTTGGAGTGATGGTGTTTGTCTTCCTGAGCAACTTTAAAGCATAACGAAGCCCTGCTTGCATAGAGATGCTTAAACATCTGCCTGACAATGGTGAGTAGTAAATTAATTCCTTATTTTGCCTTGTTTGTGTGCACAGCTTTGCTTCACCTATTACACTGTCTTTATTTCAACACATGAATTTTCTCACTTTCACACTTCTAATTCTCTTCTGCATTCCCAGTGGAGAGAGGGACTGAGTAGTTGTGTGGGGCTGAAAATCTTGGCAGGGTTAATCCACAACATGCTTATTCTCACAAACAAGGAAGAACTCATTGTTAATGAGAAAGTTGAAGGCAGGCTTGGAGGGATTCAGCAGCCTATGATGAGAGAGCAGGGCAAATCCACACGATCACACTACTGGACCACAGGAGAACAGACTACAGTCACTTTAATATCTGCTTGAAAAAGGCCCATGGAAAAAGACGCCGTAGGGAAGAGGGACCCAAAGAGACTGGTTGGTATTCAAGGTTCACCCCTAAATTCAAGAGCAGTCCATCCCATCAATTAGGAAATCAAGTAAAAAATGACAGGTGGTCTTCATGGGAGAACAAGGAGCTCCTGAATAAACTGAAACATGAAAAAGAAGAATACAGAGGGTAAAACTGGGAACAAGTATCCTGGAAAGGATACAGAGGTACTGCGTGAACATGAAGGGATGAAGTTTTCAAAGTCACAGTCTAATGGAATTGAATCTGTCCAGTAAAGTGAAAGACAATAAAGTATTCCATAATTGCTTGCATGATAAAAAGAAGTCTAGGAAAAATACGGGCCCACTGCTGAACAGGTAGGGGACCTGGTGAATTGGAGAAGGATCAAGTTCTGGATCCATGCTTTACCTCAATCTTTACCAGCAAGCTCCAGAGATCACGGTCTTCTTGCATATATATTTTTAATAATGTCTTATTTCTGTTTGTCCATCTCTACTATTAAAAACAGACTAAAATATCTATAATCATGTCATTCATTATCAAAATGCAGTGTGTTACAAGCAGACACCAACTGTCCAGTGGAGCTCCCAATGAGAGTCCTGACTTAAAGCTGTCTCGTCTATCTTCATGTCAGGTTAATTGGTTTTCTGTAATTTTCTGTGTAAAACAAAGAAATTTAATCAAGTGTCTGAGATCTATTATTGCTTCTACGTGATGCTTCTCAAATTTCTCAAAAATTGTGTACCTTGTTAAAAAAAGGTAGAGTTCTGTTCCACTATTGTACCTTGACAACACCTTTCCCATTAGTGCAATATTAGCTACAGAGGGATTACTATAATTGAAATCCTGGCAAACAGAAGAAATTAGAAGAGAGCATAGTGCACAACAAGTAAAAGAATCATAAAACATGAAATAAGCCAGGGACAGGCACTCAGTGAGGTTACTGAGGGAATTAAACAAAATCCATTTTCAAAACTAATGAGAACTGTTACACTGCTATCTCTCCTCAAGGCATGGGACCAGAGATAAAAGCTCACATGAAGATTGCTAATAGCCACATACCATGCTATCAGTAAAATTGTTCAAAAAAACTTTATTGAAGATAACTCATTCTCTGTCTTCTCTTTCTCTCCATCACTAACACAAACATCCTTCCTGTTTATATTGGCAAATTTTCCTACCATAAACTGTTTGGTCTTTGGGCTGCTGAAGCCAGGATTAAAAGGCAAAACATAAGTAGGATTATATTCTGAAGAGATGAAATTATAAGTATATATAAATGCATATGCACATAGTATAATATAGAGGCTTTATCCTTTTCTGGAGCTATATTGAATTCAGCAGAAATTACATCAGATCTCCAGAAATTTCAAAAATGGAAAAGCTTACCTCTATCATTTTAATTTGTTTTATTAAAATGCAGAAGAAAAATGAAACTCTGTCCATATTATCTACATATCCTTGACAAAATTTCAATGTAGCCTAGTTGCATCTCACCATCAAATTTGGAAGAACAGAAAATGTCACCATTAGCAACCTCAAGTTCTGATTACTTCACATATCTGATGAATTACCAAAATACCAAAAAAAGCACCTTATTCTGAAAATAAAAGTATATATTTCTTTACAGAAGGATGGTGTACTAGACAGTCTGACTCCTCTACATATTTCTGTTCTTCCAGGTTACAACTGCTTTTTTTCTTGTAGTGTTTGTTAGGTCACTTTTGTGTGCATTTACCAGCTTGCTTGCAGTAGAGATTGTTAATATGTAGTCATCACAAGAGAAACAGTCATTTCAGCGGACCATGTCTCAGTTTTGTCCTTATAAATGTGGTGGTTATCCAACAAGAGATGTGTGCTGGCTTCCAACCCCGTATTTTGCATCAGTATAATTTGTCTGATGGCAGAAGCCTTATTTCATTACTATTCCTGTCTTCTTTCTTTAGAGCAGTACCACTTTCATCTTGGATGTATTGTTAAATTCTACTCTGTATGAGATTATCTTAGAGCTGATGCTTACCACCTTAAATCTGATTGTATGTACTTTGTAGGTAAAAAAGTACCTTAAATTGCAAATTTTAACAGCAGAAAATGTTGAGTCTGTGTGAGGGTAAATGAACTACTGAACACAAGAAGTCTGTTACTTCCTATATGCTTGCTGGTATTGGCTGCATTTAAATTTTGATAAAACTTCATATAAACAAATTAAGCACATCCCAAAGCCTCCAAGTAATAAAGGAACATGAGATATAAGCAACAATTTGGAGGATGACCATAAGTTGGACTTCTTCATATGGACTATTTAGACTGGCAAAACTGTGAACTTCAAGCCTAAAAGAATGGTTCCTGGAAAGAAGTGGTACTGGAAACAAGAAATGGAAACAAAGAAGGTGGAGATTCTGACAGGAAGAAAGTTACCCAAGATGACTTTTTGTCCAGTATTTTTAGACCAGGAGAAATGTGCAGTGAAGGGGAGACCTGCTGAGAACACTGTTGGGGGACCAAGTGTAAGATGTAATTAGATTGGGGAAAATCTTTTATTCCCTTGGTTCTTAAATAAACCCCATCATAAAAAATCGAAAGAAGATTATCACTTACCCTTTCTCACCTGTAGTAAGGACTGAATTAATGTCATTCAGTCTGTGGGGTCTTTGTGTTTCTGCTTCCTTGAGTCTGTGAGTACCTCACAAGGCTTAGGTCCCACTGCAGAGCTTAGTGTTCAGTCGGTTTATAATTTGTGTGGCACTTACCTGAATCAGATTTTATGTATATTACTTGTTTATATATATGTAGCCTCATCTTTGGCCTCTTTTTTTTAGTGATCCCTCATTTTCTTAAAATTATTTTCCCTGTGTTCTTCTAATGTCAACAGACTACCACTGAGCTTGTAACTTAGGGCACAAGAAAACTCCTTCCTCTTTGTTTGTTTTTTTTTTTTCTTCCTATCAATCCTTCTTGTTTCTTTGATTTTTTTTTCATTGTTTAGAAAACAGATGTGGATATGTGTCACTTTATGCTGATTTTTAAATTTTGTTTCCCTTCTGCAAAGATATTTCTAGGCTGTTTCCTTTCGTGAGTCTACTCACCTATGCAAAGGTAAAAATGTAGTATGACATTGTTTATGCCATTAAAAGCTCTTGATACTGTTCTCAGTTTCCTCAGTGTGAGATCATAAATACACCCTTACATATTCTTCTGTCACTTGTCTTGAATGAACACAGCTTCCTAACTTAGGCAATCTGGGACAGAGGACTGGGTCCTCAAACCATTCAGTCATAGCTACTACAAGTACTGGTTCTTCTTCGGGGCTCAGTTTTTGACTGAAGACTTGTGAATATCTCACAAAGTACCCAAGAGCATGAAGATACTTATATTTGGGGTTTTTTTTTTTAGTTTGTTTGGGTTTTTTCTGTGGTTTTTTTTTTTTGGGGGGGGGGTTGGTTTATTTTTTGTTTTTTGGTTTTTTGGGTTTTTTTGGTTTTTTTGGTTTCTTTTTGAGAAGAGAGGACATAGACATGATAGGGCAAAAAGAATGTAAAAATGCATTATATTTGTACACAGGCATTTTAAGCAATTGCTGGAGTATGTTTTTTTTGTTTATTTTCTCCCTATGAAGAGTTATTCCATTCAGTTCTTGTTGTCTTTCTTTCACTGTATCAGTAAACAAAAACTTCACTTTCTCATTTCCCCTCACAATGATAAATGCTTTTTTAAGACTCATTTCTTCATGCCATGTCTTCCATGACTGTACAGATCTCTTTGAAAGTCAGTAAAACATTTCCTGCAGTCTTAGGACTTTCATAATGCCACTTCTCTCAATTTCAAAGTGTCTTATTTTTGCTGCTGAGAAACATTTTATTTCTTTTTTACACTATCTCTAAAATACTATCTGTCATCAGGTTTCATACACCCTTGAGAAGACTAAACCTGTTAAAAGGATGCTCCTCAGAGATGTTATAATTACAACCAGGATTGTAGCTGTATGCACAAAGATTGGCTTCCTGACATTGATTTCTAATTATTTCCTTCTACAATCTTTCCTCCATGGAATTTTTGTTACTGGTTTAGGAAATCATACCAATGTTATTATTACTTTCCCATACCTTACGGTGGTTCAGACTTCACCTTCCCTAGAAAGAATGTTTAAGGAGCTACATAATATAATGGGACTTGCCTCCTACTGCTGTGTACCTTGGCTGGTCACTGTTTATTATGCAAAGAGCACACTTGAGAATATATATACTAAAACATCAGATAACATCATATTACAGAGGTTCTAATATTTCTTTTTTAAAATTACTTAGAATCAGGGTAAATGACAGCACAAGGTCTAAGGCAGTGAGGGTTATGTTATTCATGGTCTTAAGATTGGTAAATGATTCCACAGAGAAAGAAGTGAAACAATAGCTATAATTCTCAAGGGAAAATCTGAGATTTACTGCAAACCAGGACATAGTCCATTCTAGGAGCTTATTAGAGCAACACCCTCTGATATATAGCTCATAAACAGCAGTTATATTACTGCTGTTCTTCAAGGAATCTCAACTACAAGCATATTAACAGGAATTATATTTTTGTAAATAAATATAAATGAGATTAATACACTGGAGCTCACTGCCCATTTGTTTAACGTAACAAAACGTACTTTTCAAGTCTAGTTGCAGTAACTATTCCTCACTATGACAACATCGAGAGCCATTTGCCACTGAAAGTTACCTTATAGCAGAGGTCAAGTACTAGCCAACAGCATTTGTTTGGGGTTTTTTTCCAGTGGCTATGTTTCACTAAAAAAGAAAAAAAAGAAAAAAGGAAAATTACTTCTTTTTTCTAGGGAAATTTGGAGCATTAAAAGGTAATGAAACATAATAATTTATATTTTGTAATCAAGAGAGAAAGAAATATATTATCTATTTAGAGAACTCATGAAGAAAATGATCACTGGCCAATTGCTGTGCAATTCCTTCTTCCACTTTATTAGCATGAGTTATTTGCAGAGACTACCCAAACAGATTTACATTTATGTTTGAAAAATAGGTACATACATTACCAATCAAAGAACATTCTAACATGAAATGTGCATTAAATCAAACATCTACCTGGCCTACTGGAGTAATGTGGTAGTTCCTTGCCACAGTTCAGGCAAGGCAAGTTATGCAATCACTGAATTTAATTTCATTACTGACAAAACAATATAAAAATAATTCAGTCTTTCAGGAAGCAGAGGTAAGGCTAGGTCTTCCAAATTTCCAGTAAATCAGGTATGCTAAACATGAACAGTAATCTTGTTTCCTGCTACAGTTGTTCTGGGGCCACCTCAGTAAGTACATGTTTTTTACAAGTGATTCTTGCTAGCTTCCTTGCCTGATGGCTTGGCTGGATGAGATTTGGAATTCTAGACTCCCATTTATTATTGGTCACAGGTTTTTTTATTCCACAGAATATTCTGAGTTGGAAGGGATGCACAAGGATCACTGAGACCAAGTCTAAAGTAAATGGCCCATATGGGGATAAAAGGCACAGCCTTGGCGCTAATAGCACCATGTTCTTATCAACTGAGCTACTGTCATTAATGTCATCAATGAAGTTTGGCACAAGTATGAGCACCAGCCTCTGCAATCCATAGACAAATCTAGACCCATGGATGTCTGTTATTTCTCATGGATTCTGGACACATTAGGTTTGTAATTTCTGTGTATGTAATTTTTTTTCATTTTTATATAGATCTGTACACCTAACTCAGTGACAAACTGTGAAATATGAAGCACTTAATTCTCTGGAATTTTTGGAAGACTATTTGGAAGTTTTATAGGTCTACAAGTTACAGTGGAATTCTTAGTCTCCAGGCTAATTTTCTAGACAGAAAAGAAAATACACCTCACAATGTATTTGTGAATGAAGCTGAGTTTCATTGCTACAGCAATATCTTCTCAGAGACCCAGCTCACCAGAGGAGGTATTCAGGGCTATGACCTCTTTTACAGCACTCCTCAAAGCCTTAGAAAACTAAATTGAACACCAACCTTTTACCAAGACTATCGGAACTATTTTCATTCTTTCTCTGCACTAAATACTCTGGAATGACATGACAAGAATATAGGGAATATTCAGAAACGCCTAAAAACCTAGGTGTCTAGACAACTTGCTATAATGACTAGTAAATTATAAAAGATGAGAAAAAGATTTAATTGGATGAAGGCCTTATATTTCAGATTACGTCTAAACTTGGAACCTGGATCACATCCAATTCTCTCAGCCTGAAAGGGTTCATTTTCATTAAATTTCACTTTTAAACATGCAAGAGCTAAGTAGGTTTTAGCTTGCTCCCCACTTCATTGTCAGAGAGATCAGCTCTCGATAGCAAACTGACACATTACCAAATGAAAAGCAAGAGAAGGAAAAAGGAAAAGTAATTGTGTGGACTGTAGACATGATGCCTACCAATAATCAAATAGATGTGACTGTGAAAAAAAAAATATGCTTTTAGCATGTGTCAGATAAAATTTAGGATGTGTTAGGTAAATTGGAGGTCACCATTCTGACCATCTGCAGGTAGAAACAACAAATCTGGGTAGGAATGTTACAAATAAAATGATAGGGCCTAGGTAATTCCATTTTGGGAGAGTTCAAGAGCACATTTTGAAGAAAATGGTGTTATGGTAAGAGAATTAGCACATAAAGAAGAAGGAATGTGCTTGTATCAGGAAGACTGTTGAGAAACAATTCGGACTAGCTTAAAAAGTATATCCATCCATAAAAACATGTGCTCTGTCACTTGTGGGTGACTGCATTACACTGACCAAAGCCTTATCAGAATTTTCTAAATATTTTTTAATTATTATATTTGTTTGAAACCATGTCCAAAGTGAAACCAGCTACAGAAATGTTTCAGTCAATAGCTATATTGTTATTATGACATAAAATTCAAGACAATTCTAGCCCCAAAGACACTTTAGCTCATTTTTACACTTTCACATAGTCAGAATTGTAAAATTTGCAGTCTTATATTGAACCTAAGTTTGAGAAGTATAGTTACCAAAAATAAAGTACCACCACTACCTTTCTTATTTATAAAACAGCTAAATACACAGTTAAATCATATAAACACAAAACATAAAATACAATAGTATAATAATAAAAACATATCGTACAGTGAACAATGAGCAGATGATTGTGAAGATCATACATGCAAATTGATGGTAGAGGATCAACTCTTTTTTTTTTATTCATCTTTAGTTTTGTTGCCCTTCTTCTTCTCTGACAGTGGCATGAAGAAAGAAATAGAATTATTTTAAAAGGCAGTTTGATATTTTATATTTATTTAGAAAGACTAACAGTTAATTTGGAAATAATTTACATTTTTTTTTTTTTACATTTATTCCTTCTGGAAGTTTTCATTTAAATTCTGAAACAATATTTCAGGTCTTGCTCATAGGCTTTTAATAAATTTTGATGTTACTTTCTGATAGTTTATTTTGCCATTAGAAACTGTGGATATGATGACCACCATCATAAGAAAAGTTAGGAAGCATAACAGCAGTGAAGTAGCAAATGGAGGAGAAAAAACAATAGTGAGGAGAGACAAATGAAAAATGACACTGTAAACCAATAGATTATTTATTTTTAAAAATAGTCTTGAAACATTGGGAAAATATAGATTGGGGTTTTTTTAGTGAACTCTGTTTGAGGTGTTTTGAAAAGTAAAAAGTCTCTTTTCAACCCTCAATTATTGTTTTTTAAACAGACCCCAAGAGTAATCAGGTGCCATCAATCAATGTTTTCATTCTAAAAACAGGCATTTTGGCAAATATAATTGAAGAATTTGTTTCACTTATGCTTTCATGATCATAAGCATACTGTTCCCTTCCCTTCCCTTCCCTTCCCTTCCCTTCCCTTCCCTTCCCTTCCCTTCCCTTCCCTTCCCTTCCCTTCCCTTCCCTTCCCTTCCCTTCCCTTCCCTTCCCTTCCCTTCCCTTCCCTTCCCTTCCCTTCCCTTCCCTTCCCTTCCCTTCCCTTCCCTTCCCTTCCCTTCCCTTCCCTTCCCTTCCCTTCCCTTCCCTTCCCTCTACTTTTCTTTCTCCTCTACTTTTCCCTCTTCCTGTCCCTCTCCCTCTCTCTCTCCCTTTCTATTTCCATTTCCCCAGCTGGCCCAGATGCCAGAGTATACAGAATATGAGTACACTTTGTATTTTATGTGTGTCAGTGGTCAGCTGGGTTGGGGGACCTGGAGGCTGCAGTCTCACATAACAGATGTTATCTCCATAGCTTCATCTAAGTTGAATGAAGATGGAAGTTGCATCATCCCACTTTTAGATATTTACAATGTATCATTTATATTTGAGCTAATTTTTAGGGTCTTTTAACAATAGATTAAGAGAAATAGACACTTGTGGAGCATCATTTCTCTGATTTTATCTGTTTTTAAAGCTCTACGCTACAAGAATATGAATCTGTCCCAAATACATGTGTGGCAGCATCTGCACTAAACTAGACGGGCCCGTGGGCTTGAACTCTGGCACATACAGACTTTTTCATGTTTAGTCACCCCTTAACATGATTCAGAGGGGTGCCAGCCCAGGTTCTCCCAAGCAAAAACCAGAGGTTCTCTGTTCATCCAACAGCAGGGGTAAGGGATTATCTAGAGAACAGGAAAAGGGAAGAGACTTCTGAAACTGAAAAATGTCATCAGGTCTGCTGGTTGGTTGTTACCCTATTTTATGTATTAATGTAAACACAGATTCAGCAAATTCCCTAAATTGAAAACTACAAGTCTAAATTTACAGCAAAGCCTCAGATGATGATCTGTTTTGGTAAACTGATTCAACCTGATATTTCATTTAACTGCTTCTACCTCAAAATTTTCAAAGAACTTTTGTGTTTGCTGTCAACAGTAACAGTATTAACAGTTGTGTTAAATACTCTGCTTTAGTGGGGTGCATACACACTTCTGATACCAAATATGTGCATAAAACATTTCCAGAGACATGCACAATATCTTTGTTTAGCTTAAAATATGCAGTAAAATGAAAATATGACCAAGAAGATAAAACACTCCCAAGAGCAAAATTATATCCAGTCTTGATTAAACTCCTCCTTTTTCCAAGCAACAGAATCACTATACATATGCAAAACAGTTGATCTTTACACTGAAAGTCACTATGATTGGTATGCTTTGAACTAGCAGGTTCCAATGGTGGAATTGTCTTCATGAAAATCCTGTAGACATTTCTTTTAACCTGTATCAATATAACATAAGATATTGATCCAGCAACAGTTTTGGTAGTGCTTTGGTGGGTAGTGGGTCTCACCTGTATTAATGTCACAAGTTTGTTGCTCTCTATAAAATAATCAACCATTTGTATTGCACCAGTGACCTGTAAGCAGTTAGTCAGGATGCCTGAGCCAAGATGCCCTGTCCTACCTTGTGATACACTATTCACTAAGTGGGCTGTTGTGGTTTAATGTGGCAGGCAGCTGAACCCCACCAACACATTTGCTCACTCCCTCAGAGGGATGGGGGACAGAATCAGGAAAAAAAGGCAAAACTCAAGGGTTTAGATAAAAACGTTTTAACAGGACAGAGAAATTAAGGGAAAAAAAGAATAATAATAGTAAAACAATATATAAAACAAGTGATGCACAATGCAATTGTTGAACACCTGCTAGCTGATGCCCAGCTGATCCCTAAGCAGTGGACCACCAATCCCCCAACCAATTCTTCCCAAGTTTTGCTGTTCAATGTGATGCATTATTGCATGGAATATCTTTCTGGCCAGTTTGCTGTATCCCCTCTCAAATTCTTGTACCTCCAGCTTCTTGCTGGAAGAGAAGCATAAGAAACTGAAAACAAAAACATAATCTTAAATCAAAAATACAGCACTACACCAATTTCTAGGAAGAAAAGTAGCTCTTATCCAGATGAAATCAGAACACATACAGACTGATGTTACTTTCTGGGCTAAGCTGTCTCCCAGAAATCCATGGTAGGACCATTATTCATCATGGCTGATACAGAGGGAATTATGCTTCTGATTTCCACACCAAGCTCTCATTCTAATTGCAGCTCAGATTGTTGCAATTACAGCATTGCATTAAGTCACACAGAACAAGTCCTTCCTCGAGGTCATTCCTTTCTATACTGTTTTATCAGCCAAAGGAAAAGAAGAATGAAAGTCACTGAAAAAAGAAAATGAAAAAGATCTATTAGGTCATCTGTTCCTTCTCTCTGCCAGAGTGTGATTTTTCCTTATTGTTCACTTGAGCATGTTTTCTCAAGTCTAATTTAAAGTCATAGCTAAGAGTATTCCATTAAATTCCATAGGAAACAATTCCATAGACTAGTTAACTTGGTCAAGACAGTTTTTCTTCTTCATGCAACATTTTATCTCTCCACATTTTATTCCTTTTCTCCTAATGATAAACTCTTAAAATTATAGTGTGATAAATAGCCTTTTACTGTCCTTGATGTTTATACTCTGCAAATATTTATAGATTATTATAGTCCTTGCAAATTTGTCTGCCAAGAACACACTTTCAAACATTCTATTATTTCAAAAACCCCAGAAATTTTACAACACATAAGAAAGGGTACACCCAGAAATTTGATGAGTCAAGAATTTGGCCGCAATATAAACATTTGATAAAGAAAGTTTAATCCTATAATAAATATTAAAGTATTTGGGAGACTTATAACCAACCAAGTGAGACATTGAGAAATTTGATTGCATATATCAGAGAGCAATTCTATGGTGTCATGCCTGAAAGCACAACACAGCCTTTATTTATAAAATCAGGCAAAGGGAATGGGTCCAGGAAAGTACAGGAAGTTGCATAACAGTGTTCCAAAGCTGAAGGATTAATTTAATAGCTAAGGTTAATGGCATACACGCATTTCAAGTCAAATATATGCATAGTGTGTTGTTTCATGTGGAATAAAGATGTATAAAGACTGTCTTCAGTCACAATTAGCACCAGCCAGCCTACCTTTTCTGGCTAAAGTTACAGAGCCTGATTTTCTCAAGAAACTGCACAAGTTGTTCATACAATCATTCTTAATACTGTAAAATCATTAGAAGTGAGAGGTGAATAAGGCACATACAACTTTGTGAAATAGAAAATTAGCAGGTCTGATGAACTGAGATATTAAGGAAAAACTAGCATTTATTGAAAATAACCAAATTTTATCTTAAAAAATGTCAGCATTGTAGGAAACTAACTTATATGCTCATTTTGCTTTTTTGAGAGGATGCTGTCCAAATCAGCTGCTTTAAGATGAATTCATTTGATTCACATCTAGAATATGATATTGAAAATGTTAGTCTTCCAGTCTTAATATACTTAATCTTGGCAGGCACATCCTTAAAACTTTGAGAAAGAATACCTGAAGGATAATATTATGAAATCAATGGAATTTGTGAGGAGGTATTGCATCTCTGTGCTTCACATGCATTTTTCTGTGAACTGTATTTGGTGGTCCATTTTGGTACAGATCAGAAAGCTACAGTAACATAACATTTTGCACTAAACATTGTACAGTAGTTAAGCTCTGCTGAAACTCAATTACCCTCACCTGAGTTACAACAGGATTGTTTCTTTAGATTTTTTTAATTCATTTTGCTTTGTTTCCAACAATGCAAGTTATATACAAAGAAAAATATTGAGCTACTAATACAATTTTTTAAAGAAAGAATAATTACCTCAATTATTTAAAAACTGGAGAATTACATTGAAGTGGAGATTCATAATACTTTAGGTAATTCTATTTTTAGATCAACTGTTTCATTTGAAATGAATGCATATTTCTTTTCTATATTTATGAATTTCAATAATACTGAATTTTCAAGAACACTGAATTTTCAAAAATATCAAATACAGAGAAACAGGAAATAAGATATTTCTCTGTGTTGTCAAAAAGAAAGGTGTAAAAAAGCGAAACCATAATTTTGTAGTTCTGTTTTATATTCCAAAGGAGAGTCATCACAAACCCCCCAGATTTATTTTTCTGTAGGTACAAGAGGAAAAGAAACATATTTGCCATTAAGAGAAACAGCAAGAGAGGTCGTCTGCTGGTTAGCCACACCATTACCAAAACTGATATGGTCAGTGAAAAATATTTGATCCCTACGGCTTTGGTCATCCATAACGCACTAAAAACGCTGCTGTTAGGGGGTTCTGGGAATTTGTGCTAACATATGGTATATCCTATCAGACTTTGAGGGAAAAAAGAACCCTGCTTTGTTTTCAAATCAGCTGAATGCAAGCAAAAGTATGTGAGAAAAATGAGAAAACAAGTGAAAGAAGATAGACAAGAAAACCAAGGTGTCATTGAGGTAATCTAGAGTCTAGTTTCCTATTCAATATATTTGAACAATTTTTTATTATACCAACCACAGATTGATCCCCATTACAAGCTATTCATAAATGTTTCATAACTGTATGATGGCTTTTGCCTTCTTTCTAAGCTCAAATTTAAAGTTTTTAAAAATATGAAATGACCTCACTATACCTGGAAATAATTAGTATAATCCACTTAAATTATTGAGAATACTCTTAAAGTAAATACTGCCTCAAAACATGGAGCATTGCTGCCATCCTTGAAAATAAAAAAATTCAGAACCTTTGGTACTTTGTTTACTAGTTCTGGAGCTCTATCATTAGTTGGATTAGAAAGAATATGTGAACACACCTTTAAAAACTAGGTTGTTTAGTTTATAGACTGATAATTATAATCATAATAATGATAATAACAATATATTCTAAATTAACTATGATAGAATATTAAATATATGCTTAATTATAATATTTTTGCTATTATTAAGTAATATAATTTTAATATATAGAATCTCTTCCTCAGTTTCTTTGCTAGAAACTATCATATGGAAAAATATCTCTGAAAATTATGTCCTAAATATATGCATTGGTGTTCATGTAGTTAAATTTAAGAGTATGAAATCTGCTTTCTCTTTAATATATAAAAACCATACCCATTGCATCTTCAGAACCAAAATGTCAAATGTTGTCTGAAAAGCTTTCAAGTTCAGAAAAATTAAAAAGAGTTATTTAGCTTTCAGATCATATTAACATATGCTATATAATTCTGGCACCTAAAAGAGATAAATGATGGCTTTCTTCCACTTCTAACATTTATTATTTTAACAAAATTTACAGTGTTTTGTCAGCAATTATTTTTTTCCCCAAACTGACTCATGTCCTGATTAAGAAGATAACACAATTTTGGAAGGGTAACCTTCTGATTTATCTAATCTACGGAGCTGAAACAATCCTGTGTTTGCTGTTAGTGGTCAAGGTAATTGTGTGAAACAAAGAAATAAGAAATATAGTTATTCCTTCCTTCATGCTCCTTCTTTCTTGTGCTAGACCATGTGCTCAGTAATAATCATTTGTGTCAATAAAAAAAAGACAAAATTCCATCACCTTTCCCATCTGCTTTATTTCAGGGTTTTGGTTCCTCTGTGAGAAATACATTCTTTTGTGAATGATGTATACAGTATTGACAGCAAAAATAGCTGTGGGCCTGTTGTATGCAACAAAAGGTACAAGTCTGCTTTGAAATCTCCTTTGTTTCCTTATTACTTCGGTGTTTGCCTTAAGTAACACAAACCTTTCCAACATTTCCTAAGAAAATAATGCGCTCTTCCTCTAAGCATTGCTATTGTATTGTCAGAAAAGAACAATTAGCAGACCTAGGATACCAACAAAATAGGGGAGGCTTCTGCAACAGCTAAAGTTCACAAAGCTGGTTTTTATTGTTCATGTGATTATTTGATACTGGTAGGGATGAAAAACTTATTTAATTCACACATGCAGGTCAAATGGCTGAATCCACATGTGGGTTAACTACATTGATAGAACATCAGGAGCTGAAACATTATGTTCTCAATATTCCCTGAACCAGGAAGCCTGCTTGACTCGGTTTGGTGCTATTCAATCAGAAAGGTAAGAGGTTGGAAAATGAGTTAACATTAGATGGTACCACTAAAACACAGGATTGTTAATTTCCTGTGTCCATTTTATCTGAAGTTGTTCTGCCAAAATAAAATCCCATTTCATGCTCAAAGGATCAACAACTGTCCATTCTGATTAATGAATCTTGAGATCTTTAAGCCTCTATTGTTCATTGTATGTGCTTGAGTAATGATTTTATGCTTTTTAAATTATTCTCTTGGCTAGCTGTTGACACCTCAGATTCTCCCATTTACTCTATTTTGCTGTATTTATTTAGAGTATTTATTTGCATATGAATGTTCCTGTCCAAGCAGTTATTTAGAATGTCATAAACATGTGTGGCATTTTTCCTGTTTGCAGTAGAGATCCCTTTCTCTGATATTGTTGTTCGCATATAGGATTATCTCACTACTCATGTCAACCAGCAGGACCCATTCTGTCAAATATTATCCAGTCAAGCTCCACAAATTTTAATGAAATACTTTCCATTCATTTCCCAAGCTGCACTAAAGCAGCATATCACAGACCAAGTAGTCTGGGGACAGGAAAAAAATTGAAATATTTCATATTCAAGACAGGCTGTACTCCGTTTCTAAGTTAGGTGGGTTTTTTTTAATCAGAAATAATAGATAATTCCAAGAACACATTCGTTCAGAGTTCTGTAACTGTCAAAAAAGACAAATGTTCTGAATATTTGCAACTTTGAGCATAACAGAAAAGATCATTATACTATTTTACAAACCATGCCAGGCCCACACCCAGACCACTGCATGCAGTGATGATCCTTTATCTCAGAAAAGCTGTAGTGGAACTGGAAATGTGAGGAGATGCAGGAAGGTTATTGTAATGTATGGAATTGTTTCTGAGCTAAATATGTTAGAATTCATTAGTATTGGAAACAGGAGGGTGAGAGATGTGAAAGAAATTGTCAAGAAATCTTTCCTGTCTGACCATTCAGGACCCACTCCAGCAGTCACACTCCTGCCACTGGAGACTTTCACTTGGCATGCACTGTTACAAGGACTTTACTTACTTTGAGGACATTAAATACCCACTTTTTGAAGATTTAATACAAGGCAGAAATGGTTTTAAAGAGTGAATAAGAAATTATTAGTTTAATTGTTCTCTCTTAATGTCTTCTGAAATATTTCATTAATCTAAGAAGTTGACAGCATAATTGTTATTCTGAAACAATTGCATTCAAATTATATTCACAAGGTGTTTTCTTTCAGTCTTGGGATGGTTTTAGTTTTGCTTTTGGTATGTGTTTCTAGAGCACGTGGTAGCTGTCACTTAAACGTTGGTAATGAGGCAAGTGGCACTTAGAAAGACAATGTAATAGCATTTTTCATCATGAAAAGATTAATAGAAAAAAATAACAAAGAAAATACTGATAAAATCCACTAGAAATGTGCAGAAGTACAATATTGATAATTGCGTGAATTGCTTGCAGAACTTTCCATTATTCATATGACTCAAAGTCTTTGAAGTTACAGGGGTTTTGGTGTGACTGCTCTGCAGTACATGCTATTTATTTTCCACATCTGTCTTTTTAAGCAACTGCAGATTTGAACTTTCCCTAACCCATTGTGGCAATATCAGAAAATGTATCAGTTTGACACAGTGGTCAGAACTTTTACCCTGTTTTTGTTTTAAACATAAGCCAATTATATGACCTTGAAATAATTTAAACTTTTTCTTTGGTACTATTTGTGTTTTTTGTTAGTAACTCTCTGGATGTAAACCATTTTTCTCTGTGGGTCTAAGAAATGTTTAGTTGTAATGGTTCAGTGTTGAATCTTCCTGGCATTGTAGCATAAATGAAAGCATTAATGTAGTGATTAAATAGAGATGCATTATGTTAGTTTGTGTTGGTGAAAATGTCTGAAAAAAAGGTCTGAATTAATTGTTTGAAACAAAAGGGAAAATCTCATATAAAATCATCTGGTCAAACATATTGCAAAAGCAAATGCCTAGTAATTTATATGGTTATTTTCAGTAATTTGTGTGAAGAAATTATTCCATTGGGAAGGTACTAACCTGAGATATTGAACAGGATGTGGAGACAGGCTAATATATCTTTATTGTGTGGGTTTGGTTTGGTTTGTTGTTTTTTATGAGCAACAAGAAAGGATATTAGCGAATTTATTTTTTAACTGAGGTATAGTAAGGTTTTAGAACTGAAAGTTCTGATATGCATCCCTTTTTTTTCCCCTCAAAGAACAGAAGAAATTGCTGCAATGTGTGTTTTTGCACACCCTCGAAGAGTGTGCTTCAGTTATTGTTGCAGAAATTACTTCTAAAGGCGGGTCAGTTCAGACTCTGCTTATTCAAGCCTTTCTCTGTACTTGGTCCCTAGACTACCAACCAGGATGTCAATTAGTGACAATTGCTCAAAAGTGGCAATTTCTTGTCCCCCAGCACCAACCTGAAAATAAGGTAAAGAAACCTTGAAAGGGATCAGTTATCTTATACACAGCCACTTTACACTTAATGTTGATTTCTGAAGTCACAAAAAAAGTGGGTGGCAGTTTATTCTTACTGGCAGCAGGCATAAACTATCAACTGCTTGCTTTGTAAAAGGAAAAAGAAAAAAAAATAAATGTTAAACACAAAGCAGCCATGAGGCCATGAGCAGGATGACAGATCATTGTAGAGGCTTTATTTTATTTTCAGAACCCTGTTAGTGAATAGCACAGTGACTCTCAGATTCATTCATTACTTTCATAATGGCAATATCCACACTAAATTTGATTATTGGCCTTCAACAAAGGTTTGCCCTTGCAAGTATTTCCTCTTCTCTTTGTTTAAGAAGTGTTCCTACATTAATGAATGTTGGTTCCATTTTCACCTTAGATTTCTGCTGTGGAAACAAGATGAGTATATCACAGTATCAAGCATTTAGAGATTATCAAGACTTTTAGAGATTAAAAAAAGAGAGAGAGAATAAAAAGGAAGCAGGACTTCTTAAGTTCTGGCAAGGCAATTGCATAGTATTAAATGTAGAAAAATCTGAAACTATAAAAGCAGCCAAAGAGATAAATGCAATGTGCTTGAATCTTTATGGAGACTACCTGACATCTGTATTTGTTCATGTAATGGCTGCCAATTTCTTAGAGCAGCGAAGGAATCAGTCTCTGGATACTGGACTGGGTTTCCAAGGGCAATCCAAGACCCTAGTCTGACTCACTAAATGTGATTTGAGGAATGGAGGGATGCCAAAAAATAGAACTCCTGAATTTGGACTGACTGGTGGTTTTATACAGATGGTCAACAAGAAGCAATATGACAGTAATGGCTATAGTAAAAAATGGTAGCCAAGACTAAGCTTTCAATATTTGAAATAAAAAACACTACATTGTCAAAGGATACCTGCAGGACATTGAAATGTAGTGAATCTCAAACTGATTACAAGTATTTGTTTCTGTGGCACTCTCAACTCCGTGCAAATTTGATCCATTTCTGCAGGAAGCAAAGGTGACATAGAGCCAGAGCCCCTTCACCCACCTCTATTGCTGTGTGTGTTTCACTCGCTGCAGAAGGCAAGGAGGACTGCACAGCTTCTTCAGTCATTTCAGCTGCATCTAGTCAGGACTGATAGAAAATATTCAGGGTAAGACTAGACATTTGGCAGGATGAGGAGAGCAATTTGCAGTGATGATAGACCTTACAAATTTAACCTTACACTGGCAGATTTGTAGCACATCTGTTATACATGCTGGAGAGTGGGGCTGATTTTGTTGTTCATTTTTTTGAAGTATTGGCGCTATCTATTGTCAGAGTGAGGATACTAATCCAGATCCACTGTTTTGAATATACATGGCAATAGTGGCAGGTTCTTAGCTCAATTGCTAACACAAATGCAGTAAAGGAAATTATTGCATTTACATGAGACTAAGAGAAACAAAAACAAAAGAAAGCCGATAATAACTATGAAGTAACTTCCAAAAATTATACTTCACTTCATATACTGTAATGTCATATAAATTGTTTTACCTCTGTGTATTTTAGGGTCCTCACAGTCATAGGATATTTTGTCAATAATTTTGGATAATTATTCATCTGGTCAGAATCATAGAATGAATTTGGCTAGAATGAGCCTTAAAGATCATCCAGTTCCATCTCCCCTGATATGGCCAGAGAGTTTTCCACCACATCAGGTTGCTCAGAGCCCCATCCAGCCTGGCCATGAACACATCCAGGAATGGGCTATCTACTCTGGCACCTGTTCCAGTGACTCACCACCCTCACAGTAAAGAATTCCTCCTAATATCTATTCTTTCAGTTTAAAACCATTCCTTGCTGTCCTATCACCTCATGGCCTTATGAAAAAAAAAGACCTCTTCCACTCTCTTTTAGGTTCCCTTTTGTACTAGAAGGCTGCTCTAAGGTCTCCCTAGAGCATTCTCCAGACCGAACAATCCCAACTCTCTCTCTGATTTAGAGACAAGGACAGTATGTGGAACAGTATCCAATGTTCTGCACAAGACCAGAGAGATGACATCTGTTCCTCTTCCCTCATCCACCGACATTGTAACAGCATCATAGACATTCGCCAAATCTGTCAGGCACAGTTTGCTTTCAGTGAAGCCATTTTAGCTGTCACCAATCACCTCTTTATTTTTCAAGTGCCTTTGCATAAAAGCAGGATTTGTTCCACGATCTGGCTGGGCTCAGAGGCGAGACTGAGGCCTGTAATTCCCTGGGTCTTCATTTCTTTGTCTTTATAGGAAGCTGTGGGTTTTCCCCTTTTCCTGTCAGTGGGAACTTCACTGCCACAACTTCTGAAACTTGGTGGAGAGGCTTAGCCACTCTACTCACCAGTTCCCACAGAGACTGTAGATGTATCTCATCAGGTTCCAAGGACTTGTACACCATCAGGTTCATTAGATGGGCTCCTCACTGCCCTAAGGATCTTGAACGACATCATTTTGGATGCTCATTGCATCCAAGACTGCCCTTGAGCTTCATGTTCCCCACCAGTCCCTTGCTTGCTGACAGCAAAGTTCAGCATAGCACTTCACCTTGTTGGCTCCTCTGTCCCTTGGACAGGGAAGTTAACATGAGCACATTCCAGGAATCTTCCAGATTGCTCATGCCCTGCTGTGTTCTTCTTCCCTCCCAGATGCCCAGGTGGCTGAAGTCCTCCAAGAGGCTCTATGCTTGTGCACATGAGGCTGTTCCCACCTGTCTCCAGAGGGCCTCATCTACTGGTCTTCCTGGCTGGGTGTCCTGGCAGATCCCCACTGTAGTAACACCTGTCCCTGCTCTACCCTTAATCCTCACCCATACCCTCTCAGCTGGCTCCTGACCCATCCTGAGACAAAACTATGTGCACTCCAGTTTGTCACGGAAATAGATGATGGCACTCTTGTCAGAGACTGAAATATTATAGTTTATGACTTAAACATTTTTGTGAAGGACTTTTACAACTGTATTACAAAAACTACAGAGAAGATCACCGCACCCTCAATGGGGCTCTGAGAGTCCCTACACTGTTCCCTGATATAGATAAGATAAAGTAACAGCTCAGGGTTGGCTGGGGACATTCACAAACCACAAGCCTAACACCTTCAGGCTGGAGACCACAGCCCCAGGGCTATCAGCTGCCAGCTCACTCCAAAGGTGAGGGAGAGAGGCTTTGGGGGTGTGTTGGAAAGGCCGTGGTCAGAGGCAGAGAGCCCAGGTGAGGGGCCCCTCACCGGGAATAGCTTATCCACAGCACAGGGGGTGACACGGCCCAAAAAGAGTCCCAAAGGGGTCCCCAGACCCCGCACCAGAGCGCTGCAGCACGATGCAACAGACCCTCAGTGTTGCAAGGGACAGTGTCACACTGGCCCCCTGCAAGGGAGGCACCTGGGCATTCCCACCTGCCCAAAGCACAAATAAATCCATGGAATTCTGTATTCTTCAGTGTGGTGCTGTGGCAGAGGCCATGGGGGACCCTCACCATCAGACCAGATGGAGGGGAGCAATGAGACATCGTGGGGACACTCGGATGGGGAATATGCTTCCACCTAAGCCCTGTCACTCTCTCCCTGTCCCCTCATCCCCCACGCACACTTTGTTTTTTCCCCTTCTTTTATCTTTTTTGCTCTTTGCCTCTTTTACTATTAAATAAAATATATAATTGTTTTTTTTTCACTAACATCTAACCTTGTTCTCTTTTAATATCATTTTTGGGTATATTTTGAATCTTCAAAATTTTTTTGTTTTATACACAGATAATTAATTTTCCTTGCTCTTCTGGGTTTAAGCCAGATCATAACCACTCCCTCTTCATCTCCCCTGCCTGCCCATCCTAAAGTTCCTTTATTCTTCCATTCCAGCACTTCAGTCATAGAAGCCATCCCAGGACACCTCCATGATGCCAACAAGATCACAGCCTTGTAGGCATGTGCATATCTGTAATTCCTCTTGTTTATTCTCTGTGCTGTGTACCTTTGCATAAAGGCATTTGAGTCAGAGCCCCAGCGAAGCTGCCTTACTGGCTGAGTGTCTGGAATTTGTGCTGCTCCTCAGGTACTCTCCTGATGACCTGCAAACCTGTTTCAGGATCTGAGCATCTCATTCTGGCACTGACATCAAACCGGTAAGAATGGAATGGGTTGAGGATCCTTTTCCCCAGCAATTTTAATTTAAAACCCTCTTCACCAGCCAAGCAACCCAATGACCAAAAATTCCCTGATAGATGGGCCCCATCTGCTTCCTGCAGTACAGGTTTCTCAAAACAAGCCCCATGGTCTAAGCAGCTGAACCTCTGGCTGTGGCTACCAAACATTTGTTGATTAACCAGATTCAACAGGCCCTTTCAAACACATTGTTTTTGACCAAAAGTATTGATGAAAAAACTACCTGTCCTTCAGATTGCCTTACTGCCCCTCCCAGGGTTCTGTAAGCCTTGCTACTCCTCAGGCTGCTGCCAGTTGTATCGCTGGCCCTCACAAGAAAGAACAGCAGCAGGCAATAATGGACTGTGTGAGGTTTGATAGTCTCTTGGTGACATCCTTGATATGAGTTCTCAGTAAGTAGCTCACCCCTAGAGCGTGCATCAGGGCAGCAAGTCAGTGCCTGGTACCTCTCAGAAGAGTCATCTACTACTATCACCTGTTGTCTTCACTTCTTTGTGCTGCCTGTCAGTAACATGGAGAGCAGAGGGGCTGCCTTACTCAGCCCCAGAGTCTCTCCTGATGACACAGGTTGTCCCCCTTCACTTTGCAAAGCAGTGAAGCTGTTGTGCAATGGTAACTCAGGTTTTCGGGGAAGACTCTTCCTCCTGCATGTCCTTGCCATTGTAAGCCTCCATTCTTCTCCATTACTGGCCCCCCTCCCTTCTATGTGTGCCAGTAGGGGAGTTTTTGACTGTTTGGCTGTGGTTCCACTGCAGATTGTGCTTGGAACCAGCTATTCAACTCCTTCATAGCCTCCCATATGTTACACAGCCTTTTTACCAGTTCCTGCAGGTCAGCCACTGGTTGCAGAAGGCCCTTCACAGGGGTACACCTTCTGCAGGTGTGTCTGCTGCCAGGAAAAAGGTCTGTGCACTCCCTGCAGCAGCCCCATGAGTGGAGGCATCGGCCACTGCTGGGGTAGGTAGCTCGGACTCCCAGCTGGAGCCACAGACTTTGCTCCCAGAGGAATGCCCACCATTCTGCCTTGAGGGTCAGGTAAGATGAGCGCTCTTGAGCTGTGCAGATGGTCACAAAATTGTGTCCGGCTGCTGGATTATGTGCACTTCAAATCTCTCCACTCAGATGGTGAAGTGCCCCAACTTCAGAGCAGTGCCCTTCTGTAGGAGCTGCCATGCCAAATGGCTGAATCCACAACCTGTTTGCCTGTTCTTGTCATGGCATTCCTGGCCCTTTGCACTTCCTGATGCTTCTTTTGTGGTACTGGGGGTGGTCATTGTTATTCCTGGCCCTGCACATGTCCTCGTCAGCCTGTCCCACGAAAGCTTCTGGGTCCTGGCAGGTCTCAGCACTCCTCTGGGTTTTCCATGACTTAGGAAACCCTCTCTGTACACCATGTGCCCCTTCGCTGTGGAACATGCCTAGCCAGAATAGGGCTGATTTCTTCAGCAAATGACATTAGCATGGCACTCTTAAAATTAGTGTATTCTTAAATATTTGGTCTATTTCCAAAGATAGACATACTTAACTGGTTATTTAATTCAACAATCTTTACCATGATCTAAATCAATGAGCAAGAAACCACATTTGAATATCTCCTTTTGCATTTCAACTGCTTTAGTTACTTGCCAAAATTTGATTATTGATATTTACAACTATTAAGACATATTGTCTTACAATTTACACAATAAAAAAAGCAGTATTATACTTTCCTAAACAAGTTATACTGTTTACACATTTAATCAATTTTACAATTTCACATACAGTTGTATCAGTTATTCATTTCTATTGTGCTGTGTTAAATAGTAATAAGCATAATTTCTTCTTTAACAGATGATTAATTTTTCACTCATAATCTATGTCAAATGGCTTCTAATGGAAACTGCAATTCAATTTAAGTGCAGCACTGTTAAATCATTTTTATTAGATAAATGAAAGAACACCAAGTTGCTGTATACATAAGAAAATAATGTTTTCAACTTAAATTAAATTTTATATAAAATGTATCTGTAATATGTATTAAGTTTCTCTTGTTTTTTAGTTGTTTAGATAAGCAATTTTACTTTTCAGATTTATTTCTTTTTTTAAAAGCAAATAAACTGCAATAAAGGCAATCTAAAACTGTGTCTGCAGAATATGTAGGCTGTAGGATTGTTCATAACTTCAAGAACTCAGTTCTTACAAAATCACCTGACCTGGAGGCAAGTTATACAAGTAGGTGGTAAAAAATTTTCCACCTGGGTTTTCAAAGCTCAGCTGGATAGGTCCTGAGCAGTCTGAGATCTCAAAATGTTCCCATCCAAAGTAATCTTCTGGGTAATTCTTTCATTCCATGGTTCTACTTTAGCAATTTTAATCATAAGATGAAAGAGAAAATTGCAAGTGTAGCTTTTTTATTTACCATACATTTTTCAATAGGTGACAATAATTATATAGATACTTCTTAAATTTATTTTAATACACCTTAAAGTAATTAATTTTGAGAATAAAAAAGTTGCAGTTGCATACCTATTTCTTCTATTATTTTCATTTGAATTAAATTTAGATATATTCACCTACTGCTTTTTCTTTTCTTTTTTTTTTTTTTTTTTTAATAGATAATTTCCAGTTAAAAATCCTGAATAGCAGGGGAAAAAATAGATGGTTTAAATTGCAAAAATGGACTTGGGAGGTCTGCCATTTGTGAATTGACTTTCCTGATTGAATGATTGAGAGGTATTAACTGGTTTGTCAGGTATTTCCTTTGAAAATAATTTTGTATAATGAATAAAGACTGTGATATATAGATAATGAGCTACAGAAAGAAATATTTAGATTATCTGATGAAATTATAATAAAATGATCATTGCTATCTGTCATGTAGAGTGATTTTAGAGCAGGCCATGTTGCTCTGTGTATTTTCAGACTACATGTGCAGGACATAAATTATATCCAAAGACAACTGTGACACTGCAGCAGTTAGAACTTATAGGAATTCATACAGTCAAACATTTATGAATTCACCATTGTACACAGTCTAAAGAAAGATGAGATAAATTGCCAAAGTTATGCAATAAACCATGCAGAAGAGAGAGGTTTTACCCAGTTAGGACTTAATGAAATTCTGTGACCTCTGCTATGTGAGAGGTCACTAGACTAGTACATCTCTGTGTTTTAGTCTGTGCTTTGCTTCTATCAGATAAAAGCATTTTGAGCCTGGGCAACCAGAAAGATGCTCAGGAGCAATAGTAAGGGATAAGGTTTATTGTCTCACTCACAGTTCAGAGCTCATCACCAGCTGCAAAGAGAAAAGGTTGCAGTGAATGCCTCCTTCTGTTGAGGTCAATATTTTTTTTCCTTTGTCTTAGAGGACCAGGACTTAAACTAATGAATTTCTTGAAGGTAGTGAAGTTATATGACTCCACATGAAATATGCACTTGCTAATTAGTTTCTATATTGGTATGCAAAATAATTTGTTGAATCATTATGTTCAACACAATGGTATGCTGAATTTCTTCTCTTAAATCTTTATATATAATCAAAGCCACTCCATATCTACTTATTTCAATATATTAGCACTTTCTATTGAAAGACAGAAACAAAAAAATTCAGTACAAAACTTTATCTTTACTAAGACAGCAGTAGAGTTCAGCCTTTGGCTCATAGGTACTGCCAGTGCAGTTATATATGTTCACATAAACATGAAAATTCAGAAAATGTCAGTCACATTACTTTTACTTATTAAAATGTGACTGTAATAGCATCTGAATGCACTGTAGGCTGCATTCAGTTGAGGGCTCTCCTTAACCTATTAATCTCTGCTATGTGTGCAGATAACCAGCATTTCCCCAATAAACATAACTTCTCTCTAATAGCTCTGTATGCTTTGAATCTAGGAAGAATTCAATTAAACCAAAATGGAGAAAATCTTCAAGAAATAAGAAAATGTTATTAATATTTTTTAAATACTTTATTCTTTCTGCACCAAATCACTCTTCTTCACAGAGGTCCTCACCATTCCTAGAGACAACAGCCACATTCCCAAGTATAGTACATTTGCTGAATAAATATCATCAAGCTTTAAAATTTGCCTTTCATTCAGACCATAAAGGGCAAACAAAGAGCTTGTGAGACTGCCCAAGCAAGCAGAAAGAGTCTGGCTCCTAATAGTGCAAATCTTTTGTAAACAGCTCACTGCAGTCCTATTTCATAAAGTCCACAGCAGACTGCTCTGCATTTATAAGTTTTGAGCCTTCAGTGATGACCTAGCTAGTGTTAAATTTGCTTCATTCACTGTCCATCCAATGCTTCAAAACTCCTATTAGTTCTCTGTAGGCAGTTCAATGTCTACCACAATATGGAGTCAAGAAGTAACAGCTCTTTTCCATGTATCTTCAGTGTAGGGGTGGTTTCCTGAAGGCTAAAAATCAAGAGATGGATCAATGTGTAGACTAAAAACAAAAAGTTAGATTGTTATTTGACATGGTTTGAAGTTAAATACCTCAATCAGAAGTAAACACAAAGAAGTCCCAATTTTAAAGGGACATTTATCTTTTAGATTGAACTGTTTGCAAAGGAAATTTATGTGCCAAGGTTATAAAGATTATAAAAGACACTATTTAATTATCCCTCAGTTGAACAAAGAAGTCCAAAAAGAGCATGATAGGGGGCTAATGGACCAGCAAAAATGCAAAGTAACATTCAGCACTAAAGTAATTGGGCAGAACACAGAAAGAGACCAGGATAAATGATTACTTCATTAATTTTAAAATTAAAGGGCAAGATAAGGTGGTCACTATCATAGAGAGTTATTAAGGTAAAACTGGCTAATCAGCACAATTTAAATGTAAAGAAGTCATCCAATGTCTACCAATTTCAGAAGAGCGTGAAATAAGGCAATTTGATGTAGCTTTATCAATCAAACCATACAGATAAGTGGTTTAGTCTAAGAGTTTTCTAATTTATTGTAGTCTTTGTTTAATATAATGACCACTGGAAATTGAGAATGGGCATCTCTCAAAACTTTTAAGGTTTGGGATAGGCTTATCCAAGACTTTGCAAATTTCAGTTCTCTTCAGGAAATTCCATGTTCTTTGCTTCAATCTTTCTCATGCAAAAAATGTCATCATTTTTTCAACAGAAATTCAGTCCCCCTACCTGACTTACTGGCAAACATTTTGATTTGTTCTTTATAACAGAGGTTTTCATCTTGCTTCTGAGCTGCCTTTCCCTGTTGCCACATGTCAAAAAAATTACCTCTTTACTCTTTGTCTGTGAACTCACATTTTAAATATAAAGTATTTTATTTTGTTCCCTGTAGGTTTCTCTGTGAAGTCTATGGGAGCATTCTTTAATTAAAAAAAAAAAAAAAAAACGCGCTCCAATAGGCTTGAACCTTCTTCAGAAATACAGTCTTACTACAGGATATTTGAGGAAGTAGCTTAAATGAGATACCAAATCCTAGAACGCCTTCCCTATCTCTTTCAGTCCATTAGCAATATTCATTTGCTCACTCTAGAAGTAGTTAATATGCCTTAAATCCAATTCAGCATGCCTGACTAGCAGACTGTAACTCTCCATTTATTTATATTATATCCTGGTATTGCCATGGAAATATAATGTCTCCTAAGAGTAAAAACCTTGGGACTTGTGTATTAAATCCTTAATCTGTTATCAACACATCATTTTGTTTCCTCTTATAGCTATAAGTGAATTCTGGGACAATATTATGTTAATACTTTCTACTGACAGACATGATAGTATATAATGAAAACAGGATTTTCTAGTTTATACAATGATGCACTTCAACAATAATGTTTAAAGGAAAAAAATATAATAAAATTTTAAGTGTCTAAACCTGAAAATATTCTTTTTCTAGGCGACCTGCCAAACGAAATTTAATGAAGAAGGTTGGATAGGTGTTGACATAAAAGAAAACAGATGGAATAAAAGTTGTGACAGCTTTTCTCTCTTCTTACACCATCAAATTTTGACAATTTTTTTTTTCTACAGATAGAACACTGGAAAAAAAAAACAAATGTAGAAATCTAGTTCACATTCTCTTACTCATGTATTAATTTACTTTATAAACTGGGTTTCAACTGTGGCACATATATAAATTTATCTAGAAACCCTGATTAAAACTACTGTGGTGTGCTAAATGGTGTTATTTATTGAGTTATAATTAGGATAGGCAGTGAACTGAAAAATCAAATCTTAACTCTCTATTATTCTGAAACACCTTGGATTGAGACAAACTCAGATATAGAATTTTGCAGTTATCTTTAAAAAATATGAAGTTGAGCAGAAGAAGAATATCAACCTTCTGTAGTTCCAAAATTCTACAGTTTATAACCCTTTGTTTGAAGTAACTTTTGATTAGTATAGTTTTTTTCTATATTATGGTTTTATATATTATTGCCTATTTTTATATTATGGTTAACCAAGATAAATGTAATATATATGTCCACAGATATTTAAAAATGGTGGAAGCTTGTGACATTGGCCACCAGTTTACTTGCATTCGTTTTAATGCAGACTTGTGTAAATGTATGTGGTCTGATCTTAAAGGAGAAAACATAAACCTGCAGCTTCACTGACTTCTGCCACTCTCTCATCTCAGCTTGCAGTGATTGGTTAACATTTTCTGTGCCTATAGGATGTGTCTAAAAATTAAACCTTGTTTCTAATTACAGTGCTGTCCATATTTTGTGTGGGTGTCTGCCAGAAAACAGAAATTAAATAGCTATGTAATGTTTTCATTGATGAGTATTTTTGGGGTTTTTTTGACATTTTAAATATGACAGAATTAAAATGGCTCTTTGTTCCTGCTCATTTCTTTAGTTTTAAAAGAACTTGGAGTATGGTCCTCTTTTCTGTAAGCAGTATGGAGTTTCTAAAAGCACTGTAAAATAAGTCATGTATTTAAATAATATATAAGTTAAAGAATTGGATATATAAAATTACACAGGGCAGAATCTATATCAGGTATGCAGACACATTTTAATGAGCTCCCTGCAAAATAAGTCTGGGAATATTGTCTAAAGAGAGCAATGTCAAATAAATCCGACAGTAATGAAATAAGACAATGAATTATTAACTGAATAACAGCAGCATAGGAACATATCTGACTTATATACCCAGGATGACTGGTCTTGTTGGTTTGGCACTACACTGCCTGAATTCACCAACTTCTGTCCCCAGAAACTTGGGAACAGCTTATGGTGGGGTTCACCACAGAAAGAAGACAGACCTGTTTGTGATTCACTAATACCCTTGTTCAATACTCATATCACCAGAAAGCTTTTACTCAGTTATAGAAAGGACAGCACCTACACCCTCCAGAGCAAGAAGTGTGGTTTCTGCTGCCAGCTCAAGGTGATCTCCCTGGAAGTGAAATTTCCAGGAGCTGCATAGAGTTAGGAGTAATTTACATGCAAAGGCATCTTGAAAACCAATAATCCCTTATACATCATGACAGCAGAAGCTAAAATAGGAAGTATTTTCAGATCAACCTTCCTGGAGAACAACATGCTATGTAAGTAGCTAATAAACCAAGGTTTAAGTGAGGCATCCTGAGAAATGGGACATCCCCATTAAAACCATAGATTTGTTCCAAATCTATGTATTCATTCTGCAGCTCAGGCAGACAGGCCAGCCCTGTCTATCCTGTATGTGACAGCAATATTCACTGGATTAGCTGGCATGTGGGGTGACACCAGGTTTCAGAGATCACCTAATTTACCAATCCGGCTGGAGGCCCATTAAAAAGCAGGAGAAGTTTTCACTGGCTCTTCTGACACCCTGGTTTAAGTATCTGCCTGATCACAGTGGGGCTCCTGTGAATCTGATTTCCATAATCTTTACATTCCCAAGCCTTTAATCAGTCACTGACCCTACATGGTGCAATTCCTAAACAATAGGTAAAAGTCTCTTTTCTTTCAGCACCAGCCCCCAATCCTGAACAGAATTTAACAAATAATTCCAATGTTGGATCATGTGTACTACATCAACACCTTTCAGTAAAGTTGCATTACTTTAGTGATGTTTGCTATACCTGTAAACAAATTCCACAGTAGCATTTGGTTACACCACTAATTACCCACAAAACCTATTGTTGTCAAACAGCAGTGTGTGTACCAAAGAGATACTGAAAAAATAATTAATTTGATGCTGACCTTTTCTATTCCTACCAATGATGTGTATTAATAAACCATGATGTACTTGGCATTAAACACAACAATCTATCTCTTATTTAACAGCCTTTTCAACTAAGGACAGTTTTAAGGTCTGCAATCTCCTGGACACTTGAGATTCAGGAATTTAATGAAAAATACTGCAAAATGTGCCATCTTAGCAGATAGTCTGGGTGACAGGTTTAATTTATGACATGTAAGTGATAAAATGGCAGTTTGAAAGAATTATGAAACATAATGATATAATCTTTGGTATATCACGTTCACCCTTGGCAAAGGCTCAGATACTTGTAGTGAAAACTAAAGTAATGTTCTTATCTAAATTGGTTGATGATTAGGTAACTTTTACAAATGCAGCTTTCTTCTGTAACTTGTTTAGCATAAAAGCAGTGATGTTCTAAGTAATGCCCTAATCAAGCAGCCTGAACTGTGCTATGCTGTGCATTGTAATGAATACAAACAGAGCAGCTCAAAGGTACTTTGAGTGTGGCATTAGCACTCCTAAAGTGTGTCTTCAATTTTGTTAACTAACTCACCTTGACAAGCTGTTTTTACAGGCACAGGGAGTTATACATACTACCTATATTTCTCATAAGAAGTAGTATATATTAGAGATCACTGGCAGATTCGATATGAAATAAAAACCAGGGAAATTATTCCCAGAGAACATATGTTTCCATGTTTCTCACTGATGTTATTTTAATGGTTGTGCTCATCTTTTTAATCACTTCATATTATCCTTTTTTTAAGTACTGTTAAAAATTGGGGGGGGGGGTTACTAAGCTTTTGAAAAAAATTATAATTGCTTCAAAAATAATGAGTATTAATTAATTGAATTTGAATGAATTAAAAGAGATTTCTGTAAGATCACACAAATTTTACAACACAATGATCTGTAACTTCTTTTTTGCCAGCACACTGGTCACTCTGATGCATAACCTTATTTTTTAACACAACATTTTTAACCTTTATTTTATTCTTATATTACTTATTTTCTACAATTTTTTTTTTAAAAATTAATTCTAGTGATCAGCCTGGGTGTGTAGAACCTGTTTATGTCTAAGGAAAAATCTGGGATTCATTTATCAAAACCAGGCCAAACTTACCTACTTGTCTGAATTTTACCATTCATTTGAAAGCATTCTGTGAATTTTTACAAATCATTATTTTCATTTTGTTATTGCTGCTGCTGTGGGAACAAATGAAGTTGGAAAAGTAGCTCACAAGGGAAGGATAAAAGTGTTGACAGATTTTTTTCGAGATGGGGAAAGTAGCAAATGGAAAGAGAACAAGAGAAAAACATGGGGGAAAAAAAGGGTGTTGTGAACTTTGGGCCAAAACTTGCTGACAGCCAGGGGAAGGCTAAGAGGTGAGGGTAGGAACAAAAGAAACAGGGAAGCCTTCTGAGGCTTGTAAATAAAGACATTTGGCTGCAGGTAGAAAAGTTAACTAACAACACCAGACTCCCTCCAGGAAGGGTGTAGACTTAAAGAAGTGAGAGGTGTCACAAGCACATACAAACTGTTCTCCTGGATTGAAGCAGGGCTCTTGTTAATCAAGTAACTTCTCAGCAGGACCCAGCTGTTCCAGGGAAAGTCTCAAAGGCTGCAGGTTTTGGAATACCAGTTCCCAGAATAATCTACCAAAATCCTGTTAGCAAGAAATTGGCTAGTTCTTCTATTTTGGGCAGGTTTTCTTCCCTTTAGCTGGTGTAACTGAGAATTCTGGCAGCCCACAAGAATAGACAATTCTTTTCTAATGCCTTGAAGCTCTCTGGGTGGGAACCTGGCAGGAGGTCAACTGATGTTCTAAGATTTTATCCTTGCTCAAAGCCATAAATACTGGCACAACTACATTTAAAAGAGTAAAGGTGGACGATGTGTGCATACCCTTTTACTGTATCCAGATTAGAAGATGTAAATCTTCATTTTGGGAAGGTTGTATAGAATTATTCTACACCTTTTGTGCAACTATGAGCAAATTATGACTCTACTGTTTGCCCATGTCCTAGTTCCAGCCAGGGCAGAGTTAATTTTTGCAGTAGCTAGGAGGGGACATGACCAGGATCCAGAGGTTATTCTTTACCACCTCATGTAATTTCCAGAGGTGGGAAGGGAGCCTTAAGAGGAGAAGGGATCCTTCCTAGCTTGCTGCAGCACAGTAGTGGCAGCAGTCAGGTGCTGCTGTTTCTGCATGAGATTGTTCACCTCTTTCTCATACCCTCTATCATTAATATTGTTGCTATTACTGTGATTTTTCCTTAGCTCATTGCTGTTCACAATAAATTGTTTCTAGGTCACCCCTTGATCTTTACCTTTTGTTCCTCCAACTCTCCATCATGCTACAGGAGAGGGAAGTGGAAAGGGGGGACAGCAAACCAATAAGGGGCACATGGTTTGGAGAGTCTCAGTGGCAGCACCATCCCTAAACACCAAGAGCATACTGTGTAAGATCTCAGCTGGATATACTAGAAATTTCAAGGTACTACCAAGTAAAGGGACAAATATTTTTATTTGTGCTACACAAGATACTCCATTTCCTGTAACATCTTCTAAAAAGTAGCCATTTACCTTTATAGGAGAGGTCCTAGTTTCAGTTTCTCACTCTAGTAATTTTCTCTTGTCTTTGGTGACTGAAGCAATATTTCTCTCCTTCAAATGTTTTAGAATTTTCCTTTTTGCACTTAGATATGTATTGTGATGTTGGACAAACAGTGAATCCTCCTGCTACCGTGCCCCACTCTGATCCTCTTTACTTTCCTCCAAACAATTTTGAAGGCATCTATGTCATTTTTCCTCCACTAAGCCGATTTTCATCTCATTAAAAAAGTGCACAAGTGTAAGCATCCAGGTATAACATTTCCAAGCACTGTTTTTAAGAGTTCATGCATACAGAGGCTACGTTCCAGGAGCCATAATTCATGCATGTTCAAGTGTGAATATCTTCAACTTGTGTAATTCTCTTTTTCATTTCCCTCTTTTCTCTCAGCTCATAACTCACTGCACTATAATGGGCTTTTTAAAAAATATGTCACTCTCTTTCCAAGGTTTGTTTTCTTCATGACCCACCTCACAAGTCTATGTGTCTATTGCACATTGCAGCCTCCATCCAATCCATTTCCTTGAGTCACCTAGCTAAGCAGTCTAAGTCAGATGCATCAGTGCCTTGGGCTGTCAATACTTTCACAACTTGATTCAGTTCTAAAGTGGCGTGAATTACCTTTTGGAAGTTCCTGTACCTTCATCTGACAGAAAAGGTGCCTCAGGTAACGCTGTTCCTAATTTAAGCAATATGTGAAATTAGGTGGAACTGAAACAAATCCCACAGTTTACAAATAAGATCCTGGAAGACAGAAGGCCTTTCAGAAGAATAGACAGGTTCAATTCCAATTCAAATAGACAGGAAAGAAGGAAAAATTAGTTTTTATGCAGCTCTGTTCATAATATATGCCACAGTGCAGGCTGATGTTCTAGTTCCTATGATCATTCTGTGATCATATAAAGCAACACAGCTCTGAAGAAATACCTCTTTGGTGCTAGCAAACTGAAATAATAATTTGTGTTTTTACATTGTGAAAATCAGAGTAACCAGAGCAGAAGGTCCTGATTGTTCATCTGTATTAAGAGACAAATCTGTCACAAGAAGTGTGTGTGATTAATATACCAAGTGGAAATGAATAACCCATTCAAGGATCTGAGATTATGCAACAAAAAAAATTATCTTAGATAACCAGCGTAGAAAGCAAAGGCTGTTGCCATGTATCCTGATTAGACATTCGACTATTAAACTCCTTTCTTCTTTGATGCTTATAATAATATTCCTTGCATTAAGTACTGAGCTGTCTTCAGTGTTTCCAGTTCTATATAACTGTGTAGCTTGGATGTTTTCCATCTCAGTAACTAAGGGCATTAAACATCTTCAGATGTCATATTGACTTTGAGTTCAAATTAGTAAATTCTGGTTCTCTGTCACTGCCAATTCTTCATACCCAACCAAACCAAACAAATAAATGAGGAAAAATAAAATGAAGTCTTTGTTATATACCCATTGCAAAGGCACTGCATATTAAAGCTTGCATAGTCAGCAGCTTGGTAAAACACTCAAAATATGCTGGGGTACATGTTGGGGTTTTTTACAGTTTTTCTCGCACTCATGAAGAAATACAGTTTCTAGTCTGTACAGCAGCCCAAATCAATAAATGTATCCTGAGAGCCAAGGTTTTTCACTGTTTTGCTAGTGTCATATTGTACACAGCATCCACAGCTTTTTCCTGATGCACTCTTTCCAGCAGCAGCTGTTTCATGTTGCTTTCCACTATGGCTGTCCCCAGGCTTTATAATCTCATCCTTTAAAATTATCCTTCAGCTCAGTGCCTGAAATACAAGTGCTTGAAAACTTGATTCCCAGTGTTTATGCAGGAAAAGTGGATTTCTCCACCCTTGGTCCTGGTTCCTGTAACATAGGCATGATGAGGCTTATAAAATGCACAAATAATTCACTTTTTTTTTTTCCTGATGAATGAATGAATCAGGCAAATAAATTAAATGGAAGATCCTAGTAAATAACTGAAAATCTCACAACTAAGTGTCATACAGCTCAGGCTAGAGCTAAACATGCTGCTGAATTAAGCATTTAGATAGCACACAAATCACTGCATTTGCGGTGCCTGTAACATTCCTTTCAACCACACAGTATCAAGTGTGTTGAAATGAACCGTTTCACTTCCATCATGAATGGTCAGTTCTGCCACCTTCCACACAGAAGCAGAATGTACAAAACTTCCACTTGCTTTTGGGCTCTCAGATTCCCCTCAAATTTGAAAGATAAACCAGTGAAGGTGTACCTGGACTACATAAAGCAAGGAATTTAGGAGCAGATGCAGGTAAGTTGTATAGCTGGTGAACACATGCCTGGAGGGCAGTGGACACTTCTAAGCACGTAAAGAATAATTTGATTTAGGTACAGAAAAAGCTATAAGAGAAAGGGAGACCCTAACTTTGAGGGAAAATTAGAAAGTTTGACTAGGTTAGTCCAACACAATGAAAGCTAAGCAGAATGGTAGTGGAACATCTACACAAAGTGTGACACCTGAAGCGCTTGAATCAAATTTGTGGTTCCATAATAGACAATTGCTTCTGTTGATTGATGTGGGACACCATTCTCTGTTGCCTTACTCAGAATGACCTAACTTCCTGTAGTTTACAGCCACTGGCCTTCACCTGAGATTTTCAAGAACTCAAAAAAAAACCCTGTATAGTTACAGCAGGGCTGGAGACCATTTCCTCTCAGAACTGTGGTAAAACCAGCTTTGGATTTGATAAGAGATAAGATTTGATAACCCATGTTACCTGGGTACCTTCTGGTTTAATTTCCTTGTACAACAGAACCCATGGCAGCCCTCTTTACCCAATGCTTTCTCACCCTTGTATGGAGTTTTAATTAAAAAGTTTTTACTTTACTAAGCTGTCATGATGTCTCTCCAGCTCTCCTCTCTCATACAAAGTTTTTGTTTACAGCTTTTGCAGAATCCGAAATCATTCCCAGCTGTTCCCTTTGTTATAATTTAGCATCTGGAAAAGGATTTGGTTTACATATACGACAAAAATTTATCAGATGAAATTGCCCTCAACTTACATCAACTAACCATTGAATTGCCTTTTTTTCCCAGCACTTTCAAATATTAAAAAAAAACATTACAAACCATGTTCCAGGCTCCTAAGTAACTAAAAGAGCAAAGAAAATCTGTAACAATAGGTTTTTCAAGGGCCACTTGAATAAATAATTAAAAATACAACACACACTTAAGCAAATAGGAGTTTGAGTCCTCAATTAATTCAGTAGCAAAGCTTTTTTTTAAAATTTCAGAGTAGAATATATCAGAATCAAGCAGTTCCTGTATGATGCTGTTTACTTTTACACTCTGTGAATTCATCAGAACTGTGGAAACAAACTCACAATAGAAACAGAATTTTAAAACATCTCAGAAATCTTCCCATCAGCAAGGAACTTCACAATTATTCTAAATCTCAATAAAATTAAACATTTTCATATAGTATTTTTATAGAACAATATCAAGCCAAGCAATTACAAATGGACAGGAAAACCAACCATAAATACAGCTGCTGGAAAAAAATACATTGTCACAATTAAGAAGCTGCAAGCAGCAAATGTAAATACTCTCCATATGCTATTAACATAATGGGAAATTAAATATTTAAAGAAGGAAAAGGCTGCCAGTACCGCATACAAACACCTATCAGTTCAATTTGATAAAATAGCTGTAAGGTTTAGATTTCATTTCAGGAAGAAATTGTTTGCTGTGAGGATTGTGAGGCACTGGAACAAGCTGCTAAGAGATGCTGTGGATACTTCATCCCTGTCAGCGTTCAAAGCCAGGCTGGATGGGGCCCTGAGCAACCTGGTCTAGGAGAAGATGTCCCTGCTCATGGCAGGGGATTGGAACTACATGACTTTTAAGGTCCCCTCCAACCCAAACTATTCTATCTCTATGATTTTTATGCAAAGTAAAAGTGGTCCTGATCAAGAGAAACTTTCCCAGTTCAAAACAAGTTTTGAAATTCAAAACCATTTTTTCTTGTATTAGAAGATAAGTTGAAAATATATTTAGCTCAGATTTGTTAAATATGTGTCTTGGAGTAATTAAAAGAAAAAATAAAGAAAACAATAAGAATAGACTTGAAAGACAACAAGTTTATATTTTAAAATGATAAGTGTTTTTGACCTGGAAAACTAAAACTTTGCATTCTATCCAAGGCAAGTTTTCATTAATTAGGATATATTGATGGAATGAATACTAAGTGAAAAATGTAAATGAAATAAGGATTTTTTGTACTTCATCTAGCCAAAATAACTTAAAAATAAATTAATATTAAAATTAAAGTACTTGAATATATAGATCATTTACAAAGAAATAATTGAACCAAAATTTAAAGAATTTATTTTTCATATAGTAATATTGTACTTTAGAAGTTTCCAGTGGATTCAGCTCCGATAAGGATTGCATCAAAGTCAATGAACTAGAGCACACATGGATTTTTCTCCAGCATACATCTTGTTTAACTAAACTAAGGAAAATTTACACTTACTTCTCTAGTAAGTGTTACACTGTTGACATCCAGAAACTTTTGATTTCCTTAAGCCTTTAGAGTATGAAAAAAGATATCAAAGACCATATCAAAGACCAAGGTACATCATTAGCTTTGGTGATTTTACCAGTTATATATTAACTGAGGAAAATTTTACCTGTTTTCATGTCCAAGTTTGTTACTCATTTTGTTCTCTGTCTTGTTTTTGTTATTTGTTTCATGTTTGGTTTTTTTTGTTTGTTTGTTTGTCTTTTGGTTTGTTTTCTTCCTGGAAGGAGTTGTATTTCCTTTGAGTAAGAATTGTTGCATAAACTTTTTTTTTTTTACTTTCCTTCTTTCAAGACATTGAAAACCAAGACCATAATTTTTCTCAATTTTTGTAGATTAAACGACCTCTACCATATAGAAAACATTTGCCTGAGCTGATGAGTTCTAGGTTACACATTGAAAAGAGCAGCAATTTCTGGAAGAGCTTTGAAAACTTCTGAAAAGCTTCACCAGTCAGGTTTGCTACTGGGACGTGAAAAGAGTGTGCTGTGAAGGAGCAACCTATCTCCTATCAACTTTGTATATGAACCAGGGGAAGTCTAACACACAGCAGCTCTGTATTACAAGAAGGCAAATCCATAAAACCCTGGCAAGCCAGCATTAATTTTCTCTTCATAAGGCCTTTCCACTCATTTTAGCAGACACTTGAAGATATTTAATGCAAAGAGTTGACTCATATCCTTTTTTACTGAGCATGGTCCCAAGTTCTCTGAAGCTCCTGTTGGCCTTCCAAAAGATTTCTTACTGCACAGCACTTGTGGGTGGCAGTTCACATGACTTGATGAGAATGATACCCTGCAGAGACTCTAAACAATTGGAAGAAATGTCTCAGGACATACAGGAGCTGAGAGCTCAGAGAGGGTTTTCTAACCTTCAATCTACCCAGATTTAAAGTTCACTGTATCTGTGCAATGGCAAAGATCCCAAGCACTACAGAGGTCTTAAATTTGTGTTTCTTGCTTGGTGTGAGGCAACCACTCCAAGCTTTTAAGGCTCATTTTGTAGTGCCCATAGTGCCTACCAGAATTACGACAGATATTGCATTATCTATGTAAGAAAAAAAGAAATTGACACTGCCAAAAAGACTGCCCACAACTGCCCATTAAAAAACGTATAAGTTAATTAGCTAGTATGTATAAGGTGGTTACTTGTTTGTTGTTTGCATTATAATAATAACATTTTGCAATCATCATTCATATTTTCAAAGAAAGCAGATGAAAATTTCCATTACTCTGTAGCTGATCCAGCAGGATTGTGAAGCACGAGTGTAGCAGAAAACACATGCCAATATTTTTTTTGTTATTCTATGATCATTAAACGTTAAGTTTGTTTTGCTGAATCCAGGGCATAAACTGGAGATTGGAAGTGTGTCCAGGTAGAGCTCTGAAGGCTGCAGGAGGTGACCTGTCCTACAAGAAAACAAAGCGTGTTGTCATGACTAATGTCTGAATATTGAATAAATAGAAAGAAGATGATTGTGATTTGCTATTTGAGGCAAAGTACTACTGTTAATTGATTACAATATTTTAGGCAATGCCAGAATCAAGGAAATAGCAATTAATAGACAAAGGGATTAAGATATCATTTTCCCCACCTTCTATTAAATTAATTATTTTGGATACAATCCTTGGAAGACAATATCCTTTAAAATTCCTTGGGGTCAAAAGGGTAGATTCACTGAAAATTGCTTCCAATATAAATTCCAGCGATTACTCTTGGGTTTTTTGTTTTTTTTTTTTTCAGTTAAAAAAGCATTTTAACAGTATTGAATGTGGCTTGACATAAATTTTGCATAAATATACCTTTATTAAAATTTCAGCAGAATAAAAAAAATTAAATTATGTGAAGAAAGTATTCATATAATAATAAAACAGCTTTCAAATGCTTGCACTCTACTTCCTAATGCCTTATGGGATTTAGTAATTCTCTCTATAACCTGAAAAAGAGAACAAAACTGACATAATTGAAAATACTTGTATTTAATCACAATCCCATATTGAAACAAAGAAATTAAATTCATGCTCCAAAAAAAGTTTGGTTTATACCTGAAATGGGCTGAAATGGCTTTAAGTAAAAACTAGGAAGTTCAAAACCAAAACAGTTAGCAGAATATTTTTTTTCTAATCTTTGCTTAATATATAAACACAAAGACATAAGAATCAGTAATTTTCTTGGTTGGCCTGGCACTGATGGTGGTTTATAAGGATATATTACTTACATATTTGATGCCTAATTGGATTTTTCAGTCATTGTCTAAGATAGTGAATAAGGAATTGCAGAGGTGATAATAACAGCAGTTTTCTGATATTTTCAGATTCCTACTTGTTGAAAACTAGAGAAAAGAGCTTTTTTCATTATTTATTTTTCTAACTTTTGTTAAAACAATGCAAGAAGACTTCCCACCAGGCCATTTGTTCTCTGCTTAGGAGAATGTGGGAAAAGCATTCAAATTGAACCCATCAGGATGCAATTTTTCTCAGTTGTAAATAAGGGCTAAATTTCACTAAAGTGGCAAGAACTAGTACGCCTAGGTGGAAAAGAAAAAGAAAACAAACTCTGTTCACTTTCATGAAAAGCAATGAAATTTCAAAATGTACATTGTTTAGTAATTGCTGCAAATTTTATCAATATAGAATAAAGAAAATAACAAAAAAAATTAAATATTTCTGTCGAGTTATTCATGGGTTTAGGCCTACAAAGAGACAAAAGCAGTTGTTGGTTGCTGTAAAGTTGTTTATTGCAGAGGCACATAATTCTCAAGGCAAAGAGTCCAGATTATCAAAAGTCCGTGTTAAAGCTTTCTGGTTTAGAGTCCTGAACAGAGGCAGGATCTCCCTGGTGTTTCTTCTGTTCTTCTCTTCTTGTTCTTCCGCTTCTTCTTCTTTCATGTGTGGTGGTAGTGATGATGATGTTGGAGCAAGAGAGAGAGCTCTCACCCTATTACATGGATTTTTATTTCTTAATTGCCCAATGAGCTACAAACATGAACTTAAAACATTCCTTCTAAACCTATTAGAATTCTAGTTCTGTAGTACAAAAGTGGTGTTAATTCTTACACATAACTTACGCATATGTATTCTATCCATTCACAAAAATAATTCTGTCTTGTTGTATCGAAAAAATGTAAGCAATGTTTTCACTATGTTGTCATTATATCTGGGGCTAAGTTTCTGAACTTTCCCTGAGGCCTAAACTTTGCACTAGATTATAGGGCTTTTTACTCTTTCAAGACACTTAAAGCATATCCTTACTTACTTAAAACTAAAACTTCTACTTCATGTCTGTGTGTCCTAATATATTTTAATTTCTCTAAAAGCTTTCATTCAATCCTTGCATTCTGATCTCTCTTTGAGGGACTCAGATGGTCAAATGCTATAAACCCTTTTCAACAGAGTCTTAGTTTTAGTTCGAAACCAGGCAGAAACACTAATAAGTGTAACAGTTTAGATTTGCCAATTTCAATATACTCGTTTTCTGCTGTGCGACAGGATTAAGTGCAAAAACAAGGCAGGCCTAAAACTTAAAGGGTGTAAAGAAAGAAATAATAACTTCCTAATAAAACCTCCAGACTACCCCTCCTCCTTCTTAGCAACAACACAAAGAAACACTTCAGTCAGTTACCAACTTAAATAATATTTTTAAGTTTACTCTAGGGAGAGGAGTCTTCCCTTGTCCAGCTATAGGGACTTTTCCATAAGAAAAAAAAAGCCAGTTTTCTCTCGTGACTTCACTTTCCACAAACTCCTCCCATCTTCACAGCTTTCCCAAAGCCGTGGCTTATGGGCCATGGTAAACTCATGGGGCATTTACTTTTAAGAATGAACTGTTCAAAAGCAGAAGTTCTCCTCAACTCTCTTTCTCTCTGTTCATGCTTCGTCCCCAGGAACAGAGATCCCTTTCTTCCCTTGGTGCAAAGGATTCTTAACACACATGTTTTACTCAACGATTTATCTAGTTGAACACTACAGCCACTCATGTCTTTTTCCATGGTTTATAGGAATTTTTAGTGTGGTACAGTCCATTCCTATAGCTTACAAAAGGATTTTCAGCCCAAATTCACGGTATCTCCTCATTCTCCTTCCATCTCGAACCTGACTCGTGCCTCACTGACGTTGGTGTATCCTCACTGTTCTTTTCCTTCTCACTCAAGGAAGGATTGAAGGTCTGCAAGTCTTATCTGAGCATTGGCAGGGTTAAAATCTCACATGGAGGATGGAGCTGGGCCAGGATCTCAGGACACTTAGGTTGTGCTGGGAGGGGCAGGCCCAAGCCAGAAAAACAGCAGCAGCCACTCTGGAAAGGATGGTGGTGGGGACGGGTACAGCGAGGACCTCAGTCAGCCTCCCTGGGCTCAGCTGGCACCCAGTGCCCATGGCCATCCTTCCTGCCTGCTGGGACACATCAGATCCCCGAACAAGGGGGCCCGGCCATGCCCCTGCCAGGCCCGCAGGCCGGTGGCGGAGCCAGGCCCGGGCCCCATTACCTGCCCTCTGGACAGAAGAGAAAAGGGCCCTTGCCAGCATTTGCTTGCTTCAAAATATGAATTCGCGGAGGCCGACTAAATTTGCTAATTGGTTTCTCAGGCTGTCAACAACCTAACGCAGCCTCCAATTGATCCCATCAACTCACAGAGGAAGTTCTTAAGGAGAAAACTTCCATGGATGCTTTCCTCTAGGTGTTAATCAATGCAAAACCAGCACAGAGACTGTGAAGTCTCCATCATTGCAGATATTCAAGATTTTTCTGCACAAATACTGTCTAAGCTCTAACTGGCTTTGAGCAAAAGTGTGCATCTTCCTAGACCTCCCTAGATCCTGCACATTTTACTTAATTCGATGATTCCATAATTCTGTACATGGATCTTTCTCCTTGAAGTGATTGAAAGAGTAAAAATGGATCAATTTTACAACTCTATAATTCTGCATCTCCTTCATCAAACATTCCATTTCTATCTGGAGTTCCAGTGATATTTGCCACAGTGAGGATATTTGAGTTTTATTTAATCTCTAATTAAAATTTTATATAGCTGCTAACATTATTACATGTCTTAGTTGCATTCATGATTTATTACATGTTGCAGGGCTTTTAGATAGGGATTTTATTTGCTAACTCATTATTCTCTCTAATTTTTAGCTTATACCAAAATAAATATTTTTATTTTTTTTATCCTGTCCAGTCTTAAAGGAAATAAAGTGACTTCCAAGAGAACAGTTTGTTAAGTGCCAAAATAGTAGTCTAAATAATTTCATGGATCTGACTGGAAGGAACAGCAATTAAGAAATTCAGGGGTGAAACATCACTGTTAATTCATCCTTAAGACTCAGTATGAAGAAAGCATAAAGGTAATTACTCCAGGTATTAGCATTTATATATATCAAATTTTGCAAATTTTCTTCAATGTGAGGGACTCTTCAAAAATATTTAAACATTTTATTCATAAGTCAAATGATGTGAATATTATTTTAGAAGTTCAGAGGATTGCTTGCTCATATGAAATACAGCAGTGAAAGGAAAACAATATATTGCACAGTAGAGCATAATGCAAATAACAAGCATAAATCAAAAAATCATAACTTTAATTAGTAGGGTAACTGTCTTTCTTTAGAGAAAATAAGGTATTTAGGGAAAATAAATTTTTTTGTAAGTGTTTCTTTCACTCACTCCTCCCTTTTCATTCAAATTCATAAGGAGCATTTTAAATAGATCACTTGCAACTTTGAAGGTAGTAGTAGCCTTCCTCAGCATGAAATTACTCTTTCAACACAAAACACAACTTTTCTTTTACTCAACCTTTCTTCTTTGCAATTCTTGTTTTAACCACAATCTTCCCCCCCAAAAACAAACAAACAAACAAAAAAAAAGCATTGTTTTTTTTTATTTTCAGAAAAGTATGGTTAAAGAATGATCATATCAAAAGTATGAACTACCTTTAACAAACCTGGATTGTATTTTGCACCTATCTACATGCATAGCTGGGGCCTTTATTCTGCTGTTCTTTAAAACTTTAGAGACTTCATGTTAGACCCTGAGAAAGCTCAGTTGGTTGCAGCATGGTGCCACTAACACCAAGGTTAGATCCCTGTATAGGTCATTAAATCAAAAGTTGGACTCAATGATCATCATGGCTCTCTTCCAACTTAGACTATTCTTTGATTTGCTGTGATTAGTGTCTCTACAACTGCTGAGATTTAATTCCCTAACCTCCTTTTTAATTACTTATAAAACATTAGAGAGTAGAGTACTACTCCACTCTATTTATTGATTAGACTTGGTACAGCAGTGTTTTTATGAGTCGGTTCTTTCAGAAGTAGGATAGATAATACTTTATTTTCACTATTTGACCATACTGATCTGATAGAGGTTTATTTCCTTCCTTCAACGCATAGTTTTCTAAATGTTTCTTTCCATTAACCACTCTGCCTCTGTTCTCACACCAGCATTATAATTTTAATGACAAGGGGGTTTTTATCAATATTACTAGTCTTAGATGCTCAGTATGAAATTTTTCTTTGTCCCTGAAAAATCCAGTTCCTGCATCTCCAAAAGACCTGCAGCTTAGTTAAAGCCTAAACCATTAAATCCTGAAAATATCTGCAGTAATACTACTTCAAGTGCCATCATAACCAGATTGCCAGAAACTGTAACTATCATATTTTCCTATTTTTCCATCAGTGGAAATGAAAAGGATTACCTAGTAATTTATTCACAGAAAAGAAAAAAGGTGGGAAAAAAAACTAAATATGTCTTGACAAGAAGCTGTGATGAAATATTGTTGGTAACAACAGTTTCTTCCTCAGATATATTGGATTCCCAGTAAAGAAGTAGTAGAGTATTGACAGAATAGCCACCAAGTAATTCTAAAAGGACTAAATACTCTATACAGAAGATTAAAACAGAATATCCTTTCAGTTTCTCTTCTGACAGACACGATACCTAAAAGGTGGGAAATTATATTAAAAAAATAAATAAATAAAAACCAAAGTCTTTGCTGGGGTAACTTATTGTGTGATATAAAGATAGAAGATCAAATCTGGATTTTAGAATTTAGCCCCAGATAAAAAGACAGGAAGAGTGTGTGCTGTGCTGCTATGTTTGTTCTCTCTTTACTTCTTCAACCTTACTACAGCAGTACATTAACTAATGCAGACAAAGGTGAGTAACAGTTTCTAAAAGGTGTGAGTATAATATATCATGGTTCATTTCTGCTTCTCCCAGTCTCTATATATGTTCATAATAACTTAAAGGAGTTGGAAAACCTGTATCTAAACCACAAGGTGCCAGCCCTGGTAGACATTCACATTCGGATTGATGGACCCACTCATGGCACACAGGCTTGTATTCACAACCAGAATGGCTCTGAAGTAATTATGAAATCCATGAAAATCGCAGCCAAATAGGATAATAATGCAATTTGATGCTCTAATTAATGTTAAACTGCCTTAAGGTGCAGGGAATATCCTGTTCAATTGGTCATATAATGTCTCAGCCCCAGCTTCAGTGCATGTTGCAGACAAACATTACTCTAATTAAAAACACAAAGAAAGAAAAAAGTCTTCACTGGTGAAATGCATGCACCAGCCAGCTTTGGCAAAATGTCAGAAGCAGAAGCAGCTTCCAGTGAGCTTATATCTGACAGAGTTCCTGCCACTGATATTGCCTTCTGCATGACGAATATCAATGAAGCAGGATTCCTGCTAAATAATGTTCTACAAGTACTCATCTTTCTGATGCAAGCTGAAACTTCTGCTTTATTTATTGGCTTAATTGCTTGTGTGCATTGCGTGTTGTTAATCTCACTCTTCCAGAGAGACTGTGAAACAGTCAACTTTAACAACCTCCTTCTTCCAAAGCACTATGACGACCTTCCCACCAGCACATAAGGAAGTCTCTTACAGAACTTGGAAACACTGTGCTCCAAGCAGGATAAGTGTAGAGGTTTATGAGGTGTCTTCTGCATCTCCAAAGCCTTTGGATGTGCACGTATTTCTATGTGAATTAAGTATTCTAGCTTCTTGGCAACCTATCTATCTGAACTGCCTGAAAACTAAATTTTCTTCCCTTTCCCTTTCCCCTACTTCAGTTTGGCATGTCCACATAATGATTATATTCCCAAGCAATTCTTTAACTGGTCTGTAAAACATGATACTTATTACATTTTAGCAGGACATAGGAATATTTCCATATTAAACTATCAATATAGATTATTACCATTATGTGCAGTAGATAGCAATAAAACTACCACCTGGTATTGGGCTTTTGCAAACCCCTTGGCTTATTTTCCTTGTAAAAACAAAATAAATGTATATCAGGATCTGCTGTTGCACAAAGAAAGTAAATTATTCGTTCCTATTTTGCACATTGCTTATGCTCATGCAATAACTGTGCTGGCTAAAAAGGATTGGAAATACAGCACTTCTTAAAACTAAGGGTTCCCAGAGAGGATCCATTCCCTGGGGAATAATAAAGAAGGATCTCAGTCATTTCTCTCAATGTTACTTGGTTACTGCTGCTGCTATTGGTGACAACAAACAGCAGAAAGGCTTAATTGCTGTCTGAGAATCTCAATGCAGTACAGTTTGCACGTGAACACTTTTCCTTCCCAGCACTCAGTCTCACTCAGCCTTGCTTTTCATGCTTGTTTTCTCTTCCTGCAAGAATTCACTATCTTTTCAGAACATTTGATGAAAGACTTCACTTCTTTCTGCAGTTAAACTTGTTCTTTCAGGTACTCTTATACCTAAAAAGACAAAATTCAGTCACATATATGCTTTGGCAGCAGCTATTTTTTTTCCAAAATAGTGTCCAAGCATTTTAATTCCACACTTATAGTAGATTTTTTCTTAAAGTTTCAGCACAATTTCTACTGTTTTTGGAAGATCACCTTAATTTGCTCTCTGTTTAAGTATCAGAATTTTCATGAAATCACCGTGTTATAGTGAGCATGAAAAATAAGAATAAACTCATTACCTGAAAATACACTTCTGTTTCCTCAGAATTTTTTGATAATCAAAATTATAAAGATTTACAGAAAGAGAAAGTGATAAAATTTAAATAATGGAATCTGGACTTAAGACTTATAGAACTTGTCTGTTAGGTTTTCCTACTTTCTTGGCAAACTTGTCTGCCAGACTGTTGTGTGTGATTTGAAATACCAGGGCTTCTGTGATCTCTGCTGGGGGCAGACCACTAGACAGACTGCCTTGGAGTAAGGATGCCATTCCCTTTCATCGATGCATCAAAGCTTCTGGGTTTTTGGGTTTTTTTTTCCCCAGTGTGTAATACAACTACATTTCAAAATTCTTCCCCAAACTGCATTTTGTATGTTTTTTTTACTCTGTTTTCTAAATATGGTTGGGCAAGCACAATGGACATTCAACAGATATCCCAAAATTAAGGAAATGGTTAATTTGAGGTTATATCTCTACAGTTCCTAAAATGCACACAGAATGTTTCTGGTGACAGATATCAGACATCTGAAAAATTCCCTTCTGCTAAAAGCATTACAAACAACATAAAACACCTTCACTGCTGCCTGAACAACAATAGTAAACAGTCACATGAAATATTGCTCAACATATTCTGCTTTAGAGACAAACGTGGACATATTTACTTGTAGATATTTCAGAGGAGAGTCTGTGTTAAAATATTGGAGAGCCTTATCCTTTTATTGGTTCACTTTGGTTGTCAGAATCGCTATTTTTTTCCATATTATTTTTGAATACAAATCCAAACCCTATTCTTCCATCACCATTAGTATTATATTTATATTGAAACACTTCAGTGCCTCAGAGTCAGGAATGCATAGTATCAGGAGTGCCTCATCACCCAAATGCTCTCAAAATGCACTTGTCTCTCATGATCCTTGTTTGGATGTTCAGACATGAATTGTAAACTTAATAAATTTTAGATAAAATTAGTGATTGCCTGGCAGATTAATTTCTCCCAGTCCGTAGGAGGTGATGAAGAAGATTCATATGACTTGAGTTTACCAAAGGAATAAATCCATGTTTTTCAAAATCTTAAATTAACTAATCTGACAGTGGTGGATTCTTTTAACATATAGTTTGGTAGAACACTTTCACATCCCATTTACAGATCAATCTCTACTGTAAACATATCAACAAATTTGTACAGTGTACTCTGGTACAAGCAGCATTGTAGCCACTTTAAGCAGCAGAGAGTAAGGTAAAAAAATACATAATAATTAAAGAGAAGCAGGAGTAATTCCCATTAAGTCACTGTCCATGAAGATTAAATGGATACAAGACAAAAATACAGGGAATTTTCTTCCATTACTTTTTATTTGCAATTATTTGGCCTTATTCAGGAAGGACCAGTTTCTCTTTCAATTAAGTTCATCTACAAAGAATCATGTCCCAAGCTTTTTTGTGATACTGATGTTCTTTTACCTCATGTAGAACAGCATAGCTGAAGCTAGCTTTCATATGGTAGGATCATTGAAACAGGAAATAAAAACTATTTTCATTACTGTGATTTCACAACTTTTGGTTAATATCTTCCATCAAAGCTGCACATCAACATTCTTCCCAATGGAGCACAACTATGACCAAGAATTCAATTATCTGAAAGGAGAGGATTTTTCTTTAGTTTTATTATACGCAGTTCAATCTCCGTACCAACTCCTTGTTATCTGATACAGTGATTTGTTTTTAACATGCTTTTTTCTGACAAACCCAAGTAAATTCAAACCCACAGAAATTTCTTTTTAAATATTAATTTTTGAACAAGATCTCCTCTCAGACAGAACTGTCCTTTCAAAGTCATCCCACTGTTTAGGTATATGTGCAACTATTACTGACTTTAAGAAGATTTGAAGATTGTGCTTAAGAACTTTAGTAAGTAGGTATGGAACAGGCATGTGCATAAATGCTTTCAGCTGGGTCTTTAGCAACCTTAGCATGTAACACCAGAAAAATTACACAGAAGAAGAAGAAGCAGATTTGAAGGCATTGAATGCTGCAAATCTTTAGCATCTCATATACCAATATTACTCCTTTTTATTAACATAAATCACAGTCCCAGAATAACTATAAGGGTATATTATAAGTGCATATCTTTGGTATATACTTTATTATTCTGCCTATCAAGAAATTATGGACATCATTTTACATATTTATCAGCATGATGCCTGATTTAGCTAATCATTATAGCCTTAGTTTTCTGAGAAATAAATAAGTTGATGACATCTGCTCTAAGTTGGTAAGACATGGCCTTATTTAGAGTGGACTGTTGTACTTTGCATTTCTGACAGCTTTCATGAAGTGAAGTACTATAGATTTAAGAAACTCATTGCAACCGGACTGTTTTGAAATTTTATTATTAAATAATTATTTAGGCATAAGAAACCACCAAGCTAGTACTGAGGATGTTTTTCTTTTCTGAATAATTTTGAATGTTGCATTTTGATAATTAATAAAACTAAGAAAAACAATGCAGTGAAAAATGTTTATTCTTGTTTCTAACATTAGCTGCCATCACTATTCTGAATACAATAGGATCATATAGCTCCAAGTTACTATTAAAATGGTAACATTTTTAATATGCAAAAATGTAAAAATACTTGCTGAAAGAAATTCAGTTTAATGTAAAAAAAAATATATTCAACTCTTCTGAATATATTGCAAGCAGTATAATTTCTGTGCATCTCCTTAAAAGAAAATAAGCAATAACATGTCCATAAAGAGGAATTGCTCTGCAGATCAGGAATAACTCAATCACGTTTCTTGATCAGCAGCAGTGTAAAGTTTTTATAAGGGAGAGAGGAATCAGGTCTTTGCATGTTTTTCACTTACGCCATGACACGGTGTACCAGAGGCATACAAAGGACTCATGAAACCGGGAAGCAACCCAAAGCTATTTCTATGGAAACAAGCTCTGGCTGCAGGGAAAGCAGTAAATCAATCTCCTTCATGTTGTGTTTGAGACATGTTTGGGTGTTTCCAACACTTGACTGCCAGGTTACCTAACCAGCTAGAATCTCAGGGTTTAGTGCTACTGGCTGAATTCGTTGCACACCTGATGGACAATGCTAGTTTTGACTGAGAAAAGCAGGCAGGCATGATTTTTTTTTTTTTTTTTTAACTGCAGGAATAATGAGTATTGACTTTTGCTATGTTGTTACATATTACACACCTTTTTCTTTTCTAAAAGACCAAACCCTCAAGTAAGAAAACAAATGAAGAAACAAAAAACCCATAACCCCTCACAACAACAACAACAACACCAACAACAACATTTTACTTGGGGTTAAATAGAGCTACTGTAATCAAAGTAAAGCAAATCTTCCCTTGTCCCCCAGGCTCCAGAAAGATGCCATCATCAAATTGCTGGTGGTGAGCATAGGCTGCAGAGGGCAATGTCCCTCAGCAAAGCACTGTGCTTCCCAAAGAGGAGTCAAGTCAACCTCTCAAGTGTATATTAATTTTTCCTAAGTTTTCAGTTGTCTGTAGTTTGAAGAATTGGGTCTTAATCACATTAAAGTGATTAAGGGAACACTGGATAAGTATTCTACATGTTTGGTAAATAACAAGCTTCCCACAACATTTCAAACAAAATCAAAAGTTTTTATTTCACAATTTAACCAATAAAATATAAACTTGAAAGCTTGGTTCGGTTTTAACTGAAGAGCAGGAAATTCAGGATATCCAAAAAAGTGCAGAACCAGGTAGGGATAGAAATTCCCTTCTTCTTTGTGAAAGAAAGAAAAAAAAGTTAATCAAACTCAGTTAGTCCATGAAAATATCAGCCAGCTATATTGGAGAGCAATGTTCAAGATTTAAGGAATATAAATACTGTTTTTCTATTCAGTCTCTCTACAGATGAACAAGGTTAGAAAAAGCTCCATGCAATATTGCCAACAACAAGCCTTCAGAAAACATGAAGCCAGTCTCTCCAAATTGAATGACTAACTTTTAAACTAAAAAATTCTTTAAATAGGAATAAATAATGTACATGCCTTACCCCCCTCGGTACAAGAAGTTTTTTGTTAAGTAATGAAAGCCAAACATGCCCACTGCATGGACTGCAGGACTAGAAAGGAAGAAGAGTTAAATGGAAATGATTGAAGTAAAAGAAGAGGAAATGGGGTAGAAATGGATAACAAAGTTCAGTAAGAGAGAAAAATGACAGATTAAGATATAAAAGGGTCTGTAGTTTGTATGCTGTGTAACACGGTATTTTGCCTATATTGCTTTAGGTCATAGAGATAGTAAAAATCTCTTAAAAGTCATTCTGGTCTACTAAAAAAAAACAAGTGGAACACTGAGTGTTGAATTCTAATAGACACACACAGTACAGCTCCATTCTGTCATTCTCTAACTCGAAGACATATGAGCATAGATTGCCTATTTGGTGCATTAACACCAGAGTTTATTGGATAAGATATTGTCTACCTCCATCTGGAGCTCACAACAGTTTCAGTTAAGTACATGATGTTATGACTAACAAGTTGGAGTTCTATAAATATCTAATATCTGCTGCAAAGTTATGAGTGATTACTCTAAGAAAAGCATCTGGAGTGAAAGAAAAAAGACATCAGAGGTTTATCATGATTTTTGATTAATGGCAGAAAGAAAATTGTCAAACGAAGAATAAAATAATGAGAAACATCTTCAAGCTATTTCATGTATAGTCAGATATTCAGACATTCCAAAACCTCTGCCTAACTATATTTTCAGATACTAATGCAGTATTCATATCCAAAATAACCAGGTTTTTTGGTATTTAGGATAACATAAATACACTGACTTAAAATTTCCCATCTCTTCCACCTACTCCTCCTCCCTCAATGCTTTTAACACACACTGAATATTATTTTTTCCATTGAACTCTCTTCTCAACACCATTCCCCTCTCTTCTCAGACATAAATGAGGTGCTGGGCAATGTTCTGACGTCAATGTGGTAATTGCCTGGGGTGGGGGGGGGTGGCAGGAGTTTAAAATAGAAATAGAGACACAGACTGACACATTCATATAGACACCTGTGGGTGCCAACAACACTGATAGACCCAGACTTATGGGAACCTGTGGCAGACTTCAGATGCCACACTGTTCTCTGAGCCCTGTATGGCATTGTTCTCTCTGTGTCTTGGCAAGAACTGAGCTACAAAATTCAGAACTGGCGCTGGACTTGGAACTGCTCCAAAGTTTACCAAGATGCATGGGTATGGCTGAGGTCTGTCTCTAACTACAACTGACTTTTTCTTTAAAGCTTTTATCTTGCATATTATACACGTACTCTTGCTGTCATTTATTACAAGACCAAAACTATTTACAGATCTCTGGGTAAATGGCAATCTAATGTTCAATTTCTTCAACATCTCTAATGGAAAATCTCCAGAAAAAGGAGCAGTACTACCACCAGCCACACAGAGTATTCCAGTCTGTCAGAGTTTAAAGAAACATAAAGGCATAACACCTAAAAAAGAATCTCCAGAGACAGGAGGCAAAGGTCTGGATTTATTTCTCATCTCCATTTCTGTTTTAATTTACAACAAACATTAATTAAGACCAGAAAAGTTGCAGAGTAGCTAGACAAAAAAATAAATTATTGTTTGTGAGCAGATGCTAGAAAGTTTGGATTGTTTAGTCTAAAAATATTTTGTCTGAGAAGGCACGTACTGAGTGTTTCTGAATGAATCACCATATTAGCTATCAGATAGTTAGCACAAAACAAATACAAATTAATTTGCACTGAATATATTTAGATTGGAAATTGGAAGATTTTTTTCATCATCTTTCAACAGAAGTTCTGGCATGTCCTTCTAATAAAGAGAGGTTGTTGGGATCTTTTTAATGGAGCTTTAGAAATTTATGCCTGAATCTAAATGCAAAAGAAAAAAAAAAAAGAAGGTTGTGTTCTTTGGGCAACAAAGAAAATAGTTGCAACTCTTCATCAAAGAATGCCAAAGATCAAAAACCATAAATGAGTTCAAGACAAGACAAGTAAATATTTTCAAGAGAAATATACAGTATGTTTCTAAACTCATAAAAAACATGAAGCTGAAGAAGAAAAAGCACACTGGGGAAACATCATATATATTTACCCTGTTGTTACTTTTCTCTCATGGCCTGAAGGTGATTTACAAGATAGATATATCGGCTTCTGAGAGAACTCTGTACCTAGCAGACTTTCTGCATAAGTCATACTCTGTTTTCAAATTAAGCCCAATGGAGTTGAAGACCAAACTATATTCAAGTTATTCTGTACTCTAAGAAAGTAGTAGAGGGATGACTGGGAGATCTGTGTAGTTTTTTTTGTGTGCAACTCCATTGTGATGGTACTTGTTTTCCTAATGTCTTTATCATCAGGCCAGTGTGTTCTGATCATCTTTGTTCATCTCCAAAGAAAACTTTTGCTCTAAAATTCATAAAATACTTTTTCTTAAACACTTCCAGGTACTAGATGCTGCTTGAGAGTACATCAGTCTTTAAAAATTAGAAGCAGTGTCCACCTTAATCAGGAAGCAGGCGACCTGAAAAGAGACCTTAAATATTTTGTGCTCTTCCTCTTGCAAAGACTTGGTTTAGTGAAGAAACCAGGGATGTTCATGCTGGACACAGCTGCTCCTTCCAACAGACCCAACTCAGCACACAGATGAACCCATCAGCCAAGCTGGTCTTGCCTCTGCAGAAACATTCAAGAAAGAGCTTAACATGTCTAGACAGTGACAAGTAAGGAGAAAAAGCATGAAAAATAGCTCTGTGAACAACAAGATCAAAGAAGGAGATTCCCTTGTAGCCCTCAGAGGACCCCACATTGGAGCATACAGTCATGCCCTGAAGAAACTGCAGCCCACAGAGAGCCCACACAGGAGCAGGCTTCTGGCAGGAGCTATGGTCCATGGGTGATCCATGTTGGAGCAGAGGAAAAGTGTGAGGAAAAAGGAGACATAGAGGGAAACATTTTGAATACAACACCTATTCCTCAACCCTTCTCCCTATGCCTGCCTGGATGGTATGGTGGTAAAGGTGGTAAAGTGAAGAAGTAAATATGAGCCCAGACCAAAAAGGAAACCAGAAAAATGGAGGAAGAGGAGTTAGTCCAATTTTTGTTTCTTATTATATATCCCTATTTTAATTAGCAGAAAATTAGCTTAATTTTCCTCAAGTTGCATCTGCTTTAACCACAGCAACAATGGGTAACTGATCTCCTTATCTTGACCCATGAGCTTTCTCATCTTCTTTTATCTACTGACCTCTTGAAAAGGGCAAGTGAGAGAGCAAGTCAGTCTAGAAGCTAGCCAAGGTCAAACCACCTCACCATTAAGGCCAGTTCTTGTCAAATATACTGAAAAAAAATTGCTCCCAAACAACTTGAAAGAAAATTTTGGGAAGCAGTGTTGATTATTAAATCATCTTTAAAGAAAGTGTTTCTTGAAAGTTTTAATTTCTCATATTTTCTTTTGTTTTAGCTATAGCAAACTTAAAAAGGGGGGTATTAAAAAAAAAAGGCACATATTTTTTCATGCAAACCTCCCTATTTCTAGGCCCCTCCAATTCTTGCCATTTGATTCATATTGTTAATGCTTCCATTGTGTTTTTTGCAGCCTTGTGAGAAGCATTTCTTTTCCACGTAGTTTATGAAAAAATCAAGTTCTTGGAGTTGGTCTGGGCATCTCATGATAGTTAGAAAACCCATGTCACCACTATAGACAGAAATCTTTGGAGTAGGGCTTTTGACTTTTAAACCTCATGTTGACCACCAGCTGCTGTCCCTACTGGGAGAGGCACTAGACATGCGCTGCAGGAATTTGTGTATCTGTCAAAAGAACAAACACAAGAAAAATATTTTATAGCTGCTGCACAGAATCAGAGGACTGTGAAGCAACAGTCTAAAGTACAATGGAAGATGAAAGGACAGCAGTTGGCTTCCCTTGAAATTTTCCTCTTTGTCCTTGTAGTTAAGGTATTAGAAAGCATCAATATAATCTTTCTTCCTTGATATGAGCTAAAGAAAGAGAAATCATGTATCAGTTGTGGTACCTTGAATTAGCCAGTTTTTTGTCACAGAAATAGCTGAAGACCTTTAAATGCCTAATGCTATTGATTATGAGAGTGTAAACTCTATAGCATTTAATTTTGGGGGTGGATTAATATAGAGGTGTTGTCAACAAGTGTTTCCCAGGAATGCTTTCAAAGCCAGCCATTGTCTCTCACAATCTAGCACTTTTCTGTAATTTCCAAAATTTAAACAAGCCACACGCAGCCTCCTCTGGGCCTTTTGATAAAGATGTATTTTTCTGTCCTTTTGGAAGTCTGACTGTCTTGCTGATAGGAGGTTTCTATCTGCCCTCCTGCTGTAAGCTGCCCAGTAACTGGAGAAGCAGCAATCTCCTTTGCCTACTGGGGGAGTTCCCTCATAGTTAGGTGTTTTCATTTCAGTAGCATCCAAGGCAAACTGGCAGCCTTCATTTCTGCTGCCCACAAACATCTTTCTAACTGAATCTAACATTCTGCAAACTGAACAGACAAAGCAGTAATACCATCCATCAGACATATCACACCTTATTTGCTTAAAAATTCCAAACAGACATATTTTTCAAGACACCATTTCTTTGTACTCACTCACATAGAGGTCTTCAGTGCTGAGTACAAAAGCATAAATTGCTGGCACAACGTGTCTAAACTACAAAACTAATCCCACAGTTTGCAGCTCAGGTTCCTTTTTCTAAATGCAGCTGTCTAGTGGCACTCTAATTCACATTGTTTGTTCAAGTAAGTTCCAGTTTGTAACACCAGGAGTCCTCTGTGTGCTCTTCTCCCCATTCCACTTCCTTCTACCTCCAATTTGAACAGCAGTTTTCCTCTTACTTTGTATGTCACGTTTCTCCACATCCTTGCAGAGTGTGTGTACGAGGGCGTGTAGTCTTGTTACAGAAGAGTGTGTGGACTCTTGGGAAAGCAGCTACTATGTGCAGCACAGTAAAATTAGAGCCTGGTTTTTGTGACCATGGTGAAGTATGAAAAAAAAAAGTGCTTTCCAGACTTAAGTCTGTCTCTTTATTTGTCTTTATTTGCAGTGATTTTATGGAGCATTATTGGTTAATACCAGTGAAACAGTTATCAGCAATTTATGATGGAAGGAAATTAGAATTTTGGATGATTAGAGGTAAGGTTTCAAATTCCTTGGTTGTTTTATTTTTCTTCAAACAGTTTTTTTTCTGTTTCAGAAGACTAGAAATCATATTTGCAATTAGCTAATTCAAGAAAACATAATTCGCTGTTGTTTTATCTCAACCAGCAGGGGAAAAATAATGCCATCCCTTGTTACTTTTAATACATATTTTCCAACGGAGTAAAATTCATCACAATGCTATTATAGTGAAATGAAGAAATGCACTTATCATCATAGAGAAGGATTTGAATGTGCTAGACAATGCACACACATGCACACAAACGATTATTCTGTCATTTAAATATTATAGCTTTAAAATATTATTATTTGAAAGAAGGATACAGCAAATGGACAGATTCAGTATGAGACAGTGTTGGTCAACATGCTAGAAAATCATCTTATCAGCAGCTGTATCATCAATAAGAATTTTTAGGTAGACATGACTGAAAAATAAAGTCTTAGGGATACTTTTAAATAGGACCATTAGATTTATTTATTTTCATTTGCTATAAATCTGATAGACCTTACATAAATGCCTGAACAAAATGTTTACTAATCTAATAAGGAAATAAGAGGTGAATTATTAAATTCAAAGGTATTCTCTTTACCAAGAGGAAACATACTCTGGTAGAAAATGTTATGTATGTGTCCTAGAGATGGTCAAGCTAAGATGTTTTTCCTGTGTGCCATTTGCTAGTATTTAAATGGATAATGGATTGATGCTTTGCCTCAGGGAAAAAAAAATAAAAAAAGTTAATGTTAATGAAGACAAAAAACAAATGTTAAATCTGCTGACATTGTTGCTGAAGAGCATGTTCAGGATAATGAAGAGTTCTTTCTTGACATTTCAGTCTGTTATTGTGTATAAACTCAAATTTATTTTGACTAAGTATTTAAAGAACATATATCAAGATGTTTAGTACAATACATATTGGTAAGCAGGATGGTGATTTGATTTACTATTTTTAAAATTCAAATAATGGATTAGGGAGTCATCTAAAAGGATGCTACTTATTGCAATGTATTCGGGAATTCCATGAAAAACAATAATTTATCTTTGTATTTTTCCTTTAAATTTTTCTAAAACTGTCCCTTTGATTACCCTCTTAAATGTTTCTTAAACTGATATGTTTGTACTGAGCTTAAGAGATATTTTAATAAATTGCTTCATTCTCAAGTCTCCCAGTTCTAAGTGACATACTGTTACCTGTAGAAATCAAGCTATTTTCTTTTCTTTTTCCTTTCTTAATAGGAATAAAATAAATAAAATATTAAATACAATAGCATGGCTGAAGCTGGAATTTTTTATACTGTATTATATATACTAGCTCAGTTGATTAGAGCCTGGTGTAAATAACATCAGGGTAGAAGGTCCACTCGCCACATGGGTCACTCACTGAACTTGATGATCTTGTAGGTCCCTTACATCTCAAAATAGTCTGTAAAATATTCTATCGACAAATTAATTTTATTATATCGTGGTACTGTTTGATGTGTTTGGTTGAAGTCACAGAAAAATTATTAGTGACATGTTTAAAATATATTGTGTCATACATGTACAGGATATCCGGGTATCTTCTTAAGATTTCCTCAGAATATTTCACAAGTACTTTTTTTCAACACTCTTGGTCCTCCTCAGGGTTCAAACAGTGTGTTATTCTGATGCACAACATATATTAATTTTTAGCCTATTTGAGTATCTTTTGTCTGAAAGAAGCAGAACTTTCTATATTCATGCTTGATACACGACATAATCAGCTTTATTGGCTGCAGTCTTATTTGGTTCATTGCAAGTAGATGCTTCACTATGTTTCCTGCCAGTTACCGAGATCACTACAGCCTTTCATGACCTCATGAAAACATTTTCTATTTTCAAAACTGTTGATGAAAGGCCTTTTCATGATGGCCTTTCACACCAGTTGGTCTCAGTCAAAATACTCCCATTATTTTTAGGTGATGACAGATTTCATCTTACTGCACAGCAGATGATTTGTTTAGCTGTTTACTTGCAATGAAAAATCATAATCTACTATTGTGAAATAGACATTAAATTGTGGGCTAATAAAACAGGTATATGATAATAAACATTCACTTTCTCCCTCTTATAATGTCATGTAAACCTGTGGCAAAGTAATTTGGACAATAGATACAATAATTTAGTTAAGATTAACTTTCAGGCAATAAATACCAAAAGGTAAGATTAACTTTCAGGCAATAAATACCAAAAGGTTACCCACATTCAAAAAATCACTCTTAAAATTAAAACAATAAGTATACTTACACATCTACATTCTAAGGTATGAGCTGAAAACTTTTACATATGGATAGATAGATAGATAGATAGATAGATAGATAGATAGATAGATAGATAGATGTGTGTGAGTGTATGTGTGTGTAATATAAGGAGTAGAGAATATGCAAATAATTCTGAGACAAACACAGTACTGAGAGTGTGTTATGAGAAAATTGCACTTCTTCCTTCATTTTGATTGGTCCAGAGACCAGGGCAAGAAATATACTGTTTCCAGGACTTTCATCCACTCTTAGTGTCATGAAATTAGTGGCAGCAAAAAAGACATTTTTTCTATTTTTGCTGACTTATACTTTTTCTCGATAATAAATGTCAATGTAAAACATCTGGGATCCATATTAAATGCCTTACAACACTACTTATACTTCACACATTCAGAAGTTTACTACCTTTCCTGAGGCAAACAATAATTTGACCAAGAAAAGATTTAGTGTTAGATCAAAGCTGGAGCACTCTTTGACACTAATGTCTCCTTTCAAAGATCTGCATCTGATCTTTGTCCATGGATCAAATCATCCCATGAAAACTATTTTCCTGATGAAAAATAAAGGGATGACTGATGAATGAGACAAACATTCAGAGAAAATGGGGTCTAGATAATGAGATCCACTCATACAAAACTACACACTTTAGAAGAAACTGAGAACTTTATGTCTGAATTTCAGACTTCGTTAATAGTTTTATTCATGCATATCATAGTATCATTTAACGGATTTTTTGGGACTCTTTATCTAGACAAGACAATCAGCAAATTTCTTTAATTTATTTAGATTGCGGCCTAAATCTGGGAATCTTTAGACTCCAGTGTCTGGGGCCAGAGAGGTGAAACTATTAAACAAGTGCAACAGACAGATGGACCAATAGGAAAATATTTGACTGCATCTGTGGTGCCACTAATTGTGCCATCCCAGGAAATGCTTGTGTCAGCCTCTGACAGCAACTTTTAAACTTTACTATGCTCAGGAGCTTTCAGGTTTTAAGGAAAGACTATCAAAGCCTCAAGTTTGAAAATGAGCAACTTATTTCTCAAAGTGCTTGATTTTCATTGATTAATTGTTGGAGCAAATAATTTTAGAATATAAGCATATTCTAAAATGGCACATTCACACGTTGTATTTTGCATATAATTTGAACCAGCTGGTGTATGATTTTCCCATTAAAATGGCAGTGGATTTAAAAATCTGCTTCTCTTTCCATCATTCTAAACAAAAAGACCTTAAAACCTAAAAAGACCATTATGCCCAATCCTGAAGCAAGATGTGTCAGATCAGTGAAATTATACTGTGACTTTATGTGGTAAAAATGCTGAGCAGCAGAATCAGTAAAATATGAAGATGATTTTTATAACTCTTTAAAAATGTATGGAATTCATGTCTCAGATTGCACTTGAGCTTCCATATGAAAAATTCAAGGTGCAGTCTGGGTTTTAATTTTCCTTTCCCTTTAGGTAGGATGTGTTGCCCTGAAGTAAAAAAAAATCTGAAATAAAACTATACCCTCCTTGCCACTGTAAGAATCTGGGTCCATCTCTGTATTGCATGTCAGGCAACCTCACACTTTCAGAACTGCAAATAAAATTGATGATCTTCAGCCTCAGGAGTGCAGACTTCTGCCTGCTAAGCCAAAGCATTAACTCAGAAAGTAAAAAATACTTTTCAGTGACTGAAACATGTAGCATTGTTCAGAACCAAATCACAGCCTAATGCAAAGAATAGACAGAGAGGAGAGAATGTCTAACTCAAGGTAATTGCATTAAAATACCAGTTCTCTCTGGTCCTTATCCAAAACCTAGTGGAATATAGAAAGCCCTGCTCATACCCTTTTTGCTATCATGGTCCTCAGACTGTGATTTTGTGCAGTTGGAAGGCAATGCAGAGATGTATTTTACATCTTACAAATAAGCACGTTTCATGGGAAATAAGGATATGAGAGAAAGTGTTTGTGACCAAAGCTAAATTGAGTTGTTCTTTGGTTGGAAAAACACAGTATAAAATTCTTCACTTCTCTGAGGCTCTCTTTGCTGGGGAATGGAAACAATATGTAAATGATGCCAAATTTTGTTTTGTTTTGTTTTGTTTTGTTTTTTAAGAACAGACTGTGATAATCCCTATGTGGACCATGTACAAGGCTTATAAGCAACCAAAATAGTGACAACAAACAAAGGCTGTGCAGTCTTCTGGCACATTTTGTCTTCTACTAGTCCCAGGAAGTGCCTTACAGCCAAACACAACTGGGTCCCAAATGAACATATTCAGTTTTTCAGGGAATAGCAGTTCAATATTCTGTTTTACTTCTGGGATAAACTGGAAGAAAAGTTTTTGTTTTGTTTTATTTTTTCCTTGGCCTTTAATACTTATTTATGCATGCACCTTTTTATTTTTTTTTCTCTGAAAATTATTCTTCAAGAGCTGCAGAGGTCAGGCACTTCAGAGCAGCTGGGAGATTCAGCTGATGCAGGGCACAGACATCTGCTTAGACAGACTTGACCATGACTCACAGATGGATTCAGGAGACCTAGGTTTAATCATTAGATTTCTAAAGAAGTTCTGGCAACATATTACTGTGTGCCTCAGTTTCCACAACTATCAAATTAAAATAATAAGTATTTACTGCATAGATGCACAGTGTAAGCAAATTAGAATGTGAAAGCCATGTTATTGCCAGGTATCTAAAGTGAAATTTTGTACAGGGATGTGAATTTTCATACACTGTAATGTCTAATACTAGGTCAAAATGGTGCTGACAAAATTGTTTCTGTGGTCTTGGACATGAAGTACAATTAAGAACAGAAGCAATAAAAATACACGGAAGTGGAACAAAAAGCTCTGTATTAAAAATCAAGCCAAACATTTTTACTTGTATCCAAAGCATCTTTTAAAAATTAATGTAAAATTGAAAGCTAAGATCTGATTTTACTGAAAAATCATGCTAATCACTAGCAATCTGGAACAAAAATTGGGGAATAAATTAATTTGTCATCCAGGTGGCCTTTAGTGTGTTTTCCTGAGGCCAAGGATGCAATAGCTTGGAGAAATTAATTTTGTCTGCAACCCAGCCTACTGAAGCAGAACTGCAGTCCAAGTAGCAACAAGGTCATCAAAGGTTATTTGTCACTCTTTCCTAACGAGCTGTTCAGACTCTTCAACATTCATATGTGGTGTTAAGTACTGATTCAGGCCTCCCAGATCACAGTTTGATATAAATGATAATCTCACCTGTGCTGAAATGCCTTGACCATCTGTACACATTTCTCACAGTCATTCCCACTTCCTTGGAATGAACACAACTGGCATAGTCTTATGCATCCCTTCACCAACTACATCTTCTCAGGGGAGAAATATCGGTACTCCACAATTCATCATTGACATAGCAGCTATTTCCAACTCTACTTTCAAGATGAAATCCATCCTCTAAAATACACTAGCATAGCTACAGTGAAAATATATTTTAAAATGTCAGAGTTTGTTCTAAAGCACTCAAGCAAATTAATGACATAAATATTAAAACTATACTTTTGTATACACAGATGAGCATATTCCTGCTAGCTGGCATGTTTTGTTACGTGTAACTGTACTTCAGATTGGAAAGCTGCTAGTTACATTTAAGAAATGCCACAATTAAAGATTTCCAAACAACTTCAGTTCTCCTCCTAGTATATTTGCATATTATGAAATAGTTAACTACATCACTGTACTTGGAATATTCTTTTCCATTGGCCCTTTATCTCTCCTCAGAAAAAGCTGAACATTCTTTTTTATCTTCTTCAGTCTACGTGTGACTCCAAGCATTATTTTATTTCACTGTCCACTCAATATATGGAGGCATGTTGAGTTTCAATTAAAAGTGATAACTCTTCTATTGTTAAGGTACTGTATGGTAAATACTTTTTTTTTTTTCAAAGTAATTCAAATCCTATGTAACTTCTTTTTCAATAGGTTCTCTATCAATTTGCACACAGGATATTCAGTACTTCTGGAAATAATAGCCTGAGTGTTTCAAGTTGAAATAACTATCAATGAAGAGATGGATTCACAAAAAGATTAAGGTGCACTCACATCTATCACTTAAAGCAACCAGCAGAAATCACTGCTCAGTTGCTGCTAGTTTTGTTGTATTCACATCAAAGATTGTATGAGTCAAATTGTTGAAAGAGCTGCAACCTGATATCCCTCATTGGGCAAGTAGTGTAAACCGAGCAAAACATGCAGTGTTATATTAATGAACATTTCCAGATTTACCATTGAACAACCAGGGACTTTTTTTTAAAAAAAGAAATAACCTCCTTCTGTGCATGCAGTTTTCTCCTCGATGAAAGTATATTTTCCATTCCACTTAAAAATTACAGTCAGTGCCCAGTCTGTGGCAGACTGAACCTGTCAGGGAGAATTATTTCCAAAACTAACTAAATGGATTTAGTGTCATTTACTTCGGATCAAAGTGATGTGAAGCCTAAAAACATTTGTGAATACTCAGAAAACAGTAAGAACAGGAAAACGGGTGAGCAGGATGAGATGTGACTACAGAAAAATTTGTCTATATGTAGCTTTTTATTTACTGTCCATGCATATTTAAGGTTGTTATCTGATTAAGCAACACATTAACTTTTGAAATATTTCTTGAACCTTTGAAATATTCTTCCACTATTACTTCTACAGTTACACAAATGAACATACATATTAACCTACTTGCCACAGCAACCATGAACCAAAAACTAGTGACATCCTGAAAAAAATTTATTGACCATTTATTGGAGAAAATAGATGAAAATGAAAGCAAATAGTTATATGCAGCACATGCTATTGAAGATATAAAATGTATGAAACTATAATTTTATTATACTGTATTTTAATGAAAATTAAAATTGGCAACAAGAATATCTTAGAGGACCAAGGGAGTCTGATTCTCTAGCATAATCCTTTATATTTCATCATTGAATTAGTGTTACAATTGTTCCTAATGCATGTGACATGAAGCCAAGTTAAGCTGGTTTAGTTAGATCAGCCAAGCCCCAAAGTGTCTCTCTCTTGGGGTAAATAACGTCACTAAACCTGCCAGCTAGCTCACAAAGATGGGTACCTCAAAGCCCTGAGTCAGGGCCCTAATCAACATCCACTGGCACAGGTGGCTGCCAAAAACAGTTCCATGGAAGCCAGACTGCTGAACAGAACGTTCTCAAGCAGACCTTTAGGAATGACCTTCCAAAGTGAATTAGTTATCCACCTCTGGCTGTAGGAAGACATCCCCTTCCATTTTCAATTCACAGCTACAGAAACTCACTAAAACATACACAAACATCCTGTAAAATATGCCAACAGCTCTTGAAAGTGTTCTGTGTATATTCAGCAGCTTGTAGCTGGCATATGGGATGAAATCTTTCTTCTGTTCTTTGAGACTTTAGACTATACTTTGCCATCCTTTCATACATACTCCAGTGGGTGGATGCAGAGTATTTCTTGGTATAACTCAATTACTTCTGTACTCTCTGTTCAGTCAACCCAATTGCAGGTTTAGTTTAAGACTCAGCATGCTAAAGAGGAAGAACAGGAAAGTGCCCAGGAGTGGAGGCATCTATTATCAGCACACATCATGTTTTAATAAACTAACCATTGTGCTCACAACACATTTCCCCAAGCAGATCCTACAATGAAACAGTGAAAAAAAAAATATTCAAGTTTGTAAATCTATAGGTCTGAGGACAAACAAGGTCCCTAATAAGCAACGTAGTCTGAGTGTGGACAATGCTTGGAATATCCACAAGGAGACATTTAAGTATCTAGATAAATATCAATAAGCTTTTATTCCTAAAAAAAAAAAAAAAAAAAAGAAAAGAAAAAAATTGAAAGGAGCTGCAAGGTTAGGCAGCAAGAAACTAAACTGGATCTTGGACTTTGATGCTACTTTAAGCGCCAAAGTATTTTGGTAGGGCCAACTCAGAGAATTCAGCTATGCTGAGTTTACATTTGTCACAGCTGAGAGGAAAAGGTGGCTTCCAAACCAGCTTTATACCTCTCTTATTCCTGGGAGCAGTAATGTGCCAAACCACCCACTGGCACAAATAAATCAAAAAATCAAAAGCTAGCAGATGGAATTATGGGTAAATGACATGCAAATAAGGCTGATGAGAACTGGCTTTTCTTCTTTCCTCCAGAAAGAAAACAGAGTATTCTTTCCTCAAGGCTTTCTGGCTAAGAATCATACAAAAGATAGTCAAGTGTCTATAATAGTTTACTATTAACTGGGCTAGACTGTGCAAAACTTGCTTCTGTGGATGAATACTTATTCACAGTAGTCATTGAGTTTTTTGTTAGGTTGTTTTGTGGTTGGGATTGGGTTTTTTTTCTCCTATTGAAGCTGGTAGCTTGCTTTCCTTGATAAATTTTTATTAATATGAATAAAGACTCTGCAATCAAGCCAAATCCATGTTTCAGCTACACAAAAATACAGGCTTGTAATTTTCTCTTGTTCATGCTTTTTATGCCGGGAATGGGCTTGATCTTGTTCCAGTCTCCAAACATAATCTAAGAGTTCACGGAAGAAATCAGTGTCAAAAATGTCAGGCACAATATAATTGTGTGAAAGCATTTTCACCCAAAAGCCATTCCTTCAAGTCCAAATCTCATGCAATCTGTGTCTTTCAGTTAAAAATTTGACCCAAAAGCAGCACCTAATTATCCCAGAAGTTTATTCTGGATTTTAGCTGTCTTTGTTGGGAAGCTTGTAATATAGAAAATATTTCTTAGGGTGCCCAGATTTTTAAGGTATTTGACTCTTTACTTATAAAAAGACTCATGGTGGACACAATATCATCCTTTATATCAAAAGAAATTGTTTTTTTTTCCAGGTTAACTCTCAAATAGTGGTGAATATATAAGATATTTTTTAAAAAAATAAAGCAGATGTGGCAACTTGAGAACTAGAAACCCTTAGTTCTGACAGAGAAACAGTATCAGGCTATGTTTTCTTCTGCTTTGACTAAAGAAATCTAGCCTTGCCTACAGGCATTCATGTCCACTCCGATAGCATCATCAAATACTGGAGTTATGCAGCAGGCAAATCAAAAATATTTCCACCTTTACTTACCTAAGGGATGGTACTGCATCCTCTTTTCTACTTGGTGTTCATTTTATTCAAATGTAAACTATTCCTCTTCATCATACAGAAACACTTTACCACTGCACTCTATGTGTATCTAAACATTATGATGACTAAGGACTGAAAGGATAAATTTCCTGCAATAAAAAATCAAACTGACTAAAAAAATAATTTTTCATCTTCCACATTGCAAACAATTTTTTTGTCTACTCTGCCTTTCTGTAACATCACTGATAGAAGATAGCTGAGTTGGAACCACAGCAGTTATAAGAATTAACTGCTTTTCCTGCCTGGATATTCAGTTTTTTGTCAGTATTTTGTTTTTTTGGGCATTTTGGTTGGTTCACTTGTTCTTTGGTTTGGGGTTTTTGGTTTGGTTTTATTTTTTCTTTGTTTGTTTTTGGGTTTTTTTTTACATGTGTCTGCCTGGATGTGTATTATCAAAAGAATCACCGGACATACAGTTGAATTACCAGAAAGAGTTAACTGATAGTTTTCAGGACACTTATATTTGTGCTATATTAATCATTACCAAGATATGAAGTCTTACAGCAGAGGCACAGCTTCTTTGGCTTTTTTGTCCTGCTCTCTTTCTTTTACAAGAGAGTTTAAGATTATGATGGCCCTCTTGAATACAACAGTAAAATACTGGAAAATATCCAAATTATACAATAACTCTAGCTAAGCAAAAGAAAGAAATTTTCTGAAGCAAAGAGTGAACTTCTTCGGGCAGAACAAAGCACATGGTTCCTTGCTTGACTGGAACTGTCATTTTCTGGTCACATCAGTATTTTTAAAATTCTCAGAGCTGGCACACACCACTATAAAGGCAAATCAGAAGAGGTAAAGACTGTCAAAATTATGGGGTTTGTGTAAAAATAAGAAATAGAAGTTTGTTTTTCTATTTCCTTTTAAAGAAGACCAGTCACATGGAAGACTGCTTTTTCTCTCTGCTTTTCATAGGCCACTAGACCCATATTTAGCAAATATTTACTTTATTACCAAACCAAAATTGATTTCTTTTTCAAAGGGTGCATTTCCTTCAGAGAGACTTGCATCAGAATAATGGATAAATTTAAGTTACGATGTCAAGTCATTACTGCTTTCTTTCCTTTGAAATGCATGCATCTTGAAATTCAGTGCATTAATCCCAAATTTTCTTGTGTTTTTTAGTGCATTCTAAATGTCAATTCACTTCTTGTGGCTTTGAAATGTATGTGCTATTTTTGAGAAATACCAGAATTTTATAGTAGCTTGTCAACAGTAATTGTCAAAAATTGGGAGACAATACTAATGTGCCTCCCATGCCTCTTTAGCAACAAAATAAACAAAAATAGCAAGACCAACTGGGTAGATGAAAAACTAGAAAACCTTCTGAAAACAATGGGAGGCAGCAGGATTCCAGAATGCAGCTGGTTTCAGACAAGAATATCGTTTCCATTTTTTGCAGAAAGGAATCTGGTAAAAACTCAGAGTACAATGAAACAAACTGGGAAATGGTGCAACAGACCTCCCATGTGGATCACAGTGCACAGCCCAAGTGGAAAACAACAACAGTTATCACATACAGAACAACCACATGAAAGAAAAAATGTGACATCCTGCCCATGATGAATTTGATCACCTGTGAAACAAGCTATTATCCTTCTTGATTTGAAGAAAAATAATAAAAAAAAAGGAATTCAAACATATGAGCATTTTATTTGGAAATATTTTTATGACCAGCAGTTTCTAGATTTTTTTTACTATGTACATTTAACAAGTTTTGATCATACTTCCTGAATGTGTTTCCTACAATAAAGCTCTAGGACCAGCTCTGGCTTCTTATTTCATAAAATTTTAATATATACATCAATGACAGACTGTTATGGGCCATTCAACACAAGAGTGGTTGATTTTAGTTTTAAAAAATATATTCTACCACTCTGTGTGAGAAGGTTGAAGAATAAAATACTTGCATCTCGCTACTGAGATCAAGGTTCAAGGCTGTAAATGACCTTCATACAATGGATTTAACTCCGCCCCTTCATCTGTCATGCTAAGGAATATATAACCATGCAGAACCAACAAGACAACTTAAATTGAAACAAGATATGAACCTATGAAGAAATGAATAATGCACTAGTTCTCAACACTTGCTGTTGCTTGCAGGAGGAAGATGAGGTCAGTGTTAGGTCAGTTTTCTGAACTTCATCTATCACAACTGTGGATGTATTTAACTGGTATCAGTTTAGCAATCTTTATAGGTAGAAATATTCACAGTACACAATTAAAAGTAATGACATCCTCTTGGACACATATTTACAGAGTGCAAAACTCCAGAACAACTCTGACAGGGCATTTATCAGGTAAATAGTGTGTGTTTTATTTATAAATATTTACCTATTATAGTGGAAGACTTATTAATTGCCTTCTCAATCCCTTGTGCATGACAGGCTTTTAAAAATAGGAACTGATATGTTGACCTGAAGGACCAGGCTACATCCAGAAGAAGAGTCACTATATGTCTTCCTGTAATATCTCTTAGCAGAAGAATGATTATTAAAATGACAAGTTTATACTGTTGTAACAGTGATGGAAACTTAAAGGAGATAGAATGAGGCAAGATTAAAATGCTATGCTAGATGTCACCCAGCTTTTACCTCAGTGAGGATGCTCTAGGCTGGAACAACTTACCTACAAGCACCGTGCACGTTCATACAGGACTCCAGAACACCCCACAGACTTTCATGTGGTGCAGGACAAGAATTCTTTGGGCACACTACCTAACCCAGAAGTAGTAGCGACTCCCTGGCAGGACCCTTCTAATACTCCCCTTGAACCACACATATTTACCACATGACATTATCCCATCAGCCAGGATTAAAATATGCCTCATAGATGATTAAAACCTTTTACCTGTAAGTTATGGGAGAAGTTAAGGACAATTTGGGTCATGAGTTAAATATTGTGTGCTAGACTTACTCAAACTGCTACTACAGTGTTTAGAAGCCAAATGGAGCACAAAGTTATGCTGATGTATCTGGACCATTTAAACTGTTTGTTTGGGTTTTTTTTTGTTTTGTTTTGTTTTGGATTTTTTTTTTTGGTATGAAGGCAAAGATATTTTGTTGAGTTCCTAAAAGTTCTTTATTTATCTATCCAACTGGGCATTAATGTATAAATATGTTTTCCATGGAGGGATATTACAGATGTGTTTGGGAATCTAGGCATGTGCCAGTACAAAGATGCATGACACGGCATGCTGCAAGTTAGAATATTCAGAGTATATCTGTTGAAGGGCAAAGAAGCATGGGGCATGATGCTCTTTCCCATGTCAGTGGGTCAAAGGACACAATACACTTTATTCCCTTCATTCCAGTTGATTTTTGATTTTGTGACAGCTTACAACAGAAAACTTTGTTGTTCTCTGCCCTACAATCTTCTGACAAGTTCTCAGAGAACAGGAATCCCTATAGTTCAGCACTCTGTTACCAGACAGATGTTGCAAAAATCTCCCCGTGCAAACTCTGAAAGTCACAGAGGAATGAAGCCAAACTCCACTTTCTCATAAAGCAAAAATAGATAGGCAATGTCAAGAAGTAGCTTTCCAGCAGTTTTTATAGACAGAAAATTATAAGCTAGGCTGTAAAAGAGGAGCTCAAAATGCAAAAAAAAAAAAAAAAAAAAAAAAAAGAAAGAAAGCTTCCAAATCCACCTTAGGTTTGCGTTTAATTTTCTACATAGTTTTAGGCTCACAGTCTTTGCATTAGACTTTTCCAAATATCTCAGATGCTCAGCTTTGTAAATGAAGAAAATAATCTTTTCTTTAAGATCAATCACCAACACAGCATTTTAATGAAGCAATGAGACTAAATGAGGCTGTGAATCTTCCCAGAGAACCATGCTTATACTGTTAGTTCACAATCTTCTCTAATAGCTTTGGCTTTAAAAGATATACATTTCCAAAGACTGCCATTTGCAAGTTGAAATAACCCTGCAAAGAAGTGGGAAAGCTATTTGTGGCAGTGGAAACAGGATGACTCTGCCTGGGGCTACCTGTGTTACAGCTGTCACAACCTCTGCGTTGTAACAGCAATACTGGAGAGAGACTTTATCAGTGTGAGCCACTGGCAAGAGTGGCCTCCTTTGCCTCAGACAAAGCAGCAGAGGAAGCGTTAGCAAGCTTCCAGCCCAGAATAGTTCAAATTATGGGACAATGCCAATCTGAACACCTGTCCTTTCTAAACAGCTTTTGGCCAAGATGCATCTTGAAATTAGCTGGATGATGAAGTCAGGACAGTCTGTGGTAGAGATCTTGATAAGACTGAGCTAGATATTGGAAGAAAACCATAGGAAGGGAAGGGAACAAAGAACTTCCAGAGTAATTGTGTTGTCTTAGGGCTGCTAAGATTGTCTCTTTTGCTGTGGTGATGCCTGGAAAGCTAAAACCCAAGGCATCATTTGACTCACTCGCCAGTATCTTAGAGCTGTGTTTCATCTGCCAGGACTCTAATGGGTGGCAGTGATTTACAGAAAGGGCTTGGTGCCACCTGCCTGGTGCTACAGACAGAAGCAGAACTGAGGAGGGTATGCTGCCCTTCCCATTGCCTGTGAGGAACTCCATGAATGGTGTGAAGCCTTGTCATTTCTTTTATTATTTAACTAGCTAAACTGCATGGTTCCCAGTGAAACATAAACCTAGGTGCAGTTTTGAGGGTATTTCATCTCTGGGAAAGTTATAAATAGGCAGTAGAGACCTGTGCTGACTGTAAAATATTGGATTTTACTCCATTTGGTCCATCAATCCCTTAACTGCATCCTTGCAGGGGTTACACAGAATTCAGGAGGACCCTATACTACCAGGCAGGAATGGAAATTGCAACAGGAGAGAAATAAAGGTAACAAAGAAACAAGGATGATAACAAGGAAAAACAGATTCCAGCTTGTGCCAGAGGGTCACATCTGTCAGTTCATGAGGGGCTGACCCTGAGCATAACATGAGCACAGGTACTGAGGACCATTTATCTGATAGCTGAGGCCACTTTCTTACACCGGGTGCTGTAAATCTGTCAGCAAAGGCAGATTCACTGCTGTGAATGGAAATCAGACCGAGGAACGGGCTCCCTTTCCAGAGGCCCATGGCCAGTGAGGCTGCCTAGGTGGTCTGCAGAGCATCCCAGCATTGCCAGCATATAAGTCAATGGTTTAAAACATTCTGATTTCTTTAAGCTCTCACTTCCAAACCACAGGGCCTAAGAGGGCTTGTGTTTTTCCCCTAGCAACCAATTTATTAAGAAAATAAGAAGCTTATAGTGAGATTGAAGAGTTACATTTATTCTTCCCTCCAAAACACCTGGAGTTAGTTACCTCAGAACCTTCATACCTCAAAAGGCTAATCAAGCCAAACATTTAGGCGAGACCAAACTTGGAAAATTTTACCCCCAAAGAAGGATTGCTCTGAGATTCATCTGCACAGAAAACTAGGAGACTCTAATGAAAGCCCCAAAATAACCTGTAATTATAATTTGTGCTATCTCTCAAGGAATAATATGTGTAATTACTAATGAAGCAGAAAATAATGGGGCACCCAGTAGATGGAGAAAACCTTTTGTAGTTATGTGTAATTATATATAATTTTTGGCCATGACTTCAGAGTATTTCTGAAACTGAGTGAAATTTTTGTCCAGCTATTCATCTTTGCATGATTTAAAATTGGATTACTTTTTTAGGAAGTCAAAGAACTTACTTTGCTATGAAGTTTAAATTAAAATATGATATATGCCTTAAAATTATAAAAGTAATTTTCTAGTGTTCTTTGTATGACTTTTTAACACCAAGCAGAAAGATTAGAGCTGCTGCTAATAACTAATGTGCTGCAACATATATCTAGCTGCAACTCATTATCAATGTATACTTCTGAGAACCTGAAAATATGAAAAGAATGTCTAATTCCTGATATTATTTTGAAGGCAATTGAACAATTCTTTCAATCTTTTCTGTAAAATACCATACTGTACCTGAAATTTATGCCAGAAGAAAAGGAAGATTTTCTACTTCATAAAAACAGGGTTTTTGTTATTTTCTATTTTATTTTTGTTATGTACCAACTATATCCTTTGTCCTTTTCTGTATGCAGGAGGATGGTAGAGGATGACACAAGCCTTTATTGCAGAGGTAGAATTGGCAGCTGTGTAGATAGCAATTTGTTTTACATAGGCATGCTCTCTATCCTCTTATGCCCAGAGATGCAGAATTAGCCTAAATAACATTAGTGTAATGGAGACATGTGGAGGTCAACAGAGGGAGGTGACAAAAAGATGTAAAGAACAACTGAGACTGGGATACAGGTAATGAACCTTGTGCCCCACAAGCCCAGACATAACCAGAGAGTTAAGACTGAAGGAAGCCTCTGATGATGGATCACTACATCCTGACCCCTTTGGAGCAGGCTGTAAGTCCCAGCCAATTTGCTCTCCTTTTCTCCTTTTCCCTTTCCCTCATCATGCCAAGAGGTGTAAGAGATTAAATAGCAGGGGGACTTGAGGAATAAGAAGAGGTGATGCATTCTCAGGGTGGGTTCAAAAAGGCCTGTACAAATATGGAAGCTGGGGGGGACCAGAGAGAGGAAAACGAACAGAGATTTTGAGGAAGAAAGTGAGGGAATAGAAATGGGGCTAGGAGAAAAATAAAAAAAACCCTACAAAATTACCTATGGGTTCACTGACTTATCACACAGTCTGATGAAAACCTACTTTCTACTTCCCTTCTCTCCACTGAGGCATCTCTTCACCTCCCTCACTTTGTACCTTTCACTGAATGTTTTCCCTTCTTATATCTCAAGAACTACCTAAACAATAATAAAAAATATTTTTCTTGAATTGTAAGAAGCCTAGAACTTGCTCAGTTTCTGTCAGTACCATTTACAGGAAGCTGAAGTCTTCTTTGTATTTAGAACAAATTTTAATTTTGCGATTCTCAAAATAGGAAAACATGTCTTTTACAATGTCTAATTCCTGTCAATATCCAAATCTGTCATGGTAGCAAAGAGGGATGTTGCATAAGAAAACAGCAGAGCCCTGTGTGCATATTCCTGGGAAGTTTCCTTGGTCTCTATATCAGGATCCATTTGGGAAAGGTGGTCTTGTAGTAGACAGCTCCTCAAGAAACAGCATGTTGAAGAAGATGCAGCTGCATCTACATGATCAGGGAAACCTCTTTCTCTTGGCTTGGATCCACATTGCTGCTGTCATAAGCAACAGTCTACGCCTAAAGCAAGATCTTTAATCACGGCTTACTGTCTGTACATTTGAAGTATGCATCTAACAAATGTAAGCACTTTTTATATATTATTTCTTTACAGAGATATTTACAGACTCCTAGCAAATTATTTGTCTAACTCCAAAGGAGACATCCAACACAGTTGCCATGAAAAGCTCCCTAAATATGCCCTAGAACATGTTTGTCTCCCAAATGATTGCCTCTGGGTTGCCTAACTCATACAAAGACAATTGTTCACCCTGTCACACAAAATGTCTGCGTAGACAAAGAGAAATGTTTTCACCATCTACAGATAACACAGATATAGGGGTACTATAATGAATAACACTTTTATTCTGAAAATACATAATTTTTAGGTTTTATGGCTTTACTATCCCATCTTTCATTTCCTGAATTTTAATTTTCTTAAGAAAGGTTCAGAAGGAGTGAAAGAAAAAATCATCAAAAAAAAAAAGAACATTTTAAAAATACAAATTTTAAAAATTAGTGTAATAGTAACAGCTGAAATTATAATACTATGCATATAATCATAAAAAGTAACAGAAATTAGACCAATTTTCTGCATCCACATTTTTTCTCTACTGAGAACTTTGGGTCAAATTCAGGTTTATTATAAAAGTAGGACATAAAGATTATTACTTTGGAAGAGGTAGCAAGCATTATAGTCAGAAGTTTTAGAAAGCAACAACAATTAGGAGAAACTTTGCAAAATAGTCTCTTCTCATGTAGTGAAAACATTTTCAAAAGAAATACCTGTTAAGAGTTCTGAAAATATTATCAGAGGCATTGAAATGGGAAATGAATGTTAAGAAACTTTGAAAATCTGATATTTATTTAAGTGTTTTTGAAAGGATAAAAAGCATATGTACCTAAAATAATGTTTTAATGATTCAACAGTTCCTGTGCTCATGCAGGCCAGGGGAAAAAAGATTTTCTGTCTCCACTGGGGATAAGTGAGAGGTAAATCTGCTAGTTGCATATCCAGTAAATTTGTTGCAGCATTCTGATTAGTATAATAGTCATTGCTGTCTCTTCAATGATTCACAAAAAATATAATGATTTTTTGCATACAAATTCTCTTCATTACTGACAAGGTCATGTTTAGGTCACGTGTATGGAAGCAAAAAATTAAGAGTATTATGCTGTTTGCTTTCTCTAGGCAAAGCATTTGCTTTGAGCATTTCTGCACACATTTCTTGCTTTCATTTTTTATTTTTATATTTCCTTTACTACAATAAGAGTAACTTTATATCTCAGTTGGTATGCTATATTCCCTCTTTTTGGATGGGTGATTTTGTCTGAGGAAAAGAAGCCTATGTCTTGCTAGTGCAACAACAAATTCCTTTATGCCAGGTTGCACACATATAGGTATGTGAGCCTCACTAAAACTTTAGCCTCAGGACAGGACAAAAATCTACTCTTTCCCTTAAAGCAGATCCTTGTGTTGATTCAAGAGAAAGATTTTTTTTTTTTTCTCCACAGTTACACAGGTCACTGAAGATTCTTCTTCAAAATCTTCTTGTTCAGCATATGGGAATCCCACTGCCTTTCTATAAAATTAAACACTGGGATCTCTCCCTTGCTGAAAAATCCCACTTAAAAACTCCTATTTTTGAGGATTTATCAATATTTAATTCTAAAAAAAATCCCACCTCTTAATGTCTTTTCTCAGAAGAATATTACTGACTTTGCTGACTTTATTTGTTACAATATGAGGCCAATCACTAATTCTGGAATCACAGTCAGCATTATTCCTCATCTTTTGTCTTCTTTCCTTCACACCTGGCTGGGACAATTAAATGCTGTATAGAGTGCCTAAGTCACAGCATAATTGAAGAACAATAAGCTTTGCAAGTCCAGGAATGCTTTGATTGTCTGTCTGTAAAAGACATTTTCTGCATCCTTATTAGTACCCTATTTTGTGGATCATTTAATCACTAATTAAGGAGATATCTTGTCTATTTTCTTCAGTGTTAGCCATGAACATGAAATAATAATATTTTAATCAAAGGCAGCATCTTCATTTGAAATTGTTGACCTCTATACACAGATTTTTTTGGTAGTGGCTGTTTTCTGAAGTCTATGTGGTGAAGGTTTATATAAGTTTTAAACAAGCACCAAGTTTTGTTATATTATTTTTTAAATTACTTCAAAACGATTTTTTTTCTACATAATAAGCAGAAGAATCCTTAATGGCACTTGAATGAAAGAAGAAGTTCTAAGGCACAGGTTAAATGGGTATGCACTGAAGATTCTTTGCACACTGTTGGGTGTATTTGATAGCTTAGCTGCGAACCACGCATGACCAAAATCATCATCCCCAGTCTTACATATCAGGTACAACAGCTTCCACACATCTCCTGGTAAAAATGAGGTCTCTAGCAATGCCTGATCTTTGAGCAGGGTCCATGTATGGTCTTCCCAAAGGGATAGAAAACTTTTATGAAGTCCCCACACATTTGTGGATTTCCAAATATTGCACTGTGTGAAGATTAGGTGAATTATAAGAACTTTTCTGTCTTTTGTCTCTTGGTGGATTTGCACTTCTGCACGGGTGTTAAATCTGGCAAAGACAAAGCACAGTCTGCAACTAATCACTTCAGCTGATGATTACAGCAAAAGCCAGGTCAGGACAGAGTCACTGATCCATTTAGAGCAGCTTTATCAGAAAGTTTATAAAGTTTACATAAACAGATGTACATAATTCTAAACTTATGAGTACCAGCAGACCAAAAGATTTATAGTTTAAGCAACCATCTTTCACTGCCTCATATATTGTGGGGCTGCTGAAGATAGGTTTTTAATGTTTTTTTATGGCAGAAAAAAGATTAATATTTTAGATTTGGACATCTGCCCAAAATAGAGATACTCTTGCCAATGGTGCAAGATAATCTTGCAATGGTGTTTCAATTCTCAGAAAAGTGGAAAGGTCTTGCTTGGTTATTAATGATTAATTTGCTATCCTTTGAGATGTCAGATTGTTTTATGTTGACTAATGTATTTCTTTTCATACTGCAGGTCAGCTATGGTGTCCTATGTGCAGTTATGACACACCAATTACTATTTAAGTCTGCATCACTTCAAGTGTACTTATTTTTTTTCCTTTGTCAGGAAATTTATTTTATTTCTTCTTGTATTGATACCAAGTGAGCCCCCACTGGTGAAAAATTATCTATACCCCTATCCACTGAATCTTCCCAACCCAGTCTCTTTGTCTCCTTAAACTGTCCTCAGATCATCCTATTTAATGCAAGTGTAAGAGTTCTTCCCATCTAGCCTTTCAAGATGAAAATCTCTATCTTCTTTTTTGAACACATTACTCTCTTTGGGTGGTGCACGAAGATTAACAATTAGAGTCTGTGGACCCTTGTGTTAAAAAAATGTGAAAATAATGACTAAAAAGTAACCTCTAAAATTCTTAATAATTTATTACTCACCCTCACCTACTCAATACCCTTCTATCTTACTGCCTACCCTCCTCTAAAAGCCACATTTCAAGGCTTAAAAATAAGTAATCTTCTTTAACCAGTCACCATTTACATTTACAATATAACTTTTCTACCAGCTGTGAGTCTTGCAGTATAAGGAGCTAAACACTCCAACTGCTACAAGATGATTGAAGTTAACACCTCTAGTGCTTGGATTTCTTTTCTTAATAGTAGAATTTCCTGCAATGTACAGTATTTATCATAGTAAATAATCAAAGGGCAGGGCAGCAGTTATAAGAATTTAATAACCAAATTCCTATTTCAGATACAATATATCTGCCCACGTGAGAGGTGCACCTGAAAACATCTGAATGTGTTGGTTATTCCTGTAGTTTTGAGGCTTTCCTCTTGTTTGTGGCATAAAAAGGGTTAACATGCTGGCTTAAAGCAATTGGTTTGGCAAGAAATGGTGGTGGGAAACATCCTATGTCTCTATGATCAGGTAGTAGTAAATGTTGTTAAATCCTTACTAATTAACTTCTGACTGGACATTAACAAATAATTTCAATTGTTTTTAAGCAAAGGTCTTCTTTGTAAGGGTAAGATTGTTATTTATTGGCTAAACAAAAATAAAATAAAAATTGAACAATCAAAAAGCATTTTGGAGCCTGTAATTTGGTTGCAAAATAAGGCATTCTGAGAAACCTTTCAAAATGTGTTCAATCTGCTAAGCAATAAATAACCTTCACACCTGATTTGTTCTAAATTAATGAAGTCTAATGTAGCTACCAGTTTGGAGTAAAATGAAACTGTTTCCCTACACAGCCAGAGTATCATAGATTTTAACAAACAGAGACACTCAAATCATTTTCACAGCAGTAAATTGAGTGATTTAATGATGCTGAAGAAAGGTAAGATTGATTTAAAAACTGTAGAGTAAATGCCATCTCTTTCTCAGACGGCAGTGTGTAAATTGAAGGCGGAAAGGAAATGAAGAAATAAGAGAACATCAATCAGTCCTTTATCAAACCCCTGTACTGCTATGCCTTTGTCTAACATGCCATTGTGTTTTCTGTTGGAAACAGAAGAGAACTTAATTCTTGTCTATAAATAGGTACAAAGCCACCAAGCTGGTAAAGGGCCAGTCAGCTGCAAACTCTGACAGGTCTATTTATTGCCATGTGGATGTTTACTTCAACACAACAAACAGATTACATCATCACAAATTATGCCTTTGTTGTTGTGGTTGTATGTGGCCTACATCCAGATTTTCTTAATTATAGTATGTATTTTAGTGAGAAAACGTCCTTTACATTGAGAAAAATATGCTCTGCCTTAAAAAGACCCAGAATGCAAAATACTACATATAATTACAAGGTGAGTGTAGATGCACAAATATAATTGTCTTACTAATACATATGCTGAAAATATTGTGAGTTTTCTTAAATGATGGTACTGTAAAGCATTATCAGAGAACTAAAAAGATAGCTGAAACAAGCTAGAGAACAGTGAAACTAGTCCAGTAGTTAATTTTAGGCTAATATCAGCTTAAAATATATTGCCCTACAAATTATTTCTTAATCACTGTGTGTTCCCAATGAAGTACACAAGCTGTCTATATCTATCTGCCTGAAGAACAGTCTCACTGGAAGCAGATCCAAAGTTCATCTGTCCTAGTTTTCATTCTTTGACAACAGGTCAAAGCAGCAGGTCCTAAGAAAATAAATGAGAATGGGGAATGAGAGAAGATAAAAGCATCCAGCTTCCAACAGTCAAAAATGTCAGGATTTCCTAAGCCAGAGGTGACTTCTTGACTATTGTAATGCATTGGGTTGGGGTGGATATAATTTTCCTCATAGCAGCCCATATGGTGCACCAGCAGACTGGTGACCTAAACAGTACTGCTAACACAGCAATCTTTTAGTTATTGCACAACAGGGCATGGACAGTGTCAAGCCCTTCTGTGATTCTCACTCTGCCTCACCAGTGAAAGGGCTGGGTGAGAACATAGCCATGGCAGCTGACTCACAGTGGCCAAAGCAACATTCCACACTGCAGAGCACCATGCTGAGCAGTAAAATTTGGGTAGCAGTTTTCCCAGTGTTGCCATAAGTTGAAGACTGGCTGGATATCAGTCTTCAGTGGTGAATTATTGCTTTTGCAAAATGTGTTGGTGAAGTCCTCTCCTTCTGTCTTCATTTATTAACCTACCTTTATCTAAATCCAAGAGTTTTTACTCTCTGATCCTTCCAATTCTCTCTCCCATCCCACTGAGGGAGAGTGAGGGAGTGACTGGTGGTGCTTAGCTGATTACTAGGGTTAACACACCACAAGTGTTGTATCTTCTAATTCCCAATAGTTCATATTTTTTATTATTTTGCTCCCACTATTATTGACTCAGTGTTTTTCTCAACTCATATAATAAAGTATATTTATTCCATTTTTAATCTGTACCTACCAAAGGATTCTATTTCATGTGTTGTGAAAGGCAGATTTAAAATAGCCATTTATGGAGTCTAACAGCCATTTTAAGCATTTGTGTCCTGTTCTAGTAGATCTAACATCAGTTTACTTCAGAGCTATCTTAAAGGAAAAAAGAAAAAAAAAAAAAAAGAGAAAAGAGAAAATAGAAAATAGAATAGAAATACTGACAAATATAGGAAAGGAATTAATCAGTCTCCATTCTGCAAAACTTAAAGATTTCATCATCATCATTATATGGGCTCCCCATGCTCTAGTATCCATCTCATTAGTCTCTCAACTTTTATCTCCCATTATTCAAATGAATGACTATTTTTGATCCATATAGACAGAGTGATTACCCAAATATCAATGTCTTGTTTTCAGGAAAAAGTATGACTTAAACTGGTTTTGAAAATCCACATGGCATCAATATTCAATAAATCGCTATGTTCCTTTCTAATTTTTTTATTATATCTACTAAGAGATAATTTGCCAGTCAATTGAGTAGATGCTGGATTTTAGGAGAAGATGTATTGCTAAGGATGATTGGATGAATAGCACTAGGTAAGGCTTACTGTGTAAGAGATATTCCTTTCTTTAGTAAGTTATATTGGATTTTTATGGCAACGATTTAGTAGCAGGAAGAGACTACAGGCTGTTAGAGGCTTCCCATACAGAGTCCAATAGAGCCAATACCAGCCAGCTCCAAGACAGACCCACCACTGGCCAAGGCAGAGCCCAACAGGTACAGTGGCAACACTTCTAGCATAAAATGTTTAATAATGGGCAAAGAAAGCACTGCACACTGGTAGACAGGAAAGAGGAGTGAAAATATGGGAGAGGAACAGCCCTGCAAACACCAAGTTCAGTGGAGGAGGGGCAGGGGAGGCAGGAGGTGCTCCAGGTGCTGTAGCAGAGATTCCTCTGCAGCTCCTGGCGCAGCCCGTGGTGAGGCAGCTGCGATCTGCAACCCATGGAGGATCACAGGGATGCAGAGATCCACCTGCAACCCATGGAGGATGGCAGGGATGCAGAGATCCACCTGCAACCCATGGAGGATGGCAGGGATGCAGAGATCCACCTGCAACCCATGGAGGATCACAGGGATGCAGAGATCCACCTTGCATCCCGTGGAGGATGGCAGGGATGCAGAGATCCACCTGCATCCCATGGAGGATCACAGGGATGCAGAGATCCACCTGCATCCCATGGAGGATGGCAGGGATGCAGAGATCCACCTGCTCCATCATGGGATCCTCCACGGGCTGCAGCTCAGAGGAGGCTGTGAACCTGTGAGGGGCTCACACTGGAGCAGGTCCCTGACAGGACCTGTGGACCCCTGCAGACACAAGCCCATGCCAGAGCAACTTTGATGGCAGGACTTGTGACCCTGCAGGGGATCCAAGCTGTAGCAGGCTGTTCCTGAAGGACTGGACCGTGTGGAAAGGATCCACACTGGAGCAGTTTCTAAAGAACTGCAGTCTGGGAAGGAGTCAGGTAGGAGAAGTTTTAGGAGGGATCCCACACTGGAACAGTGTGTGGAAGAGTGTGTGCAGTCCTTTTCCTGAGGAGGAAGGAGCAACAGAGACGTGATGAGCTGATATCCCCCTTCCCCCTGCATTGCTGTGGGGGAGGAGGAGGAGAAAAAACAGTAGTGAAGTTGTGCCTGGAAAGACTGAATAATTGAGGGGAAGGTGTTCTAAGATTTGGGTTTATTTTTCATCACCCTACTCTGATTTCATTATAAGGTAATTTCCCTATTTTTCCCCATAATGAGTCTGTTTTACCCACAATGGTAACTGGTGATTGATTACTCCATGGCTTTATCTTAAGACTTTCATTAAAATTTCTCTCCCCTGTACAGTTCAGGAGGGGAATGAAATAGTGAATGTAGTGGGTTCTATTGTGGTATAAAAAGCAATCACAAAAGGAGATTCTTCCAGGAAAATATGTGTTCCAGTTTTGAGGGCAGCTCCTCAGACCAAATAGAAGGGCTAGTCTGACTTGTTATTTTAATAAAGGGACTTCTGAATCCTATATCCAAGAGGTGAATTATAAATACTGTGACCAAGACTAGAGGGGCCTTGACTCCAGCCAAGTGGAGGAAGAGATTAACTGATTTACTGGACTGTGTGGTTTGGATTCAACAGACTGGCACATCAGACCCAGCTTGCTTTCACTTGAACGGGCATCTTGTACACATAATTGACTGCCCCAGGTTGGAAACACAGCCCTACCATCTGCCATGGACCAAAATGACTGCACTGGAGCAGGGTGAAGCTCTGGAACACCTACAACACATTGATGACATCATCATGGGCAATAATGCAGAAGAGTTCTTTAAGAAAGTGAACAAAATAGACCAACTACTTCTGAAAGCAGCTTTTGCCATAAAAAAACAAGGTAAATGGACCACACAGGGCATCCTAATTTTAGGAATAAAATAACAATATGGATGTGGGCAGATCCCAATGGATGTGATTAACAAAACAATGGCAACCTCAGATTTACCTCATTGTGTTTCCCCATTTTTGGGTCCCTTGGGGTTGACTCTATACAGAGCACACCTTTTATCAGTTGTTATTTTATCCATTAAAGTTCTTTTGGTTTTGGGCAACCCAGTTGACCCATCTGGCCTGGTTCCAAGGTCATGGAAGCTGAACCATGACAGTGAATTTTTTATAGGACAGTGAGCCCCAGGCTATCAAAGAAGAGATACACGACAGAGACAGGCTCGTGACCACAGGGTAGAGTTTAGCATGAACACTGTTGCACACATTATCCATGAACATGGAGCTGTGCTGCTATCAAGCAAGCCAAATGGTTAAAATCTCTCTTGTATGGGACACAATGGTTGAAATCTCAGTATGAAGAAGCGTGCTAGGCTGACTTTATCACAGTCCCACAAACCTGCCAAGGGAAGCATGTGCTTGCAGTGGTGGAAGAGACCATCATATGGTTGGAAGCATATGCCATGTCCCATGTCACTGCCCAGAATGGTATCCTAGGGTCTTGAGAAACAACTCTTATGGCAACATGGCACTGCCAAAGCAATTGAGTCAGACAACTGCACTCATTTCTAAAACTTGATAGACACCTGGTCCAAAGAACATAGCATCGAGTGGCTACATCACAATCCCTATCATGCATCAGCCTCCAGGAAAATCAAATTATCAAATGGACTGCTAAAGACACCAAGAGCAATGGGTGTTTGGACCTCCAAACAAGAGGAAAATCACCAATAGTCACCTGGTTAGTCAACACTAGAGGATACCATGGACAGGATGGAGCTGTCCATGGCCTATTGGACATGTAACTTTTGTGTACTGAAGAAAGGGGTAAAGTGTCTGTAGTGCACATAAAAGATATGCTGGGGAAGACAGCTTAGATTATACCTGCCTGTCAGGTATAATCATTCTGCCAGGCCTCTCAATATGTATACTTCAACCATCATTCTCCATACCAGAGGTGATAAACAGCACAAGAGGGAACACACGCATATAAATTCAATCTAGAACATCTGTAATTATATTGGACCCTTTGAAATAACAGCACTGCACACTGTATGATGAAAAAGACTGCCATGGTTTGACTCCTACTGGCAACTATGCAGTACATTGTCAATAACTCTCACCTTCTAAAACACCTGTATGTCTTTTTTAAGATGTATGGGCTAGATTGAATCATGTGCATCAGTGGTATATCAACATAAGTAACCTAAGCTAGCCCTGCCAGTTGTAGCTGTGCATTTTCATGATTTCAATTCAAAAGAAGCTCAAAAACCACTCTGGACATTTGCTTCTGCAAGCGCATGACAAAAGAAATTATTTAAACTTGATAACTAGCACAATAATTGCCACACATATGTTTTGCAAGCACACAAACTTTATCAATATCAGATTCATTACATTATTTGTGTTAAATCTATCTCTTGTTTAAAAAACATTTCATCAGCCTGCTGTTCTCTGTTGAAAGTACAAGTCACTGCTAATTTAGCTGTGAGGTTTTATTCTCCTTTTAAAAAGGAAAAAAATGTTTTTGAAATAGTTTAGTTATATCATACGTACTCATCAGAATCCATCTGTCTCTGTAACATTAATGAAAAAGCTTGGCTCAGAATTTAAGAAGTAAAGAATTTAAGAATTTAAGAACCAAGAGGAGAGACTGGATGAGTGTGTAGAAGAGAAACAAGAGCTACTTCTCCCTGTAGGTGAGCAGAAAAAGGATATGGCTGAGCAAGAAGTGTGAAACTGAAATGAGATAAGGTGCATTTTGGAACTGCAGTAGGGTAACAGAGAGGAAATTATGCCATTAGAAAAAAATAGGACAGAGACAGGCTTGGAATAAAACTGGTTGAAGAGCACTCAGTTAAAAACTTTCTTCTTCAGTGCCAAGAAGAGAATCAAATCAATTCAAGTCTCACTAGCCCTTGGCTGCCTGCCTATACCTGTGACATCTGCTGCTTTGTGAGCCCACAGAGAGGCTGACAGTGCAGCATTGGTATTAGGTAGCTTCAAAAGTATTTGTGTAGCTGGTGTAAAGTCTGGGTTCATAATCATATTTAACAGATTGGATGTGGACTTTCTAAATAAATGCCCCCAAAATCCCCACGTTTTGCAGCATGATTATCTTTGAGTAGGGATTACAAACTGGACTCCTTTTGTGTTGAAGTAAATTAAGGGATGCATTCTGAGTTTGTACCTTTCACTAGTGGCAACCAATTCATGGGACCAAAGAAGCAAATCTCCACAAAATGGCTACAGTGAACATCAGTTCTTCATGGTCTGCTCTGCAAAGTGGACCCACACTCATTTCCTAATAAGACACAGCTTTGGATTCACTACTGCTAATCACCAGTACGATATCCTATTGATATGTGCTTTCTTTTGGAAAGACAGACATCAGTACAAAGAAAGTCAGCATCAGAAGAGCAAGTGAAAAACATCTATTGAAGCTATAATTAAGATTACACAGGGAAACTTAATTAGCAGATTCACAGTGCATAATAAATATACATACCTCTTATGTTTTGATGTTAAGATTTTCTTTAAGCATTCAGCTTCCCTTTTGCCTTCTTCCTAGGATCCCTTCTTCCTTCATGGATGCTGCTCCTTTTCCAATTGATGCCTTGCTTTCTTAGTGTAAAACATTACCTCACCTGACCTTTCCTGCACACTAGTCACACCTATGTTGAAACTGATTTGTAGTGTACCTCATCTGGTGTTTATCAATGCAGTACAGAGCTGTGTAATGGACAATAGAGGCTTTTTGCTCATCAGTACTATGGGATACTGGATGATATTATTAGCACACAAATCAGCAGCATATAGACCATCTGGGCAAACAAGGAAAAAATGGGGTTAGCAGTTTAATTAATATTGCACATCATATATGCCCTGGTTTGCAACCATCTTCCTGAGTGTGTATAATGTTGGAAAGACAGATCTAGTAGATATGAGTCAACAGTGATTGTTAAATTTTTAGAAGTTTTTTTTTGTTTGTTTGTTTGTTTTATACTGTAAACATGATACTACATCTGTGGAAGGACCAAGAAATAAACTCTGGTCCGTCTGCTAGATTAAAACTTCAAGACATGTCTCCAAGAATTTAATTTGTTACTGTCATCCAGTCAGAGTAACATTATACGGCCAACTTTAATCCAGATAGTAGTACTCCTCTACCTTGTTTTGAGTGTTTGAATTTGTCATACTAATAGTTGCAAATGTCTTATATAGAATAAAAAATAAAATAAGCAAGTTCCTTTGAATAGATGCCAGCTGCACCTGCACTTGTGAAGGTCCTCACTTCAGATATGTTGAATGTAAAAACACAGACTTGCTCTATGGTTCAGAACAATGTTATACTACCTCTTCCCAGTCTAAGGTTTTATTTTCTTTTCAAAATCCTTAGGTTAGACAGCAAAGCCTTTTGTTTGTTGCCAAGGAGGAAAAGTTTAAGATTACATTTAATAGGGTCTTATCTGCAGCTTTTGAAGCAATAATGTTGGTTCTTATGAGTGGGAAATCCTAGTAGAAACTAAGAATCCGAAGTTAAAAATTTTAACAGTATATTTAACAATACCAGTATTTCCATCAACAATTGTTTAGGTACAGTTCAAAAGGCACTTAAAATCACTACTTAGAACTAATATGATCTTCCTATAATCCTTTTCTTGGATAAAACATATGGACTTTGTCTCTTTGCTTTTAAAGTATGGGCAAATGACTTGAATCTAGGAGAATATATTACTTTGTATGAATTGTGAATCTCATTAATATCTAATCATTAGAACATGGACTTTGAAAATTGATTTCATCCTAAGTAAAATCAGGAGCTTCCATTTGCTCAAACAAAAACACCCTCTCTGTTAGTAGAAAAAAAATCTCTTTAGAAAGACTAAAACTCAAAGGATTCAGGGGGAGGGTAATTTCTGTTTTTGCTATGAGGTAGTTATAATAATCACAGCCATTAAAATGAATGCCCTTTTAAAATTCCTTTTCTTCCTGAAGTGTCTGCCTATGATATTCCAAACAATTGTTTCTGCCTCTTGGCACCTATTTAAGATATCCTTGGCAAATGAAAACTGAATTAACAATAATACTTTTAAAATCCCTGAGGCAAAATTGAAACTTTGTATACTTATAGAAGACAACAGTTATTCTCCAAATGGCTGGCAACACCATCTCCAGGCTATATGGTAACAGATGCCAATGAAAATGATTGCACATTTCTTTATTCTCACTAGATGACATTAAGGTATAATGATTTCAGGGTCTCTGATTTTCTGGCTTACTTTCCATACATATGACATGCACTAGCCTCAACACCAAAGGTTGCATCTCAGTCACATACAGACGAGATGAAAAATATACCTAAGATTCAATTTATTGCGCTGGGTTACTGTATTCCATGGTGTAAATGCCACATTTCCCTGAGGAACTAAAGTGACTGCAAAAGCTGAGCCTGGCCCTTCCCAAAGATGGTAACTTAAGCCACTTATTGTCGGAAAAAAGAGAACATGATAAAGTATCAGGAACATTTTTCAAAGTTACACTAATTTTTTCTTACTTCTAATGAAGACTCTAAAGTCAAATTAGTCTACTGAAAGCAGACTGATAGATAGGCATCATTATTATATCACTTAGTATCTCAAGAATCTTCTTCTCTTCCATTACACTCAAGCAGAAGGACTTAGCAATTTCTACCAATAAAGTGTTATCCTATTTCTATATACATTAATCTACCAGATTATCTACATCTATTTGTATGATAATCTGATCCTTTCCTATATTAGCAATAATTTGCATAACCTAGAAGTGCAGTAAATGTACATATAGTTATTTCAAATGAAAACATTATACTATTAAACAAAACTGATCTTTGCAACATTTCCTGAACCACAAATTTAATTGCTTTTGATCCCAGTAATTCTTATTCATGACTTTCTGTATCTTTTGTTTATCAGTTTTTCAATTCTAGGACTAATCCCATCCTATGCCATTTTAAATTGGAATTTTCCTTTGCCTGAAATTCAATAGTGAAGTTTCATTGTATTACGTTAGTCTGTGAATATTGATCAAAAAAAGGATATTTGTTTAAAACTACATCTTCTAGGCAATTTACCTGGACTGTTTTAACAGCTAGTAAGAACTATATCAGTGATATCCTAGTTCACAAAAAATATTATATTAGGTGAAAAAAAAAAAGTTTCATAGTCATCTCTGATTGTGTCAATTCTTTCAGCAGAATTACTTGCCAATAGTAAAGGCATATTCTCAAATACTTAGCAATTTAAGACAGAATTATAGAACATTTTGTGTTGAAAGGGACCTCAAAGATCATCCCTGCTATAGGCAGGGACATCTTCCACTAGACCAAGTTGCTCAGAGCCCCATCCAACCTGGCCTTGAACACTTGTAAGGATGAAGCATCCATAACTTCTCCAGGCAACCTGCTCCTGTGCCTTGCCACCCCCACAGTAATAGTTTCTTCCTAATATCAAATGTAAATCAACTCTTTTTCAGGTTGAAACCATTACTCCTTGTCCTATCACTTAATGCTCTTGTTAAAAAATCCTCTCCAGCATTATTGTAGAACCTCTTTAGTACTGGAAGGCTGCTCTAGGGTCTCCCAGGAACATTTTTTGCTCCAAACTGAATGACCCTGAACCTTTCTCTGATGTAGAGACAAGAATGTCCTGCAGGACTGTCTCAAAAGCTCTGCCCAAGTCCGGGCAGATGACATCTGTTGCTCTTCCCTTATCCACCAACACTGTAACCCCATCATAGAAGGCCACCAGTTTTGTCAAGCATGATTTGCCCTTACTGAAGGCATCTGATCTGTCACAAATCACCTCCTAGTTTTCCATGTGCCTTAGAATAGTTTCCAGAAGGATCTGCTCCATGACCTTGCCAGGCACAGAGGAGAGACTGACCTGCCTGTAGTTCTCTGGGTCTTCCTTTCTTTCTCTTTTTAAGAAAAGGGATTATGTTTCTCCTTTTTTTAATCAGTGAGAACTTCCTTGTACTGCCACAAACTCAACTGGTCATTATCCATTTCATAAGTTTATAAGCTTTCATAAATTTATACTTTCATAAACCTTTGAAGAAAATGTAAATAGTCAACTCCTGATGATCCTATTAAAATGATTATGCTAGATGTGTGCCAGAATGGCTTTGCAATTTCTCACATTTATATTCCAGATAATTTATATGAAAAACAGCATCAAGTTATATGTCCTATTGGTTTTTAAATCCTCTAATATTCCAGCACTGGTATTTTTCTAGTATAACTTCCGTATCTTATGTTTTTATGATCTTAGATTATATGAAAGTGGTTACAAATCTGTTTATCTTTATAGAAAACTCAATCTCAAATATACATATTTATCTCACTTACTGGCCTGTGGAATGAAGAAAAAGTTTACTTCTTATAATCATTCTGAAGAAAAAAAATCACAGTTAATATTTAGAAAATTCTATGCTGCAGCAATGAAAAATGTTTTAAATTAAGATGTCTTCACTTTTGTTTGGTTTCTTCCTTGTTTGGGAAACAATGAACCTTAACATGAGTGGTTGTGCAGCTGCTGTCACAGATCTAGAAGAGCAATCCTGATGTTAACCATATGTGGAACTTTTTTTTATCCTGAGGTTATGCTGTGATTGAAGTGCTGCATTGATGTCTCTAATGTATTCAAGAGGATATTTTCCATTTATTTCAAAAGACTGTAGATTCTAACACAGTTTAAAACTCTGGATATACTATGCATCATTCCTGCAATGACAGAAAATCATCATCTTCGTAGCTACCACTTAGGAATTTTCTCAAACTACAGGATTACAATACTGCATCTGATTCACAGACTAATAGCTAACTTCTCAGAGTTTGACTGAATTGTTTTAAGTCCAACCTTCACCAACTCTCCTTTCTACAGTGAGAATTTTCTTGCAGGAAATAATTTTGGCTTTTATCACTTGTGGGAAAGTGAAGTTAGTGGAAACGTAGAAAGTAATTAAAAAATGTATTTTAGGGGCTATTAAGCTACCTTAAGATTTGCTTTACATGCCTTTACAATGCATAAATTTGAGCAAGTTAGAATGCAAAGTACCTTCTGGGTATACAAAAGCAGCAGAATTCAGTACTGTTGCTGTTGAGGCGGGTGCCACATGCCAACAGACATGCTGCATTTTGGGAGGCTAACGCCCCTTTTATTACAACAACCGGCTGTCTTTTGTACCCTCGACAAAGTTTACACTTTCTTCGTTGGTTACAATAGATCGACATAAAGTTCATTGGTGTAAAAACCATCTCCACCTCTGTTTTGCACAAGACTTTTCTAAAAATACTTTTCCCAGCTGCAGGTTTCTTTCCATCTTATCTCCTTCCCCGTCTCTTCTTCATCACCAGATCAACAGCCTTGATAAGATTCCTTTCAGAAATAACTCTTATTCATTAATCCTCTGGCTCACAGACCAGCTGTAAGCCTCTCCACACAATACTTTGTAATATTTCTGCACCTTGTTCAGTATATATTTTTATATTTTTTCCTATTTTGCTGAAGGAATATAATTACTTTTAAGGACATCCCCACACCTTAGTTAAATTAAGGGGTTTGATTCTAGGCATTGTAAGAACAATTTATTTTTATCAGACTTCAAATGTAAATGTCCAGTCCAAACTAGCCATATACAATGGAGATAATTTTCTCCAGATTATTCATTAGAGATTCAAGAAAGGATGCCTATATTTCTGAGACAAAATCAATTGAACAATGCACAAATGTGCTTCACAATCTCAAGAGAAAAAATTTCCTTCTATTTTCTGACCCAGACCACATACTTTACACAAGACCTTTAATTAGCAGGTTTGTGTCAGCAATTCTGTTTTAATAAATACTATAGTACAAGAGTAGCAGGCTAGTGCTACCAGCAGTCACAGCAAAACCCATATCAATACAAATTACATATTAAAATTATTTTCCAAATATATTTGACAGGGAATCTATAAAAAAATATAGAATGCTGTGTGTTGACCCTGGTAAGCAGCACAGCCCTACACAGCCTCTCACTCATTTTCTCTGGTGAGGTAGTGGAGAGAACTGGAATGGTAAAAATGAGCAAAATTTTGGGTTAAGACAAGTTTAATAGATAAAGCAAAGGTGTGAGTTTTGGTTTTGGATCCAAGAGGGGTTTTTTGTGTGGTTTTTTTTTCTGGGGGGAGTTAGAGGGATACAGGGATAGCCTCTGTAAGATGTTGCTACAAGCTTCCTCCATGTCCAAGAGAGAACCAGTGTTATCCCTGTCCTTACAAGAATCCACAATTTTCTCTACCCTGTCCAGTAGAGGAGAGAAAGATATACAGCAGCTTTACTAGGCACACTGTGTCCAGGAAGGATTAAGTCACCACATGGTGCATGTGAACAGAACAAAACAAGTAATTCCTTCACCCCTTCACATCAGCTGGTGTTCAGCCATCTCCAGGAAATCAAGGCTCCGTTGTATGTCAGAACAGATGCTTGGGAAGGAAAATAGCATCACTCTGAACATTCCCCCTGCCTCCCTCTTTCCTCCAGCTTTTATTGCTGGGCACAATGCTGTGTTATGGAATATTCCTTCTGCCAGTTGGAGTCAGCTGTCCCTCACAACTTCTTCTAGCCTCCAACCTACTCACTGGCAGGACACCATGAGATGGGATTGATGTTGTGTAAGCACTGCTGAGCTGTAAGCAAACACTGGTGTGTTATCAACACCATTTTAGTCACAAATACCAATCCTAGCACCACACAAGCTACTATGAAGAACACAAAATCTATCCTAATCAAACACAGATTTGGGTTATATAGAGGAATTAAGCCCTCTCCATTGTTAAATGTATTTATAAATAAAGTTTGAACAATAGCTTTCAAAAATACTTAATAGACCGTCAATAAATTATAAAAGTTTAAAGAATTTATTAACTAGGTCAAAAGCTATCAAAATATTGTAAATGGTAAAAAATCACATTAGAGTTCTTTTTTCAGCATTTTTTTCCCAACTGAAATTTAAAGAAAGTCAATAACATGTGTTTTTCTAATGGCATCAGTTATTCATTTGCAATCTTTCATGACATGAAGTAAAAAAATTGAATAAAATAGGGAAAAATGTGAGTCATGCCTTATTTGTCTAGATGCCTCTCCTGAAGTTAGAACCATCTGCAACATTTATTTGCTACATTAGACAAATGAATGATTTTTCGTTCCCAGGGCTAAACCCATTTTTAATTTAATTCAAGAGCACATAGAGTTTGTCCTCTGTAATGACTTCTGCAAGTATTCTCCTATTACTCTGACTTTGCCTCAGGGCCCTATATCTTTAAACTGCAAAATACAAAAAAGGTATCCTTTTACTAATCAAAATAAGAAGTAAGTTTCCAAAAATGGAATACATATTTCATTAAAACATACAGCTGATATATAAGAAAATATATCATCATTCAGCATAATTCACTACATATGTTGATGTCAACTATGTCCTGATGTTTCTCGTTTATCACCACTAAACCTTTACCTGGGTTTAGTAGATTCAGACAAATTTAATGCAGAAAAGTCTATCAAAGACTTTTAAATATAAGGGACTCCACAGTATGACTGAATAAGCTGCAAGGCCACAGTTAAACACATGGAAAAAGGCTATTTAGAGGAAATATTTCTATATACTTTGTGCTTATAATATTTTCTTCTAATATAGAGAATAAAAAGTGATGAAATATGTATACAGTATATTATAATATCAGAATATATTTTCTCTATATTTATGTCTTTATATTCATTTTGTACATTGTACTAGTCACTGTTGAAGATAGAGTGTAAGCTCAGGAAGGCTTTTATTCTGATCCAGTATGAAATAATTTTCCTATGTTCTTAGATTCTTAACCTCATTTACCTACAGGGGAAACATCTGCAGCAGAGCTGCAGGGTGCCCAGGAACTTTTTGAGGAGAGTACATCCAGGCAATTTTAAATTTTGGCTTATATGAGCAGTTGAATATCACCTCTGTATTCAGAAAAATGTAGGACTTACAACCTACAAATCCCAGCCAATAGGAAGAATTACCTTTTGCATTTGTGCTCAGTGATTATGTCTGTATCAGACTTTTTATCCTCACTGGTGCTGTGTGGCCAGATAAAATATAACAAGCAATTGGAATACATTTTTGTGCGATATAATTTTTTTTCAATAAGCTTCTCTGCTGATTGATTTACTGCAAGTTTAGTAGGAAGTGAGGCATTTATTCTCTACCACCAAATAAATTGACTGGTTTTGATTAAAGCTTTTATGGAAAATGACAAAATTTATGGATGGAACCTAATTCTCTCAGAATTCCCACTCCATTAGCCAGCCTTTGACTGGCTCTGTCCAGATGACCTCTGTTGGGCCCTGTGATTTCAGTTTGGCTTGGCATCATAAACAGCAAGGTGGACTTGAGCTAGGCTCCTGCAGAATCTCATTGGTTGATCTATTCCAAGTTAATGAGCAGAGCTGGATCTTGGACACACTTAATATTATATATAGTTCATATGAATATTCTGGCAAAAAGCTTCTAAAAGTGTTTTATTTAGAAAGATGTATTACTGCTGCTTTGTACATGTGTATCAATCTCTACATTTCAAGTGTCTTCTTTCTGGCCGTGCTTAACTCTGAGTAACTTGCATGTGGAATTTCACAACTTAGCTATTTTTCCATCAAAATTATACTGCAGGAAGAGTCATCACAGACAAGCCAAAAAGGACCATAGAGTAATGCCAACACTACAACAATGGCTGGATAATGATCTGAAATTTCCTCCTCTACAAATATAATTTAAAAATCTGAATTCAGGAAACTCATGAAAATGAAAAAATACTTTGCTTGACAGGACAGAGAAATTTCTAAACCTCCTACCCAAGTTCTATGTGTGAGAGCTATGTCAAAATATCTATCTAATAAATACTACTAAGGGAAATGGCAATTAAGCTCCAAAATACAGAATTAAGAAAAAGACAATGATCCAAGTAGTTAGATATGAATTACATAGCAATACCTACAATATATCTACAACATGATAACTCTTCTGCACTGTGAGTGGCTATTAAAAAGAAGAATTAATTCTTAATCTACGTCTAAATCTGTTGATAAGTGATTTCGTTGCACCTTTTGAGAGGGAAATAAAGGTAGACAGAGAGCAAGATATAAGTTTGCCATGAGCACACCAGCAATAACTTTCACAGTATGCAATAACACTTCTTAACTGTATTACCTGCCAAAATCTGCTATTTGGAGGTTATTCTTCCCCATCTCTTAATAATCTATCCCTTCCAGAGGAAACAAAATCCACTGAGGTGTGTGGACTCAGTGCTCCAGATGTGTTCACACAAGCATCCATTACAGAGGGACAATTATTTCCTGCAATCTGTAGACTTCATTCTTGCTTATAATGTCCAGAGAGCTGTTGCCTTTTTTGCATTCTTTTCCTGAAAAACTAATTCTGAGGTGTTAGACTGCAGCCTGTACTGGTGCATGGGATTTTTCTTCCCAAAGGCAGGATTTGGCACTTCATGAAACTTCAGTCAGACCACTCCTCCAGTGTGCTGAGGTCTCTCCAAATAGCAGTCCTACTCTCCATCTAATTGACTAATCTATCAATTTTGTATCATCTTCAAATTAGCTGTGAGTCCTTTCTAGGCCATCTATCAGTTTATAAACAAATGTAAATTGTTATTGGCACCACTTGTCTCTTCACTGACTAAAGACAAGCTACTAGCAATACTGTGTACTGCGGCCACAGGCCACTGAGCCTGGTGGTCCAGTCAAGTATCCACTTGCCATATAATCCACTGTACTGGATTTGTGTGCCCACATTTTGGCAGCAGGAGGACAGGGTCTGGCTACAGGGGTTTCTGTGAGAAGCTATTAGGAGTTTCCCTTATATATTCCTTGGTCAATGCCAGGCAACTTCAAGACAGACCCACTGCTGACCAAGGTCAAAGCCATTAACCAGAGAGGTAAAGCCTCTGTAATTATATATTTAAGAAGGAAACAGTTATTGTGCAGGATCAAATTGCAGAGATGACAGGAGTGAGAGTATGTAAGAGAAGCAGCCCTGCAGACACCCAGGTCAGTGAGGAAGGAGGGGCAGGAGGTGTCAGAGCAGAGTTTCCTCTGCAGCCCCTGCTGCAGCCCATGGTGAGGCAGCTGTGCCCCTGAGCCCATGGAGGTCCATGGTGGAGAAGAGATCCACCTGCAGCCCCTGAAGGGCCCCATGCTGGAGCAGGTGGATGACTAAAGGAGGCTGTGATCCCAAGGGAAGCCCTATGGTGGAGCAGGCTCCAGGCAGGACTGGTGTACCCATGGAAAGGGGAGCCCATGCTACAGGAGGTTTGCTGCAGGACTTGTCTCCCCATGAGCAACCCACTCAGAGATGGGGTGAACTGACATTAAATCCAATCCCTGTTCCCCTGTGCCACTGTGGGGCAGGAGGTAGAAAATATCAGTAGTGAAGCTGAAGAAGGGAGGGGTGGGGGTCAGTTCTTTTAAGATTTAGGTTTGTTTCTAATCAACCTACTCTGATTTGATTGACTGTAAATGATAGTATCTTTTCTCCCCAGGTTCAGTCTGTTTTGCCCATCATGGTAACTGGTGAGTCATCTCTTCCTGCCCTTATCTTGACTCACAAGCTTTTTGCTTTATTTTCTCTCTCTTTTTCATCTTAGGAGGGGAGTGCTAGAGCAGCTTTGGTGGTACCCTGGAATCCAGCCAACATCAACCCACCACTTCCACCGATACAAATCATGATAAATGGTGCTGCAAAAGTAGCATTTCAGTAGAACAACTATCCTTTGAGTAGTCTGGCCAAAATTCAGTTTAGCTGGGAAGGAGCTATGAAAAAATAGAGACTTAGGATTTTCTCTCTTAGTCAGAGACTTTATTTATACTGACAAAACAGGGACAACTAGCTTAGGTTACAGATCCTTAAAATGGAAAAACTTAAGTAAGATGAATCCATTCACACTTAAGAATCTTCCATTTGAAAACTATAGAGTGACAGACCTAGCAATCCTTCAGAAACAGAACCAAGTATCTGCAAAGAGGGACCTATAGACCACCAACTGGAGAGGATGTAAAGGACAGTCAGAATGCTTAGAAGTGTGGAAAAGTTCTCAGGTAAGAAAACACCAACAAACCCTAAGCTGTTTTGCCTCTGCAGTTCTGTCTGAGTCTGTGTTGGAGATGGCAAGAAGTAATGAGCCTGACGTGCAGGGAGAAAGGTACGAGTCAGGTGTTAGGAAAAGGCAAACAAAGGAAGCACTTGAGCACACTACCTGACATAGCTGTGGAATGTTTCAGTCCCTTAAGAACAGACTAGAGAAAATTCTAATATGCTTTGGAGTGCCTTCAGTCTCAGGATATCTCCCAGCTGTATTTTCTATATTTGCCAGTGCTGTGGTTGAAGCAGGTGCTTCTAGATAAACATACCTCTTTTTTGTGACTAGCTGGAGGGAAACCTTTTTTTCCCTCTTGTCAAGCATGAAGCAGCTGTGTAGCAAGCTATTTGATCAATCAGGATGAAAACATAAAATCTGGCCCTCAAGAACTCTTGCCTTGACAGAAGACAGCATCACAAAATAACCATTTTCCTTCTGACTGTTGGTAGAAAATAAACAAGGCATTAGTTCTTTTATAACTGGTATGCAGTTCTATAAAGGAGAAATTGGGGTTTTTTGCTTTTGTTTTTGTTTTTTTCTTTGCACAGTTAGTTTTAAGCATGGGATTATTTAACCAATATTTACCATTCACTTTAGAATATTTTAGCAGAAATATTAGAAGTATATAAATGAAATAATCTTTAGGTCTACACTAATTAAATTAAATAATTTTTGGCACTTGGGCACGTCATCAAACACAATATTGTGTTGACCGGTTAAATAAAATTAGATATTTAATGAATGTTTCATTTCTCAGTGTAAGAAAAGAATCTAAATTGGGCTTACTGGGAATGTGTGAGTAATAGATATGAGTAAGACACTCATTAGGAATCAATACTTATGGCTAGCTGTCCACCCCACTTATTCTTATGGATATATTTTGGATACATACACCAAACTATCTAAGAAACAATAGTAAAGAAATCCTTGATGCTTCATACACTTAACAAGGTTATGTGGCTTATGGTTACATTTGAAAGTAAGATTCCCTCCTTTAGTATATAATTTATATTTGCATTCTATTGTATTCATTTAGTTCTCCTCAGTGTGGACTTGAGTTCTTCGACGAAAAATTTTCTACCTATAGAGCCATTGTCTCTAGGTGACTTTTAACCCAAAGGGTTGTGTCCACCAAGGAGACTGAAAATTCAGACCAGATAGGAAATGAAAAGACTTTTTAGCTAACCAATAAACAGGCCTGTCGTGAACATCAGAACTGACCAGTCATCAAGACACATATCCTGTGTTACCTAGAATTGTCAAGGAAAAGATCAATCCCTCAAGAGCTGCAGGGATTATCTGTGCAAATATGGTGACTCCTGCTGCCAGCAGGGTGCCCCAGGACAGGTTGCTACAAATTAACAAACAAGACATTTGTCTGGAAAAGTTCAGCAGAGGGTAGAAATAGAAGGAATAGAAATCATCAGGCACACCTTCTGTCACAACAGAGAAGACAAATACATACATATATTTTGTTCAGATCATCTTTCCAAATAGTCAGGAGGCCAGACCCAAAATCAGTTATTACTATAGAAGTAGCGTGGTTAACACTTAATTGTTGTGCAAGACTTGCTGGATTGTATAAATTAAGGAAATCAGTTCCTTCAGAAAAGTATGACATTTCTGTGGATTTAGAGTATCATGAAGGGTTTAATGAGTGACATTTTCTGGATCCAAACGTTAATTTCATGTGCTGTATAAGTGGAACTGGGATGACCAGATTATGAGATTCATCAATTGCTGAATAAACCACCACATTCTTCTCATCAAAATGTAAAACCATCCAGTGGGAACCTCAGAATTATGCAGAACAAGGCAAGCCACAAGGCATTTTCATCCTATCCAGAGCTGCTGCAGAAAATTGCATCAAAAATCACAGAATTCTCATGATAGCTTTGCAGCTAATATCCCCCAAGTATTCATGACTCCTAGACAACAAAAGTGCAAATTTGATGGCGTTATGAGACTAAAGGATACATGGACTTCCCTTCGTACATAAAATAGAAGTATAAGCTTTCTACATAGTATTATATTATTTGTGCTTTCTTAACATCTAGCCTTTTACTAAGCTTTCCTTCTGTAAAGGTGCCTTGCATTTACTCCAGATAAATTTTGTTGGCACTAGAAATTTTAAAACTAAAAGACATGTATAAGCAGAAAGCTTATTCTGTTGAAGTGGGGAGTTCATATATAGTTTAAGGTTGGAAGGTAAGGAAAGATGAAAGTGAGGCCCCTTCACTTTGGCAGCTGAATTCCAGCAGCATTTGGAAGGGGGAGATAAGATTAAAACCTCAACCGTTCATGAAATGTTCCATTTAGCTGAAATAGTCCTTATCTTTTGTCTTTATAAGATAAACGTCTCTAACACAAACTGTAATTATAGGAAGTATTTCAGGAAATTGTTACAGTAGAAAGGAACATTTTGTAATAATAGGCAGGGTAAATACTGCAGACATTACCAGGTTTAACCCTTCTGAGGGGTCCATACTTGCCCTGGTCACAGGCTGATGTTCAAGGGGAGCAAACACTTGTTTTTAAAGATTATTGCATATTTTTGATAACACTTTGCCAATACTTACTTTGTAAATCTTTTAAAGTAAATCCTTTCCTTTTCTACCCCAGAACTAATTCTTCAGACACATTTCATTTTCCATTTTCTACTCTAGTATATCTTCATCTCCTCCTATAGGCCTCTATTATCTTATACTCCTTGAAGGTAATGGTGATAGGTACCAAAGAATAAATCACCATAAATCAGTGTTAATTTTTGTAATTTATATTGCTTAATAAATCCATGCAAGACAAAATATTTTTCTTTTTACTTACCTTAATTAAAAATCAGTAAGATTTTTTTTCATTAATAGGCTAACAAAATTTGGTCTTATAAAATATCAATAAATGCCAGCTAGATAATTCAGTACTAGTGTCATATATTTTGCATGTTAATATAATACATCTTGCAGGTTAATAATTAAGTTATTTTCATTTTATTTCTCATGACCTATAGAACTATGATCAACTAATATGTATTTAGCACTTGGTGGGCTAATAACAACAGTAATAATACTAAAAATACTAGCAGTAATAAAGCCTGTAAGACACATGCCCTGTTTCTCCCATGTGTAGTAAGTGCCCCACTTCAATGAGTGTAACATTTCTTCCTGTGGCCCAGGTATTGCATTTAACCACTGGCTCATGGCATAGTAACAATACAAATTACAGAAAATAAGGAAATGTTCAGTATGAAGCTGGGATTGTTTTAACCCTCCTTTCCAAGCGGTAGTAGAGAACGTTCCCACATGTGCAGTTGTCCATGTCGCCCAGTTCATCTGCTTCAATTGTGCCATGAGGAATACTCAAAATAATAGTCAGAGGAATTAACAATTGAGTTATATCAAATGTTCCTGGATTATACGTATAAGAGCAAAACCGTTTTGTAAAAGTTCACTTTTCACAATGATTCAATATGTAGATGAATCAGCAGGGCTTTATCCCAAACTTCAAAAAAATAGACAGATAGATAGAAAATTCTTAAGAAATTTCTAATCAGTACTAGGAGAATTCCAAGCATTGCTACTAGCTGTTAATTTGTTTTTATTGTTAATGAAGGATTTCTAGCTATTCACATTTTTTATTACATGCAGAAATAAATAGAGCTTTCTTATTAAAAAATTCTTACCAAATTAGATTACTTTTTTTTTGGTTTTTTGCATGATGATTGTATATGGGTCAGGAGGAAGCAGATTCCAAATAGCTTTAGGGGTCTTCATGCAAAGTTATAGTACATATTAGGATGGAAAATTAGAACCCTCCCTTTCCTTTCTGTTTTCAAGGCTTCTCTATATCCTAAAAGTCACATAAACTCTACAAACCCAAACCAGCAACTGTCCAAGTTATTAAGAAATTTTGTTAATTAAGGATTACTTTCCTAACCTTCTTTGGGTTTCTTTGCTGACTGATTCATTTTCATTACACACATTCTGTTCTCTCCAGCTGCTTTACATGGTAGTTTTCACAGATTTATTTAGTATTGCTGAGGTTTCCTTACCTTGTGCTGACAAGGATTTTAGAGGTCTGTGGCTGGAGGCTGGTGTTCAACATTTACCACGAGTTTGTTTAAAGATCTGATCAGCAATATAGCTAAACTTCCTTAGAATTTCCTACTCTAAAAATAAATTACCCTCTCAGAATGACTGTGGAGAATGTGAGTGCCTTTGTTCTTAGTGGATAAGAAGTTCTTTTGACTGCATTTTTAAAAATCTTTGGGATTTCTTTGTTTGCAAAAGAAAATTTAAAAAAAGAAACCTTGCTTTAATTCTTTCTGAAATTAATATCCGCAGTATAACTTCATAGCCTTGTAAAGATGTTCAAGTTCAAATAATTAATTTTTAAAGCTTTTTAAACCAATTAGTTCCACATATTCTTTTTAGTAGAATAGGTTCCTTTTTTCTCCAGTGCTTACTAGTTCACTGACATTAGCAAGGTTGTTGAAAAAAGGAAATTATCTCTTAGCAGCAGCAGTAAAAATTAGTAAAAACTGACATGTTCAAGTCCCAAGTTTATATGCCAAATTGTTGAGTGCACACACATGAACAGCTTTTCCTAGAGCTACTCCAAGGCTTCCACATCCAAACTGAGTCCATGCATTGGGTGCAATTACCCACTGCAAACTACAATTGTGCAGAGAGCTTCTTACCAGAAGTGGAGACCAAGAGCCTGTTTTAAACCGACACAGCCAGAAGCTTAAACCTTGCTCAGTCCTTAATCCAAGCAGCTAGGAACCAAAGAACATGCCCAGTTGAGCCACTAAATACAGAAAGGATATTTATATAACAATATAGCTGGTGGTGCTTCTTGTATGTAATGTATATAAAGAAAAAGGTTTGTGACTTGTTTTTGCAGTGACTCGTAAGAGTCACTGCCATAAAATTATATGAGTAACCCACCAACTCTCTTGTACTGCTAGCCAAAGCCAAGTACATTCAGCAAGTTTGAAAAAAAGTACATGTGAATTTCCTTTCCTTGAAGTGAAGGAGTATGTATTGTGGAAATGCAATCAGAATACAGTCTGCTTTAGTCTACTCTTACAACCCTTTTAAAATTTTCCTGTGCATGAAAGAGAGTGAGGCAATTAATCTGATGTTCTTGGTAGGGAAGTAAAAGCTGTAGATGGCTAAAATACTATTCTGGCAACAAGGAATTTGCCAATGAACGCTCTCACTACATTATCTCTAAAAGGACACATCTGTGGTGTCACAGACAAGCCAGAGGATAATCTTAAAGTAGTTGAGAAATATCCATAACAAAGTTATGTCCTGAGGTCTTTATCAGGGACACAAGAAGTCAGGGAAAACATTAGAATGTGACCATTGCAACTTATGCTTTCATTAATTTATTATAAAAAGTGAAATTACTGAGCGATTTTCATGTTCCCTCATATATTTCACCACAGGCAGATATCAAAACTGCAAAAAACACTCAGGATTCTGCTTCAGAGGAGGAAATCTCTATGAGAAGGAAACTGATCCCACATATCTTCATTTTCAGCCAGTATCTCGGAGTGATTTAATATTAGTCCTTAGCATCTTCCAGAGACAGTTCCTTTAAGACTGACCTTTTTATGATTATTAGCATAATCTACCTGTTGCTAATGCTCTTCTTCAGACCAGATGCTTCTCCCTGTACTAAAGATTTCCATGAGAAGAATGAGTTGGTATTTTCAATGCAATTATGGGTCTTTTTTATCTCAATCATACTTATATACAATTTTTTTCCCCTTATCTGGTAACTCCTTTGCTATTATATTCTCATTTCTTATCACAAAACATGTCCAAAGTTTAGCAGCTGCATTTCTCTTGATCATGAGAAAATGTGGCTCAGTAGGAGCACAAGAGGAGTAGAAAAGTAGAGAGTGCTGCTGTCCTTCTACAATGGTATACTGTAAGGACCATAGAGTTCTTACAACCTTAAATTAAATGTATAAAATTATAGCCCTAAACATACTCCCAGTTTTTCTTACATTCATTATATGACCTGTGTCTAATACAGCTTTCTAGAGTGATTGTACTGATTAAAAACAGGTTAAATGAATGTATTTCTTCTTAAAATAGATTAGAAAAAATGAATAGACTAGACTAAACTAGACTAGACTAGATAAACAACTGTGAAGCTCCCAACAAAATATTCCATTCATTCCTTGAAATAAGTTATTTATAGATCCTTGGTTAAGTTATAAGCTCTCATTCAAGAAAGATACACTTAGGAGTGCTCCTAATACCATAGCATATCGTAACCACATATGTGTGAATGAAATATAAAGCCCCCAAAAATGAAAATGCTTGATTTTCATCATGTCACATATTTTGGGCTCTTTCTAATTCTTCTCTATTCGCAGACAGTAAGAAACTTTGCTGTCATATCAATTGTAATAATTTACAGTTCTCATTTGGTAAATTTAGATGCATCCAGAGTGGTCGGATACCTCCGTTAACTTCTCTTCTTGTGGAGACTTCTAAGGTGATGTGGTTATTCCCAATAAGAATAATAATATGAATAAGGATATTGCAAAACTTGAGTGTCATCATATCCCTAATTCTATTACCACTGAATCCAATCTGCATTTTAAACTATTTCTGGCTTCACTGCCACTGGCTATATTATCATCATTCCTATTTCAAAGTTCCCTTACACCTCAAGAATATGCACTGAAGATTAATGATAAAATACCAGCAACTTTTTTCAGCCAGTTGCTGACTAAGTGCAAGGCCTGAAATAAAAAGCAGTCCTTCCCAGCACATCCAAGGGAAGTGAAACCCAGAAAAGTGTCCTTTGCTGACACCTTTTAGAGGACAGGAAGAAATGAAAGGCTCTGTTTACAGCAGCGAATTAAATAGAGTTCTGATGCAGGCTCGAGCACAGAAATGTGATCATCCATGCTGTTAGCACTCCAGCAGACTGCAAGCTGCACTTTGAGACAAAGGGTAATGCAGCCTAGGGTATCAACACCATGTGTTTCCCTTTTCCTTATAATGTGCTAAGGACAGGATAGAAAACAGAGTTGACTTGACCAGTTGGCATTGCTCCTACACAGAGCTCATGCCACTGTCTTTAGCAAACACTTCTTCAGATTGAACCTGAGAGTGGTGCTGGTGCTGCCATTCAAGTCACATCCAATCACATCTTGGGTGACACAGGAATGTGCAGAAGTTAGGAGATCTACTACCACACCATAAGTAATGAAAGTGAGAGCAAAGCCAGGCCATGAAAATAGTTCAAAAGTAAACTTTAATGTGAGAGGCTTCAGTTATTCATCTTACAAAAGAGAGGGTGAACAAATGCCTTATTTATTTGCTGATGAGACATCTGAAAAAGGCATTCCACAATCAGGTAGAATGCATTTGTATTTAAACAGTCTGGCGCAGAATGCTCTGCAGATTTTGAGAAGGAATAGCAAGTATAGAAGGAATTGAGATTTATTTGCAGAACTGGGACATATATAACTGAAATTCCATTTTTTGATGGGCTGCAGAAGAGAATAGCCTGCATTAATATTTACATGTCTGTAGAAATGATGGAAATCGTAACAAAAGTCTAAAAGCAACATGGTTTTCATCATATTCTACGTGAGTCAAGATGTGAAGGGGTTTGGGTTTTTTGGGGTTTGGGGGGAGGAGGGAGATTGTTTGTTTCCTTCAATAATGTACATATGTTCAGAAGTATTCTAACTTCATATTACTTTGCATTCTTGAGAAAGATGGAGTTTGTTGCCACCTGTTATGTGTCTGTCTTTACCTCGAGCTGAATGACTGGGAAGGATAGACACTGTTTTGTAGTAGAAGAATATTTGTTCCGAATGAATGGTCAATGAATCTTTTTCTCCAGTTCAAAGTCACTATCAGAAAAACAAACTACTCCTCTGTTCAGTTTGGTGGTGTTGTTTAAAATGTTTTTTAACTACTGAATCCTGGGCAAGGTGCAATCATCTTGAAATATCTCACCAGAACCTGGTGGAACCTCTGTCCCATTCATGTCTTGCTGTGGGCTTAGCTTGTCAATATTTTGAAGATCAGAATCTCCAAGTATAATCAAAGTCATTTGGATTACTATAGGAATTTCTGAGTGTAAATTAATCTACTGAATACATGAAGTCAGAAATGATCTAAAGGTCTCCCACAGCCTTAAGCTCTAAGTACCTCTTTAATTACCTGGCCCCATCATTTGCACATTCAAGTGTAAACCAGGCAGGCTGTTGTGGTTTTAGACAATTATGAACAAAAGCAATTGATTTCACTTTGATTCACCCTTTCACCCCTGCCCCTGTCCTGCGTCTTTTACTTTCCAAGAAATGAGCCTCCAATATCAAAATCAGTTTGAAAAGGGATCACATTTCAGGCTACTTTTGTTCTGAGAGAAATCAACAAATTAAAAAGAAAATATTTCATATCCAGCAGAGAAGAATGAGAAAAAAATGGAAAAATTGCGGTAAACCCTTAAAGAAAGAAAGCAATAACACCTGTTTTTGAAATGAAATACCCTATAATTCATTTACAAATGTGGATAGACTGTATTTGTCAAAAAAAAACAAAACCACAAGTAAAAGCAAGTGATCAGCATATTTCATATTTCATATTTGTGTAAAATACAATGCTCCAGGTTTATTCTAATCTTCTTATGAACCTTCTTTTAAGGTACTTTACTATAAATTATAAAAATGCATTGCTTGTATAATTTAAAATAAAGTAATATTGTGTAGCTATAATATAGTATATTTAGTGCATTTAGCTTTTTTGCTGAAGACAGGTGCACACAGGAATCAGCTCTGCCCTCATTTCAATGCTTCATCAGGACCTCTTTGTGAACAGCTGGTGCACAGAACTGCTGGTGAAGGAGGAGAGGGCAGACATCTGCTGTGCTGCCTGAGCAGAGAGAGCTTGCTCTTGCAAATATCAGTTTTCCTACTGCTGCAAGGAGCAGAGATTTGTGTGACCATCTGCCCATAGTTTTGGTCTGCAAAGAAGCACTCAGTCTTCACCTCCAATATGCACTTGAAATCTTGAAATTAGTAACTCCACTCAAATTTCTCTAATATTAATTTATTTCAGAATGCTAAGGTTTGGGAAAGGACTGTTGAAGTCTAACATCAAGACATATCACAAAATTTTTAGCCCTCAATTTGTCGATCTGATGCTACCGAAGACTAAAAAAAACAAACCAAAATAAACAAACAAAAAACCACTTTTTAAAGTGATGACAACTACATAGTTCTAAGGAGAGATTCAGAGAAAGCATAGGGAAAGCTACTGAACTAGGTTGCCTTTAGTTCGATATGCCTAAATTTCTGCTGCCCTACTTGCCATGTATTTTCACTGCTGAGGTATGCTTAGGGCAAATGACATGAAGCAGAGATAAAGTGCAAATCTTACCCTTGAGTTGCAAATGTTACCCTTGGGTTTTATACACCAGTACACACTAAAGTCAGCATTGTTTCTTCCCTGTTTCTTTCAGAATTACAATAAGCATGGACTTGGTGCAAGTCTTCTGTATTTTACGTTTTCTATTTTCTGTTATATTCACACTAAGGTGCAAAATATGAGTAATGTCTGAAATTGCAGTAGGAATAACCTGTACCAAAGCTCTCTTACTAGGCAAAGACACAGTGTATATACCATGGAGCATCATTTATCAAAAGTAGATTAAGGAACTGATGTTAGAGAAAGTTAATTTGTACAAAGTCCCTGGAAAACTATATCATCATAAATGTTGGTTAATAGATTTAAAGAATTTAGGAAAAACTGGTGCATTCTTTGTGTTAAAGCAATGTACTATGAGTCTCACAGAAAACCCTGGAGATAAATTAAAGTCAATAGCACTTGAGTCAAGGATGATTCTTATAAAATGTCAGGTTGTGCAGTTCTTGCACAGCTTTCTTATTTTCAGATGCTACACCCCCACATAAAGGCAAGAGTCTGAATTTCATGTGTTTTGGGCACATGCTGAAACATTTTTATAGTTTCAGCCAGTCTTGTGGAGATGAAATCAGTGAAGAAGAAAAAAAATAAACAGTTAAAGTGCCATCTATATAGAATATAAATGAAAGGAATTGAAGAATAAAGCTTTAGACTAATAATTTCAGAGATAATAAATACTTTAAGAGAAAATAAACCAATTTTTATTGGTTTTTATTCATACATTTGGCTTTATGTATAGCTATGCAGAAGGACAAGGGAGATAAATAAGCCATACTTATATCAAAACCATGGACTCATGGAATACCTGGGTGCATTTCATTGCAAAAAAATCAATTTCTTTCTTCATAATTACTTTTTTTTTTTTAATAAAAGAAGATAGTCTTAGAAATAAAGAAGACTCCAGAACTTTTATAGCTCTAAGTTGCTTTCTAGGATGATGGTCATGTAAAAGTCTCAATAGAAGTATTGAATTTTAAGCAATTATAGCACAGCAAGAAAAGTTAATATCTCTTGCATAGGAGACTTAAAAAATAATGGTATAAAAAGATATCTGCACTTGTGTTCTTCTTAAGCTCTTCAATAGCCTGATACTTGCATTAGCAGAAGATCAGAAAGCCAAAGGAAAAGAGAAAAAATTACTTGGATAGGGACATTGCAGGGGGACTTAGGTTACCTCAGACAAGGACAGGTTATTAAGATACCATGTTTTAAAAGCAGTTGTGGGAGACAGCCTCATGTTGTGAAAGTATCAACATTTCCCTAAACTCCGATTTCTTAGACAGTCTGTCCTGTCTCTGTGTGAATTCTGTTAAGAATTTAATCAGTTCTCGTGGTCCATGGCAGAATCTCAATGTAACTGTCAGAAGCATCAGGTAGAACATAAACAGACACTAAGAACCCACAGGCTTTAAGGATCCTCAAATGCACATAAAGAGACTTGAGGTATTCATATTTCAGCATGAACATTATGTACCAGCTGCACAACACTTTACATCTAAATAGAATATCTCTATCATGACCAGACACAGCCTTGGTGTTTTTCCAGACTTGAAGTATTTTACAGTAGTTGGGTTTTAGGTAAAATTCTTCCACTTCTGGCATCTCTTTCTCCTAACCACTCTCCTAAGATAGTGATAACAGTTCTGAGAAAAAATTCAGTCTTCTCGGTCAGTCCTTTCAATTGATTCTTCAAAATTAATGGAAAGATAATCTCCCATTTCGTTGTAGAATGATAGAATGGTTTGGAAAGGAGCTTAAAGGTCTTCTAGTTCCAGTCTTCCTCCTTTTTCTCCACCATAGAGAGAGATGCAACCCACTAGATCAGGCTGCTTAGGCCCCCATTCAGCCTGGACTTGAACAGTTCCAGGGATGGGGCATCCACAGCTTCCCTAGGCAGCCTGTTACTGTGCCTCACCACTCCCTGTGTAGAACAGATTTTCAAGTTTTGTTCTTGTTATGGACTGTTGGGGAAAATGGAAAGAAATCACAGCACTTTGGAAAATGACAGGCTTTTTGTAGTGGTAATAAGTCCTTTGGATGGTACTCTAGGTTTAGCTTTAGAGTGTGGGGAAGAGTCTTGCAGCTGGGGTCAATGGATCTTCCTGAAACCATAAGGAAGTTGAGGAAAAGTTTTAGACTCTGTGTTAGTAAGTGCTCCAAAACCAAACTCAAACCTAATCATCACAATATGAAAATCACTGAGATACAGGGGAGAAAAAAAAGGTTTTGAGCTGGAGATTTACAAGTACATTATTTTCCCGCATTGTGTATGCTGTCAGAAACATCAGGTCAGTAAAAAATTCCATAAACTTACTACATAAGTCTGCTCTCTCAGACTCATGGGTGAAAAGATCTGGCTGGCTCTTTCTTGATTGTGTAACACAAGTCACTGGATCAAAGATTGACTATTGTAATGTTTGCAGGAAATACAGATAAAAGAATAAAAGTTAGTAAAATATCTTGCAAGATCTCATCACACTGTAAATCTGGAGGTTATTGCAGTGTTTCTCCATACTTCATCCTATAAATCTTTTGTTTTAGTGCACCATGTGTCAAGGAAAATATCTCAAGAAAACCATCTGAGTAATCTGAGTATAAAACTGAAAAGGAGATGTCATCTGAGAGATTTTTATCTGAAAAATGTGTCTTTTGTGGATTCTGACTCTTACTGAATTCTACTAAAAGTCATTTTTTTTCCTCCACACACAAATATTACAGCCAGAAGCTCTTTATGCCCTGCATCTCAATGGAGGAAAAAATTACTTAAAACCTACCACGGTTACTGGGATCAAACCCAGGACTCCTCTTCCTCTTACTTTGTTTGTTATCTAGAGTTTTATATCTTTCTTTCTAAATTACTGAATCTTGACTTCCCTTTACGTACAATGGATATCTCAGCAGATAGGCCTGAAATTGTTTTCATCCTGTGCGCTCATTTCTTGAACAATAAAGTAAGAACATTTTGTATGCTGAGAAATGTGCACTTCATTATCTTCAGATAAAGGAAACTGAATTCTGGCATAGTAAAAACTAAACATTGAATACAGATGAAAGATACAGATACAGTTTATTCCTTCAGTTGTATTTTAAAAGAATACAGAAATTTTAATCCTGCAAAGTTTGATAAGGTAGGTATCCAAAATGAGTTGGATTGGTTGCAGATTCATATAGATTATAATCTTGGAAGTGAGCTAGACATTTTAAATTTCCTCTTCTAAATACTGTAATCTTGCCTTTGCCAATAATCCTGCTGACATTCTCTTTGCTCTTTAGCCACATTGACTTTTGGCTTTTGTCATGTTTTTCCTGCCCAGTTTGTTTAAAAGACATGGGGATTGCCTGGATTACAGCAAGCAGCCCAGCATCATGCCTGGAGCCAATCTTCAGGGAGCCAGCATAATTTTTTTATCTGAGTGTCACCTGCTCCCACTGTGAGCTCTGTCCAGCTGCAGAGTCCATATAGCTGTATGTTTGAAGTACCAGTCATCATAATGGTAATGGTGTACTCCGTACACTGCGAGGAAATACTGTCAACCTGACTGCTCCTTTATGCTTGTCTAGTCAATAAAGTTTAAATACTATCTAAATCAAATACAATAGTAGTCCATAAAAATTATGGGTTAGAAATACAACAGATTCAAATTATCTGTCTTTTCGCTGGCAAAGAAATTTCTCTAAATCTTAGAGCAAATCTGCATGTTACCCTGCACTTTTATGCCATCTACTTTTGAGGAACATGAGAAGGTTCAACCTTGCTTACAGGCCAATCACACTTAGATACACTGAATAAAATCCCAGGTTTTTTATACTCACATGCCATAGGAGTGTTGAGAGATTTCCTACTGCTCCTTGGAAGGTTAAAATCACTTTTGAAATGCACCACTGGCCCCTAAATAATAGTGTCAATATGTAATAAATATGGACTACAGTGTTAACAGTTTACCAGGCATTTTTCCTATATTGTCTATAGATATTGGTACACTTCTTCCAGATTTCTGAGCTATTATGTCCCAATAAGGTTCTTTGCCTGTAAAAGAAAAAAAAACAATATTTACACAAATTATGTGCAAATATTATGCATAACCTGTGATAGAACGATGAATTATTGAAGGATACTTTCACAAATACTCTTCATTAAATGTTAATCTTGTTGATTTTAAAATACAAATAAATTTGAATTTAATGCCATCAGAACATTAAGGCTTTCAGAGACAGACCATAATAACCATGTGGATACAAAACAAAGACTGACATTTTGAAAGCAAATTATTACTTGGGAGTCCAGTCAAACTGCAAGGCAGCTGCATCATGTCTCCCTTATGCTGTATGTACCAGCCTTTCACTAATAATTAATATGTTGCCATAGCATTGTTTTCTGCTTTAAGGTCTAGATTTGCTCTCCAATGCAGTTGCTTTGAATTACATTGATCACTGAAAGTCATTTTAAAACTAGGCATAAGAGAATCACATCAGAGATCAATGATGTTGATTCACAATGCCTATCATTATAAAATAACATGTGCTAGGATGATTTCTTATGTACATATAATGCATAAATATTTACTGAAGGGGATTACCTAGAAACCAGAGTTTCAGTCTTCTGCATGTAATAGAAGGCCTCCCAAAGGCCTTGAATCAAAACAAGCGAAAAATTGCGGATGAATTCGGCGAGGGAAGAATGCAATCAATCAATATGATTGGTAGAGCACTGTTCACTTTATTAAAGCTAGCATTAACATTTATACCTTTTGCATACTTGCTTAATTGCACTTGACATATGCTTATTGTTTCTTCTTGCGTGTTTGCCTTACAAGACTGGCTTCAGCAAGCGTGAGATAGTTATGCCCTCTGCTTTCCTAACGGTGTCTTTGTTCACAGATTTCTATCCACTACTCCCTAGACTTCTATCTTATTATTGTATAACTCCTGCCTCAAGGACATGCTGACTTGCTGTGTCTACGTGCCTCTCAGCACTTCTCTGACCACAAGGCCTCGGTTGAGCCATGTCCAAGTTCTGCTAACCAACCATCAACAAAAAGTGAAAAAAAAAAAAAAAAAAAAGGAATTCATAAGACAAAAATGGCCGATGTATACATGATTGAGCTATCATGTAGACACCCAGGCAGTGTAGTAGATTCGTTGTCATTTTCTGGTCATATGAAAACGTAACCGTGTTAGTGAAAAAGAATTTCCAGATAAATTCTTAAGCCGTGCACTTTCCCAAGCAGACTCATTCACATACTTGTAGGGTTTCCTTGATGCCCGGTGCAAAGTCACAGTTAGTCAGAAACACTGTCAGAGAAGGGCAATGCTTTCTGTTGCATAATTTACAATATTGCTGATGTATCTTTTTTAATTCCTCTGTATTGGAATGAAAGATCATTTTATGCAATCTAATGCTGCAATATCTAGGCAAGATCTCGTATCTTGAACTACACTGCCATGACATTTTTCTTTTTCCTTTTTGTTTTTATTTTCCTTTCTTTTTTATTAATACTCAGAGAGCTTTTAAACTTATTCAGAACTCAGATATACTTTAAATATTATGAAATATTCTTGCTGAATTAAAGCTATATAGTCTATTTTATTTAATCAACTAAGATTTTTTAGTGCAACATAACTCTGTGCACAAAGAGACAACACTCATAAATCAGTAGAGAATCTAAATGAATTGCCACAGGTAGCACGCTGCCAATAGCACATGTAATTAACTTTTTGTCGTACAGAGTGGAAGATCAGAAAGTTGCTGCTAGCATTAACGAGAGAAAGAAAAATTAGTATATATAATAAAATTATTAGAATGCTTGCAAATGTTACAAAGCTTCATTCTTCTTGTGAATTAAACCTTTAGGGGTCTTCATGTTCTATAAATATAGTTATCCCTCACATCAAGCATGCTTCTGTTCTATTTCAGACTGAATTGTTAATTCAATACCAATGAAGCAATGTCTTCAGAGCCACTGACTGCAACGGACAATATTAGATTAAACCAGATCTACATGTCAGTAAGTGCACCAGGAGCAAAACAAGGGATTTCTTTAGTCTTCCAAATAGTAACAGGTAGAAGATGAGAAGCTGAGAAACAAAGAAAACAGTTAAAATGAGAATCTATCTTGGTAACAGCAAACCAATATCTAAAATTCAGGAAGCTCAAATTTATGGTGAGATGAAATAAACTGTATTCTTCGTCCATCCTTTTCAACTGTCAACCAGCATAATACACAAATGTATGACATGGATAATGTCTGTGCAGCCTTTGTATCCAAAGTAGGGTTCTATCCTGCCTTCCTTTGCTTAACTCAAATACTTTTGTAATCAGTTTAAAGCTTTTTTTCAACTTAATTGAATGGTCACATGGAATCTTGACTTATGGGAAATCAGAGAGTGATGTTCAAGCTGCAACTCAGAGCAGGGGTAACTTTGACATTAGACCAGAATATATCCATAGCTGTAGGTTCCCCAAACTTAATAACTTTTTAGATTTAAAGTAAAATTTGAGGAATTTTTAAAAAAGTTAAGAAGTTGCAAAAGCATTTAACTAAGTTCAAAATTTAAAAAAAATATGAGTCAGGAAAGAAATTGTGCCCTTGCTGGCAGTTCCTGTTTCTCTCCAGCCTAATCCAACCTGGAACCTTACATATAAATGTAGAGGATATATATAAATATTATATATACATATATATATATATATTTTCCTGCTCCTTCAGTTATCATTCAGTCAAACAACTGTGCGTATGCTCCTATTGCTCAATTTCTCTAAAAATGACTTGCAGTTGGTGTGTTGTGTTGAACTGAGCTGGATTTGAAGAAGTGCTTGCATATTTTAGGGAAAAGCTGGTAGAAAATATTACTGGAACACAAAGATGTGAACTCCAGGAACAGAATGGGTTAATTTGAAAAGATTTCTTGAATGTTTTCTTCACAAGTAATAATGAATTTTTCAAAATGGTGATATAAAATTACCATATGACAATGCTTTTACAACCACTCTGTGTTCTCCCTGGGGAGGTACAAAAAACCACTAAGCAATGTGATATTTTGGGAGAACTATTTCACATTTTTATTTGCTTATCATACTTGTATGGTACAACTAACTGAAAACTTATTTGAGGTGTAAATATAGCATCTGGAATTCATATTTTTATTAATCACAATTACTATTACAATGTTGCCTAAATAGCAATTCTTGTGGGTTTTTTACTCAAAATTAAATGTGTTTTGAAATTCTGAATTTTTACGCAGTTGTGTGGTCCTAATTAATATGTAGCTGAAGTAAGTGCTTTTTCTCATCTTAAAATAGGTGGTTGAGAATATGTATTGAAAAATCTTTTTTTTTACACATGTAGAATATATGTATGAACATCATCTCAAAAGAGACATTGCAAACATAGAAAGACAGGAATTATTGACAAGTGTAATTAATGATCTGGAGGAACTCCTGCAGGGGAATTGACTTTGAATATTAAAGGCAACAATTTCAAAAGTTTTGTATAAATAATTTGTATAAATAACATTTGGCATTCTATAACTTAAATATTTGTACTATAGGCACGGGAACTCTCAAGAAGGCTACCAGACAGACAAGGCAAGAGCTTTTTCTTTCTCCTATCTTAGAAGTCTGCACAATATTTGCAGAGGCTTTACTTCATTCTTGCCTTACCCAATTTCCTAACGGTTGCAAACTGGGTACTGGGTTTTTAAAAAAAAAATAAATAATAAATGCAGGTCTTCTGACATGATAAATTTCCTATTAATTTGTATCAAAAAATAACCCTCCTTTCTGACTCTTTCTTAAAAGAAAAACATTACTATTCTTCCTAAAAGACCAATGTAAATACTCTAAGGCCTAAGGAGAGAGTAACAATTTGAAAATCCACATCTTAGAAAATAAAATTATTCTGGTCTTTACCAAAGGGTAGAAAGGACTAGTGTTGAGTTAAATTTTGCAGACATGACCTGCAAAAGTCTCAAGGAAAGCAAGATTTAAAATACTTACAAAGTATTAACTAGCTGTGAAGCTGCAGAAAGGAAGGACTGTTTCCATTACCTACATTAATTTTGTCTCACGTTTTGCTCCACACTGCATTGCAGAACTTTTTAAATTATCACTAGTCAGATTTCAGTACCAAGAAAATTAGGGAGAAGTCCTCTTGAAAGCAATTTAAAGTCTCCTGAAGGAGTAGAAAATGCCTGGGATCATTGTATCTCTGGCAGCATTAAATGCTAATAGAATTCTGTGCAGTACTAAGACCGTAGTGAGTACATGAGAGAAGCAATCATTCTGCTGTACTCTGTTTTCTAGATCACATCCAGAATGTTGCATCCAATTTGGAGACCTCAGTACTGGGAAGATTTTGATCAGCTGGAGCAGATTGAGCAGAGGGCCACCAAGATAGCTGGGGCTGGATCACATTTGTGCTGTGAGGAGGGGCTGGGGGAGCTGAGCTTGTTCTATCTGGAAAGGGATCACTGCAGGGAACCTAACAGGAACTTTGGCACCTGCGAGGGGGTTACTGAGAAGAAGTTTGCTGAAGCAAGACTTCTTTGCTAAGGTTCAGAGTTGAAATATGAAACAATGGTCATAAATTTCCATGAGAGAGATTTTGACTGAATATAAGAAGAAAAATTATGAGGGTAATAACTAAAAATGGTTGCCTGTGAGGTTGCAGGTTTCCAAATCCACCCATACTAAACCCTGAGGCATCTGGTGTGAATTCAGTGTGGACCCTGCTTTGAGCATGACTTTAGATTGCAGACCTCCCAAATTCCTTAGCAACCTGAGCAACGCAGCAATTCAGTGATTTTAATGGCATCAGCCACTATGAGACTCCATAAGATGTTAAAATAAATACTTAGAGGCCTCAAAGCTTCTAATGAATCATGCAGCACACATCCCAGTGATGTTCAGGTTTTGGCTCCCTTCTCTGAGAGAGATGTGTTCCTCCAGCAACGAATATGCAATTAATCCCATGATGGGATTCAGTATTTTCCCAGCTAACTCGTAATGCAAAGCACTTCTGTGTGTCATTTGTTGCAGAGCTAAAGCTGTAAAGCTGCCCGCCCTGTTCTACTCTTAAGTCTCAATGTTATATTTTTCCTAGATACATGCCAAATTGATAAAAATCTGATTTTTCTGCACAGCTGTTGCAATTGAATCCTCATTGCTACAACCACACTAGGAAACAAAGAGAGGTATTATGGTTGGAAACATTTTTTTCCTACTTAATATCCTGATTGTTGGTGTGAAGGTCTCTAGTCTTTGTTTTGGCTTCCACTTGCAAACTGGGCATTGACATCTGCTAATTGCTAGCTTCTAAGGGAATTTAGTTTAAAATATATTGTATATACAAGGCCAAATTCACTGTGTGCCACAAAGGCAAGATTGTTTTCTTTCTCCTGTTTTGTATTTACAGCTAAAGCAAATTGGAAGGAAACTGGTGACTATCATGAACTGGAGAATAAGAACAATAGATATAATCAAATAAAACTTCACTAATGGATCCAGTTGCAAAAGATGATTTAGCAGCTGCTGTCTCAGAGTATTTACAAAAGCCTCTTTTGATCCCCAATTTTGGACTGCGTATGGACTAAAAGAGCTATTAAAAAAAAATAAAAATAAAAACAGACTCTGTTAAAACTGCACTACATCCAGAACCCTGCAGCAAAAGGCACACAGGAAGTACACCAGAGGCAGCTTAAACACGAGTGAGTATTCTGGAGCTACTTGTGGTATATTTAAGAACTGTGCATCAGGGTGCAGGGGAGCTCCTGGGAGTTAAATAAAAGACTGAAAAGGATACCTTACCTGCTGAAATTTGAGTTCAACTCCCTGAGTCTGTCCTGCAACACCATAGCTGATGAAATTGTCGGACCTCAAGGCAGAGCAAGGTGATTTTTCCTAGAATCTTGCCCCACTGTAAGAGAAGGAAGTGAACAGGAAGACCCTCACAACTCCTAATCACTTTCTGCATTTTGTGAGTGCAGATTTGGTTCCCCTTTCTCTCCTTAAATCAGAGGAGTAGCCCATAGTTTACTCCACTGAGGTACTTTTGTAACTGGCTATAAGCAAAGCAGAAGTGAAGAGCTTTGTGAGTGCCAAAAAATTATTGTCCCACCCACACAAATATTAATCTGAAGTCACTGGAGTCTCTGGTGTGGAACTTGAATAAGCAAGAGATATATCAAACTGCAATAGTCACTATTGCCCAGAGTTTCTAGGAGAAGCTGCAGGGGAGAAGTTTGCTTACTGCAAGTTTTTATTTCACTTACTTGAATGTACTTTTTCACCAGAGTGCCAAATGTGACAGAGGCCTCGTACAGCCCTGCAATCCTTAAATGATCTTTCAGCCTAATGCTGGTGCACTAAAAAAGGGGAAATGTCACCTCAGCATCCCTGCTCTGCTTTGAAGAACACACTATGTGGGGTCACCCTCAGCTCTTGGCTTGCCCCCCTCATGGTACCTCCATCCCTTCCTTCATTATGACAATATGGAATGAAAACTTTCCTAGAAATAGTCCCAGTTCCACATGTTGATTTCAACAAACTTTAGGATAGGGCAAGGCAGAGAAAACTGGTTTGGTTCCCTCAGTTGTTACTTACTATGCCATTATGTCTCATTTAATTTATCCAGTTTAAGTTCAGTCTTGGCTAACAAGAGGTTACAGAAAAGACAAGTGGTTCTTCTGAGGCAGAAACTTTTTATTTATGATGATTTATTATGATGATTTATTTGATGATTTATGTTATGGTATCTGTTAATCTCACCTCAGGAAAAAAAATGGTAGACTCTCTACTTTCAGTGTTTCAGTTTGTCAGCATTGCATAGGCCTGTAATGCCATTTAACTCTGATTTGGAATCATGAGGCTTCACTTCTCAGAAATGCCCTCTAAGAATGAAAATGGGCTTGCTAGCTGTATTTCCCTTCTTTAAAACAAACAAACAAACAAACAAACAAAAAACCTAAAGAGTGGAAAAAATAGATAATCTCTTGAATATATCTTGAAGATAAAACTTATTATAAGTTAAGTTCTGCTCTAATGCATTTGTAAAAACAGTGACACATTAGAAGAATTAAGCCTGATAATGTTATGACTTATGGAAAAATCCTCTAATATTTAATTTTTTTTTTTTTCATATTTTAACCATTTAAAAATTAGTGCAATATTATCCCAGTTATCAAAGTCTGTAAGCTACTTACACTGCTGAACATTGGTTATGATTCCTTGGAAACTCTATAACCTCTTGAAAGGTCCTGAAATACTGAATAGTTTTTCTGCTCATTTTAATAAGAGCGTATCCTTCATTAAAATTCTGCCCAACGTACTGTTGGCTTCATTCTAACAAATTTCATAGAACCACTCCATAAAGTTTTTGTCATATATTGTTGGGACCCATATCTTTTTAGAAACTGATTGAGAAGCCTTGTGTTCATGTTTGTTCATATGTATGTGCTGGAGATGAACTGATGGTGTCACCAGGTGCTGTAATTGAGGGTAAATATAAGATATTATTAGTTGTATTATTGTATATATTGTATCTATTTTTTGGTTGTATTATTTGTATCATTTGCAGTGGAATTATTTTTACTTTGAAATTCAATTTTATTTGATATACACTTTCTGTAGTCAGTTCTGCAGAATAGTTTTTGCAGAAATATTAATGAATGGGATATCTGGAAGGCTATCCACTACCTAAAGCACTTTCTATAGACATGATTGCGTGGACTACATTGCATATGCATTTCTCTCCACTCCCCCCAGTGGAGAGAACCCAACTTTGTGTTTATTATAATCAATTTTTAATGGGAAATATGTGTGTCAGTATTGACAAGCAACAAGCAGAATTTCTGGCAGGTGTAATACATGGGGTACTGTTCCTGTTGCTAAAACATCAAATACTTTTTCTTAAGAATTTTCTATTATATATCATCAATTACTCCAGTTAGATCATTTTTGTGCTAGGCAAACAGAGTTAATCAGATCTAATGGCCCATCTGCTCTTAAGACAAAAATATATGGCACTTTCTACCAAAAATATGTGTGATGTAAAAAATGTCCACATTGAATTTAACTGTTAGGTAAGAAAACACATTTCAGCAGAAAAGCAGGTGAGCCCCATCTTGGAATTTTTTTTGCATTAATAATGGTCATTTTTTGGTAACTTTTGGTAACTTTTCTTAAAGAGTGATGATCCAATTTTTTTTTTTAACCATTGAGCTAGGGTTTATTTCATATTTATTTCCATCATCAGTACAGGGCAATATTCTTGATCTAGTGGCAACAGAGGAATTTTTGTCAATACCTCACCGGTTCAGGGTTTCACTTACAAGTTACAACTAAACTACCTCTATTCTTCATCCAAATAGATGATAATTCTATGTTTGAGTCACATGTTTTCATATCTTCATTTAGCTTATTTTCTTTAGTGGTTTCACAGACAGGCAACCAATTATTTTCCAGATATAAAGTTTTCAAAGGGAGTTTGCAAGAAATCTTTGATTACAGCAAGATAACTCTACAAGTGTTCTAGACTAAACTCATTTAATATGATAACATAATTGTTGTATTAAATAACTTGAATTCTGTAAGCCCCTGAAAATGGCTGAGATTTTTTTCCTAAGTTCTTAATAGCCCATAAATAACCTCTAGTGCTGTTCAGAGAAGTTGTGGATTTCCCATCCCTGGAAGTGTTTTAGACCAATTTGGATAGAGTTCTGACCAGACTGGTTAGTGGAAAGGGTCCCCACCCGTGGCAGTGGGGTTGGAGAACTAGGTTGTTTTAAAGGTCTTTTCCATCCCAGGCCATTCAATGATTCTATGTTGCAGCTTTGTTTTCATCTTCATGAAAGAAAAAAACACTGCCGTTTCAAACCTGTGTATAAAACCATCAGCAAGAAGATTCTATATCAGGGATGCAGGAGCTGGCTAGAACTGTTATACATGGCAGGGAAGGGGATTAGCCATTTTCTTGCAGCCATACTGCATTTGCTGATAGTGAAGGAAGGCTGCAGCTGCTTTCACATCTCCCAGTAATTCTTCAGCAAGCGAGAACAAGGTCCTAAAGAGTGTGTCTCTTCTTGAGAAAAGTTACCCAGAAGCACATTGCCTCTGGACTTCCTATTAATATGATCCTCTACTGCTTTGCTAAATACTGTAATGTAAGTTTTTCCCTCTCATTTTTTACCTTCTTGTGTTTGGAAAACCTGATTTAGGGCTTATTGATCTTGGGAAAAGCTTGAGATTTTATTTTAATGTATGTGCATGAGGCATTTAGATCCAACTACACCATCCTGTTTTAACTCGTCTTCAAGAGACTATAGTACTCAGAAACTGTTCAGAGCCATGAACTCACAACAGTTAGTTACTGGAGACTCTGGCCATTGGAGAATGATGTACAAAAGACATTTAATGGAAATAGTAGTGAGGGATGCTCATGGACATTGGAACTTGATAATAAATGCTGTTAAACTGTTAAAACAGTCCATTCAACAATCTTTAGCCAGGCGAAATAGTGGTCTTTGAAATAATGTCAAGGCACAGTGTTGGAATGAGCATATATGAAGGACCATTCTCATTCTGGATGTAGCTGTCCTGTATTGGAAGGAAAAAGAGTTTAGCAGTTTGACCATGAGCTATTTGGTGCCAGCAGAGTTCAATGCCAAAGAGCTATTCCAAGCATATTTATTAACATCACTATAGCCAAAATAATCCAAGTGTTGTACATTTTGGCAATTTTTCCCCATTTTCTTCCAGCCCACTGCTCACAGTTTTAGTGCCCTAGAAGCAAGCAAAGGATTTAGTCTAAACTGGTTTCAATCCAGAGAGCCATACAAGAACACATGCCTAAAATCAAGCAACAGAATCTCCTTGGGAATTTTGTCTTGAGATCATCAAGGGAGATCATACTCCTTTGTACTTTCTAAGAAACATTAAGGTACCTATCACTGATAAGAAAAGTTACTTACCTAGACCTATGATGACTTCCAGCAAGCTCTAGAAGCTTCTAAAAAGCTCTGTCAGATGCCCTTGATCAAAGGGTGCATCAAGAATTTGTTCCAAGTAAATCCTGGTCAGGGAGGATCAAACACCCTTCCAGCAGGCCACAGGGGGAGTTTAGCAGAATTGCTGGCTCAGGACACAGTTTCCAGGGAAAGCAGCTATCAGAGGTGGCAATTCTTGCAGAGGGGAGCCAGCAGTTTTGCTGAGGGCAACACAGAGGGGTTGAGTGGTGGTGTTGACATGCCACAGGGCACAGTTCCAGCAGTTGCTGGTGCAGCAGCAATCGGGCTGTCCTTGTATGAAGGACACAGCCTCACAGACTTGGGGCTTGTCCTGGTTTGAAAGACAGGTGTTTGCTAAGGAAAGCAGAAGACTCCCTTTGGACTGAAAAATGTGATCCTTCCTTCCTACAGATTATTATGATTTTGAAATTAAGGGAGCTCTCAGGCAAAGATATGGGGGTAGGAATAACAGTTCTTTACTAGTATGTCTAACAAGACAAACAAGAACAACAACAGCAATGAAATTACCCACAAACAGAACAGTAACTCAGTCCCAGTGTTTTTTGGCTGCAGGCACCTTTTCCCTGAGCTGCAGTTCCCGGTGCTGGGGGCGGGCGGGTCCCGCAGAGCCGCAGGAGGGCTGGGGGTGATGGCAGCGCTGTCCCAGGGGGAGAGAGAGATGGAGAGAGAGCTCTCCGCTCACGGTGTGGGTCCTGGTGCTCAGCAGAGTACTGGATGGTGGTAGTTCACAGCGAGAAGACAGCCGGGCAGGGTCCGATGGTGGTTTCCCGACGCTGGGATGGCAGGGATGGGACACAGGCGGCGATCGTCCTTCTCGTCTGAACTCCGTGGGGGAAATGGGCCGAGGCCCAGCCTTCCGCTTCCTCTTCTGGCTGTTTGAATCTCGCGGGGCTTTACCTCTTTCCCTCCCGTCCCCTGCCCCTTGTCACCAGGGCCCAGTCAACAGGTATCTTAGCATGACAATGGGGAAAATTCCACAGAGGGAAAAGGGAAAGAACCAACCCCCAACAGGGCTTCAGGGGTGCCTGGGGCCTTTCACTGCTACTGGGGTCAGAGGGCAAGGTGGGATCCTTCCCTGCAGTAAGTGTCATGAATGAACTGGTTGGGTTGCCAAGGAAAGAAGCTGCAGGAAGGGACAGACTGTCTTCACAAGACCAAAGGTATTGAGGAAAAAGTTCACTGGGTTTTCTCCAAAACCCGCAGACACAAGAGCCAAAGAGACCACCTGGCAGAGACAAAGGCAGAATCTGTACATATCTGGATAGGAAACAAAGATTTTCATTATGACCAAGCCTGGTAGTTTGTGACTTCTGTCTCCTTCAGCTCCTGATCCCCCTGCAAATGTGCAGCTACAGAACACAGGACTGCCCTTGTAGCAGATGAAAGGATGAGAGCTCTGTCAAACAAAACATCCAGCATCCTAAGATGAGCAGCAGTAAGAAGCAGTAGTAGCTCCAATCTGTAAACTCACTTCCACCCTAGACTTGCTGCTTTACAGCACTCAGATATGGGACTTTGGGAAGAAGATGCTGGGGCTGGCTAGTCCTTCTAATCCCATCCACTGCTGCTCTTCCATGTGTGCACTGATACTTCCAGGGAATATCTGAAGATTATCAGATGTGACTACATGACTAAGTGTGAGAGTGAAGAGCATGGAAGCCTGGATGGTTTTCTCCTTGATCCAAAAAGTAAAGGAAATCATAGAATAATTTAGGTTATGAAAGATTTTTAAGACCATTATGTCCAACCCTTAACTCAGCACTGCCAAATATATGACTTAACCACATCTCTAAGAGCCACATCCACAAATCTTATAAACATCTCCAAGGATGGTAATTCAACCCCTCCTCTGGAGAGCCTGTTCCAGTGCTTGGTAATTCTTTCAGTGAATAAGTTTTTCCTGATATCCAAACTAAACCTCCACTGATGCAACTTGGAGCCATTTGTCCTATTGCTTGCTGCCTGCCAGAAGAGACCAATGCTCATCTCATCCCAGCCTTTGCTTGGGTAGTTTAGAGCACAATAAGGCCTCCCCTCAGCCTCCTTTTCTCCAGACTAAACAAGACCAGTTTCCTCATGTGCCTTTGAAGAGCTTTAGGAAAGGATTTTATGAGGACTGGCTTGATCCTACAGTCAATTCCTGCTTGCATACCAGATATGGAAAAGAGATTTTGTCTTCAAACCTGTACTTCCATTTTGGAAAACTGTGATGGAAAAAGGTAGCACCCATCTGATACAGTGGGGCATAAGCAGCTTTGCCAACATGGTGACCAGTCTGGTGAGAAATGCTTAAATCAGTGGGAAAGGACGATGACAGCCACCAGTTCACTGAGGAAGTGAGGTGGACCAGGTGTGCAGAAAAGCAAGAAATATTGAGGAGACTTGCATGAAGAAAAAAGAAGCTCCTGAAAAACATAAAAAGGAAGCAAGAGATGGAAAAATAATAGATTGGAACAGAGCCAGGTAGCTCATAAAAGATGTAGGAACATTTTCCAAGCCTGAGGAAAAGACTAGAGAAAATGTGGATCCACTCCTGAATGGGACATAGGACTGGAAGAAAAAAAATGGGAAAGGTCAAACCACCCTGTGCCTTTTTCTTCTCAGTTTTTACTGGTAAGGCTAGTAGTTCCTTCAATTACCAGGAGAGTCTGGACAAGATTATTTTCCTGCCACTGTACAAAGTAATAACCACGCAAGAGCAATTATTTCTTTATTAATTTAATTTTTCTTATTTAAAGAGTGAGCAGACCTAAAAGGCAAAGAACACATTGATGTTTGTTAATGTTAGAATAGTTCATTGGTAGTTAGGATAGTCTGATAATGTCAGGATACATTCATTGACATATCCATTTTTCTCCTCCTGAAAAGGTTATTCTGCTGATGGATGAACACCTAAAGAAGCTCAGTATTGTATGCAGTATTGATAAATGTATGGTAACTTAGATAGTTTATTCATCTTATGTAATTTTTTTTTTTTTGTATTGCACCATGCATCCAATAGTTGTCTAGTTAATTGTTTAGGTTGTTTTGTTGGGTTTTTTTACAGTGTATCTCTGTGTGACCACCATCTCAGAGGCTAAATGTAACTTTACATATTTCCTACCCATTTATTTTGTTTATTTCTTTCTGGACCAGCTTTAGAATCTGTCCACCATGTTACAGTAAATGAAAGAGAAGATTGTAATATTTTTCTTGCTCAGGAAAGTGTAATGGGAAATAGATAATTACAATATTGTGAGTTTTTCACTATGGGTCAGTCACTGAGACTTTATGCTGTTTTAGGTGGTATTTTTTAATGTGGAGATGCAATTTATGCCTCCATGAAAAATGATTTAGTTATCCTTAGATGTCCTCACATATGTTCATTATTACTTTACTGATCACTAGCAATTTCACAAAGATCTATTGATAGTTAAGCTGATTGTCTAATCATTTTATGTTTGCTAATAAATTTTTTAAAAATGGAAAAATGAAACTTCAGCAGATATAAATTCATACACAGAATATAACAAAAAAAGACTTGCTTCTTTCTGATACTAAAGAGAGGAATTGAAGACTAATTCTAAGCACTCATGTCCCTAATAATAAATTATGAAACCCCTGTCTATAGAGAAATCCACTTTTATTAAACATAATACTCGAACTTAAGATACTGGAAATGAGTTCCATTCATTAAATGCACAGAAGAAATTTTTTTTCCCTAGTATTAACCTATCATAAGTTATTCTTTTTATTCTTTCTATTTGATTACATCAGTCTTGCTTTATTATTCAATTTCTGTAATACTCATGGTAATTGGAGTATTTCCTCTCATTGTGCTTATTATTATATCTCATTACTTTTGTACATGCATCTGTTTTAATAAGGAATGATTAAAATTGTAAAACTGATAATCTTTACAATATTTTGATTGGCCACTTTAGTATTTATATTTGACAACAAAGGAAGGATGTGAGTTTTAACCAAAACCATTATGCATAGATTAGAGATCAGAAAACACAGAGAGGCAAACCATGGGTTTATTAGAATTAATGAATTCTTCCTCCTTTTGTACTTTTTTTCATTCCTAGCAATGTGTCATACAGCCTGAAAGCAGCAAAATATATTATTCTATTCGTCAGTTCAGTTCCTACTGTTGGGGGGGTGGGAAAGGACCTCCAATTCTATACTGATATACAGCAATTTTTTTACCTGGTAATAATGTGAAATCAAACAAAAAATATATTTAAAAGATCAATAAATTCCCTGGATAAGACATTCTTGCACATTTAAGCCAAACAAGTAATGTTTAGAAAGAAAAATTTTCCTTATATCCTGGCTTACAAATAAATAACAGTTAAAACTGAAGTATTTTGTAATTTTTATCTTAGAAGCTTGTGTATTTCATCAATCTTATTTGCAGTCCTGCAACAGTAACATGATCAAATCTCTTCCTTTTAAAAGAAAAATAATAACCAAAATTCTAATACCACTCTCCTGTGAAAACTGTCATAAAAAGACCACTCCTATTGTGCAAATTTCAGTTCTACAGGATTACAAATGAATCTTCCAGAATACTCCTTTACAGAAAACTTTGTGAATAGACTTTCTATGCACACAAGTTATGTTATCAAACAAATAAATTATTATTTATCAGCTCTGATCAATACAATTCATTAAATTTCATTAAATTAATTATGAATTAAAATTGTAATTCTAGTTCTTTGATTAGCAAGTGTACATGCTCCCAATGTACAACAAAATCCAGCTCCTCTGACTTCCAGTTTTTAAGTGGTATTTCTAATGTTTGTTCATATAGCTAAAATTTTCTTAAAGCACATTTGGCTTTTGGACTTTTATTCAGAAACATATTTGCAAGAGATTAAAACATTGATGGTAGTTGAACTACACAGATATAGCACAAGCAGGAAGAAAACCCTGCATGGTCATGCATATCACTTAGTGGTGAGAGGAGCAGGCTGTGTGATCCTCATGGTGACACACACATTTCATAGGATGAATGAATTTGTTTCAACACAGAAATCTAACTGCAGAGTCCTTGTGCAATTTAGAATAGAAGAGGACTCTGGAGATTATCTCTTCCAACACCTTACCTGAATGGCGAGTTTAGATCAGATTGATCAGGACTTGACCAAGAAAGTCTTGAGTATTTCTATCAGTGTAGCCTCTGCCCCTATGGGCCCCTGCTCCACATTCAGACCATACTCATGGCAATTTTTTTTTCTAATGTCTAATTTAAGTGTTCCATGTTACAAGATGAGTTTATTAACTCCCATCCTGACTCTGCTTAGTTCAAGGCAAAGTCTATCTCTGATTTCTGTATGCCTTCCCATTAAATAGCAGTAGACAGCAGTAAAATCCCTCTAAGATGCCTCTTCTCCTGCCTGAACAAATCCCATTCCCTCAGTCTCCCCCATCTAAGCCATATTCTCCAGCCTCGTGATGGCTTTCCACCTGGCTCAGATAAGTGGGACAGTGTCTCTTTGTATCAAGGAGCCCAAACCTGGACGTAGTACTCCAAATGTGATCTCAAATGTGCCAACTGAGAAGACACACTCTTGCTTGTGCAGCCCAGGAAGTAATTTGCTGTCTGTGCTGCAAGGACACGCTAATGAACCACATTCAATTTTTGCCCAGGAGTCCACTGTCCTTTCTTGCAAAGCTGCTGCAGCTGATTCCTGCCTACACTGGTGAGTGAAGTTACTCATTTCAAGGTACAGGACTTTGCATTTTACATTGCCAAACTTCATGATTTTCCCATCAGATTACTTCTCCAAACTTCTGATGAGGTTTTTCGAACATGAGCCCTACCTTATGATTTATGAACCATTCTCTCAATTCGGTATCATCTGTGAAATTGTTAAAGGTGTGCACAAAGATATCATTCATGATGTTAATAAAATCACTAAAAGCGTTAGGTCTAATGTTTACCCCTTAAAACACCACAGATGATCAGCTGCCAGCCAGGCTTTATACTATTGATGAGCCTGGTGGGCCAAAAAATTTCCACCTATTTATACACTCCATCTTTTAGCCATTTGGCTAAGAGAAGATTATGAACACCATATCAAAGGCCTTGTGGAAGTTCAATATATAACACATTTCCAGACTTCTAATCTTAGGAAGCTAACTGATCAGGGATGCATGCTGCCAGTCTCTTCTTGCTTGTGGGTGCTCACGTATGGCTTTCAGAGGGATTTGTTCCATAATCTCCCTCAGAAATTAGTTTAGGCTTTGAGAAAATCTTCTTAATTCTTCTTCTTCTTCTTCTTCTTCTTCTTCTTCTTCTTCTTCTTCTTCTTCTTCTTTCTTCTCCTTCTTTCTTCTTCTTCTTCGTCTTCTTCTACTGCTACTGGAAGTCCAACATCTGTGATAGGTACTAATAAAGAGAGAAGTCTGAATTTCTCTGTATTTTGCTTAGGAATAAATGAATTTTATTTCTTACTGGAAACATGAAAACAAATTCTCAAATAAGTTTATTCGGAAAAAAAAAAAGAAGAAAAAATGCAATCTAAAATTTCTCAGAAAAGTATTTGTTTATATCTAAGAAATTCCTGTTAAAAAGACCAGATTCTGGCTATCCAAAATAGCCATCCACATATTGTCACAGTTTTGAATAATTATTGATTCTGAGTTTTTGTAATTGGTATGAATCTTTGTACTTACTTATCAATTTTATGTTATCTTTATTTTATATTGTTAATATAGAACACTAAACACCCTATTTTCTGATACATTTCTCAAGGGTTTCTTTTCTAGGAAATTATTGTGTGTGGTTGTGTGGCAGATGCACACACAGAAAAATAGAATGTTCCCTTCCTAGATGTTCAAAGGAGGCTGCAATATCTACATATTATCTATTCAAGTGTAGCTCAAAACACAGGGAAGTCTTTTAACTACCTTAGAGTGTAGATCTCCAGGTCTTTGGAAAGTAGATGTTCTTTCTTTGATAAATGAAGTATGGATCAAGTTGGGGTGTCGGAGGTTTTTTGTTTGTTTTTTAAATTTGTTTTTGTTGTTGTTGGTTGTTTGTTGTTTTTGTTTTATTTTGGTTTGGCTTGTTTGTTTTTGCTTGCTTGTGCTTTAAAAAAAAGGGGGGGGGAATCTGGAGAAAATGGGTCCCCATATATAAAATATTGTATATAATGGATTAGCAGTTAGAATACTCACTCGCAGACATAAAGGAATTGATTTTAAGACCTTCTGTGACTAATGAGGTTCAAATCCACAGACCAATGTCTGCTGAGACAGTGTCCAAACCACCTGATTATCATCCATTCTGGATGACAGTGAAGAGCACATTCCACCTCTCATCCTAAAGCTATTTACTTTCATTGTGAGGAAAACAATATATTGGGTCAAAGACGGAGCATATGAGGAAGCCTGGTTCTGTAACAGAATACTGAGCACTTTGCTCAGCAAAAGCTGATCCCAAAAGGGGTTTTGCGTCTTGCATTAAACAGATATTAAATAATATGGACTGAATATAATCCCCAGAGCTGAGACCAAAATATAATACTATTCCTTCCAGAGCAAGGACTCTAACCACACTGTATGTACGTTATACATTTCTGTGTTACTTTGAAAGAAAACCATTATTGTTCAGCTGTTTCTGGAGACTATTCAAATGAACAGCTTGAAAGCTTGAAACTTCTGGAGTAACTTCTGAACCATGAAATGCCTAAGCTAAAATGGAGAAACAGTTCAAAGTCCACTTTCATCTCAAGAGACTTGTAAATAGGGGATTATTTCTCCGATGATTTCTTAAATTGACATTTAATTTATTAAGAACTTTGAGAAAGTTAAGGAAATTAATCTGAAGTCTTATTCCTCAGTGTTTTATTCTTTACTTTAAAATCTGCAGTTTGTATTTAGGGTATTTTCCAGAGGGGGAAAAGAATCATTAGCTAGGTCTTCTTCTGTTGACTTTCAAAACAGGAAGGATAGGTGAGCTGTGAACCAGTGCAATTTCCATGTATTGACCCATGGAATAAGCAAGCAAAAAATAGAGTCCAGGAAGCTGTCTCTGAGGAAAGCAAATACTCTGAAGGCTTGAATTCAAAGCTGATTTTGCTGAAAATATTTACCATGGATTACAGCAAATTATGTGTGAAGCAAACACTTCATAAGTGACACGTGTGTGTGTGTCGGTGTGTGTGTGTGTGTACATATACACAAAATCCTTATACACTGAACAACAGGGAAGGAAGCCTATTTGCTGAAATATATAGATTTTCAGATATTACAAGAGCTAACTACTGACCAGACAGTTAGGCATAAACCTTATTCAAACATCAGATGTGAAGCTGTGAGCTAGGATGGTACTCATTTTGACTGCAGCTGGAAATCTCATGATAATTAGGAACTGAACTTTCAAAGAACACCAATGAAAGTCCTTTCATCAACCAGTCTCCAATGTTAATTTGCATTCACACAGGTGTAGCAGATGGAAATTCATAATTTGTCACAAGGTTTCTGCACAGATTAGGTCTGATTTTTGTCTCATGTTCTTTCTCCACTATAAAATGGACCACCCCATTCACTACCTGGTAGATAAATTGATTCTATGTGAATAAAATAGAAAGTTCATTCACTTCATATCTTTTTATCAATTCCTTTGATCCTTCTTCCCCTAAACTCTTCATCTAACTTAGACTAAATGCCTTGATTCTAAATTACCACACCCCCTGTAGCTTGCGTTTTATATGCTTCCTACTTGTTCTCTGTGGTGAGAACAGACTTTCTGTTTTCTATTTGTACAGCACCAATGAAAACAGAGATCAGGACCACCACAGGGACATCTAAACAGTGGTAAAAAGATCTAAACCACTTTATTATGAAGATGGTTTGGAGAGCTCATGTAGGAGTAGAGAAGGCTCTGGGGAGTCCTTAGGGAAGCCTTCCAGCACTCAAATGGAGCCTATAAAAAGCTGAAGAGGGACTTTTGATGAGAACATGTAGGGATAGGACAGGGAGTAATTGCTTTAAAAGAGGGAAGGTTTAGATTAGCTATTAGAAGAAATTCTTTACAGTGAGAGCGGTGAGGCACCAAAAGAGGCTGCTCAGAGAGGTTGTGGATGCTTCATGCCCAGAAGTGTTCAAGAGATTCAGGCTGGATGGGGCTCTGAGAAAACTGGTCTAGTGGAATACATCCTCACCTGCAGTAGAGAGCTTGGAACTAGATGATCTTTCAGGTCCCTTCTAAACCATTCCTAAAATAAACAAGCAAAGTCCAAAGACTTTCAATTTAGATGTTTTGTGGGGTTTTTTGTTTTGTTTGTTTGTTTGTTTGTTTTTGGAACATGACAAGTATTAAAAAAGGCATAACCCCATCTTTAATGGCATTTCCAGCATTTCCCAATTTGTGACAGGCCTGAAACCAAAAGGGGAAAAGAACAAGAAAGTTACTTTATCCAGAAGTGTACACTTTGAAGTATCTATGCTGGTCTGAGCTAAGTCGTTCATTTCTGCTGGTTTCTGCTCAGTTCCAGCCACAGTGGCCAAGAAAAGCAGAACTTTGTGTCTCAGTGTTCCCTTGTATTTTAGAGCAGGTACTCCAAAACTGGAGAAAACAAGCTGAGACAGACCACAGCCTTAGTTTCTTCTTTCAGCACAAAGTAATATGAAGATCAAACTGACTAGAAGTAATTGTGAGTGGAATTACACCCTCAGAAGACATTACATCTAATGACTTAATTCACTGAACAAGAAGCTAGAGGAATCTTGAGTTTGTCTGTCAGAAACTCACAATGTGTACTCAGAGAAATAAAGCCACCTCTTTTGGTTGTCTATGACCATTTTACCTCTAGCTTTCCCTTTCTTTTAGTTATCAAGTTTTATGTCCTGTTCCATGTCTGACACAATGGTATAGTGCTCTTCTATAGTGCTGAAGTCTGACAGGACTTCTGTAAAAGATCATGTAGGGGTACTTCAATACCTTCCAATTTAACTGACTTTTATTTACAAGTTTTGACCAAAAACAATTATTGCATACACTGCCATAATTGTCTATTATGCTACCTGTACTACTATAATGTAACAGCAATCTGGTAAATTCTGTTTTTGGATATCCTGTTTAAAATTACTTAGTGCAACAATGTAAATAGTGCCAATAGCAGAACAGAATGCTGGCAGAAGGAAAGAACTAATTATGATGAAACTGCTTGTGGCAACATTACCTTAATGCAGTAGATATGTTTTATATAAAAGTACACTTTTTATTCATTTCAAGGATTTTGCTGAATTTTCCTAGGTTACTCTTTAAGACAGTGGAGACCCGGACATTTACAAGCTTCCAATTCTAAGATTTCCCAGTGCAGTTTCCAAAAGTACATGTTCATCCTTTCATACAATTCCTAGTATCAAATGTCTTCTGGGCATTGTACGTTTTTTCTGCTCTATCCATTTTAACAAAAGGGGTGAAATCTTCCTTATTTTATTTAATTATTTGCTTCTTACATTCAGATTTTGCCATAGCTATTAGGGAGGAATGGATTTTACTTGCAATGAACAATAAATCCTTATTTCAAAAATCCTTTCAGCCTGATCTGTTGCAAGTTTAGTTGGAGTTGCTAAATTTGGAGCTGATTCATTTTCCCTTTTCACTACCTAATTTTCCCAGTAAAACCTAACAATGGTTTATGAACTTGGTAAGACTAAGAGTGATGATGATCTCTCCTTACAGTGAGCTTAGACTGCTGGTGGCAAATGCTGACAGAGCAGGGGAAACATCTTTGCTATCTCATTGCTTTCTGTTTTAATTACTTTCTTGCCTCCATTGTTGTACTAGATTTTAACAGATTTATTTTTTTTTAAACTCACAGGCCAGGAAAGTACTAATACTCATACTTTACAAATGGAACTGGTAAACACTGATAAGCCATAAGACCTTTGACATAATTGGATATAATTGGATACAATTGTATTCTAGAAACAGCTTTCAAAACCAGATCACATTGCAAATATCTGTTATGATAGGCTTGAGTATAATTTGATCATGTCTTTGATCACGGAATGGATATTGCAGCAACTCTTATGAACTTGTAGCTCTTTTTCTTGTCTGTTCTTCTTGCTTAATGTTCAGCACTGGATTTTTTAATGTAATTTCTTGTTCCACTTAGTGCATTTTTATAGTATATTTTAAAATACGCTGATTTTTCATCCTAAATGGCCTGATTATTTTCTACAGACTTCCCTCTGTCACCTAAAACTTATGTCAGAGTCTGTGTGCCTTCCATCCAGTCTTGGACCTATGTTACAGGTGGAAAGGCTGTAGCCAAATCTTTTTTTCTCTCTTATTTTTTATTTTTGTTTTGTTTTGTTTTTGTCCCAACCTCAAGAAGCTCAGAATTTTTTTCTCTATCATATCCTAACTGGAGAAGGTTTAAAATAGAAACGTGTGTTTAATCAGCTCAATGCGTCATACCATTTTAATGAAAGTGCTGAGAGCTGTAGGGTTTGAGAACATTGCAATGACACCTGACAGAACTAGGACTGCTCCAGAGTGCCATCTTGTGTCCCTGTGAGCTGAACTCCCACACTCCAATTTATCCACCCCCAGCAGCACTGAGTGCTGGTGGTTCTCTCATGTTTCCTCCTGTGTCCTGTGAAGACAGTATGAATTCAGGAACAGGTGATTTGGAAAGCATATCACAGAATCACAGAAAGAGTGAGGTGGGAAGGCAGCTTTGGAGCTTGGCTGGTTCAACCCCACCTACTCAAAGCAGGGTTGCCTAGACCAGCCTGCTCAGGACCATGTCTAGGCAGGGTTTGAGCATCTTCAAGGAAGAAGACTCCACAGCATCTCTGAGCAACCTTGTTCTGGTGTTCGATCACTATTAGAGTAAAACAAAATTTTCTTATGTTTAAACAGAATTCCCTTGAGTTCAACTACAATTAATTGCCTCTTGTCTTTATCTCCATGATACCATGGTCACTCTCACCAAGGCTGCTCTCAGCTTTCAAACTCCAGCTAGTACTTCCTTGTTTGTAGTTCCCGGGTCCAGACAGAGCTTTTTCCCTTCATCAGATCTATGACCTAACAAAAGTTAAAATTTTTGATCCGTGCCTTCCAAAAAAAATTTGGGCCGCTTATGCCCTGCTGTGTTATTGTTCTAGCCAGTTTATTTCTTCTTCCTAATCAGGTGGTCTGATAGCCACCACAGTGCCACCCCCTAATCCTGACTCATGCTGTCTTATCTGGTTCATCATCCTTCCCCAGGCAGAACTTCACTAATTCCCTGTTCCCTCACATGAAGGGCAATTATCCCTTCTCCACTGTCCCAGCCTGTCCTTCCTAAATAAACATTATCCATACTTGGAACTACTCCAGCCAGGTAAGATATAAACCACATCCATGATTCCAAGGAGATCACAGCCCTGCAGCTGCTGACAAACCTCTGTTTGCTCCTCTTTATTCCCCATGAGGTACTTCACAGAAGCACAGTCATTTCACAGAAACTGAAGATGTCAAACAGGATCAGACTTAGTGTTGACCTCTAGGTGTACACTAGTAATGACTGGTCTCCAAATAAACCTCATACCACTCATCACCACCCTCTGAAACCAGCCATTCATCCAGTTCTTAACATAACTGATTGCACACCCAGCCCATAATTCATCACCTTCTTTCTTTATGAGGATCTTATGGGAGGCACTGCCAAAATCCTAGCTGAAGTCAAGGTAGACAATATCCACAGTTCTCTCATCATTCACCAAGACTGTCATTTCATTGTAGAAAGTTTTCAGGCTGGTCAAGCATTGCTTTCTCTTTTTAAATCTATGCTGACTGCTCCCAATTGCCTTCTTGTCCTTCACATGCCTGGAAAACATTTGCAGGATTAACTCAGAAACCTGGAAGAAAGGTTATGAACATACTTAGAACTTGCTTTTAATGGGACTAGGGACTACTCTTTTATTTCCAACCAGATTTCAGAAGAATAAAATCTAGAAAGCAGGGCAATAGTATAAAACTCCATCTCATTTTGTGTTGTGTGACTTTACCAGTTCATTTAGCTTTTTCAGGGCAGACTAAGAACAGTTACACAGCTGAGTCCAGCATGTCAGTCCCTGACTGCCAAAAGTACAGATTAAAACATACAAACCTAATCCAAAGTAAACCATAGAGATGTATTTCAAGCACGAAATGTGCACATATACAAACCCAAGACTGTTTCAAGACCTCCACACTCCAACCATTTGACCATTGCCAGTAGAATCATTCTCTCAGAGAACAAAAAATGTATCAAAGGTATCAAGGGACCTGTGCTGGGTGTTGGTGAAAATTAGTTTACACTCCTCAGTTGTCTTTTGTAAACAGTATTAAAGATAAGCCTTCAAACAGGTACCTAATGCCTGACTTGCCTTGGGATGCTTTTTATTTGCTTTGGCTGAGGTCAGACCCCGGATGACCGATTCCATTTTAAACTTGGAATTGTTTGCTTTTTTTTTTTTAAGATAAGTATCCATTGACCAGCCTTTTGTGCCATCAGTAGTATCTGCAGATTGTTATAATACAGATATCCATAGCCCATAGCTGAGCTCTCTAGACTGGTAAAGGAAAATTCTGTCAACTTAAAGTCAATTCTGTATTGAGTCTGAGCACTGAAACTGAAACAATATCAAAAATGCAACTTTCCATGTGCTGATCAACCTGATATGGGCAGTAGGAGCAAGTTTGTATCTAGGGACAAGAACCTCTTCATCTAACCCTGCTTAAAGCAATTTTTACTAGTCAGACTCCTTATAGACAGACTACTACTACTACTAGACAGACTCTGACAATATTTATACTCACATAAGTTCCCATAAAGTAAGGGAATGCTGTTTTTCCTTTTCCTAGAGGGGAACTGAGGAACAGAGGAGTTAAACAATTTGTTCCAAGACACACAGGAAATTTGTGCGCAGAACAGGAAATGAAATGCAGTAAGCTGAAGCCTATTATTTTACTCACTTCCTTGTAAAAATGATCTTTCATCATTTTCACCCACGCAAGCATAAATTAGAATTTCCTCCTTTCTTCTAATCTGGGATGTTCTTATACAGATGCAGTGGACACCTGCTCCTATTTTAATGAATATTATGGCAAGTCATCCTTCTTGATTATGTCCATTATCCTAATTATTGAATTTCTCTTGCAAAAAGCTCAATCTCGTTTTCAGTTCCATTTACCTCTTGTTATGCTTTTCTTTGTTTTATCGTAACTTTGTAGCTTAGCATTATTGTTCACAGATTTGATCATGAAAGTGAAAAGTAAACAGACATTATGCCAAAAAGCAGTATTTCAAAACTCACTCATTAGCACAACATTTGAAAGAAAATTAATTTCATGCTTTAAATATCTAAGGACTCTGGATGAGAATATATTAGCTCGGTTATTCTTTTCTCTCAAATTTTCTTTCAAAATTTAATTCTATTATATAGTAGGGGGGAATATTTTTAGGCTATTTGTCATCTAGGCTTTCATTATGGTTTGGGTGTTTTTTTAGCTCCTATACCTCCTTTCTCTTTTATGTGTTTTCTGCCAGAGTTCAACATTTCATTCCAGACTTTTGTAGTGTGGGTATCCGGTGCTGTCAGTGGACCTCTGGTTTTGGTTCCTTAAAGTATTTAATAGTCTGCCTGATGAATTAAAAGTGTTTAAGTCCCTTTAGGATTAAGTTAAACTGGAGCACATACACAAAAGTTTTTGCCAGACCATGATATACTGTCATCTTTATGGTCAAGCGTGTGCACTTTGATTTATGCCAAAGACTTCAAACCTGGCTTGATTTTTATGTTCACTTGAGATCCACCGCACAAATAACAGTTCAAGAGAAAATGAGATGAGGTTTCAAAGCTTTGAATGTTTCAGTAAGACTAACATTGATGTTGAAATAACTGGACCTTTTCAATTAATTTATCTATTTATCAATCTAAAAAACAGATCAGACTGTTGGCTTTATATTAAACCAAAAATACAAAGTTCTGACCAAAACTAATACGTTTTTGTACAAGCTGCTATCAAAGTATATTACAAAGAAAATTGAATTTTAGGTCTAACTACTGAGATCAACACATAATTTATGTGAATTCTTCCTCATGAAATTTTTGAAATTTTAAATTTACATCCCAGATGTTGGGTATTTCCACCAATATCCTAGCCTAAAAAATAGAGGTTGGGAATCTTGACAGGCTTTCTTGTGGAATATGCAATGCCTTCTATTCTTATTCTCATTCAAAGTATCCTAGATAACTTATTATGTAGTGTTTGTGGCTGTTTTAATTACTTGATTAGAGCAACATGCAGAAGCTTAGCTGCAAAGAGAGCCCCATGATGCTGGGAGTTGCATAACACAGAGCTTTGGTTTCCTTCCCTTTGGAGAAGAATGAGAGATTCAGGGAGTGAAAATAAAACAAAACAAAATAATGACAACAATGACCAAACAAAAAATCCAATTAAAATCCAACCATCTCCAAAAATGAGAATGATGTCAAGCATTCACCTACCAAAAGTTCTTTCCAGCCTCTCCTTTCAAGACTGGGAATATTACTTTTACCAGTCATGGAATAGCACTAACTAGGGTACAACAAATCATATATATATTGGGTAACTGTCTTAGAGGCTGAATATAGATTCTTTATGAGAGAAGGTTTAGCCTAACTAAACTGAGGAGTGAATTAAAATTCCACTTCATATGAATGCACCAACCTGTTGTTACATAAAGACAAGCACCAGAGGCATGGAAGTCTTTAAAGTAAGAGCCTATTTTTCAAAGAGTAATTTTAGACATTTAGTTTTATAAGAGAATTATGCAATCAAAATGTCTGCAGAAGAAACAAAGAAGGTTGGTATTCCACAGACAATCATGTTCAGCATTAACCCTCTAGGGATAATCTCCTGTTCATTTCAACTTGATCCTTCACCTTTTAACTGTCAAGACACCTTTAATATTTTTACTCACATATCTAATTTTCTTTGTGCAGTGTGTAGTTATATTTCCAGCTCCAGGTTTTAAAGCTTAATCTAAGGAACAGGAGCCTAAAATTTAGCCATTGAAGCACTGGGCTTAAAAAAGCTCCACATCCCTTTATTTAGTTGATTCCTAAGTGAATACCCTAGGATCAGCCAGGAAATCTGTGGCAAAGTCAAAAATGATATATCAGTCTCCAGGAACTCGGGCAGAAGGCCATTGTTTCTATCACTGTAGGTTAAAGATTCTAGTCCAAGCTGGAATAGGAAAGTGGGTGAAAAATAACTCCAAACACTTTCAAAGAGTAGTCAGAGGAATCCTAAAAGCAAGCAAAGCTGCATATTGATCTTTAGTTTTGCACAAAATCCTTGATTTTTCAGTATATATGAGAGCTTCACAACTGGGAGCAATTACAGACAAAAATTATGACATGATGTATGAGTCAACATACAAATGATCTTTGGGAAAAGAGGTTCTTGAAAGGGAGTTTTGGCATATGAAACGATACAAAAAGCACTGCATGGTTTGATTGTTGGGGAAATTATATACTGGTATGTGACACCTTTGGGGAAAGTTCTGAGAAGTAGGTCAGGTGCCATGACTCTATAGCAGACTGGTTACTTATTCATTGGGATCAGCTGTTCTGAGCTTCAGGAAGTTCAGGTCTCAGCAGCTGCTGTGTAATCAGGGCACAAAATGCTTTACAATGGTTGGCTATAAAAGATGGGGATTGAGTGAGAGGGCCTGAGTTATTGTCCTCCTGTGATTGGTACATGCAGTACATAGAAAATTCTCTCATGCTTAAGCCTTTCCTTTATATTTCTAGTGTTAACAAAATTAATTTTTTGCCACCAAGGGTTTCTTCCCCCACTTCCCCATGTTCCCACAATAATTTCTGGTTCCAATTTAAGTAGTTGCTGTTGTTTGGGTTGTTTTTGTTTTTTGGTTTTTATATAAATATGTTTTAGATGGATCCAGTGCTTGTGAATGGTGCTAACCTATTTGATCCTGGACTGGGGAGAGGGTAAACCTTAAGCATTGAAAAGAACTAGGACCTCACAGAAGGAAGAGGCCTAAAAAACAATTGATAACTTGGGGGGCAAATATAGCAGTGGAGGATAAAGCATCAGATTAACTGATCAAAATAGGACTGAAAATCTGTCTACCTCAAGTAGGATCCTAAGGAGTCAATGGATGCCCAATGTATGACTACCACTCTGGGAGATCACTTTAACTGAAAATAGAGCTGAATTTTTTTTCTATCAAAGACCGTTTCTTTGGTGAAGGTCAAGAGGTGGAATCTGAAGGAGGGTGGATGAGAATATTCCTCTGGTTTTGGATTTGTTGGACCATCACTTTTCCTTAGATCCCAGTGAGAACTCCCCACTTCCTTCTTCTCATCCCTTCAACTGGCCTGCAGTTCAGTCTACAGTCAGCTTAAATATTCCTTTCATTGAGACCCTTTCTCTGCTACTGGACAGTGCTGTTTCATAATGACAATGTGATGGTTGCCAATAACAATTGCCATTTTGTTGCACATTTATGTCATAAAGACACCAAACTGGCAAAGTCAAATGGAAGCAAAAATAAAAATTACTTAGTGCTAGACAGTGACAGAGACATCACAGAAATCATAACATGGGCACACACATAACACTGCTTGTGCAAGGATCTCCATTCTCTTTTAACAAGTAGGGAAGGAGTAGTACCATTTTAGTGGTTATAGGAGAGACTTGTACAGGCCGTTCTATTCAGCCCAGGTAATTACCACTGGGTAATTAGCAACACACAAGCAGGAAGCTGGGATGAAATCCTAGCACTACAAAAATTATACATTCAAATGTTCTTTCAGTGATTTAACTATAAAAAAAAATTATTCAAATACTTTTCTAAGAATAATAGCAGGCAGTTTTGTAAGAAACCTACAACTGTTTCTTTGATATATTAATAATACACATCCAGCTACTCAGAGAACTCAAATTATCACTCTGACTACTTTCTGTGTTAAAATTTGGCAGAAATTAGAAAGGTCTTTTTGTAACCAGCATCTATACATGTATAATCCTAGATGTCTGTCATGTCATTCCGCTAGTAGTTTTCCTTCCCTCTGAATACAAGAGGCTAGTCTAGGTGAGAAACAGGGCAGATACAGGGTAGTTCATTATTTGTTTCTTAGGCTTGTCATAGACTTGAGGCTTTATCCATAAAAAGGGAGAAAAGAAGGTAGCAACAGACACAAAGAAGACATGCCAAGGAAGTGTTTGTCAACCTAGTCCTGATTTCTCATGGTGTTACAAAGGGGCATATGGTGGCCCTATGGCAGTAGTTTAGTTAATGCACCTGGAGAGAGTCCTTTATTTCCTTCACTGTTTGAAGGTAAGACAGTATCTCTAACATCAGAATTTTATTCCCATTAAACAAGGCAAATCTTGCAGGTTGTAATATTTTACTTATTTGATCTATCCTCTATAAGTGTGTGTAGTAGTCACTCACTCCGTCTCCCCACCTAGGGATGGGAAAGATAATCATAAGAGTAAAAATGAGAAAACCCATGGCTAGAGATAAAGACAGTTTAATAGGTAAAGGGAAAACTACACAAGCAAGTAAAGCAGAACTAGGAATTCACTCACCACTTCCAATGGTCAGGTTGGCATTCATCTGCCCCAAGAAGAGCAAGGCTTCATCACACAATGGTGACATGGGAAGACAAACCCCATCACTCAAACCTCTCCTTCATTCCTCCTTCTTCACCCAGCTTCATATGATGAGCATGAGACCATAAGGGTGTAGAATATCCCTTGCGTCAACTGGGGTCAGCTGTCCTGACAATATGCTCTCCCACATTCCCAAACACCCCCAGTCTCTGCACTGGTGGGGTGGGGTGGGGTGAGAAGCAGAGAAGGCCTTGACTCTAGGCAGGCATTGCTCAGCAATAAGAAAAACAACCTTGTGCTATCAACACTGTTTTGAGCACAAATCCCAAACTATAGCCTGTATTAGCTACTATGAAGAAAATGAACTCTATCCCAGCCAAAACAAATACATTTTCTACCCCTTCTTCCATACCATTCACATCATGTTCAGGTCCCGCACTATCCAATATTACCTACTTAACAACTAACCCCCTCCATGAGCCTTGATATAATACAGAACATTAGTCTATGTCTCCTTTAGTCTGTGGATGAAACATTAAATGCTCTTAAAATATCCACTGAGTTCATTTAGTCCATGACTTTGGGTTCCATTTGTTATGGTAGTCACTCAGAATAATAGAGGTGGTCTGTTGTGTGGAATTATTTGGCACCAAAACTAGTTCAAGTTAAGTCCCACTTGCACTTGTAGGTCTTCTCTTGCATTGGTTCATGTGAGTCCTGTTTCAGTAATTCCCATTGAATTTCCATTACAGCCTTGACCCCTGGTCCCTGTCGACCAGACCACAGTGTTTACCATTGCAATAAACTCTTCCCCTTGCTCTTGCTCTGGCTCAGACTTACCCACAGAGTGCAGTCCCACAGGACTATACCTGCTTCTAGTGGAGCCTTCCCTATTAGCTCCAGTCTCTACAGGAGTATAACTGCTGCAGCATAGGTTTGTTCATAGTCACTTTGGGACACATCTCTTCCAGAATGGCTTCTCCTTGGGCCAGGAAGCCTTTAGAGCTTCAGGTGGATATAAGCCTTACCAATGGCTGCAGTCCCTCCAGCTGTGAACCTGCTTCAGCTTGCCTTACCCTGGCTGAAGTCAGGGTGTCCAGTTCTGTTATGGGCTTATCTATGTCCACACACTTTGAGGTGCTGCAGTGTGACCTCATGTGAGAGCCTGAACTGCTAGTGATTAATGACTGAAACATTCTGCCAGTTGCTGTAAGAGACTGGACTGGTGGTACTAACGGTTGAAATAATGGGCTGGGAGCTCCTTTAGTGATGTAGAGTGGTGCAGAAGGGCGTGGACATCTGAAGTTACAAACTGGGTTTCCAGATAAGGAAAACGGCAGATAAGAGGTGCTTGAAATAAAATCCAGTGAGGTGGGATAGGTCCCTATCATGCCAGTGTCCTTCCTTACATGACTCAGCTGTGAAAACTCCCCTCTAAACACTGACTGAGAGACAGTTGCAGCTTCTTGGAGGGTGTGAAGACTCCTGAAGAGTCCTACCTGCGCATTCCCACCTGAGTCTGAGCATAACATAAGCCTAATGGATCAGGTGTTTTGCACTCCTTCCTCCCCACCATTTGATGGATACACTCTGCAACCAACACCTTGACAAGACTACAACCCTGACAAGATGAAGATCAATAGGATGCTGTTGGGATCTATAGAATGGTGATATTTTCCCTTCTTATTCTGTTTATCTGTCACACTCTTTCCTTCTGACTCTTTATCTCTCTCTACCCCACACTTACTCATAAATAAAAATCTGTACTTTTGATTTTGGCATATTATCTTCTTTACACCTTAATTTGGGCAAAGGTATTTCTCTAATAATTTTAATAATTGCACCTCACCACCTCATGAGCAACCACTGATGCTTCAAGGTGTACCTGCTGCACCATGGACTTAGACAGAGTAGCTTTGAGGAGTACCTTCTCCAGTGTGGACTTATCCTTGGGCCACAGTAGTCCCTTCAGAGGTACTGCTGGTGTGGGACAGACATAACCACAGCCACAGGCTCTCTGAGATGCACCTGCTCTGACGTGGGCTTATCCGCCCACAGATGCTTCAGGGTGTCCTTCTCCTGCATGGACACATCCACATTTTCTCAACTCAAGTTCCCACTGCAGTTCCAGTCTATCCAGTAAAGGAGTACAGAAACAGCAGTCATGCCCTGGCCACCATCCAGCTGAGGTGTGTCACCAGGTGTTATCCCAGGCACAGCAGAGGGGGCTGTTCATCAGCACTACAGAAAGCAGTGAAAACAAAAAGCAGCTAGCAACCAGCACTGGCCTCCAACACACAGTGAAGCAGGGAAGCCCCATGGCAAGTACAGGAGATAGTTAATTAAAAGCCTCACAGTAGGTGCCAAAAAGGACTGTCATGTCCATGGTGCTAGGAGGGGGAAAAGAATTAGAAGGGTAAAAGTGAGAAAACTTGTGGGTTGAGAGTGAATTGTGTCTTTCCTGCTTCAAACATTAATTAGCAGAAATTCCAGGACTAGAGAATAACTAAATTGTGAATACATCTCTGTAAACAAGAGTGCTAGCAGGGAAGACCTCCTAGCAGTGAGATTTCATATGAGTAAGTTCAATATATTTATAAATCCAAATATGAAAATAAAGGCACCAAGGAAGAAAAAAAAATCTCACCCACCCTCCTCAATTCTTTCATATCTGGTAGAACAAACAAAGCTACAAAGTAAGAACATCTGTAGATAAACCCTAAATGGGACATATGTGTTCCACACCTAACCACAGCAGGGTGTCACTACAATATCTTGTTTACTAATCATGATATCCAAGTCCATATGGTGCATTTCTCCCTTAATTGGACATTTCCATGCTTTTGTTGATTTCTGTCAAAACCTTAATGATATTTAAATATTCTTTTTGCTGACACCAAAACTTTTTTAAAGAATTTTAAGCAAAAAATAAATTCTGTTGTAGTTGTTCAAAATACTTTAGTGACCTGAGAGATTCTCTAAAATGGACAAAAATGCAGTGGTATTTTACCTACAATAGTATTTTAATTTCTTGCCAGCATTCTGTCTATACTGCTCCAAATCAAATAAACCACAAAGGCCCACACAGTAAGAGAAGTTTCATTACAGCTCGTGAACAGCTCAGAGTGGAAGAGCCAAAATAAGAGAACAGATAGCATTGAAAGACAGCAAATAACGTCTGCCCCATAACCCTCCATGTTTAGTGCACTTTTCTCAGAGAGGCTGCTTTATTTGGGCACTCGGAGGAGTAAGGATATGAAATGGGTATTTAAGGATATTTACTAGCTTGTCTGGATGTAGAGAGTGATTTTGATAGAAAGGTGGGCCAAGGGAAGTGTGAAGGTGTTCAGTCATCCCCCAGAGGCTGGTGCATAGCTTCAGTAAGCTGAGCCATAAAATTGGGTGAGAACCAAAAGAGTATGTTATGGGCAGAGCTAGTTAAGAGATACCATGGATCCTACTGAGTCAGAGCCAAGGATAAAAGATTCTGGAGGAGCTGTTGTGGATAAAATACAGTTTTCCTAATATTGCAGATAGGTTATTGTTACGTGATAATTTCTTTTTCTACAGGCCTGGGCAACAGGAAGGTAGACTTTTTTCTGTTTTAATAGTAATGTGTAGTAAAATGTCTGGAGCTTTTGAATCCTGAAAATCCCAGTATCTTTGGCTGAATAAAAGCAGCAGTGCTTGTTAAAACATAGATCTTGTGAGGAAACACATAACACAGATGCATAATTACAGAACAGTTTACAGATTCTCCCTTTAAAATGATAGTAACATGAATGCAGATTTTGGTGACGTTTCCTTAAAGAAACTGGTCTTCAGTATACCCACAGCAACCTTATTTCCACTTAGTTCCAGGTTGCTTCCAGCAGACATTCCTGGATTAATAGGGAAACTGGATTTTTTTTTTTTTTTTTAAGAAACAAAGAGGAAAAAAGAGCAAGGGTCAATAAGAAAAACAGTGTGTGCCCTGTCATGTGCAGGATGTCAGTGACAGTGAGGGAGATGCAGTGTGACAGTCTTTTTTTCAGACCCCAGTAACTAGCAGTAGACACCTCCCTCCCACACAGACCCACCTTAGAATGCAAGGAAAGATCTCTGCAGGGAATGTTTCATGAAAGAAGAACTTAGCCATGATCACATCTTTCACAGGCCAAGTTCAAGCCTTCACACAAGTTTCCTTCCTCCCCACAGTTTGGATTTAAGGTAACTTTAAAATGCAAACATCTTATGCACAATTTATTTGCAAAAACACAAGAACAGATTGCAGATTTGATTTTAAAGAATCAGGTATCTAAATGGCTCATGCTACAGAGGCCAGATGTGGCCAAGGGAAAAGGCTTGTTTTTCTTTCTGTGTACAATTGAAAACACTAGTAAGCTTCATTCTTGACTAACTTCTGTGTTCTAACTTCTGTGTTCAAGACAAGGGAACTCTCACAGATTATTAGAGTTCAAAGACAAAGTTAAATCATAATGAATCCTGATAAAATCTCATAGATTATCCTTGTGGTAAAGCATCAATTAATTCAAGGTTTTAATCCTTTTTGTAAAAATAAGAGGGTTTTTTAAGGTGATTGAAGTACTTGACTCTACCACTTGGCTGCTTGTAATTCCACCTTCTGAACTTCTTAATCAAGATCTCAGTAGTTTAAATTGTAGAGTAACTCAAGACCCATGAAATGCAGCATATATCAAATCCCCCTAATAATTTCCTAACCTCACACAATTTTTTTTTGTAAAAACAGAAAGCTCAAAAGACACAAGATTCCTAAAGTACTACTTAGTTGAAATTTACTTGCCTTTGTTCACAATAGCAAGCCACAAACTATCACAATTCTCTTTCATGTAATCACTTAGACATCTGAGAGGAGTAAAGAAAAATGTATTGCAAGGGAACTTAAATATCTTAAATTCTGCTCTGGCATGGAAACAGAATTCTCTGTAATGTGGGTGAGTTAAGCAGTTTGATATCTTCCTCCTCTGTGGATCATCTGGAAAGGCCAAACAAGGCCCCGTTGCTAAGGCTTATGAGGACAGCAGCCAGTAAGAGATATCTGAACCTATCAAACTTGTGAAGGGCACTCTGAATGCAACATGGCATTCAGATCCATTCAAACAGTTGCCAAACAGGATACCACAACATCCTGCTGAAATCATAGTATTCTGCTTACAGGACTTGCCCTGGAAATTCAAAAACTACAGCATTATCAGCCTGAGTAGGTACAAATCCACAGCTCCCACCTCTTCAGAGAGTGCCCTTGCTGCATGGCTTTCATTGAAGCTGTGCCATTTCTGTGCAACCAGGAATGTGGAATTTCTTTGGCCTGCAAAGAAAACTGCAAAAGGAAGGCTATTTCTGTAATCTAATAGGCAAAACACTCTGCTGGAGTGGGGGGAAATCTAAAATAGTTCTTTCCCGAGGGCCTGCTTAGAATATGTATTTTCCATTTAACAGTTTTAGGATAAAATCCGTTAGCAACATTGGAAGGAAAACTGAAACATAGGAACTTTCCTGTTTCTACAACAGACACATCCCACTGTCTCAGAGTTGTCCTCTCCTGCTTAATCTTTGTTTCTGGCACCAGTTCTTTCACCATTTCTTGTACAAGGCTTTGTTTTAATGGATAGATGTAAGACTGGGATGGCATAAGACTAGTCATTTTTTTGGTGAATGAGACTGTCTTATGATAAAAAAGCACCAAAGATGTTGAATATTTAGAACAACTTCTTGAATCCTGAACTCAGCTAGTGCGTACACAAAGGCATCTCACTCACAGCTGCAAGGTATTAAAAGTTTAGGGGAACACAGGGTACCAAACATAGTCAGCACTTCTTAAGAGCTGACTTAGATATCTTCTGGAAGACAGTTAAAGTAGTAACTTTTACATATTCTTGATTTGATAAATTTTACCTCCTGAATGTCTTTATAAATTTTACCAACAAAGAAGCAACAACTCATATGCTAGCTCTGGTCCTCATTGCAAATTCAGGAAAATAAAATATATCAACTTTAATGCTCAAATCTATTTCTGAGAGGACTAAAATAATGTCTAAAATTGTAGACTCTATAAAAAGACAGGAATGCCTGCTTAAGGCAAATTTCAAGCTGGCATGAAATTTTCATATGCCATTCCTGAAGAAAAGTATCTTTTTTAATCCACCAAATAGGGAGATCTTTAGCTACAGGTAAATTCAGCTTACCTTTCGCTTCTGATAGTGGTATAATCAAGAAAGTGCTATTACAAATGACAGCTGTTATTCAAATTCAAATGCAGAGCTTCAACCATGCTCTGGAACACGTGTGAATCTTCAGAGTTTTGTATATAATGTCCCATGAGGTTTGCAAAGCCTCAGAATATTTTACATGAAGGAACTGTTCTTCTCATACAATATTTGCTAAATTATCATAAATTCTGTTCATCTCATCTTGCAATTTGAAATGAAATTGTCATGTTTTTTTCATTACCTCTTCCTATATTACCTAAGCCACAAAAAACATCAGTCATACTCACACAGGAGAACTTGCCAAATATAAGTGGCAGCATTAAACCTGAACTTCCCTGTTCTCAATTTTCCTGTTCTCCTGAAAGTGACTCCAGCTGGAAACAGGTGGCATCATTGCTTCTGATGCCACAGGTCCTAAAGCTGAAATATAAAAATCTAATCACTCCATACTAAATGAAAAAAAACTGAAAGCCTCTCTCATTGATATTGAGTATAAAAAAGGCAAGATTTGATAAAACAGGAAAAGAAACAGTTCAGCTCTGGCCTTGAGTGAAGACATCAGAAATATCTTAAAGGGGTCTGTCCCCCTGAGCTTGAAAAGTCTTTTGGCATTTGATGCCTCTAAATTTAACTCTGGTTTTAGCCATGTGAATGGCATGGAATCACCCTCATGCTGGACATCTGAGGCCAGAGTGTTTGGGAAAAAGTAAGATTTACCCACAGGATGGAATATGACAAATGTTCGTCAGATACCTTTTCATGTTACATCGATTATGTTTGGATTTGAGACATATCTGTGTCCCATTTAAAAAAAAAAAAGTCTGAATTCTAATTGAATGAGACTGTAAGCTTGAATGCAGTTATATTCCTTTTTAACATATTATAATTTTGCAATACTTCTATACATAAGATATTTCCATCCTTATTTCACATGTTTAAAATATCAGGGTTTCTTATTCTTTTTGTTTGGCATATAGAAAGAACTAAAAGAACAAAGATTGGAGAAAAGGACAAGGAGAGAGAGAGGGAGAGAGAGAGAAAGAGCAAGCAAGCACAAGAGAAATTTATAACTAAGTCTTTATAAATAGAGGTCAAAATCTCATATTCAGTGTATTTACAGAATTGTAACATGGTACTTTTTATGGTGTAAAAATATATTAATTCCAGCATTGTTTAAGTGGGAGGCAAAGAAAGATATTCTGGTTTCAATTAAGAAAGACAGATATATAAACAGGTTCTCTTGGAAGGTCCTGATAGGCACAAAAGAATGTGACATTCATGGACATGGGGTCTCAGACCTGTTCTTGTTTAAACCACTGGAAAAACTCCCATCGGCTTCAGGGCTGCAGGATCCAGCACATCCCTAGGTCACAAACAGGTTTAGCAGACATGTTGAGATGGCTTTGGTTTCTGAGTACTGATGGCTCCATCCCCAGGAATCTGGATCTCACTGCCATTACCCACAGTCAATGGCAGCCAAAGGCATGAATTTCTGCCTTAAGAAAGGTTGAAGCCTTGCCATAAATACTTTCCAGAGAATGGCAGTTATTATGGCAACAGTGTTCCCATTGCTCTAGTTAAGATTGTGTCAGCATTTAAATTATAAACCCCTGTTTTCAGGGGTTTACATCTTGGCTATAAACATTTGCCAAGAGATGAAAATTGACATTCGCTGCCCTATTTTTTTAATAACAAAACTTGGAAAAAATCAGACTGGGTTTTTTATACTGCAAGAGGGAAAAGAGTCGGAGGCTTGTTGCGGGAGGTGAGGTGCATTTCAGTGGTATATAACATGTTTATATATAGATATGGAGTGCTTTCCTGAAATGTAAAATTTGCTCTGCATTTTTTAGTTCAATATTGCTGGTCACTGAGAAATTTGTTTGTTTTAAATGCATTTCTGTAAGAGTACTAAAAACAAAATGAGAACACTGCAACTAATATATTACTTATTAACTGTACAATTTTTAATAGGCATATAGCAGTGTATATCAAAATTATGTTGCCTCTAAAATGTTAACATTTTTGCCCTTTGTGAAGAGTTTTCCATTATTTGTTTTGTTTTTGTTTTTTTTCTTCTGAGTACAAATACTCCTTTATTAAACTGTAGAAAACAAAGGGCATTTACTTGTAACTACTCTTACTTAAGGTATCTTTGATGTTGTTTCCACTTTGAGTTCTCACATATGAAAACATCACTAGCCAAAAAATTCATCCTTTAGCAGGAGCCAGAGGTGCATGCTTCAGCCCTGATCCTCTGCGTGCTAACCTCTAGCCTGCAAAGGGGTGGTGCATATTGGTCTCCCTCAGCTTCTCTTATTCTGAAAGTCTTCTGAAATCCCCCTCTATTTTTCAGTGATGTGGTGTTTTTGAATGTGTGTGATTGTGGTTTTGATTGTTTTGATATGTATATTAATACTTGGTGACTGAAAGAAATACTCCCCAGTGAAGTACAATTTTCTTGAAAGAGAGTTTTACATTTCTAATGAAGTTAAGACAAAGAGACCAGATTCACAGAACAACATCACTGGATATGCTGTCAGATGAAGGTACCTGAGGCCCATGCCACAAATTGAAAATGCAATATGAAAACTTTGGCAGGAGTGACAGCTCACAGTGCTCAGTAAAAGTTGTGAAACAAAACTGTTTCAACATTCCCAAGGCCAAAAGATCATTATTTCCTTATATTATGGATACAGAAGGAAAGAAATTGTGATAATTGGACATCCACCACCCTAGCAAGAACTGGACATAAGTTTAGCAGTATAACTCAAGCAGACAGCTTCTGGAAGAAGACTGAAACCTCCTGTTTCATTTTAAAACAGAATATGTGAATTTGAAATTGTTCCAGGCTTGGGTGACCAAGATATCTCCTCATTCTTTCCATTTGTAATCCACAGCTTCAATGTGGCCAAGTTGATCTACCAGAAGAGCAAATCCATCATGTCCAAATCTGTGGTTTGACATGTTGTGGTCTTATGTTCATCTATAGAACTTTCTGCAGCAATGGGTGCTGTGTCAAAGTTAGTGATATCACATTGTAGTGGTGGACAAGTATGTGCTTATATAGGTGTGCTGGCACTGACTATAGAAATAAAAAGGTCTGGAATTAATTTTTCCCATTTCTGAGACCAACTAATTGACAACTAATTCCTACATAGGAAATCATGGGTTTCAAGCTGCAAGAGCAGTGAAGGAAGTTACCTATCTGAGCAATGAAGACTTTATGACACAACAGTAGGGGAAGAAGGAACAGAAATCTGTAGACACTGCCTGGTCCCTACAATCAGCAGGAACTGTGGATCTCACACAGATTAATCTAACTTAGGGATTAACACTGCAGATCTGCAAAGCTCTCAGGAGCCCTGGAAATGTCAGGTCTGCATAGACTGGAAATAAATAAGGGAAGGTAATGACCACAATTAATTTAATACCAAATGTCAATTAAAATTAATTATTCCTTTGTTTCATTTCTGATTAAAAGAAAATTATTTTTACAAATGGCATTAGACTCATAAACCTATTCTGCTATTCATTGCCTTTAATACCTAATATACTACTTTCAGCAGTGTTCTTATGGGTCTGAGTGGACTGTGACTACAAACAATAACCAACACTATTTTTCCTTGAATGGATGAGGATACACCCCTTAATCATACCTTTTGAAATTATATTCCTAAGGAAAACAGGCTCTATGGCATCTCACACCTCTCTCATCCTTAAGAATTTTCAGAGAGTACAGAAAGGTCAATATGATATTGAGTACCAGCTCATTATGAGATATTATTGAGCATGATAATTGTTTGAGCTCTTCCATAACATGACTATGGACTTCACTGAATATATTAATGAATAAGCCATTATTTAATTGCCAATTTGTCTCTGACTGTTATAAGTAATAAGCCTCTGAGTACATAAATTCAGATAAGGCCCTTTAATGTAATGTATAGCACATTATTTCATCCGGTGAAATGAGAGAACAATTACCAGCTAACAAAATAGAAAATCATCAATTGGTTTTTTCTTTTTCCTGAGTCTGTGGAGATATATTTTCCCTGTTTATTTCTTCTGTCAGCAAAAGAAAGGCAAGTTGAAAAACAGAACTGAGCCCGTCTGTACAATTCTGAGCAATTAGCACCACTGAGATAATGAACACTCTTATTTATTTGTACTGACGCTCTGCTACTTCAAGGCAAAGCTTCAGTGAACACTAAGGCCTTTTTCTATTAGGTGGTCAAATAAGTCCATCAATCTCCTGCTCTAAAGAGTGTCCAGTATAGTTTCAGAGAAGATAAAAAATGAGAGTGATGGCGAGGGAAATGAAAGTTAGTTGCTACCATTGACTGGAAATTGATGCTTAGTCATTTCCAGTCATTTCAAATCATGTACAAGGGCCACAGAAGAATCACGACTATGATAGAAACTGTCAAGATGTGCAGACCAATATGTTAGAAACTGTAAACCTGCATAGAACTATAAAAAGGAAGGAAATAATGTAAAAGGGTAAATATGGTCATAAAGGTTTGGCAAAGTTATAAAGCTTCGATAAATATTTAGAACCCGAATACGATCAGGTGAAAAAATGAGAATTGTGGAGGCTTTCAAAACTAGAGACACTGGACAGAGACAGAATCTAAAAATACATTTTTCCAGTAGTGTCTTGTATAATACAATAGCAGATCAACAGAAGAAGTAAGGAAAACCCTGTACCCAGATGAATTTAGAGAAGTCAGGAAAGACTGAAAAGAAATAGATGTCATATGAATATGTCAAATGAAAACAATCAAGAAAACATGGAGAAAGCACATTATAAAACATGATACAAGAGTGTGTGTTACATGGACCAATGGTGATGGAAGAATTTGTTAAGCCCTGTTAAATCCATTGTCCCAGTCAAGAATTAAAGAAATGGAAATGAGGACCTGTTTAAATAAAGCCCAAAGCAACAGCCAGGGAAGACTGCTGAAGAGTCAGGATAACCACTACAAAAACTGAGGTTCAAGAAGATTAAAATTAAGATAGCAAAGGCAAATAGAATAGGCAAAGAAAGAAAGAGAGAAGAAAGGGAAAAAGAGAGAAAACAACAGAGAGAAAGAAAGAAAGAAAGAAAGAAAGAAAGAAAGAAAGAAAGAAAGAAAGAAAGAAAGAAAGAAAGAAAGAAAGAAAGAAAGAAAGAAAGAAAGAAAGGAAGAAAGAAAGAAAGAAAGAAAGAGAAAGAAAGAAAGAAAGACAACATCAAAGTTACAACCTTCATTTGACCAAGAAATCTGCAGAATGCAGACCTGTAAAGAACATAAAGCATATTCTCTGTTTGTCTTCCCTCTTCTCCCCCTCTGCAGCTACACTAGTACTGTTCATAGCCACAGTCCTCTATATCTTTACATCTCCTCTTAACACAAGATTTGAAAGGTGAGAAAAGGTTTTGTTCAAGCAATTGTGGTACCGCACAAAGTGGATGTGACTGGTGGTAAGAGGGTGGTTATCACTGGATAAAACTCTGCATAATAATCTGAATGGCCCAATTTCATCCAGTCTGTGCTGATAAAAAGAAGAGAAAATGAAAAACAGTAAAAGTAACCAGAAATTACTGGTACTTGGCCAAGGAAACTTTGGTCAGGCCAGCCAGTAAAGCAGGAAGCATATCACTATTTGAGTGCTAGACTACAGATAAAGAATCCTTAGCCATCCACACAGTACTTTTCCCATGGTGGCTTTGCATGTCAAACAAGGGGAAGAGATGAAGGAAAGAACCAAAATCATTAAAAGAGTGAAGCAGATCTACCAGTGCTTTTAAGGAAAACAGTAAGGATAAAAATGAAGCAGGGCAGTTAAGGGACAATAAGGATGCAAATGGGAACAGGTCAGAAAATTTTATAGAGATGTAAAATGCATAATATGCAATAGAAGTAAAAGTTTGAGATTATGGGTGTAGAGGATATCCAGCCTCAGAAACTCCTATCAGAAAAAAACATTCTTAAGATTAAACAAAAGATACAGTGTAGCCAATATAAACTTGTTCAGAAAAGAAGCTTAGTAAAGCAGCACAGCTTTTGCAGGATGATTTTAAAACTCTTTAATTTTAAAGCCTTGCAAAAGTCTTGATTAGCTTTGGGTATCTAAATGCATCAGTGTACTAAACTAGCCCTTATATTTTACATATGTGGAACTTGTAAAACTACCACTGCAGGCTTATTCTTGGATAGATATTTCTAAACACCAACAGTATCTCCTAACTGAGAAGAATCAAGAGATAATTTTCCTACCCCTATTGTTTGTATCCCACCCCATGGGCAGGATCTGCTAATGACTTGTACAGCACAATGTTTTTCTATCAACATTGCAATTTTAGGAGAGAACATATTAACTGAGATTGCATTTACAGCTTAAGAACATTAAACTTTTCTAAAGTAAATATTGCCTGGGAATGCAGCTAGGCACTGAGTAAACAAGTATGACTTCTTAGGCAAGACTTGGGTGTAAGTGCCATGTTCTGAAGATTTGTTCTGTAAAAAAAAATTACGCTGGCATTTAAGCCTGGCAAAAACATGTCCCCTTATAAGTAAGCAGTCCTCAAGATGTGAGCGACACAAGAACTCTAGGGTTTAGGTTCTCTGCATGAAAGATGAATATCCTCCACTAAGACACTTGTTTATTTTTTTGAATCTGGCCATCACTCTGAAAGCATCTGGTCCTCAGAGAAATCAAGCTTTTTTTCAGAAATCATCTTCATATGAGAAAATACTGGAAGGTGAAATGCGGTGATAATTTCAAACATACTTGCTTTGGCTCTTTTGCTGGAATGAGTTTGTAATTCTATTATCTCTGGGGGAAGGACCATCAGTCAGGACACTCCACCAGTAGTGTTTTTTAGGCTCATTCTTGTGGGGAACAGAGAAGTATGAAAGAATTTCAATGTGTTTACACTAACATTTAAATAATAGATGAACTAGGAAGATATGAATCATGGGAATGAGTTGTCCCAGTCAATGCAGCCTGAGTTGAATCATAGGACAGTTGGTTTTTATTTATGTATTTTTGTAGTTGATGCCAAATACACAGTACAACAAGTTCTACAGAATATAACATACAGTAAGAATTATACTCCATGTCATGTCATTATTCTCAAAAAAGCACCAGAAGGAATCCAGCTGAGCATCTTATTTCTGGAGGTTACTTTTAAACAGGGTAAAGGACAGTTTCTTTGTCACTGAAGGCAGAGGAGAAAGAAATTACTACAGAAGGGCAAATAATTTCCAAAAGGAATCAGCAGCCTACCCAGACAGAACTGATAATTGAACAAAGCAGAGCCTGTCTGCATTTTGGTACCACGTTTTTTGAAAGCATGGGCACATTTATAATTTCAGACATACCGAAGTATACCTCCATTAGGACATTTGGCTGAATGTTTATAAGATACATTCATTCCATTATTACATTCAAAATGAAATTAAAAGGCAGCAATTTAAAAGTATCCCCTAACAGAGGAGATATGGGTGCCTGTCACTGCTGGATACTTGCTTGAAATACAACAAATGGCAGACTAAAATAGAAGGCAAAAAGTTTTACAAAAAGGGGCATTGCATAATTTTAAAGAAGACATAATTCAGATGAACTATTTCTATTGTGTTGTTTTGTGTTACATCTTGAATTCTACTTTTTTTTATAATTGAGGTAAAAATAGTAATAAAAAGGAGGAAAATATAACATACAGCTATTTTACAAAAGTAGATGTTGGCCAGCCATGGGCTGCTCTCCAACTGTCCCACTTCTTTTCCAATTCATGATCAAGAGAAGGGATAAACAGCTGCATTACACCAGTCTGTCATAATATTTCATCTCAGAGATACCAATTCATGGTGGTTTATCAGATAAAAATAATTGTTTATCACCACCTATTTGTTGAAGGAGCAAGCAATTTGTTATGAAAAGGAAATTTTAGAAAATTAATTACTCTTAAGGGAGGTAGAGATAACAGTGACATCAGTGTGCCTATGTGGCAACATGAATATTTAGGCACTAGAGACAAAAAATGTCTTCTTTCCACCTTCAAAGGGAAAAATTGCATAAGAGAAATAAACTAATTTCAGATACACATGCGATATAGCAAAGTGAAATCTGCCGTGGTTTTTCTCCAAGAAAGTTAAACACAGACTTTTGATGAACAGCAATGCTTAAGAACATTTTAGGAGCGATGTTGGACCTCAGGATGTCCGAGCTGATCAACTTAGTTCCGTGGATCTTTGGATGCTGAACTTTGCATGCATTATCTTATAGTTTCTCCTACCCTCTTTTTTATCTTGGTTTTGTAAATTCATACCTCTCCTTCTCCCAGCTAGGCAAATTTGAGATTTTCAGTGGAAACGTCACTGGTATTTGCTGCAGTAGGTGCGGAGTAATTTATTTACTTTGAAGTAACACATTTACTATCAAAAGAGTTCTCAGAACCTAGGCCAAGGAAGACAGTAGAAGCTACACAGCAAGATGCAAGTCAAACAGTGTGTATGCTTTATTCACGACACCATGAAACATATGGCACAATACACCTGGGGAGCCACCCTCCCTTATGGTGATTCATCCTGCTGAACAGCACAGCAAGTTCAGTCTGGCATTAAATGTTAGCATATGCAGTCTGGCACACCAATAAGCTCACTGGAATCTGAATTATTGACAATGTGAATGGTCTGTTTAGAAACATCAATTCAGATCAACATCACATAGCAGATGAACTAGCCAAAAATAATATGAACATATTACAGTCAGATTTTATTCCTTAACTGACCAAAAAAAAAAAAAAAAAAAATCACACAGGAACTTCAACATCTGCTTCTCATCTGTCCACATTATGTGGGTTTATTACCTTTGCATCCAGGTGTGCATCATTTCTCATTACGTTTTAACATCCAGTGCTCATATGCCATTCATTTCTGGAAACATCAGAATGAAATGGTCTTTCAGGAAACAAACTGGCTCAGGATGATGAAAAAAACAGTCTTAATACTAATTGTAAAACTAATATTGAAAATAAATAATTTTCACCATTGAATGCTGGAAAAATTAAATAGATGGATAACAAAGATTAATAGCAAAAGCCAATTTGGACTGTAGTATAACATGGTTGTCTGACAGGCCCATGAATCCATGTACCTTCTTGTGCCTTTTGCAGTTACAGTCCAGGCAGCATAAAGGTGCAGTGGTGATCAAAGGTGATCCCATATTTGTGGAGTGTCATTTTCAGTACAGCACCTGGGACTATGAGAGAAACTTTGAATTAACTTAAAACCTAGAAAGAACACCTGTAGTAGGAGTATGGCTTTGGCTTCAAAATGACTTGGGGTTCAGATTTCTAATATGAAACATTTGCCTTCAATAGAATATTCTGGTTCATGCCAACATAAAGGCTGGTAAAAATCCCCTAAAACTAAAGGAAGGGAGGTGCAAAAGATGGAGAGTAAAGAAATCATTATATAATGCCAGTATGTGTAACTCTGCAGTTTGAATCTGATCCATGCTGGAGTCTTCCCTTTCATCCTCTGAAGAGAAAATGACAGCAGGAAACTTCTAGTGTCAACCTTCATCTACTTTTCCGCATTTAGTAATGCTTTTTGACTGAACTTCTTTCCCGCTGCATTTCTTCCCACAACTTTTCTCATTTAATCTCATCTTCCTTCAGCAGCTTGGACTAATCCTACTGATGCCTGTGAATTTTCTAAGTGTGTTGTTGCATTTGTCAAGAACCATCCAAGTTCTGAATTGGAAAGATACTGGCTATTTGTTGTACAAATATTACAGATATGATGCAGGATAAAGCAAGAATTTGTCCAGACTCAGATTAAGATATGAGATTAGAATTTACAGTGACAAGAAGAAAACTGAAGGATTCTCTGGGGCTTTCTGACCTTAGAAATCCTCTAATGGGGGGCAGGTTCAATATTTTGCAGTGTCTTTTTATTTCCAAAGGCAACACTAATATGGGTTCTTGTAAAAGGGTGAATATATGGCAAGAGTACCCCTATTCTTCATTCACCCCCTATAAAAAGAGCTTACAGCTGTAGTCTCTATGAATTAATAAGGTGCTTTTTCTATTTTTGTAGGCTAAGACAAAAGTATCCATCTAGGCATTGAACTATGCACAAAATTTTATCAAAGAGCCTATAGAGAGGATCATTCTCTTACATGTGTATTATCTTTTTGTAATTTAAGTTAATTGTATAAAAAGGAGGCTAAGCATGCAGGAATTAAAGGATTAGCTAAGAAGAAGTTTCTGCAGATTTATTCAGATTTTAGAAAAATATAGTACATGTGCCTAAATATTGCCAGGAATCTGAATTTTCACATGAATTCAGTTAGAGACCACAATAAAATAGTCTTCAAAGGGAGTGCTTCATATATACAAAAAGCAATCCTCTTATGTAAGTTCCATGACAGAGTTCTTTATCCAGTCTGCAGGAACTAAGCAGAGCAACGAAAATTTCTTGGACTAAAAGTAATGAGGAAATTAAAATATTAACATCATGAGGTATGGGGAAAAAAACCCATAACTTTGGGTGGGATGACCATGATGAAAAGTAGCAGGTGTTAAGGAGACAAATGTACATCTCTCTCACAACAAATTTCACAAATTGCCACTAGGAAAAAAGTTAACTGTTAAACTTTTCACAAAACTTTATTTTTTATTGGATTCAGTGGCCTGGAAATTTTGGCTAAATCTGTGATTTTTTTCAGGATAAAGGGTAAAAGGTCAAGGAACAGCTTGAAAAAGTAGACCAGTTCAATTTTTACCCGTTATGCTAATTTAAACCTTGTCTAGCTCCATATGATTATATGATGCAAGAGACCAAGCAACCTGCAGTAAAAGTTTTCATATGAAAGTCTTTTAACTATAGGAGACACTATATGATTCTCTATGTATACTTATTTCAATGCAATAATAACACTAATAATATCCATGTTAAATTTTCCTTCTTTATTCTAATGTGTAAACAGTAAAAAATAACCTCTAAAAAGTCAAGGAAAATTACACCCACCTTGAGTGAGGAAATTGATTTTCAAAGAGTTCTCAGACTCAAAGATATTGCATGTGTTAGCATGAATAAGACCCATATTAATAACCAAAAGAGACATAATTTTATTTCTTTTGACAATTTTGAGATATGTATTTATATACAATTCATGGTATTCAGAGTGATGATTAATGAAGACAAAAGAGAAGCAGTGGGAACAAAATGGAGAAGTATATTAAATAGGTAGTCTCTTGATCTGCACATTTAGATGGTTTGCATTACTTTTCTAACCACTCCTTTCACTGACCTGTCAACATAAGACCTACAATCATGTGGGTCTGCATGGGAGATGATTTTTTAAATGGACTAAAGGGGGAACAGGTGAGACAGAGTCAGCTGATGGAAGCTCTAGATGCCACGTTACAAAGGATAGGAGAAATCATCTGGGTGTTCAGAGACCTCTCATCACAAGCTGTACAGCCATAACTTCCACTACAGCTTCCTTAACTGTGATCCAGCTCATTCATTATCTGTGCCACTAACACACTATAATATCTTTAGATAATAGAATTTTAATATCATCAGATTAAAAATCAAGGCTGAGATATGCAAAAATTAAAGTTTTTTGAGAGCAATGAAGATAATGGAGTGCATCTCTCAACATTCAATAAGAAGAAAACCATATAGAGGTTTTTGGGGTTTTTTGTGGCTACACAGAACTATCTATTCATATCTCCCATCTTCTTAAGGGAAAATGGCTAAATTAAGTTGCTTTTGTTGTTGTTCCCATTATTATTTTATTTCCTGTCCAAAGTGTAATCCAAACAAACTGGAAGGAGCCACAGAGCCAGAATTCTCTAACTGCTTTCCTCATGACCCACTTGGACAAGGGCCATGTCTCTTCCTCTTCTGCTCAACCTGACACCATAATTTCATGATCACTCTGTCCAGGGATAGCGTCATTAAAATCAAGCAGTCAGATTTTTGTCATAGGTAGACTGAGGTAGTGAGTTTCTGCTGGCAAGCCCAAGGACACCCCGGAAAGCTTACATAGGCAGGCAGAAAGCTGGGTGTCAGGCAAGTGTGATTAAGCTTCTAACACAAAAAATAAACATGTGTCTAGTAGAAGCTTTACATATATTCAGCATTGCGCAATCTCTTCACACTCCAGTTATAAGAAATTTTCAACAGATTTTTTTTTAAGCCTAGAGTCTGTTTTCACAAGGGATTGTGTACTCATTGTCTATTCACATTTGTATGTAAAGGCATACAAACTCAGAGAGGGAAGGATGACAAATAATTTTGACTCAAGCAGGAAAAAAATTTGCAGATGAGATATTTTAATTTTCCAAATGTTATAAATTTAGACATACTTATCAGAAAGTAGTGCAGACAGAAATTAGATGTTAATTCTCTTATGGTAGTAAAACTGAAAGACTGTCCATCTGCAATGGACACTGCATCAGCGATTTGTGAATCGTGAGAGACCCACCAAAAAGGTTTAGCTGGCATGCAGATGAAGGTATTTCGGCTACTGAGTGTACCCATATAGTTTTTTTTCAGGTTTCTAATCAATGAAAGATAGAAACAGCAAATTTTAAAAAAATCACCAAAAAAACACTCAAATCACCAAAAACCCACAAACTTTTATGTTGGCAAAACTCAAATAATTTTTCCATCCACATCTGTTTTCCAGGTTCTAGTTTAGTATCCACAGTCACATTGTTGAAGCCCATTTAATCACATGTGCTTTTGTATTTCCCACAGAACACAAAATAATGTAGTCTTGTATTTCTCATCCAGCCCATTGAATTTCTTAGACAGCATGCAAGAACAATGGTGTTGCTCTGAATTCATATCACTGTAAGGGAATATTTGAAATGCAAAATGAATGAACTGAGTTTTCCCCTAAAGGAAGAAAACACTTGTATTCAAAGTTTCTGGTTAGTATTCCCTTTATTTGATTAAATTTTGCTTGTTTTGGGTTGTGGACTTGCTGGGATTTTTACAGAAGATTTGAATTCTATGCCAAGTCTAGACTGATAATGACTTTTCAAATTTTCTGCTGCTAAAAATAGCATTTTGATGTTAAATTATCATAAATTACAGTGATAGTTATCATTGATTGCCAAACCATTAAGAAACATTCAATAATTAATCTTCACATTAGCCTTGTGACAGAGGAATAAAAATGCAATGCAGCTTTTCAGAATCCAAGCAAAATTAAAGCTCAGGAAAGGTATAAATAACCTATGGTCATTCTACTAACTCTCTCTTATTCTCTGTGGAAAATTTCACAGTGATATTAGTTTTGGCATTCGTACATACTGCTCTATTTCCTTTTTCAAAAACAAAACAATCAGCCACAGTGATAAGCACTTCACTGTCATAGCAAGGCAAGACAATTTCAGAAGTCACCTACTAAGGTTTTCCTGTTTTTTGGAGTGTTGCAATGATGCCCCTCTGATAACCAGCACTGGTTTCTTCTATGAGGAATAAGAAAGAAGAATACTAAGTCATAGAGATTCTCAGCCCAGATACTTTGAGTGGGTCTTAGAATGACAAAGACAATTTAATTATATTTCTTTGAACATCCAGCTTCTATTTGGGATTACGAAGTCAGCATCAGAGACAAGATGAGAACTTGATTTCAGAGTCTATTCTCCCCTCTCAGATTCACTAAATAATTAGGATATTCTTTCCTGTGATTTACCAGTCCTTCATAAAGGCTTCTCTAATTTCTCTTCCATTATGACCCAAAGTTTCTTGCACCTCTATAATCAAAATCTGAAATTTTGCTTTTATTTAACACAAGTCAACACCTTCTAGAAAGTAAATGCAGAGGAGAAAGTGAGAGCAAGAAGGGGAACAAATCCTTCATCTCTATGAAATATATGCCAAAATGAACCATAAGTGAAAAGCTGTTGCACCATTTTGATAACAGAAATTGTGCTCTTTTTTCTCTTTTTTCCTTTTTTTATTTTTTCTTTTTGAATGTCTGTGCTTGCCTTACCTAGCTTTGGGGAATAGGATGCACAGACTTCTTTAATCTGAAAGAGTTGTCTTAAATCATTGCTTTACAGACTTTAGAGTGCTAATAAACTTGCCACATTTTTTGTATTCATCTGAATAATAACTAGCTGTAGGGGCTGGTGAAACAAGAACCATATTTTTTCCAGAGCTGACTAGTTCTGAAGCTCATGGGAATGATAAATTCCAACAGAGCTGGGGTTCTCTCAAAGCCTTTTTCTCTCCCATACTACCTACAGCACTGTGGTCACTGCAGTGCTGATTTGGTAAAGTTACTAATTCATCTCAGGCTATACTCTTTTCCAGTGACTAGCACTTCATTAGGGTAAAAAGCTTCATTATGAAAGGAAATATTCACTGAGAATTCAGCTTATAATGGAAAAATACCAAGTTTTCTTCCAGCTTTCATGTTATATTTCTCAGGAGTATCAAAGACAAAAGCATAACACTACATTTTTCTGATCCTCCAAATGATCCATCGTGGTGACAGTGAAGTCCTAAGAGGTGTGAGAGTCAAATCCTGACAGAATGGGGTCCAATTTATGTTACTAACTTTCACTTAATTAAAAAAAAATATTCTGATTGTAAATATTTGGCTTTAGAGCTCTGCAAATGCCTTCCTCTAAACACATCTTCATACTTTGATCTCAAGCAACCACATAAAATTCCACATCTTTAGACTGCAGCTTTTAGCCAATGATACTGTTAAAAACTTCGGAAAAAAACTATTTTTTTTCTATTTTGGGGCCATAAATCAGAGCCCAGATATCCTATTTTGGTTCTGATTTTCTCCAATGAGCACATTAAACATTAGGCTGCAAACAATCAAGGAAATTGCAACCCCACAGGAATTTTGTTTAACAAAGCTCTGAGTATCCTTCTTTTTTAATTAAAAAAAAAAAAAAGTAGAAGGTGGAATTAAGTTTAGGGAAGTTGAAATTAACTTTAATAGCTTGGCTACAGCAAGAATAGCACACATTTTTAACTGCAAGAAAAATTCATTGTGTGAACACACTACTACCAAGAAAAGTTGCAGACTGTCCATTTCTGTTTTATCAAATCAAGATGTGCCAAAATACAAAATATGTCTGCATGGAACCAGCAGTGGTCATAAAAAGTTTAGAGAGCTCACTGTAAGTGAAACTGATGTGGTTCAACAGTTTGCACTATTCAAGTCAATCCAGTTGATGTAACGGTCCCTTCTGATCTACTTGAACATAATAAAGCTGTTTAAGAAATATTACAGTTTTAATGACCTCTTAACAACTAATTTACTTGAAGGCAAAAAAAAATAGAGAGAAAAAAGTATTATGCAACAGTGACAAGAATGTTTGTACTATAAATCAGGAACATTTATATAGCAGATACGTACATTAGATGTGGACTGCAAGTAAATTTTCTCTACTACATTTTATAGTATGTGATGATCCTTGAATCCTTAAGAGAGACCTTTTGCTTCTTGTGACACTCCATGCCTGAGACACCAGCTACCATACAGCATAGTTTCTGAGCCATGAAGGAACTATAAGGCCCTTGCTGATTTGACAAAGGTGAGGATGCATTTCTTTACACTGGACATCGCTATGGACTTGCCACATACTGAGGTTGATCACCATCTCAGGAGCAGCCACATTTCAGCAAGACACAAGTTACTAACTATCAGAGCTGATGTGTTGCTTAAATGGTTTTAAATGTTTATTATATGTAGTAACCTGTAAAAACTGCAGGTGTCTGGGTTCACTGCAAGTGTCAAGTTACAGCTTATCTACACTTGGTAATATCCTGCATTATGAAATTCTTCATTATGTAGAGAAATGCAGACAGTTATTACATGTTGATTTTAGATCCCAACTTCAGAGTGGGATGTTTGTCCAAACAAGGAGGCTAGATAACAGCCCTAAGAACAGATGTGTCTATATGTCTAAGTCCCACAAAGGTAAAACACTATTTGTTTGGAGATTCAATGAATAGAATCAATTTTTAAAATATCTTTTTCTGTTTACTTTAAAACATCTTCCACTGTGAGAAATGAATGTTTCTATGTTTTCAAAATACAATATAATCTTGATTTATGATAGTTATGCTGTACCAGTGGTTTTGTTTTCAGTTTAAATTCATCTCCCTGGTGATATTCACATGTAATCTGACAAGTGTCAGATTTATATAGAGTTTGCAGTGAAAGAGAGAAATAAAGACCTATATTTACTGAACTGTTGATGCATGTGTGTGTGTGTTCATGTAAAAAAATATACAGTAACACACCCTGAAATGTTGTGCACATTTCTACAAATACGCTTAGTTCAAAGAAAATTCAAATGCACTTTACTCTTGCGGAATTAAGGCTTTAGTCATGTCTTCAAAGAAAATCATCTATATAAAATAAAATGCCTTAAAATAGAAAATCTAAAGTAAAAAGAGAAACAGAACTAAAATATCATGTTCTCATTGCATTCTCAGAAATATTTCTTATTATTTCCAATGCAAGCAAAACCAAAAAGATAGAAAGGATTCCCTGATACATTCTCACATTACAATAATTATTTATAATAAAATATTAGCACAGTCTCTCAAATTTATTAAAAAGAGAAATAGTTTTAATTCAAACATTTTTATCTAATCCTTATAGGGAAATATTTCATAGTGACCAGCTTAGGATGTGTGTCAAAATCGAAATGATTTTACATATCTAGATAAGAGGAAACTACTATCTGTTAATGATTATATTTCCTTCAGAACCTTCATAATTTTGCTGAGTATTCTTTGAATTAGTTCAGTGTCTAGAGGTTGCTGAAGGAAACAAAACAGCAATATTTAGGTAGCACATGACTGCACAGTTGTTGGAGGAACACAACTAACACACCCATTTGATGTCAGCCACACGGAACATCTGCAAGGCCCTGCAGTGTATGGGAAAAGGCTTGGCTGGATCCACGTGGCTACCACAGTACCAAGGCTACAAGAGGGCTTGCACATGTATAGGAGGTAGTGCCAGCTCAGCTTGTCTACCAACCTGCCTCAAAACCTATCCAAGACCAACACCACAGGCTTGCATCAATAAAACGCTGATTTTGAAAGCGGAAGCTGCCTTGGGGCTTGTTGAAAAGGCAATCTCAGACTTTCAGCCTGTAGCCCCAGGTACTGTAAACTGAGACCTTACAAATTCAGGTATGAAATGTTTAATGCAGTCTTCAGGGTAACATTGCACATACTGCAGTTTACAAGAAAAAGCCCAAGAACAGTTCAGAAGAAAGAATATTGCTCTTTCCTCTAAATTGATGAAAAACCAAGATCTGGAGAGAAAATATAACTTACCTAAGGTTGCACAGGAAGCCTGTGCTAGAGCTGAAAATTGAAATCAAATTTCCTGACTTTCAATCTATTGCCTCAGCCATATAAGAGGATCTTTCCTCTCTTATTGATTTAATTTATTGATTTATCTTTTTTTTATTCTGAGCATCTGGTTGACTACAAAACAAAATTGTTCACATGATTACTGCAAATAACTTTATATTTTGATGCTATTTTCATTACTTATATGTATTCTGAAGATACTTCAGATGGGGCATCTATTATATATAACCACTGAATAGGTACACTGATTAATTTATAAAGATGTCATAATTAATTTTCTCTCTTAATTTCCATACAACAGATCCATTTTCAAGAGAACATATCATTATTTTACACAGAAATTAACCTTGGGCACTTCAAATAGTGTCTATGCATACCTACTTCATTATCTATAACTTACATGCTGTGTCAATCCCTTCTAATTCCTCAGAGAACATAACCATATAGTGAGCCAGAAGCATTGTTGATGTCTCTTGCAGAATAATTTTAAGAATAAGGAGGGAAATGGCACACAATCCCATATGCTGCTTTTCCTTCTACTGCTCAAGATGAAGCTACCATCCCCACTTCCACTAGACCTAGAGTGGCACCTCAAGGCAGAATTAAAAATACATCAGGATTACTCACAGAACTCCTCACATGCCTCACACAGGGAAGTTAGTATTAAGACAGAACGATGCAAAATTGGGTCAACAAAGGCCAAAATCTACAATTTCTGCTTCTGGTTGTCTAAAAGTGACAGGCACTGACTCAAAATAAGTGAAAATTAATTTTATTAACCAGGTACTACAGTCCTAAGAAATGTCAATATCCATTAAGTGTTACATGTCAGTGAGGAAATGAAGCTATGAAGTGAGTTAACAAATCCTACAGACCATACTAGAATACCAAAGACACCTATGATGAAATACAAAGATTCTTAAACACAAACAAAATGAGAAGCTGACTTATATTGGGAGCCAATTCCATTTCTTCTGTCTGAAGAACATCAGATACATGTTTTGCTCAAGCCATTCCAGACAGTAAGCAGAAAATATGTCTGAATCATTTAGAGATTCTTCATAATCCAGGGAATAAAACAATCAAATTTATCCATATTTGAAGAACATCACCCAAGAATTTCTAATGTAGTAAGCCTCATGATTGTTTCCAATCATAAGCTGTTATCAATTGATCTGAAAGTGGTTTTTTGTTTGCTGTCTTTCTTTGTTTAATGTACCTGTTTTATTATGTATCATATGAGCAAGATAAATTATGTTAAAGTGGACTAATCTGGAAGACACACCAATGAGTGCTTGGTCAAAGTCTGTTCTTTTGTCTAGTGGAGGTCCATTCATTGTTCACTTCATGTGATTGTTACCACATCAATTTAAATTAAATATTTTAAATATTCTCTTTTTGCTCTTTTAGCAAGGAACTTGTCTCCCAGAATATTTGTACAGCATGTGTGTTGTTAGCTTCATCCTCAGGAATTTTTTTAAGCATACGTAATTAACTGTTATGGTCTGGGTTTGCCAATTGTAATATATTTACTTTTTGTTGTGAAATAGAATTAGGAGTAAAAGTAAAGCAGGCCTAAAACTCAAAAGGGAATAAAGAAAAACTTTATTAACAACACAAAGAAAAATAATAATAAATTCAGAACAGATCTTAAGACCACTCCCCTCTTTCCCCTTTGTCACAGCTTAACAACATACAGAGACACTTCTGTCAATTCCTTACTTCAATTCACTTTAGGGGGAGGAGTTCTTTATTTTTCAGTTCTAAGGATCTTTTTTAAGAGATTAAATAATCAGTTCTCTCTTGACTTCACTTTTTTTCATTAATAACAGCTGCCTGGGATCTGCCATCATGAAACTCCTCCCACCTTCACAGCCTTCCCAGAGCTGTGTTTGTGGGCCATGTTAAAGTCATGGGGTGTTACTTTTAAGGATGAGCTACTCAAAGGGAAAAGTTTTCTTCAGCTCACTTCTCTCTGTTCATACTTCATTTCCAGGAACAGAGATCTCCCTTTTTCCCTCGGGGCAAAGGAATTCCAAACACTTTACACTTCACTCCACACCCGCACCCCCCCCCCCCCCCCCCCCCCCCATGTCTTTCTCCATGGTTTAAAGGAATTTTTTCGTGTAGTATAGTCCACCCCTATAACTTACAAAAAAGATATTTCAGCCAACCTTCATTGCACCTCCTCATTCTCCTTCCATCTAGAAACTTAGCTTTTGCTTCATCGACTTTAGTGTATCCCTTCTATTCTTCCACTCACTCAAGGAAGGACGGAAAGTCTGTAAGTCTCATCTCAGCATTGGAAAAGTTAAAATCTCACACAGAAGTTGCAGGGGCTGTGCCAGGCCATGCTGGAGCTGTGTCAGGATCTCAGGGTGCCCAGGCCACGCTGGAGGGGCAGGACGAGAACTGCAAAGTCCAGAGGAGAAATGGGTGCCAAGGCCGTGTGTCCATGGCTTTCCCCCGGCGCTGCCCGCCCCCAGCTCCAGCCGCAGCCCGGGGGTTCTCCCTCTGCCCTGCCCAGCACACAAAGCCCTGGGGGCTCTCCCGAACCGGGCCCGGCTGCCTCCCCCCAGCCCGTGAGGGCGGCCGGGCGGGCTCGGCCACCCCAGGGCTGCTCCGAGCCGGGGCAGGGCAGGACCCCCCGAGCCACGGCCACACCGGGAAAAGGGCGAGGATCTCAGCAATGGGCTCGGCTTCTTTTGGCTATCGGGGCTCCTGGTTGGAAATGGGGCCCGGCAGCTCCCGAGCCCAGCCCTGCCCGGGCCACATCACAGGGGCCCAGGCCAGGTCGGTGTTACCTTGTGAAAGGATGGAAATGCAAGAGAGTTTTCCTGTCGTTTACTTGCTTCAAATGTGATTCGCAGAGTGAACTGACTTTTCCAATTGGTTTCTCAGGCTGTCAACAACTAAACCAGCCTCCAACTGGTCCCATCAATTCACAGAGGAAGTTCTCATGGAGAAAAACTTCCTAGTGTGTCCTCCCCTCAGGTGCTTTCAAGGTAAAACCAGCACAGTAACATACACACAGGTAATTTATATTCTACAGGTTTTAGAAGGAGAAAATCTTCTTTCAGCACACAGAGATTTCCTGAACAGACTTTCATAGCAGTTTAGCTAATTATTAATAAGTAAAGGTATGATGAACCTACCTGCCTTAGCTGTTTTTGTGTTCAGCAGAGGAATCACAATACCTGAGACTACTGAAACTGTGAAATGGAGCTTTTGACCCTGTGAGGTTTTAACACCAAGACTGTTCAGCAATAGAGAGGAGAGGAGAGGAGAGGAGAGGAGAGGAGAGGAGAGGAGAGGAGAGGAGAGGAGAGGAGAGGAGAGGAGAGGAGAGGAGAGGAGAGGAGAGGAGAGGGCTAGCTTTAGGGAAACTTACAATACTTAAAAGCAGCTTATGAGAAAGAGGGAAAAGAACATTTTAGTAGGGCTTGTAATGATAGAACAAATAGCAATTGTTTTAAACTAACACAGGGTAGATTGACATTAAATATAAAGAAGAAATTTTTTTTCAGTGAGGGAGCTGAAACATTGTCACAAGCTGCCCAGAGAGGTGGTAGATGCCTCATCCCTGGAAACATTTGAGGTAAGGCTGAACAGGGCTCTAAGCAATCTGATCTAGTTGAAGACGTCTCTGCTTACTGCAGGGGGGGTTGAAACTAGATGATTTTAAAGGTCCCTTCCAAACTGAACCATTTAATGATTCTGTAATTGATTCTATGATTATATCATATGTGTCTAATTGCTATGCAATTTAATAATCTAACTGAATGAGTAGAGTATTTCATTGCTGTTTTGAGCCTTAGTAGTACTTCTTTTAACCTTTATGACCTACAGGGATTCAGTTGTAACACCCACAGGAAAAAGGAAGAAGGTACTCATCTCAAAAAGCTTGTCTGGAACATAACATATTTTACCATTATGAGAAATCACACTAAGAACAAAAAGATTAGAAAAGAGCTAAAGTATCTTCAGCCTTATATAAGGTAATGCATATTCATATGGATATTCTCAGTCTACTCTACAGAACAGACAACTGCATGCCTCACTACAGGAGACAAGTCATCAGAGAAAAAAGACCAGCCTGGTTAGGCAGAGAACTTAGGCTGGATCTTAGGGGGGAAAAAGAATTTATCATCTCTGAAAAGAGGGTCAGGTAAATTGGGAGAACTGTAAAGATGTGGTGAGGTCATACAGGGAAAAGATTAACACAGCCCAATTACAATTTGATTTGGCCACTACTGTTAAAACCAAAATATTTTCCATAAATACACTGGCAGTAAAAAGAGAGTCAAGGAATGCTTTCACTATTTGTTGAATGCAGGTAGGAGATGACAAAAACGCAGAGCTACTTTATACTTTCTTTGCCTCAGTCTTCAAGAGGTTGCCTCAGGATGCCCAGCTCCCTGAGATGGAGGTTGGTGATGGGAAGACGAGTGAAACCCCCACAGTCCAGGGAGAGATGGTTAATGACCTGCCTTGCTGATAAAACACTCACTACAGACACTGATGGGATCCACACCAGGGTTATGAGGAGACTGGAGAAGGAACTTGCCAAACCTCCCTCTAATATCTTCCAGCAGTCCTGGTTGACTGGAGGAATTCCAGATGACTGTAACTTGGCAAACATAACATCCATCTACACGAATGTTTGGAAGGGTGATCCAGGTCTTACCATGGTTCCAGACAAGGTTATGGAAGAGATCATCCTGAATGCCACTGCACAGCACATGCAGAGCAATCAAGGCATCAAGTCCAGCCATAGTGAAAGGCAGGTCCTGCTTGACCAATTCTCCTCCTGTGACAGGCTGACCCATTTCTGTAAGTGGATGTGGTCTCTCTAGACTTCAGTAAAGTGTTTGACATCATCCTCCACAGCATCCTCCTAGACCAACTCTCTGCTCATGTTTTGGATAGGTGTACTCTTTGATGGGTAAAAATCTGGCTGGCTGGCCAGGCCCAGAGAGCTGTGGTTAATGGAGACAAATTCACTTGTTAACAGGTCACTAGAGGTGTTTCCCAAGGCTAGTTTTTGGGCCAGTATAACATCTTTATTGACAATCTGTATGTGGGGATCGGGTGCACTCTCAGAAGATTTGCAGATTACACCAAGTTGGGTGTGAGTGTTGGTCTGTTCTACAAAGAGACCTGGAAAGACTTGATCAGTGGGCTGAGGACAACTGCAGAGGTTCAATAAGGTATCTGGATCTGGCCCTGGGCAATCTGGGTTTAATGGTTTAGGGATTAATGTGGCAGTGCTAGGTGAACAGTTAGACTGGATGATCAAGGGCCCTTCCAACCCTGATGATCCAATAATTCTAGGATGGAAGTGTCATCTCAACAGTCTGAAAAAATGAGGAAAATATTAATGAATTCAATCGACATAATTTATTTCAATCATAAAAAATTGAAAAATTCAATCAGGTTTTATCTGTTTTAAACCTGAAGAGAATATCTGTAGATAAATAGATACTGCTTTTTTCTGTGGAAGTACAAGGATGGTAAAACATGCACAACCCTGAAATTTTCTTTATCTTACTACTTTTTGTGCAAGACCACTATTTTACTGCTTTGTGTGAGAAGCCAAGTATCCTAATGATTGCTTCTAATGCAGTTCCTGTTTATAAATGTCAGGCAATTCAGTAAATCAATTAAAATCACATGACTTTTTCAGATGAACATTCAGAAAGACCGAATTAATAACAGACGGTCATTTCAAACAAATTTGTGAAAATTCTCAGGTGACATTTGTCATAAATGCTATTTGTCAAAGAATGAAAAATAATGAAGAAAAGCAGAGAAATCATCAATCCATAAAAATACTTAATAATAATTTGAAAGAGTCAAAGTTGGTGTTATTAATTATAAAGTGAAAAAATACAGTTTGTCTTTTCAGTGAAAACATACAGTTTGTCTTACCACTAACATTAGGGAAGAAAATGGCATGGAACAACTGATGCCTATACAGAAAACTGAAAATAGTTCAAAAAACTAATCTTGATTTGCCAACTGCTTTTCTGTTCTTTGCAGGCATTGTCTACAGTAATGGGCTGAGTCAACTATACAGGAAATTAAGATGTACATTTGTATCATTGGCAAATGAGCCGTTAGATAATAGACAACTGATTTGTTCGTCTTCCATATTATACAGAGTACTTCACTTTTAGAAAGGAGATGAAGAATTAGTTATGAATTGCCTGGTATTTTTATGCATTGGTGAACTTTCCTGGAGTGTAGCTTTATTAGAGTTTTTTATGTTCATTTATCTAGGAGAGTGAAGTAAAAGCATATATCAATACATATCATGTAATAATGACTATAGATATTTTGATTTCCTCTGTTGAAGGCCTAGCAGATGTATGTAAGAGATAGGGGATATCACATACTGCCTATGTACATCAAAAGGGGTGGGTCAGGATAGTGGAAATAAATTTCAAAATTGTTGAGGATTTTGGTGACTGGAAGACCCTTTACTTTTACACAGTCATGTACCACATCAGGGAGAAATTAAGCTGGGAAATCATATTCCCAAATTTCACTTCTGTATATACTAAACTAAGTTTATGTTAAGATGCTTTCACTAATAGGCAAATAACAGAAGACCACTTTCCGAGAGAAAAGCATATCTTTCCCTTTATGATCTCTTTTGAAGTAGCTGCTTGACTAATGAATTTGTATACATCCCACCTCCATCTTCCCTATCCCACTTTCCACATGTATTTGCCTTACTGAGAAGCAATTGTAATTAAAAATACAAACTTCAGTGAAAAGGAGATGGGATGTGACAGCCGAAAAATGACCAAATACCCCAGACAGCTCATCATCTTACCATTTCTTATGACCTTTCAGCAGCCACCAAACCAAATGTATAGAAGGATAAGATCCACAGGTAAAAAACAGGCACAGCAGGAGTTATTTCATTAACTGATCTTGAAGGTTGGACAATTTGAACAGAGTATTGTATATATAGATTTTCTTAATGATTAATCAATATACATAGAAAAAGAAAATGCATTCCTTTACCGAAAGGATTAATTTATGTGTCCATGTCCCATTGTCATGGGCAAAGAAGGATTGAATCTGTTAGTCATTCTTTAAACGAGCATAAAGGATGTAGACAGATTTGTCTCTCTCTAAAAAAAGAAATTATGGTGGTATTTGCAGCAGTTATTTTCAAGAGCTTATACTACACATTATTCTAACTAAACTCTCCCTAAAATCAGCTGGATGAAACACTCCTGCGGGCAAGAAGTTAGAAATGTCTTAGTTACATTTATGCTCTGAACATCTCCTAGATAATTTTAATGATATTCAGTAGAAATCTTACCCCAAGAGCCTAGTACCAGATGGTTTAGTTGTTGGACTAGATCAAGTAGGGGAACTAGTCTTTCTAATTATTTTCATGAGTTTAGGATTGCTTCAGTACAATAAATTAATAAACTTACCAAAATATGGTTAGTAAGATGCTATTTATATAATTTTTTATGACTGTCAGGAAGACTGGGCTCTGTAAAGACACTTTAAAAAGAATGGTTGGAATGAAGATTCCTTCACAAGACTAATCTAAGCACATTGCAACATCATTCAACAGCAAGGCATACAGGTCTTAGATATCTGAAAGAAGCAGAACTCATAGCAGAATTGAAGAATGGAATCTGATTTTAAAATAACATTTTTACCACAGGAAAAAGTAACCCAGTAACTGGGCATATCCATCATTCAAGAGACTACAAAAAAAGTGTATACAAAGCAGTGAATTGAAGACAGTTGGAAAGCAGGCTTTCTAATCATTACTGCTGGATATCAAAACTTTTTGATTTGGAAGCTGGCAAAAAAAGGGGAAGGAAGATGGGAAAGGGAAGCAGAAGGGGAAATTGAAAGGAAAAGGAAAAAAAATATAGCACATCATTACACCACAACACAACGATTAAAAATTAGAAATTGAAACACAGAAGGTCAACTGGCCTGCCACAAACAACTCACACAGTGCCACAGTCACTGCCAGAAGAATTAACTTTAATGTTATTCATCTAAGTTCATTCATCCTGTTAGACATTCCATGTTTAGACTATGTTCTTTTGCATTTCAGTGAAGAATTCAAATCTTGTAATACTATGCAACGAAATAACACAAACTCAGCTAAGTTTAACTATTTCTTTTCCTTTTTACATTACAATTATTTCAGTCATAAGTATAATTAGAGGGTGTGCTCACACTGAAACCCTAAATAATTACTTGGAGAAGTTGTTTGCATCTCAGCATATATCACTGAAAATAGCAAATTATAATGGAGATGCTGACCAGCCTTTCATGTATAGCTCTCAATAATGAAAGATTCCTGTCTGGCTTATTCTCTCATTGTCATCTAATCATTTTTCTTCTATTCATTAGTGGAACATCCTATGACTTAACATAAATTAACATATGTTAAGAATGTCATCCCAGAGGGATTTCTGGAACAAAGGAATATTTTTCTATAGTTGTCAGTTTTGGTAAGAGCTCATTTTCTAATCTACAGTAGTTGTTAATTTCACAAAGAAATTAATTCTCTTTCTTCAGGTTTTTAACCAAATGCCCCATTTTTGGCTTTGTGTCTTGGGCTTGTGGATCTCTTAAATAAAAATAAAAGCACAAAGTCCCACCCTCCAAGTTTCTGATTGCTTTTTATAATAGCTCAGTCCCCGTGGGGCTCAGCTTGTTATTGAAATTGTTTTCTTTAATGGGCATTTTGTGCTTTTCCCCTGGATTATTTTACTTACTTGGAGTGGTGAATGCATGCCAGTTCAAAAATCAAACACTGGGGCAAATGCTACAAACACATTGCCCAACATGTGGTCAGCATTTAGACAAGTATATAAAGCAGAGAATTATTCTGAGCACTGGGGAGAACACTCTTAATTCAGTGTTACAGCAGATAAATTATCTATCTCATGATTTAGATTATGCTGACAGTTTCATTATGTATTTCCAGTGCCCAAACATGCTAATAAGTGTTGTAGGTTTGTCCCAGTTCAGTATAGAAACTAAATTCTGCCTTCAGATGAATGCTGAACAGGCACAATGGAGGGCAGATGTGTTCTATAGGATCTTGGCACTGTCAAGACACAACATCTGAACTTTGAATTTATTTCAAAAGCCTGAAAGCGTATTTAACTGACACTTGGGAGGGAGGGAGAGGATATGATACTCCTCTCACACATGCTTTAAGCCATTGTTGGATTTCTGATTTAATTAGAGTTACGTCTGATTTACATGGCTGTCAGTGATGGGATACAGTCTGTATAAAACTGAATTAGAAATCTAGGGAATATTCTGCCAGATTTCTGATGCTACACTCAGCAGACTATTGAAGTTATAAAATGGGAAAATAGCTAAAGGAAGACAGATCAAGAAATAATCTAAAGGGGTGGTGGTTACTGTGTTCCTGAAGGATCAGCTTTGGACTGTGTATGCTGAGTTTTTTACAAGGCTAGTGCCTAAGTTGTCACAAAGTACTTTATTGAGTGTTATACTGAATTCAAAATATTTTGGAACCACACAATTCCTCAATGGTCTCTTATCCTACCAAGTGCTGATACTAGCTTTGTCTGTGTCAATCAGCCTTTTATAAATACATTCTGTAATTTCAATTTTCCATCAATCATCATACACTGAACAAATCATCATTATATGTTAAATAGCAATGTATTCTTTTGAAATGAATCCATCAGAGTTAAAGTTTCCAGGTTATTTCTTCTCTTTAGGATATTTATTTAGTTTTAGGCACTTGGCCATCTAGCAGCCTTAATTTTCCACTACAGGCAATGGAGAGCAGACTCCACTTGAGAAAGATACAAAAACATAATATTTCTGGTTTCAATAGCTTTCTGAAAGATCTGTCTCTATGTTAACTGGATAGGTTCATTTGCCCACATAATTAGACAGCTGAACTAGGATTGTCTGACCGTGTATTGCCACACTTAGTCTGATGTTACAAATTCTTAATATGGAATGTCTAATTTCCTGCACAAATTCCTTCATCAAGTTGCTTGCAGTTTTGGAGTTACAACAGTATGTACTTAATTTCCTTCAACTACTCTTTGGAAGAAGACACCTTATTAATTGAATTCCCTTAGTCATAACCTGGTTTGCCATATTTACAGTAAAGTCAGTGGACTTGCTGGATGAGTAAAATCAACTTTATGTTTTCAGTTTCTAGGACATCTCACTTCAGCATTAAAATATTAGGAATCACTGTGATATTATTCTTCAAGCCCATGTGACATTGTCAGGAGAGAACTTAAATAAAGAGTGAATGTATTTGCTATACTTCACCAGAACAAACTGTCTGCCCACCTCAGGAGCAGGAACACCAAGGGAGATTGGGGTACTGGTCCAAGAAGAACATGAAACAGCATGGAGTGGCATGAAGGTTCCATGGTCATGCTGTTGAAAACAATGAAGCTAAAGGGAACTAAGCCAAAGGAATAGCCCAGACAGTAACTGAAAGAACTTTGCTTCATTAACTAAAAAATAAATATTATTTTTCAGTCCTCTGCACATCTTAGTGACTGAAGCCACTCAAACTCCACCTAAACATTAAATGACATGAACTGTCCCCTTTCTCAAATAAAATTATGTATATATGACATAGGTGAGAAGGGAGGTCAGAGAAGACACCATTGTAACTTCTGGGCTCAATCAACACACTCAGGCTGTCTTCTCCCCCAGTACAGATGGTTGTTGGGTAAGAGCATTACTGTATGCACACTAAAGATTTCTTTAGAGCCAGCTCCTGTTGGTAATTAGAGCTTGTCTGAATATCACTTCAAATACATTTTTGTATTCAGTATATCATCAACAGCATCTCCGAACCTTAACCTGTCACAGTTCTCTATTACCAGTATGTATGTTAATAAAGTGCCTTATTCCATAAAGTGGAACTTAGTGCAAGTCCTTCAAGGACGTTAGCAGAGCTTGGCAGCCTACTTGGACAAATGGATAATACAGCAGCTGAGAGTGGGGATGCTGTGGGCACATGCCCCTGACCAGTTGGCCAAACCAAGCTCTGACACAGAGAGTCCCCATAGCAGGGCACTGACAGCTGCTCAGGCATAAGGGACTCGTCTCTCCCAGGGCACTGATGGATGGATCAAACACAAAGGATTCAAGGACACCCCCCCTTTTACGTGGCATCTCTCGTGAGGGGTTGCTGTCAGCTGTAAGTTAAACTTTCCTGAAAAAGAAAAGAGGATTGTCCTCATCAGTCTCATACTGGGAAGGAAATTACTGGGAAGCACCTCTGACCCATTTTCCCCCTCCCACCTTGCCAATACAATTTTAGAAAAGCAAAAAGTGTCTTACTCCACTGTGCAAAATTCAAAGGCCACCTTGAGAAAATTTAACCCCATTGCTGCACAAGTAATCTGGAGAAATAAACAAGAAAGTTTTTAAAGATGCATCTTCTGCAAACCGTGGTAACTTTGTATTGCTTATCTGTTACCTGTGAAGGAAATGAGAATTCCTATCAGGCTGGAAGTGATTCAAAATCACAATGAACATTTTAACTTTCCCATTTTTCATGCAAATAATTTTGAAACTTTATAATGACAATAACATAATTTTAAATTAAAATCATATTTCCAAGCTTTTTAATTCCATGTACATTTTCAAAAATAAATTTTAAAACCATTAAATACAATATTTCTTATAGTAAAAGTTTATAATTAATCTTCTCCCTTGCTTTGGCAAAACTCTCATCATTTATTCATCTGCATATATATATATATATATTAATATATTAATACTGCAGTTCATATAGATTAAGTTATCTGTAATTTGCATCAATAAGTGTCAGTACTACAAGTATCTTACAGCATAAAATACCAATTCAATTCCCTTTAAAATCAATGTGCAATGCTACAAATCTGACGGGTGATACAGAAAATATTATATATATAATAAATAATAACTGTAGACCATCAACTGTTTATCATTTAAAATTGACCTCAAGAGAACAGAAAATAGACATGGACATTGATTCCAACCAATTAAAATTCTAATTTAGATTTCAGATTAATACAAAAGCTGAAAAATTATCTTGTCCACATGCATTTTTACAATTTTATAATTCATAAATGCAATAACATAATTTTTGTTGTACAAGACCTCCAAATCAGAAAAAAAAACCCTATTCCTTTTTTTTCATGTTCTTGTACATATTTCAACAGTATTTATGTTTCAACATTTGATTTTCAGAGGCAATAGAGGAAATGGTGGAATATATAGTTTCATATGTAGGACAAACTATTCTGTTAAAATAATTGATTTTGTATTTGATAAACCTATATGAAGCTTCAGTGTGGAGCAGACTTAAAAAGATGCTGCAAACTTGAATCAATAACGATCATTTTAGTTCTGTTTGGTAAATAAGAAGATATGAAAAGTTTTTCCTTGTTTTAAAGGAATGAAAGTAAGAAAGCTAAGCATAATCTGGACAAATGCTAGTAAATTGGAAGAGAGAAAACCATTCCAGATTGCAAAAAACTTGATTTCTTACAATTCATTATTTTAGGAGGATAGAATATTGGTCAATTAGTGTGTTAAATTTAAAACAGCTTTAGCTGAGAAAGTACTGCAAGATGTATTTTACTTTAGCAATGGTGAGATGAAAGAAAAGTGCAGTTTCTCTTAGGTCACTATAAAAATAAGTATGAGTAAAGTATTTTTGCAGTCTTTGGACAGGAATCTTTTGTTTTGGTCTTTTTTTCCCCCTCAGAAGTTTGGTAACTGACTGAATCTGACATGAGTTCTGGTGGGTTTAAACTTTTTCATTTATTCTACATGTTCAGTTTTCTACACGAAAGGCCCAAACATCCAAACTTTGCAGTCAGCAGAGCGTCCAGGAAGCTCAGACTTTGGCCTGCCACTTACACGCACTAAAAAACAAAAAGGGTCTGTAAAAGTGGACTGAAAAGTAGCTTATAATGCTCTCTGCTCCACTGATCAATGTTACAGCAAGGAGGAAATGCAAGATACAACCTTACTAGCCCTATGTTGAACAGCCTGTGTTTGTCGAGTAGTCCACTCTGCATTCCTACTATGACTGCAAACCTAGAATGATATGTGACTATCATTTAAAATTTACAGGAAATTTTGAAAAATGGAGAATGAGTTTGGGAAAGGCCCAAGAAGCCGACTGGTGGGAAAGTTACCTGCATTTATGTCATCGATAATACTAATAATTTAAATTAAAAAATGAATAGTCTCAATAATATATTCTCTATAAAGTTAATAAACAAAATAAAATGTATACCAAAAACATCTGACATTTATGCATCTTATTTAGAGAAAGCTATATTTTTAGACAGAAAATTAATATTATTTTCTTTGTTAAATATAGATGTAAAGTTTATAAATGTATTTTATAAATATAAATATGCATGTCCTCAGAAACACCAAATGATGGCTTGACTTACAGACCTGTATTTTTTGGTATTGTGAGTTCCAAGGAGGGTCTATCAAAAACCAGTCTCCTTCATGGCAAGCACTCTGAGGATAAGTAATTAAGGCAGTCTGTCCCTGTGAACAGCCCACAGTTTAGATGCCATATGAAACTGATGGAAGACAGAGGCAGGTATGTTTTCTACAATGTCATTAACTGGGCGTTACAACCAATTGTTTAGCCAGTGCTGGATGAAGAAAATTTGCAGACAGTGCAGAAAAGTGTGAGAAGGGATTTTGTGCCTGAGGAAGGAAGAGATAAGCAGGCAATTGTGACTGCCACTTCTGATAAAGATTGAACCTTGATAAACCAGCAAATGCGATAGTGTGAGACTAAACGCTTAGGGCTTGAAAGAGAGGAAAGGGCTGAAGATGATGCTGTGGGGAAGGGACAGCCAGGGAGAGCCAGCAAACCCAGACAAGGCATGGTTTGATCAATGAACTGAGAAGCTGAATTTAGCAGCAGCATATCAAATGAAAATTTGTCTCCATGTCCTACTTTACTCAAAATATATTTGCTGTGATAGATCCTACATTGTGTGTGTGTCACTCTTGTTAGGGCAAGCTGCTTCTATGGCATGGCTGTCTGATACTGCTGGGTATTATAAGGATTACTTGCTCACTTCTAAAGTTTAAGCTTCTGCATATTTTTCCTTTGGGCTAAGTTTGGGTATTTTCCCCCACCCTTTCTTCTAAATTCAGACTGCTCCACAGATTGAAAATGTCCAAATCCTGTATCTGCTCTGTAATCACTTCATTTCCACCAAGTGGGACACAATCTCCAGGTATTTTCCACAGTTTCTAGTGTTAATACTGGGATGAGGAAGTTGTTCTGCCATTTTTAGAAGCTGCCTCTGTGAGTGGAAATGTACCATGCAGAGTGAAATTGCAATTACTCTGTACTATTTCCTCTGTTATTTAGGATACTAACTATGATAGATTATACGTGCTGAATTTCTCCCCCAAATGTGCAGTAATATCAGTTTGTAGACTTTTATTTTGTTTGACACAAAGTTGTTTAATCCTTGTGGGAGAAAAATTCAGTATTACACAGTTTATGCATTTTTAGTAATTTCTCTGTTTAGGATACTCTTATTTTAAACTGCTAAATGACATATAAAAACCTGATGGATGTCCAACTTTACTAAGTTCATTTTCATATGTCTTATAAAGTTTAGATTAATGGTGACTAAGGTTATTAAATTGAGTATTATGAAAAATGAGCAGTCATGTCTGGGTTACAACATACTGATTCTCCAATATCTTTTAATTTCTTTTTAAAAAAACCCAAAACAACCTAACTAAACAAACAAAAATCAACAAACAAACAAACAACAAAAAACCCCAAACTCCTTTTTTTTTTTTTTCCTCCAACTGTAATGAGGGGGGAATAATAGGAAGGAAAGAAAAACAGTTTGGAAACTAACGATGCAAGCAGACCCAAAATAGGCTTTACCAGCTTCTCTCTGTGGTTTTTGGTAGGGTGCTACTGGCAGAGCATGCCAAGCCATTCCCCCATTTCCAGGGCATCTGGGTAATAGACTACTATACAAGGATAAGAAACTCTTGGAGATGGGAGCTGGAAACCTGACCTGCTCAAACACGATGGCCTTCTGAACTCAGAGTGTAAGAAATATTGAGTGCTCAGGGGCTTGACCAGCAGGTCCCATCACCTTCTAAGTCTGGGCCCTCCTTGGGACGCAGCACTGTGTGGCTTTTCTTACTATGTAAGGCAGAGTGAGCTGAAGTTCCCTATGAAGCTTCTGCCTTTGGAGCTGCTTTTATTGCCAAGTAATCCAAGATGTCCTGTGTCTGCAGCTTTGGTCACATCAAGCTGCACCCAGGATTTATCCCTTGGCATGCCACCTGAGCTGCTGTAGAGTCTGCCCCCAGGGATTGATAGGAATTTTAGCATCTGACTTGGGACTGATGAAAGGAAAGCAGTAAACAACTTAACTGCTATACTCACTAGGAATTTGGCAGCTACTCTGTTTGGCTTCTTTCATATTTTTACAACTATCACATGAAAAAAAATATATTAATTCCAGTTAAATATTTTTGCCATTTAAAAAAATCTGATTTCTGTTTTCAATTCCTGGACACAGACTTAAAAAACATAGCTTATTTTTCCCTTGGAGTTTTGGTGTTTTGAATAATCTGTGTGAATTCCACTAAAAATTCATCAAAGGCCTTGTGGACTTTTTGTTCACTGTGTAGGAGTGGAGGCAGGGGGAGAAATAAATTCTCAACATTCATTTTAAAATAAGTTATTTGCATGTGGGTGTGAAACACTCCTTTAATGCTACAAAATCTACTCAACACCAACGTGTATATTGCACTTAGAAAATACAATATCAGTTTAAAGACAAAAGAAAAGAGGAAAAATACAGCTAAATAAATGCCCCAGTCTTTAATACAGCTGAATGCAAAATGGTTTCAAAAGTCATCATGATTCTCAATTTAGAATATAATTGAATATGATTCAAACAATACTTTTTTTCCTTTATTTGTACAGGCCAGAAGGTGCAAGATGCCTGGAAGCAGCATGTGAAGGCAGAAGGAGTCTTGGAGTACAGCTGCAAACTGAAAGTACATGAGGGTGTGGGGAGAACAGCTGGAAGCTCAAGAAGAAACAGGGTCACCATGAATCACACTTCCTTCCTAGACTGCTTCTGGAGCAGCAGGGATCTTTATTATGAGTTTAGAGTAAGCTCCTACTCACCCACTGCTCTTTTTTTCCTAATACAATATCTCACAGTTTTAAGAATTCTCCGTGGGAAAGCAGCCAAATCTGAAGGAAGAGAATAAGAAGGAGGCATGAGAATTACCTTCAAATATGCAAAGAAGGGATCAGTCTCCACAGAGGTGGAGTCTAGGACAGGAGAAAAAGAAAGGAAAAAAGATTAAACTGCAGCAAAGACAACTTCTGTTAGATTCTCAGCAGAACTTTTTAACAGTGAGGACAGTAAATCTCAATGATGGATTATTTGAAAAGGAATATTCTGGCAAGCTCTGAGAGCCATTTAGACAAGCATCTGACAGTAATGACATGAGTAGTGCTTATGCAGCTTTGGCACAAGATGGACTACATGAGCCTTGCTGATTCTTTCCAGCTCTTTGAATCTGTGTGCAAAACAGAAGTCTCAGCTAATCTGCATTTTCAGGTTTGTTTCTGCCAAGAATAGAGGATACAAAAAGGTGAATATGAGACTGTGACTCTTAATATATCTCTCTGCATGGTTCCTACTGGCGGGTTTTATTTCTATGTAAGGAGAGAACCTTAATTTACATTGTCTTACCCAGGTCACATAGACAAAAGTCATTATAATTCAGTTTCTCTGCATTTCAGGATCAAGAGCTGAGTCAACCCTGCTGGGATTTAACCCATGTTCCAGGAAGTCTAAGTATTTAATATCTGATGCTTAAACTTCTAACCAAATCAAATTTCTTCTTAGAGATGTACCAGTGTGCAGTCTGATTTTATTGTATTTCTGTTTGAAATTCACCCACAAGTCTGAGAAATTCCTATATTTTAACCAGCACAGAACATCTGTTATGTTGATCTATTTACTTCTTCCTTTTAAGAGCATGCAAATGACCAGGATTTCAGTGTTTTTCAAAATTATTTTAGACTCAACACAATTCCATTGAGATCCACAAATGCCTTAGATTTATGCCTGCTCAGTAGCTGATGCTCAATTATTAATTCAGTAATGTCTGTAAAGTGCTTTGAAGATGAAAAACATTACATTGTAGAACTGCTAACTGATACTTGGATGCTACTGTTATTGCTACTGAAGCTGTTAGAAAATATGCTTGGAACACATCCCCAAAGGCACATGAGGAGGAAAGGTCATCTATGGCAGTAGTTTATGCAGAAAGGAGTAAATCAGACTGAAATACTAGAACTACAGTGTTTTTTAAATGCAGACTCCAAAAATCAGTAGAGTTCTGAGATCAGATTTTTTTTTCTTTGAACGAAGTATGTTTAGCTATTAATAGATCAAAAGCAAAAAATCAATATAAAGAATAATTTAAAACAATAAGGCAAAAAGACTTCCCAGTAACTTCTGGGAAGGCAGGGCAATGCAATTTCTGTCCTTTACTCCAATTACTTTGTATATGGATGGGGAGCTCAGTTTCAATGTGAAAGAACAGCCCTTGGGGCAGTTATAGAGAACACAGAGACATTTGAAATGGCCTTCAGTCTCTGTCACTACAAGCAATCCTGTTTGGGTTTTGCAATAGTCCTGATGTTCTTCTGCTCCAAGAAGATACCTTTTTAACCCATCATGGCCTTTTGGTGGGGTGAAGCCAGAGAGCTAAATAAACACCCAAGAAGATCTCAGCACACAAGGTTTTGTCTCCAGGCTCTGCCATCTAGCTGTAATACCATTATAATAATGTAATACCAATATAAGTAATGCCATTATCGGAGCCTCTGGTTTCCCTCAGGCCCACCCTTCAGCTGAGAGTTGTTCTTCCCTTTGCCTGAGATGTGTATAGAAAGGTGAATAGGCTTGTATTGATTTCTTACACATCACTTCATACCCCACAGACACACAGTCCCAATCGTCAGACACTTTGGGCATTTTGTTATGCTTCACACTTATGTTGTTGCATTACAAAACACTACTCTCTACTCCCAGATTGCAAATGCTGCTGACCCATACTTCTGCCACTGCTGTAGAGCACTACCTTTGAGAAAAGCTTGAAAGGGCTGTTTGGCTCTGAGCAGAGACCAGTTGAAGTGATTAGATAAAGCTTTGACCCCAAGTGTCAGACTCCTTTATTTGAACAGCAATTTGAAATGGCTAAACCTCTACCCTGAGCAGCAGAATAGAGCAGATGAAAACCCCACCAGACCTGAAACACTTAAGAAATGTGGAAGACAACCGGAGATGTTTAAACACACTATTTCAGTTTGTGTGGTTCTGAGCAATGGAAACCAAAACAAACACACCTCCACCCCCCAAAAAAAGGTCAAGAGGAAGCCTTATCTTTGACAGCTTGTTCTGAAGCACTTGAGGCTTTTAATACTTTCAGTCAACTCAGCCAGACTAGGCCAACACTGAAGCTGTATTGCAGGCATTTAATAACCTTATTTCACTTAAAAATAGGACATATGAGCTGAGTAACACATTTTTATACACAGGATACTAGAAATTAAAAAACAAACAAACAAAAAAAACCCAACCAAAACAAAACAACAAGAAACCAAATCAAACCAAAACAAAATTATTATTGTTTTCAGCCAAGCTTCAGTTTTAGGGAATGAAGCCCTTGATAAGAACACAACACTGAAAGGAATCTGGAACAAAACACCAGACAGAGGCTATTGATGCAGACTTAACCACATAAAACACATTTCAAATTTGGCTAGCAAGAGAAGAAAAACAGTTATTGAGACGTGGTGGATATAGGAAATTTAAAACACAAGATATAAAGGATTGTGGAAAACAGGATGTTCAATGCTGACAGCCTCTGAAATGCAGGTCAGGAAACAACATGTGTAAATTCTGATGCAAGCAGAACAAATCAAGATAATGTTTAATATCTGGAGAAAAATGCTGAAAAAGAAATAGATTTGCCAAAATCTTCAACAGTCCTCCAAATAAGCTCTACATGGGTAAAGTAATTTCTCCTTAAAAGCAAAAGATAATATTACCAAAAGCGAATAATAGACTATCAATGTATGGGGCAAAAACAACCTATCAGGTCTGAGTGAACATCATTTCACAGGCTACAGGAATCAGTAATGTTAACTCTATCTTCAGTAGATATGAACTGATGAAATAATGATTTCCAGCTAGCCCAGAGGTGAAGGTCTGCTGCCAGGAGCAGCAAGAGGAAGCTGGTGGCAAGGGCCGCAGCAGGCATTAAGGGTGTCCAGCCAGTGTCCCCTCTCACAGAGCAGGTCCAGTAACAGCAGCGAAGGTCAGCCTCAGCCCAGCCCATGTGCATGTCCACAGGGGCCTGGCAAATCCAGCAGGACATCAGTTAAGGGTTGGGACCAGTGAGGGAAAATGTCTAATCTCAAATGCAGTTCTTGAGCAGAGTGGACCCAAAAAGGCACCTCATTATTGTCACACATCCATGTATGCCTTGTGTGACATCTGCCTTGAGCACAGGCAACCAAACCCCAAGGGGTGGATATGGAGGCTGAAGAGCCTGTTGCTACACCAAGGGCAGTAATTTGACATCTGTATCTGTATGTAATATAACATGGACTCTCTGTATCTCTTCTCTCTCTTTTTCTTTTTTTTTTTTTTTTTTTTTTTTAAGCAGCAAGGAAAAGATATCTCTTTCAACGGCATGATGAAGTATTAACAGCCTAAAGTCTAACATGCATGTTCACCATGTGTACATTCATCAATGAAAATTTCTTGTTCTGGAGACAAAACAGTGCTAGTGATGGTGAAAAACCAGCTAAGAGATTTATTAGAGCATCTCAAAGATGTCACACATCCTCATTTTCACATGTGCTCCACTGTTGGGGGTTGAGTCTGTCCCTTTTCCCTCTGTGGAATTTTCATGCTAAGATACCTGTTGACTGGGCCCTGGTGGCAAATGGGGAGGGGAGAGAAGAGGGAAACCCCTCGGTATCCAAACATCCAGAAGAGCAGACAGAAGGCTCTGGCTCGCCCCATTTCCCCCGCGGAGTTCGGATGAGGACGATCGCCGCCTCAGCTCCATCACTGCCATCCCAGCGCTGGGAGCCATCCTCACTGCTGTCAGACCCTGCCCTGCTGCCTTCTCGCTGTAACCTGCCACCATCCAGCACTCTGCTGAGCACCAGGACCCACACCGTGAGCGGAGAGCTCTCTCTCCATCTCTCTCTCCCCACCCTGGGACAGCGCTGCCATCACCCCCAGCCCTCCTGCAGCTCTGCGGGACCTGCCCGCCCCCAGCACCGGGAACTGCAGCTCAGGGAAAAGGTGCCTGCAGCCAAAAAACACTGGGACTGAGTTACTGTTCTGTTTGTGGGTAATTTCATAGCTGTTGTTGTTGTTCTTGTTTGTCTTGTTAGACATACTAGTAAAGAACTGTTATTCCTACCCCCATATCTTTGCCTGAGAGCTCCCTTAATTTCAAAATCATAATAATCTGTAGGAAGGAAGGATCACATTTTTCAGTCCAAAGGGAGGCTTCTGCTTGCCTTAGCAAACACCTGTCTTTCAAACCAGGACACACTGCCATATGAAAAATAAGCTAAGCTGTGGCTTGCTCTGTAGACTCCATCTCCTCCTCTAATACTAGGGATATATATATATACATACATTTATATATACGTATATATATGTATGTGTATATATATATGTGTGTGTGTATATATATATATGTATAGTACAGGTATATAGCCATTATGTCCCAGAAGTCACTCGGTGAATGGCACAGTCTTGTGACTTGCACAAAAGTGTACATGGCTTGGATAATGAAGGAAAATCTTATTAATCAAAGTTGAATCCTATTAGAGCTCCTGGAACATATACAAGGGAGTATAGGATACAGGTCCAGCTTCACAAAACATTTGCTTTACCAGAGGAAAGAAGTTGCATTCTGAATGTGCAGTTATTTTATCTGATAGAATGGTCCAGAATAATATTTTCCTTTCGCCTTGGCCTTTTTTTCCAATGCCAAGACATGCATGATGCCAGTTTCTGACACACTGAAGGTTCTTGTCTGAAATGATGAGTGCTCAAATATCACTGGTATCTTTGGGACTATCTCTTGGCTCATGGGGGAAAACTAACAAAACAAAACAAACAAACAAAACCCCAAACAAACAAACAAACAAACAAAAACCACCATAAAAAAGCTGGAGAAAATAAGTCATTGATTCTTTATTGTCAAAGTGAAAAGTTGGGAGCTGATCAGGAATGGGCTGATTTAGACTGAAGGTCAATCTGATCCAGAGCCCTGTCTCTGACAATACCAATTGCTCCCCAGAGATAAAAGAGCAAGGGCAGAAAAAACATACTTTTCCAGTTTATGCGCTGCATGGATATAAACATCATGCAGCTACACTTCACAGATTATTTCTGAGAAATTTGGTAGGCTACTTTAGTGAGCCAACCTTATGCTGAACCTTGGAAAACATAGATTGCTTCAGAGGTCTATGATATTTAAAGATAGATTGTTAGTGGAAAGGCATCTGTCAAATGACTGACAGCTGGATTATCTGATGAGATGTCAATGATGCCTTTGAATATTTCATGATACTCAAAATTTGTTTACTATTTTGAGCAAGAATTTAAAATCAAGTGTTCTAGCACTTTGAACGGTGATTCAACTCTGGCCCCATAGCAGTGAAATATGGTTTGTGTTGCTGAAGCAGTTTCATTTTTACAAAACATCGTTAAATAGCAATTAGAGCTGAGACTGAATCTGCACTTCCCAAGTCACACTAAAGAGTCCAAAGAATGAGGGAAGCCTAGCAACAATTGTAGGAAAATTTTTTCTCAGAACTTTATACTTCAGGTCGGTCTTCTGCCTAGAAACCCTTAGAAATCTACAGCTTTGCTATATAACTTGTCTGCAGTTACCAGACCCATTAGCCAAAAGCACTCCCAGGGCTTTATAATGGTACATTAAGACATTGAACACTCCTGAGAGAAAATGAAGCTAATGTAATGGCAAATGACTTTCAAAATATTCTATCCTGTGCCTTTAAATTTCAGGCCCTGAAAAGAAAGCAAAAGAAAGAAGAACATGAAAGGAAGAGATTAGTCTGCGACTGAAAGTCCAGCTGTGTAAACAAGTTTAGTGACTTCTTTTATCTCTAATTGGTCTTATACATTGATCTTTCTGGTGCCAAAATCACACACTTCCCATTAATTCTTCAGTAATAAAGCAATATTTCCGGGTGGAATTGGTCTGAAATGTCAAACTGGTATGTGTCACTTGCAATCTACTAACATTTCCAGTTTTTTCCAGTGAACATCAACAACTGTCTTTAGTTATACTACTTTAAAAGTCTGAACAGGAAACAGGTTCATACCACTCAAAATGTGAATATAGGCACTAAAATTGTGTTAATACTGCTATTCATTGCAGAAGACTTAGAAGATACCCAGCTGGCATAAATTTTTTGGCCAAATTACATTAACTTCAGAGATGTCATGCCAGTTAATATGGTCAAATAATTGGCCCATAGACTTCAGAAGATATCTGTCTCACAAATGCAGAACAGGTTGTTGTCTTTCCTGATAGTTTAGAACCTTTGAGTAACAAGATATTCCCATAATTATGTAGACTAGTCTGGAGAAGCCACTGGGGTAGACATTGAAAAACTCCAGTTAGACAAAGAAGCCATATGTACAGGCAAATGAAAATCAATACTGATAAATGCAAGGTGATGCACACTGGCCATAAAAATAAATTAATGAGGCAACAAGCAAAGGAACTGCCTATCCATCTGACACGGGTCAAAGGCACCCATATGTGAGAAGGAGGCATCAAGGCAAAATCACAATCTGTGTGCAGCTCTTATCAGAAAAAATAAATTAAAAAATAGGTTATATGACCTATGTGGCACAGTGAAATATATAAAAAAGGTTGTTTCAATATAATGATGTAGTATTGCCTGCACAGTTAAAGGGGATTTGATAACATCACACATAAGAATGAAAAATGTGTATGATAAACAACAGACTTCTGTTCTTCAGTCCCTCTGTTTCTTCCACAGGATTATTACATAAAAGTAGAAAAGTCCAAGTTCAGAAAGAATCACTGAGGTATGTTTTCCTGCTATAGATTACTAAACTGTGGTTAACTTGCTGTATATGTGTGTGTGTTTGTGTACAACGTTTAGATATAACTGAGGTTAATACCAAGACTTATGACTAGTAAAACATTCATAACTGATATAAATCTGGCATTAACTGATAATAAACATTATTTCATAACCAACCAACCAACCAAGCATAATTCATGATTTTAGATAACCTCTAATGTTTACAAATTTGTCATATGATAAATAGACATTTTGCTTTTAGTAAGTCCTTCAAGGCAGGCAATAACTGTGAGAAATAAAATACTAGACTAGATTGATGTCAAATTAATTCTGTTTGCAAATTTCAATTTTGCTACCGATAATTGTTTTCTACCAGTACATGGGTAGACAAGACCCTGAGTGACCTACTATAGTCATTCCTGTTTTGAGCAGGAAGGTTGGATTAGAGACCTCCAGAGATGCTTCCCAACATTAATCATTCTTTGATTCTATGATTAAATTGAAGAATACAAACAATTCTGCAGTTGGAAGAAATATTTTAGTGTTAAAAGGTATACATGGCCGAATGTGTTAGAAAAAAACACACCAGAAGACAGGTTTACAGGCTGAGGCTTTTTTTCATTAATTTGTTCATAATAGGATGTAAACTAGTTTCTGTGGTGTATAAAACTCTGAGAGAGTTTCTTTCAAAATAGATTTAAATAAATTGTAGCAGACTTGCATTATACAGCCTGAAACTGAAAGAGGTTAGATTTCAATCAGATATCATGAAGAAATTCTACTGTAAGAGTGGTGAGACACCAGGGCAGGTTTTCCAGTGACTGATCAGAAAAATGGAGATGACTGAGGTCCAGTGTCAAGAAGCCTTCTCTGGCATAATTGAAGTATCCAGTGTAGCTATAGTTTCCACTGACTTTCCTCAGCAGTTTGTTCTTCTAAGAATGTGTTTTTGTGGGCCAAGTTAAACACCATCTTTCCTTGTGGAAGAGGTTTTTAGGCCTGATCTCATCAGTTGTCTTTGATTTCTTTGTTGAGGCAGGGTTGTTTGGCTTTCAACCACTGAAAGTAGATGCCCAGTCTTAATTTAAATGAAAAAAGTAGACTGAAAATATTAATAGTTAAGAAGGCAGGAATATACTTGTGACCTGATTCATTGAGTTAACAGTGTTAGCAAGTGTTAACAGTGAACATCTTTCTCCAAAGGCAAAGCCAAGCCATGAGAACCGAGGGAAAATACCCGTGAGCAGATTCCACCTGGGGACCGACCTCTAGAGGGCAACACAGCCATATGAAATGGCACAGCAATACGGGCAGGGGCACTGCAAAAACTGCACCCTGATCCATGCAGGTGATCCTCCCTTTATAGCCTAAAGCCTTATTATATACAATCTAACTCAAAGGACAGGTTTTACAGAATGACACGTGTCAACAGATACTCCTTGTATGGTTACCGTGACTATACTGTACCTCCTGCGACATTCAATCAGTACCATAAAATACATGACCTTCCACTCTAAAAGTGTATCCATTAAGCTTGAAACACGCACAAATCTCTATAAACACTCATATGTTATATTCTCATGTAGAAGATTAGAATGCCATACTTGGACTTCTAAGCTCTGCGTCTACAACAGCCCCAGACTACTGATCTTCAAGCCATTTTCAAAGTATTCCCAAACCCCCTCTCCCTGTGTGACCCAGTATGATATTTTTTAAGACATACATATGTGTAAATGAAATTGAAATATTCCCATCGTTTTTATCTAAGTATCCCAGTGTCTTTTACCTACTACATCTCTACTTTTCTTGGATGACAGTTGCTTCATGGAAAGCATCTGCATTTTATATTGGAAAAATGAAAAATGTACAACATATTCTCTGTGCTTCACCTGCAAAGAATCAAATCCTATTAACTGAAACAAGGATTAGGCTTCAAAGTTCTTTGTTAAATAGGTAACACCATAGATATTTTCTTAGTGGCAATATAAGAGCAGAAATGGCATATGATTATTTCTCTTAGAAAACTCTGGAAAGCTTTCAATCATTAACTCCTGCAGCCACTCACCATGGACTCCAGACTAAAACTTTCATTTTCAAATGTCAATTTCTGCTGTTAAATTAAATGAAAATGTGGATCACTGTGATACATCATCATCTAAAGTAACTCCCAAAGAAATCACTGGAGTAATGCCATTAGTGCTGCCTGCATTCTCTAAAACATTTGGATGAACTGAAATGGGCTGTGTGCTCTGTTTCAGAGGCTGCCAACCAAGATCTTCCTTCTGCCAAGGCTGTGAACACCCTGCCTGTCACCCAGGGCAGCTCTTCCCATGGATTTGGAACTGGCAATAGGATGTGCTGTGTCCTGGGCCTGCTCCTAATGCTCAGGTCAGGCTGCAATCCCTCCCGTAATCCCTGCTGTAGTCCCAGCTCAGACTGCTGCTGTCTGGAGGGGGGGGTTCACTTAACTGGTGTCAGTACAGCCATACTGGTGCCATGGCAAGAGGGTGGTGGAGGGGGATGGAAGGAGTGGCCACTGGACTGGATAGAGTCAGATAAAGTCAGTTCCAGCCAGTGCCCAGAGACCTACAGGACTCTGCTGAGCACAGCAGCCAAGGTGGTGTCTCACCTCTGGGATAACAACTTCCAGAAAGGGCAAAACACTCCACTGCCCTGTGAGGAGAAATGAAAAATGAGTGAGAACCAGCTCTGCAGAGATCAGACCAGTGAAGAAGGAGGGGAAGCAAGTGTGCCAGCTGCTGGAGCAGAGATTCCCCTGTAGTCCTGGGAAGTCTATGGTAGAGCAGAGATCCACCTGCAGCCCCTGGAGGAACCCATGGAGGAGCAGGGCAATATTCCCTGAAGGAGTGGCATTCCAAGGAGACCCCATATTGGACCATGGAAAAATTGTGAGAAGGAAGAAGCAGCAGCAGAGAAAGGATTGAAAATCCTCTCTTCCCAACCCCTTGCACTGCTCAGGATGGGAGAGAGTTGGAAGAGTGATTGTGAATGAAGGAGTGAAGTAAAGCCCAGGGAAAAATGGGGTGGGGGCTGGGGGGAAGTTGTTGTTTTAATTTATCTTCTTTCCCTCCATCCTAATCTGGTTTAATTGACAATATATGAAATTAATTTTCCCCAAATAGAGCCTGGTTTGCCCATCAAGATAAGTGGCAAGTGATGTCTATGTGTTTATCAGAACCCAAGAGCTTTCTGATCTTATTTTCTCCTTAATATTTCCAAGAGAGAGGAGTGAAAGAATAGCTGGGTGAATACCTGGCAAACAACCAAGGTCAACTCACCTCCAAAAACATTGAGAATAACCATGATTTTTTTCTAAGGAAAATCAAGATAATTTCATTGTATAATACCTTTTCTGTGCAAGAAGGGCCATGAACCAGAGGCTCCAGAGAAAAAAATCCTGAAAGGATGTATTTCAAGGACAAACTTATGATGTGTCCAGCCAAATTTGTCTAGGTCTGTCTCACAAAAAGGTTTGATTTGAACCAAGCATTCTTGTAGAATTTACAAATAGAATAGAATAGAATAATATACAAATGAATATTTTATAATTATAATCTCACCCTTTCTTTCTTCCTATTTCATTGAGATCATAATGCAGTCAGTTGGAGCTGATAGACACTGCCCTCTTCAAATTATCCTGGAATTATCTTCAAGTCAGGCAACTGCATATATAGTTTTGCAACTAATGCATTATTAAGTCTTCTGAATATCACCCGTTGTATCAATGGAGAAGAAACACAAATCTTTCACAATCCTTTCTGCTGAATTGACCAATTCACATACTTGGTATCTAACATGGACTTCACAAGGAGTCCTGAGCTCCCCATATAACAGGATTGTGACTGCAACCTAAGAAGAACATCTCATGCCCATTTTGCAACTGAAGATCAATTACAGGTTTGCTTTAAAACCACTTCAAAGACTTCTTATCTGCATTGGTATCATCTACCTGAAAATTATCCTAAGAAACCTATGAGAGAGCTCCTATCTGTATATATGACCAGACACTATCTCCCAGGAATGCATCTGGAAAATTCTCCACTGAACTTCACAATCTCAAAACAATCACAACGACCACACCTTTGGTTGCCAGCATCTCCAAGATAATCTGAAACCTTAAGTTTGAGAAATTTGGTCATGTTCTACTAAACACCAAGAACCAGCAGTTACCAGAGGTCTCCTCTAATTTTAACAAAGAGGGAATGGATGCAGCAATTTACAGATCAAGCTTTACAGAAACATTTCCAGGGACCTGTCAAGTTAGTGGGAAGTAAAACAGGTGTGAAATTCAACCCAGTAGAGGGCAATAGACCCTGGTGTACAGGAACAACACTGCTGCCCTCTGTAAAACATCTGTTTCCAAACTGAACCTTAGGATTTTCAGAAGTTATATAGATGGGGATGGAAGAAGAGAAGTCAAAATTCTGATAAAATCATTAATGAAACCTCCTGACTCTAAGGAAAAAGCTGTTCTCACTTCCTCTGTCTGATATTTATTTTTGTTCATGATCATTACAAAAAATTGGTTTCAAACAAAATCGTCCCATGGCATACAATATCACAGAATTTGGTGATTGAACTTCATCATCTATAAATTGGTCAGTGATAGGAATTAAAAGAAACATCTTTTGGTTGAGAGAAAGATTTACCAGGGTAAATATATGAGGCTATATTGGGACTCCTTGGCTTAGAAAACAGTATTTTTTTCACTTTTACTTGTCATTGTAGTAAAGGTAGGACTGTGCTTTTTATTTCTAGATGAGCCTCAAGTAATATTAAGGTAAATTCAAAAGACAAAACTTAGTATTCAGGAAATATATGTAAAAGACACTTTCAAACTAATTTTCAATCAATAGGATAAACACAGAGGAGAAAAAAGTAATTTAAATTACAATAAGTATGTCAAAGCCAAGGTGGGGCACATAGAAAGTCAGAAGAAAATGCAAGGACATGTTCTAAAGACAGGTCTTTCAAAGAAACTTTGAAAACATCCTGATACTGGTTACATCTTCTCTAATGCTAAAGACTGGACTGTAGTTGTCAGTAAACAGACAGTTGGGCTAAAATGTGACAGATCCCTCCCCAGTCCATCTCCCAAGTGCAGAGCTACTGTGTTTACACTTGATTCTAACAAAGTTGTACAGCCAGGAAGACCCAGGAAAAAAAAAAATGAATGAAAAGTCAGTTGTCAGCAGAAAGGAAAACAAAGGCTAAATAACAGAATTGAAAGCTTTTAAGCAGAAAAAAAATCACAGGGGAAAGTGTCAGGGATAATGCCATTAGCAGTGACAAATGGAAATAATTGATTAAGAAAGTAGTGAAAGCAGGCAAAGGAAAAATGTCTCTGAGCTTTTATTCAGCAGTTTCAAATCTTTCAAAGATTCCTACCACTACTTCTTTCAAATACAGAAAATACATTAGGCATAATAAAAGCAATGATGAAATCCTTCTCAGCCTATATAATGAGTTAGATCTTTGAGGAGAATTGCCTGTCTATTGTGATACAAGCCTAATATCTGAATATCAGTGATTTACTGTTATTGTTTTGGCTAGATTACAAGACTTGGAAAATGCAATCAGAAGTTGTTGTAGAGGCTGATAGTATTTTATATATACATATGTGCGGACCAAAGGGCCCACCTAGTCTAGTATTCTGAATTCATACTTTATGTACAGTATCTTATATTTCTGAACATGATGAACCAGACCCATTTTCTGGGAAGTCCACTACATTCCAATTACTCCAATACTATTCTTTCTTCCTCTGAGTCTGTTAAATTCTTCAGCAGAAAGAGCAGAACTGAAATCAATTGAAGTTTTGCCTTCGACTTCAACAGGGCCAAGATTTTCCCCTGTTCCTTTGACAACACTCACAAAAAGACTTATTGCAATTTAAAAAGCTGAATCCTAGATCCCATTTCTGTGCATCACACTTACCTCCTCAAGTAATCCTCCTGTCCCGAAGCCATTCTTTCTTCTGGACTTCCCAAAGCATTCCCCTTCTGTATGCCTGGCTTCAGGGTCAAAGTACTTCAGAAAATTGACTTTCTTTATACTTTTAATTTGTCAGAACTAAACATGCTGGAGGTAGTAAACAAATATTAGTCAAAGAATAACTGCAATAATAAGATAGCCAATTTTGTAGTGAAACATGCTGAGATGCAATTTGGAATTACTTGCCAAAGAAATCCTGTGAAATTTTGAAATTGCTGATAAATAGATTAGATAGATTTCTGAGAAACAAATCAATGCAAGCTATTTTGAAATGAGAGAGAAAATTACCAATAATTGGAGTGATGCAGTCAGCCAGTTATAAACCTTTTATAGTTAGTGTTATAAGGAAATACAGTGAACTGTGATACCAAATACATTATTTTTTTCATTTTTTCTTATTTTTAAAAAGACACAGGAGTCTCACATGTTGTATCATCAGTTAATATCCCCAGAAAAAAACATAAAGTCGATTTTTTCAACCTAAACTAGAATTATGCAATTTCCAGGTAAAGCAGGGTGAGGCAATTTATCTTTTTTTTTTTTTTTCCAAAACAACGAAGAAAACAATCAAATGTCTTAAATGAGAAGGTGACTACAGACAGTCTTTGCTAGTTTCATCCACTAATGAAGTGAATAGCAAGTGAATAGCAGCAATGTTTGACATTTCTATCAAGTCTTTCATCCCAAATCACCTTAATCAATTTCATATCCATTTAGACACATCTTTTAGCACTTACATATGACTGAAATCAAACCACGGAAATGATAGGGCAGTACACATTAAAAAAAATCTACTTTTTTGAAGTTCACAAGGGGAAGGATTTTCTTTAACAATAGAAATTATATGGGAAGATGTTCAAGAGACTGAACAGACTTTGTCTCTGTGATTACACTTGTAAAAGTCATGGCAGAACATTGTTTCAGAAAGGGATGATGTATTTGGGACCTTAGGATTCTTTCCTATTCAGGTGAAGATGATGGTGACCCTGCAAAAGCAGATCATGTTATGAAGCTTGTTTGATCCAATCTTTACCTTAGATGAAGTTTTTCCCATGTAGACTTCTGTTTTTTAGCAGATAATAAGCCCCTCCATCTTGCCTCCTTCTCCCATAATCAAAACAAACATTGTGAGTGGTGACAATCCACTGATATAGCAGTTTCTTTAAGCCCTTAGCCTTTAAAAACAAATTCATATGCTTAACATGACTAATTCCACTAATAATATAAGATAATTTTAGGAAATTTAATTAAATGCTAACAATTATCACCAATTATCTGATTAGCATAAATTTATCTATGGCATATTGGGATACTATGGACAAGGTTAAGAAATTTCTGTTCCTTTGTCTCAGGCTTGTATTTACATTGGTTGAAAGAGAATCCAAATGTTTTCTGATTAAATTAAATAAATGGAAAGGGTGTTTTCTCAGCCTAGCTTTGTACCTTTCATGGAAGTTTAACTTCTTGATCTGTGTATCTTTGGGAAACCTAACTTTTACTATTCTAAAAAAAATTTCTTTAGTCATCTAGAGGTCTTCCTATTCTAGAATTAGTACATTTTTAGTCTCATTACCTACTATAACACTTCCAATTCTTAGGATATATTTGTCTTTTCCTGGAAACATTAGATTAAAATCTTTACCTGAACCAGCATACAAGGACTTGAGAATGTGTACAGTGAGAAGTCTGGCAAAGCCTACATTTACAGAAACATTTTTCTTTACACCATTCTCTTGGCAAAAGTAAGATGTATCAAAAAAGGTGAGCCTATATCACATTCCAGCAAATAAAGATCTGCATTCACTCAAACTTGCAGAGGCTCCAGCTTCACCCTTTATTTTATGAGGCAGACATGCAGGACTCATTTGGGCATATATCATGTTTTTTGGGTTTTTTTCTTCAATATTCATCTGACTCAGAAAATTGTATTTACCATCTGGAAAATACTTTGTCAAATCAAAGTTAGTTGATGGTAATGAAAGATGAAACCAGAGCACACTGCTCAGGCTGATCTGGCCAAGATGGCAGTACTGAAATGCAGGCAGCAAAAAAGGCCAGGCAGTATAATTTAAAACACTGACCAAAATCCCCAGGCTGTTGCATATAAGTGTAATCACATTATTGTTTACATTATTTCAGGTTAAACTGAAATGTGCTTAAAAGTTTTGGGGAACCAAAAAACTTAGTGAAAAGGGATATATCATTAATGGTTCATAGGTAATTTTGTGTGTACTTTTATTAGCATCTAATTCTGTTAGTTAGAAAAGCTATGATGGGAAAACATAACTAAAACAAGATTATTTAGGTAGGAAGATCAGCCTATTCAATCTTATGTAATCTTTGAATATTAGAGACATTAAACTTGGAGAATATTATTAATATACTGCAGGGACTGTGAAGAAATAATAAAAGGGGAAAATTTTTTTCAGTGGAAATTTTTTCAGTGGAAGAGTACAACAGCAAGACACATGATAAAGAAGCTGAGAACACTTATTCAGATTTAGAGAATAATAATGGTCGTCTAGTGATTATGTCCTAATGAATTCATGTACATGAACAAATGCATATGCACATAGACACCCATAGAGTGTTTACCAAAAAGCTTGTGTCAAAAAGCTTCCCTGGATTAAATATAGAACAATGGAATATCATATGAGAAATAAATTCTTTCTATGGATCTAAATAATTATATATCTTTTTACCTTCATGTCACAGTATCCATTTCACTTACATTCCACTCCTGGCAGCTATGACATTTTGAGAAAATAAGATGTTTTTATAACTATATACTAATATATTAAGTTTAAGCAGCATTCTCAGAATGGATCTTCAGATTCTGCCTTTTTGAAGGCAGAAGTATGTTAGAAAGGCTGGGAAATTACAAGTTCCATGTATAACTAGCAAGAAGGAAGGCATACATACAAAAGAGAAATGAGCCAGGAAACTGCAAAGCAAACAAAAGTAAAGAAAGGATTGTCAATATCTGTCTGATTTTTGGTAAAGACTTATGGTCCAGCAAGCTTCCCTTTGGCTATTATTGGCAAACCTGTTTCCTTTGTGCTCTGCTTTGTCCAGGCTTTATGAATTAAAGAAGGTTGGGAATAATCAACACTTAAAACAAGAAATCTCTAAGGAAACCCATAATCTACATGAAATTATCTTGATATACTAAATTACATCAGTTCTTTGGGTTAATAAAACAAGGGCAGGCTATGACTCTAGCAGGTATCCAATTAGTGGAAATGGGAAGGTGTAGAAAGGATTTTAAAAAATCAAGGTGTTTTATTCCATTCCTGATATCAGTAGTGTGGTGGGAAAGGGATATTCTTTACCTCAGTGTATCTTTACCTCTAAGTTGGTTTTTAATTGTTTAAACAAATTTTAGAAACCTCACCCAGAATGCTTTATGGAAAGCTACATTTCAAGGGTTCTGAAGACTTCCAGAGAATAAAATATGTAATCTCTTCAGAAATTTTTGCTTTACAAATAAACTTTAAATTGCTGTAATTCAAATTGAGCAGCAGGAATCAGTTATGTCAGCCTTGTGGTTTCTCTCACTATAAGCAGGTAGACAGGGATAAATCTTTCTTACACACACCTTAAGGCTCATTGTTATGAACTCACATAGTAATCTGAGATGCATGTTATGTGTTTGCTGTATCTCTGACACATCTTCTTTATTCAGTTTCCAAATCATAATAATTGTGGAAGTAATTTAAAATATTCTAGGCCATGATATTCCATGTGTTTCAGTCACACAGCTTCAGATACATTAAAAACAGGTCTGATTTTCAGGAAAAGTAATTGCTCAGCTGCTGAAAAAGCAGCTGTAAAATATTTTAAAGTAGAGCCCCAAAATTTATTTAAAGACTCTGTCCTTAAAGTATATGTGGAACAGTGCTATAGATCTGTAGTACCTGGCTGTAGCTCCTTCTCTCCTTTATGCTTTGCTTTCAGTGGGACCTCAGGGAGTCATATAATTTTATAATTTATTACAGAGGGGTGGGAATTTTGGTATTCAAGATTCTATAGTTCTTAATTGTTCCTACTTTCTCCCTGTTTCCCAGACTCCTTCAGTCCTTCACAAAGCAGAGCCTGATGTTGCTGGAGTTGAGCAATGCAGGTGAATCTATGAGGCGAGGGTGGATAATATGAGCAGGTGAATGTTCCCAGCAGGACAACAAAGGAAATTCAGCATCCTCAGACTTGTCTGAGTGGATGCTGCCCTGCTGTGCCCCAAGCACACCCAGACCTCCTCCCATCCTGATCTCCCTGCTCTGCTCTCAGAGGTCACCTCAGCAGTGAGAGCTGGTAAGTTTGCTGCTGTGCCAAACCTTCCCATTTCACAGTCCCCTAAAGTTCTGCAGAAATGTGATGTCACAAACCGAGGCAGATGTCAAAATATGTCCAATCCTGCTGTTCCAACTGCAGTAAAATTAGCTCTGCACAGGGAGGTGGGGGAGAAGGGGAGGGGGAAGTGGCTGCTTTACTTGTCTTAGATTAATCCCCTACCCTGTGGCAATAAACAATTTATGGAGTTTGGAGCTGGAATTTTCAGAGGCAAATCACTTTGGGAAGGTGGATAAAGCTGCATGCTTTGCTATTATCAAACACTTTGCATTCTTATTTAAAATGCCTAAATGCAAAATGATGATGAGCTTTGGGTATGTTGCACAAAAAAAAAAGCACCTGCCCCTCCTCTGCAGCTTGTTCCTCTGCACAATCATCTGGTGTTACCTGGGCCATCAGTGATTGAGAAGTACCATTCTCAGGTGTCTAATGAGCAATCACAGAACATTGTCTTAGTAAATCAGTATGAATTATTATGAAAGTATCAAGGAAAAGAGAAATACCATTAATTGAAGAGAGCCTGCAAGTTTGATTCAAGTCAGATGTTTTGGTGGTTCCATAAGCAAAGCTAGGGGAAATATTTGGGAGTCTTTCATCATCAAATAGATTTTTTTTTTTCTATGCAGAGGTAAATTATGCAGCTATCAGTGATGAGCTGTAAGGGGCAGAATGGAATCAAAGGCCAGACTGAGATGGAGAAAGAAGCTGTGAATAAAAAACTACAAAGTAAAAAATGTCTACCTAATGAGCACAGAAAAGAAGAGAGGAGCCCTTAAACTTTCACCATCCAGTTCCTTTTATCTCCTTGTCTTCCATCCTGTAGTGATTTATTTTGGTGAGGAGTCTGCAGTGCTTGGCTCTGTGGAGTACAAGGACAGTTTAGCAATGGATTTTCTACTGGCATGGGCAAAGTAAGTACTTACACTAAGCAGTTGTTGGATTTAAGAAAATGTCACTACCTGCCCACTCTTTCCGTGTAAGGAAAAGCAGACTCTGCAGTTGTGCTACTGAAGGACAATTGAGCCATGGCCACCAGGGGACGAGGGGGCATCCCTAGCAGCTGCTGGCACAGGGAAAGGAAGGTCCTCAGGGTGCTGGAGCTGCAGTTTTACTCCTTATCCTGTATATGGACCTTGAGCAAAACATTTCAGTGTTGTGCACAGATGAGAATCTGCTCTAAACCATGACCAGTCCAGTTCCCCAGATTGTAAGTTTCTGGACACTTTAGACTGATAATAGCTGCCAAGAAAAATCTCAAGTGCCATTTTCCACATCACTGTCTGCTCATTTTACCTCCACTTACTGCTGACACAGGTGTTTTAGTCACTGTGCTGGGAACTGCATCAGGGAATTCATGGGGGTTAAAAGTCAACTTTCTGGGGCAAATGGGAGACACAAATATTTTTGTTAGTAGAAGGAAGAGAGAAGGAGTAGAAGGGAGAGCAGGGCAGATAGGAATGGGTCAGCAGCTTTTGGCAGGATTTCCAGCTTGCAGTGTTCCTGAAACTGTGGTCTCAGGAAGCTGAGGAAGAATGAGAAAAGTCTTTGTCTTACCCAAGGCATGTTCCCAGTAATCAACATCTTGTGCAACAGCAGTCAGATCCAACACTTCCCACAGTCCCTGTAACTTTGCTAACCTTGTGAACTTCTTAGGAATAACCTTTAATTAGTACATGTTTGACAACTATTATATTTTTTGAGGTTTTCTTTTTTTTAATATAATCACACATTTTACTCTTGGTCCATTAATAATTTTTCCAGTCTTCATGTTCCAATCTGAAATTCCTTTTTTTTTTTTTAATATTTATTCTTTCCAGTGTTCTGCTGCCAAATATCTTTCTCATCTTAGACTGTGTGCAGGGTAAAGCCTCCCTTTTGATGTGTGCCGATAATTCAGGCAGTTCTAGTGTGCTATTCCATGTCGTCTCACCAGCAGCACAATCTCTCTCCAGGAAATGGAGAAAGCTGGTTTAAGTGCAAACCTGGGCTGTATAGGTAAATCCATCTTTATAACTTTTTGTTCTGCATAATCCAAAACAATTATTGTTGAAAAGTAAATAGTGCATTTTCCATGAAAAGTTTTTTTAATATTCTAGTTTTCCTAGTACACAGAGAAGTGGGTTTGCATAGTATCATGATTAAAAACATCACAGAAATCTATGGCTTTAATTTGAAGGTGACATCAGAGAATGATTGAGTGAATCTTCGAAGATAAGAATTATATGATTGGTCAAAAACTGCACCTAGATTTTTTTTACTAAATAATTAATTTAGTTCAGGATCTGTTTGTAGAGTGGCTTGGATGAGAAAGCTAGCAAGACTATACATTTAAATGTGGAACAGATGAAAATCAGGCTTTTCTACTGTCAAACCAAAAACTTTCTAGAATGAGAGTTGAAATAAAACTTACTAGGTTCTAAGTAAAGCTCATTAAATTGTGTTGAAGCAAGTCCTTTTTAAGAAGTGAAATTTTTGAAACAGCATTGAAGTGTTTTATATTAAAAGAAAAACTCTTTGTCCTTTTCTGGGCAAGAAGAACTGGGTTGGCTCAGAAGTGTTGGTAATTATAACAGCTTGGAATGGATGGCCATGTTCTTCCCTATGAAACTGGAAGCATGGGAATTTTCATTGTTGTTTTTTATTTGTTTGTATTACAAGAAACTGAAGATTTGCACACAAAATTCATAATATAGGACAACAGAAACTAGGACTGTGATCTACTTGATCAAGTGCACGCATTTGCTAGGTACATATTGTATAGCTCTGTCTACAAACAAGCTAAACAAGAGGATCACCACCCACCCAGTAGCAGGGAACATTTCCTTCTTCCTGAAGTCTGTGTCGGTATGTAAGATGACATACAGGCAAGATGGATAGAAAACTGCTTCTATCTTTACAGATTATCTAAACAAATACCGAAGATTGCAGACACCAAAATATCAGGTAAAGCTGTTCCAGCCACCCTTACCCAGACAAGGAGAACAAGTCAATGGAGGCAATGACAATGCCAGCAAATCAAAAGTGATCAAGGCCATTTTCAGGTCTTAGGAGCCTGGGATAGTTCTGCTTGGAAACCTGCTGCTCCCCCAGAATGAGCTCACACATTGAACCAGTGGCAGGTGCCTCAGGATCTGTCCCAAGGGTCTTGGTGTTTACTGTTTCTTTGTCTTTAAGGGAATGGCACAACCCATTCCTGCCTCTTCCCCTGAGATCTGGGAATTGCCTCCTCTGTGATAACTCTTCAGCTGAGCCCAGGACCTGGTTGGAGGCATCTACTGGCCCTAGACAAAGCCTGCTAGGGACTACTGTAGCCACTAAATTTTTCAGTCATTATCCAGCCCCTGTGCATGTGCCCATCTCAATTTAGAGAAGTTTGCCAGAGTTGTGTTAACAAGAGTAATTGCAACGCCAGTGTACCAGCATGTTATGCTTAATCATAGAGATTAATGTATAATTACTAGGGATATATTGCAGTGAGTTATTATGGAAATAGAAATAGATGGAAGAACCTTTGTGCTCCAGTTAAGAACCACGTGTTTAATGGGGTATTGTGTACTTGCATACAGCTCTGGTGTCAGAGGCCTGTGTAATAGAGAGCTCTTGATATGCTCCACCATTTCCATCTATAGATGTGTTTCAGGTTGTTTTGGCCTTTGTCTCCAATTGCTCCCTGATGTGTATACTGCACTCATAAGGGAGAAATATAAATTAACTGGATTTGTAAGCATCTATAATAACAAAATTATCTAGGTTAAAAGGGATTTCTGGATATCATCCAGTATAGGTCACTCCAGTGGGTGGCTATGAACATCCAATAAGCTCCTGTTCTGAACATTCAACTGACTCTCTCAAGAAAATGAGGATCATATTTTGCATTTACAGTTGAGTGTCCAAAGTATTGCAATGTTAATGCCACCCTTAGGGAACATTAACTTTGAAAAATCACCTTACCTTTCTGAAAGGCTTTCATAGCCTGAAATCAATATATTTTTTATCATATTCCAGAAAGGAGGAAAATATTGAAATTTAATTAAAAGGGGAAAAATATTCTCATATTATTTTCCAAGATCTTTTCTTTTACAAAATAAGTGCAAAATATGTACCTAGTTCCATTCATTAAGATGTTCATTTAGAATGCCTTCCTGATCCATTTCTACACACTTTTATTGTCTTATTTTCTTAAAAGAATGCTACAGTGAGAAGAGAGCTAGCTTAGCTTTATGTTGGGGCTTTGCTTTTTATGTTATAAGTCATAAAAGAAATTATTTTGTTTAGAAATAAGGCCAAAGCAGCTGCATTGCCTTTGAAAAAAAAACACCACCAAAAAAAAACAAAAAACAAAAAACAAAAAAAAAAAAACAAAAACAAAAAACAAACAAACAAACAAACAAAAAAGCATCATCTTTACACACTATTGTGACCAAAGGGATTTTTTTTTTGGTTTTTGGTTTGGTTTGGTTTTTTTGTTTGTTTGTTTTTAAATGTAGTACTTCTTTCCCATTCTTTTCAATGGGTGTATTTTTTCCTCTGGACAACTCGTCTGACACTGTATCAGCACTGATGGAGCTGTTTGGAGGTGGGTGACACAACTGTCACTGTATCAATCTCACCATTAAGCTGTCAATTCCACGGCAGCATTTGGAGCTGAATCAGATGGTTCCACTGACATTGCAACCACAACGTGTGAAAGACACTTCTATTCCTTTGGATGTGCACGAGACACTTTCATTTACAGAAAGGACCCACTGACACTCTTGGTCTGCACACAAGGATTAGTCAGACTCTTCATGGAAATCAAAGGAAGCTGGTGTCAGTACAAACTATCTCCATCAGGTTTCACGTGTCCCAGCTGTCCAGCCTCATCGTCCATCACAGTTAAACTTCCAGTGAACACTTTAACTGAGATCCTGCTCCTTGATTTTATGTCCCCAGCCTCAACAATCATATAAAGACAGGTTTGTTTGTGATTTATAATAAATAAGGTTGTAAGAAAACTAGGCCATTTCTAATAATAGAATACTCTTGAAAGAACCCCACTTCCCCTCCATACGGAATGAACCACCCTGCTTATTAATTTTGTCCATTTTCTTCTGCATTAGCACCTATTCCAACGTTTACTTTTTTTTTCCCCCAATTTAAATGACATACATTTATGAATCTCATTGGATAAGGGTCAGGACCTGATACTAGCAGATATATTATCTTTTATATTCTCAGGGTGTCTGTACTTAGGACAATGGAGTTTTGACCTGCATCAAGATATGACAGTAGCTAAAACTTAAAAGGAAATAATCAAGGACACTGCTGCTAGAACAAGAAATCCCCAGATTCTTGGCACAAATTTAAACCTTATAACAGCATATTAAGATCTGATAACTATGTTGGTGTGCGCTTATATGAGCTGCTTATATGTGTAGCTGCTGTTGTAAGAGGAAGGCATTAACTACACAAATAGTGGAACCACAAAGGAACATTTGAGGTCATCAGCTCCTACAATTATGAGCTCACTTAAGTATCTGGAGATAGAAGTGAACTATTAAACATTGTTTTGAACTCTGACTAAAGATGTACTGCATTTTTACAGTTTTACAGTTATAACAGATATTTGGATTAAATCTTGTTATTCTCAAAAGATATTCTTAAACAGAATATGTAATTTTAAAATTTTAACTCTCTGTACATATACAAACTTTCTCTCCCTGTGTATATGTATATAGAGTTTTTAGATAATTCTTAAACTGGTATAGACAATCTATATCTATATCAGTGTAAATATATATATTTGTGTGTGTGTGTGTGTATATATAGTCTTACACAATGCATACTGACCAGCTTTTTCGTGTAGCATCTTTTCCAAATGCATAGCTGATGTCTAATACTGATTCTCCTCACATATGAAAGCCTTTTTTTTCTTTGCTACAGTTATTATTTTTATTAATGTCAGGAAATTAAAAGGAGACTGAAAATGCATAGGGATTTACATCCAAATTCACTGGAAGAATGAGTCAGGGAAGTTATTTTTGGCATGGTGCTTTTAAAATTAAGCTCTAGAACATTTCTGCTTTACCATCATAAACAGATTTTACCATTTTGTATTAATTTAAAACAATATTCTGTATGAGAGTGAACAAGCTCTCAACCATGGAGATGATACAAAACCTATGGAAAAAGGAAATTACAGCATAATGGAAATGATGGCTGGGAGCCATACCACCCAGCTCTGTTAGCTCATCCAAACAGAAATGCCAAGCTGAGTTGACTTGGTCAGTGCTTTTGTTGGGACCTCTGAGGAAATCTCCAAGGTTGCTGAAGGAAGTGGTGGCAGCAACACCGTAGGTGGTATTCTCTGTTCTTGAGTCACCACTGGGTCAATAACCCGTGTGATGGAGCCAGCAGGATTTCCTGGAAGAGCTGTGGGCATGATGTGAAACCACGGTCCTGAGTATCAGGAACTGAAATTTCAAGACCATCATGAACTTTGTATGAGGAGTAGACCTGGTGACCCTAGGTACCTGATCACATTTCAGTATCAGCCTTTCCTTCACAATTTCTCCAAATTGTTGCAGCATTTCCTCTTCCTTGGGCCAGGAGAAAAAAAACAGTAATGTCATGCCAGGATGATGGAGCGCTGAAAAACGTTCAAACTCCATTATAAGAGACTTTTACTCAAATCCTGTCATTAACTTGAATGAGATTTGGATCACATCTAGAGCCCTTAGTACAGAAGGACTGTGACAGGACTAATGTGTTGTTGAAGGAGCTCTTTCCTTTTCATGCCTTTCCCGTTTGAGTAATGCTGCCACTGCCTTTCAGCCATAATCACCAGCCATTACTCAGAGATGCTGTCAGGCCCCATCATGCTCCCAGAGCAGCTTGACTCCAGATTGTTCTCCTCCCCAACCCCACTATGGTGTAGTGACACTATGACATTACATTCTCTCAGAAATGACACAAATCTGATTTATAACTGGTGGTAAAACTTTATTATTCAAGTTTAGATGTAACAGACATCTTTGCTGCCTGAAGATTGTTTGCATAAGAAATACACCAAGAACATGTTTGTGAGTAGAAATGAACATGCACTATGAAAACCAAAAAACAAAACAAAACAAAAAAAAACCCAAAACAAAACAGAACAAAAAACACATCCATGTGTTGTAAGGACAAAACATTAAGAGCCAGCATTCTAGAGTCAAATCAGGGCTACAGGTTTAATGATGGTTTTTAGCAACATGAAGTCATTCTTTATGAAGCAATTTTTTTTCTTTTTTTTCTTTTTTTTTTTTTCCTTTTCCTGCTGGTGAATTTTCTATAAGCTAAATTTACAATGGCATTTTGAGATGTTTCCTTTTCTCCTGTTCTCCTAGACAGAGCTCAGTGGCCAAAATGATAGGAATGAAAAACTGTAGTAGCTGTTACGATGTTTTTACTTTACTAAGTGTAAGTTTGCTTTTCTAGTAAAGGAATTTTACTAAGTGTAACAAAGAATCAAATGAAGCTGGTATTTATCTGGTGGTCAGACATTTAATTATTGTCTTTTATCCTCTTAAAGTAAATTGGGGTGTGTGTGATTACTATAGCATCTCCCCAACTGCCAGCTTTCCAGAGCTGGCTGAATGAAATAAAAAACATGAGGAAGAGCGTAATGAAGAATCCTATTCTGAGGTGAGAAAAATAAGTAAATCATTTTACTTGGCCCATCTTAACTTTAGAGGAAAGTTTAGAAGGGATTTCTCACTTATCTATCACATTTGGGATATGCTGACAAATTGCTCACTGCTCTTTGCCAAGCATAACTGTCTCCACAGAAGCAGAAGGAAATATATCTACCCTTCTGGCTGCACAGAAGCGACCTTCTAATCTCCTTGGCTTTTCCTGACCAGTATTAGGAATTAGCATGTTAAGTCAGCCAAGAAAAATCAATACAGGAGCAAAAATGAGAATATATTTAGACACACTGGGCAAAAAGCAGATGGTAGACAACATCCTTAGCACATAAAGCAAGTAGTTATGACTACAAAACAACAGTGTCCAGTCCAAGGGTGGACTTGAAAGTCTGTCCCTGAACTGAGTACTAATCCACAGTTGCCAAATCAGTTTTTCCCATTGCACAATCACTATGTTTCAGCACTGTATACAATCAGCATCAATCACTTGTCCTGCTGCCCCTCTAACTGCAAAAATAATCTATTGCTCACAGTGTGTCTCAACCTTTTGAGATGTCACAGTTTTCTCTCTCTTTAAAACTATCACAGTAGACAACAGTGCCTTTTTTTAGGCAAAACCCAGATATGTGCATCCAGTGTCTTTCCCCCTTCCTGGATAGTCAATGAAAAATTAAGAGAGGAGTTTCATCAGCATGGTGGCAATTAGGTGTAAAACTTTTTTTGCGAAGTACTCAAAATTTAGTGCCTGAACACAAACTGTGGAACATCTTCACCTGCAGCACTGAGGGGGCAGCAGACATGAAGTGACCTCTTAGAAAAAACAATCTGGTTTGCAGATGATGTCACAGGATGGCTCCATCTATACAGAGAGTTACTGGAAACATTGTGCCTGCTCCACAATCTGATTAGTGACAGGCATCTCTTGTTTTGAAATATCTACTTATTTGGTTGTCCAATTTGAGATACGTTTTAAGATCTTAAACTACCATTCCTTTAGAAAGAGAAGTTCACCACCTTGAAGCCACTGACAAATTGAGAACAAAGACTGATTGTTTGAAAGTTCAATTTTTAGTGCTGTAGGTTGATTGAAACACAGCGGGTGGAATAATTACCTGTGTATGCTAACATTGGTTTCCATCTGAAAGTTATTAAATAAGATTATTATTTTCCAGTGTCAAGATTTTTTTTCCCTTTTTATTAGTTCCCATTGTGAGGGGGTCTGGAAGATGGATGGAGTCATCTCTCCTTTGTTAAGAAACAAAACTGTGCTCCCCCTATCCCAATCAAAGAGAACAGGCTATAGCAAAATCCCATTTCTTTAAATGCAGAAATCTTAGAACATCTCAATATGTCATGGCAAGAACAATGAACTTTTATTCAAATTTTATTTGCACCATCTAGGTGTGCAATACTAACATTCAAAACTCTGTCTTGTTCTTTGCACTCATAAGATTTCATTTCTCCTCATCCCCAAACCCTGATATATGTATTTCCTGTTAAGTTGCCTCTGCTTCTGAGTTTATCAAGAAGTGCTATGAAGTTCAGGGTAGTTCTCAAGTCTTACAGTGCACATGTCCCTCAAAAATATTTTGCCATGAAGATGCAGCTTCTATCCATGAAGAAGCCAGAGGAACTGGTAGGTCTTAAGTGAAATAAGTCAAACCAGTAACTACTGGAAATCGGCAGGCAGCTACCTTTGAAGCCGATAAAAATCACTGCTGAGTATAACATCTTCCTTGGAAAAGCTGAAAAGGACACACACTGCACCCTGATGTAACAAAATGAGGGCAATCTATTTCAGTCCCCACAGAAAAAAAAAAAAAAAAGAAACAGAAAGTACCCAACAAAAATAAATCCACAAAAACCAAGTCAGAACTTATTATTGGAGAACAATAGTAAAAACATAACCAGACTTTGTCACTGGTATCAAGCTGGAGATTCATCTAAAAAATAGAAGAAGAATGTGGCCCAACATCCTTTGCTAACCTAGAACACTACTGAAGGGTTACAGAACTCAACCACAGCAGATTGAGCGGGATGTTCCATATGCTGCTCACCAGTAAAGAAGCAATGGGTGGAGCAGGAAGGAATGCAGCCTAATGCTGAACAATAGCCTGTCTGTGCCTAACAGAGAAACTGTGCAATAATGTTTCACCTCTGTGAAAATATAACACCTAAATACTGCCAAGGTCAACGAGACCTTTGGTGATCAACTGTGTAAGTGCCTCTCATGCTTGGTGACGTTTGTTGCCAGCTGCTTTAGGCACATTATTTCTCTAAAGACTATCAAAGTGCTGAATGTTTAGGCAGTTCCCTCCTGGTTTTCCTTTCGCCAACCCCTTATAAGACATTTCCTATCACCTCTCCTTTTATTTTCCACCTCCCTGTTTATCTGGTAAAGTATCTTAATAAGTGCACCAAATACTAGAAGGGAGAGTGGTGAGACTCAGGTAAGTTAAATACAAGAACATTTTTTTTTTTTTATGATGCTTTAGTTCAATTACATGAAAATCTGAGAAAGGCGGCATGTAAGTGAGATCAGAATAGGACCCTTTACATATAATCTCAAGAGAGGACTTCGTCCAGAGATATTTTTATAGAACATTTTAAAAAATAAAATGCATGAATGGAGAAATAAAAGACAACATAATATCAGAAAGACATTTTAAACTTCATTCGCTGCAACATTCATGAACCAGTTGAGCTACACCTGCCATCCAACCATAAGGAACTAAGACCCTGCACTGCGAAAAAGAAACAAACCCAAACAAAACAAAAAAGCAACTGCGTAATATTGTAAAAATGGAGTGCAATGCTACTACAGAATGCAATAAAATATCAGTGCTGCATCGGCAAACAGCACTTATCAAAATAATTTCTGAAATGTTTCTTCTGAAACACAGACAAAGCAATAAAAAGAGGATATATGTTTATCATTTTAAGCATAACAATGTGAGTTAAGAGCTTAAGAATACAAAAGTACTTGGAATGAATAGTGCTACCCTTTTTTCCTAAGTAGGCATAAAAATATTTTCATTTCCTTCTTGTTTTTCATACCATTAATATCAACAAATTTCATTCATTTCATGTTATCGTTTACAACTTTAATGCACACACACAGAAAAAAAGATACCTACTGCAATAGAAATAGTTGCTTCATTACCTTGTTTGCTACATTTGCAAATGTAAACAGCGAGGCAGAGCCAGAACTGACTCTAATGCATGATGGAATATCTTTGTTGCATACGTACACTGTAGAAAATAATTATTCAATATGTCAGGCACCATTATTTGAAATGTAATACATTAATATTTACTAGAAAAATAAGGTTTTTTTTCTATTTGTTCTCCCAACTTCTTTAATGAAATAAGTTAATCTGACAGTGCATCCAGTAGCTTGTAATATCTTCTACATCCCTGTGGCAAAATAATAAACTACTGGTTGGGACACTATAATGAAAATGATTAAAGTCAGTTCTTGTACACCCTTGTAGCAAGCATGGAGGCTCGTCTAACAGCACCTTTAACCAATTATTTAATATTTAGTTATTTAGCCCTATTTCCCTGAGCAGTTATGCTGAGGAGCTTTCCCTTCATGGATAGATTTTAAAAAGCTTTAAGTATTAAAAAGTACTATGAAGACATTTAATGCTACTTAGCAAAAGCTGGTATAAGTCTACTGAAGGGATTGACTGGTATGTATAGCAATGTTAAGCCTGTGGAGAAGTAACCTTAGACTTTAAGGTTTAGAAGTGTAATATATTAAAAATATATTAAAATAAAATACAGCAGGTTACCTTATTCTATGCAAATTAAACCTGGAGTGTGGCTTCTGTATTAGAGAATTCACTTGCACAAAATGGTTCTCCTAGATTAAAGTGTGCCAGAAAGAATGTAGTGATAAAATGGTAGCTAAAAATCAGCTGAGTCTGAGAAACACATAGATGACATTGTTGCCAAAGCTCTGAGGACAATGTGATCCTAAGGCATGTTGCAGGGCAGAAATTTGCCCAAATTAAAGAAAAGAAAATGACCTTTTAACATGTGTATATTTAACACGTCTAGCTCTTATATACAATGTGCATATGTTCACTACACCCCTGCAGCAGTATATACATATACACATCTTTGCACTCTTGCCAGTTATGTCTCTTACACAACAGCAGAGGTATTAATTGTCCAGTAACATTTTCTCAAGGTTATTCGGCATGATTCACTGCATTCTGGCTAGCTTTGGTGGGCCATGTCCCAATGAATTATCTTCCTCCCCTTCTGGCCACCATCCAACTGTTCTTTTTTCTTGGTAACCCACTCATTTAAAAGGAAAAAAAAAATAAAGGAAAAAAAAATGAAAAAAAAAAGAAAAAATAAAGAAGAAAAAGAAAAAAATAACAAGGGATTTAATATTGGATAAGGCATGCTCTCTATACGAAGTGCTTTATAGGTCTTCACAAGACATTACAAGCTATTGAATTCCCATCAAGGAAACCTATTTCTGTTTAATTGTGCTAAGTGCTAAGGTTTACTCTTTAGGTTTTCCATTCTTTTCAGCTTGTGCATTGTTCCTGTGTAGGCCCCTCTGGATGTGAGTTGTGAAGTCATACTTGTCCGTGCAAAGATGCTGGCATATGCTGCACTGGAAAGGTCCACTGTCACCATGGCAACTCATATGCAATGCATACATCACTTCATCCAGAAAGACAATGCCACAGTGCACACACTTGGTAGAAAGTTCATCTTGAGTACTTCTATCAACTTTCTCTGTTTTTACTACATTCAAGGGACCTTCATTTTTTACATTTGGTGGTGCCTTACTCTTTTCCTTGGAGGCACCATTTGCAGTTGGCCCAGGTCTGGAATGCTTTATCGCCAAATCAAGAGGAATGTCATTGTCTGATCCAACAGCTGAAAAATGAGGAGGCAGATTAAAGGTGGGATAAGGCACATAGTTTTGGCAAGGATTTGGTAGGCCAGGCACATGACTCAAGTAGTGTGGGTTCCCAGGAACAGACAGCTTATATTTACTCCAGAATCTCAGCCAGTCAGCTTCACTCTGAAAGTCATTGTGTACAAACGGAAGTCCAAAAAGTGGGTACTGGTATTTTTCAATAGGGCTTCCAGGTGGAGAATAGTTTGGGTGTTTCACAGGTCTCATGTATTTTTCTATTGGGCTGCCTCTCTCTGAGCTTCCTTTCCCTTCTGATATCGATGAACTGTTTCCTGGGTCTCCAGTACTTTCCTGAGGACTTTTTATCTGAATGTGCAAAGGTTGCATCCTTTTGTGAATATCCAGAGTTTGGCTGACCAGTATTGGCTGCTGAGCAGAATGGCTTTTAGTCAATGAACCTGGGGCCTCGTATTTACTGAGGCTGGGAAGCTGAATTTCTCTCTGATGACCTTCAGGTAAATGATCCTCTGACCTCCTCTCTAAGGGGCTTCCATTGACTTGCTCCTCACTGCTACCCCTCTGCTGTTTGTTTAGCTGCTCAGCCTGAAGTGCCTCCGGGTTAAGGCGCTTTCTTGTTCGTCTCCTAATGATCTGTTCACCATTGTTCTGTTTAATGATGTTTAAAGGCCTGGGAGTCTGCATGGAACACACAGAGAATGAACAAAAGGAAAAAAAAAAGGAAGACACATTAAACAAATCTGTAAGACCTCACTCATGCATATTTATCTTTTCTTTTGTGAAGAGCTATATTACAACAGTGTTATGGGAATGACCAAATTTCAATCCAGATGCTGGTTCATGATCCCTCATGTGAAAGGAAACTATAAAATGGCTTGTTTTATCAACCTGAGTCAACTCTCTTAGACATCCTGTACCTATTTACTTAAAAAGGCATGAAGTATCCAAGTTGTCTCTTAGTCCTAAAAAATTCTGGGGGAGACACTGAAAGTGGGTGCTGAGAGCTGGGGGTGAGGTGGGAGATGCAAGGCCCTATGCACTAGTGTTGTTCCATGCACCGTGCCACCAGAGCTGCTCTTGGACAGGGGTTTGCACAGCTCCCGCTGGGACAAGAACTGAGCAAAGAACTTACCTTCATACTCACCCTGCTCTGACACGGACAGAAAATACAAGCACATACAGGGCTTGCTGACCACCATTGCTGTCACAAAGCAAAAGGTCCACTGTGTGCTTAGTGGGATGGTGGCGGCTGGAAAGGGACTAAGGAAGACGGAGAAGAAAGCACAGGAAAACCATGCACCAAAAGGTCTACCTCTACTTTGGTACCAATTCCCCCTCCTTCACCTCAACTGCTGCATTGCTTTCTAAGTGTGACTGACGTGCTGCTAAGTAATGAGGGAGAGAAGGTATCCCCCAAAGGGACGGAATCTGTAAAGAAGTATCACAGAGGGAGAGGAAGAACCAAGAGAGGTTTCTGTTTCCATTTGCTACTACCCCACACCAGCTCATGTTAAGTGGCCTGTTAAGAGAAGTGAAAATACCTTCCTGAGGAAAACAAAATAATGGTACAAGGAAGGACAGCAGTTAGGTTCCCCTTTTTAAAGGCTCCCCAGAAGAAAAGCAATAGTATCTGAATGAAAAATGGTGCTGCACCCTCAGTATGTTTCTCTACCAAGCAGATGGTAGAGCAACAACAACAACCAACAACAACAACAAAAACAAAAACAACAAAAAAACTGCCTAAAAGTCATTCAGTTTGGTGTGTTGGCAACTGACATTTTTCCTCTCAAAGGCACATAATCCTGTTTTGGTTGGAGGCCAGAAAAGTGCCCCCCGCCCCAGTACTCCACTTTTATGTTTATGTAGAAATTTTAACATTGTTCAAAAAGCAGATTTAATTTTGGCTTACAGTCAATACCCAAAGTAATCTATACCTTGAATGTAACTAAATTTTTAATATACTCATAACTTCATGCTAATATGGAAACATCCAGAGCTGGAAAAGCACCCATTCTATTATTTGTAGAGATTTAGTCTCTCTCTTGAGTTGCCATATTCCTCTCCTTTCACTTATTTACTTTCCTGCAGCTGGCTTACTCTTAGTGGTTAACTACATTTAAGCCAGTGCACCTATTTTTAAAGATTTTACTTTCTATTAAAATGCTGAATCAGAAATATATACACAGTCTGATTTAGATTTTTAATAAGAGAAATTTAAACTTGGCAGAAAAACAGCACCTGAACAAGCCTCCTCACACAGATCAAAGTTGAGACAAAATAGTGTTAAAAAAATTGCAATATTTTTAATGTAAATTCTATTCAGATAAAGATTGTAGTTTGCACAATCAATAGCCATTTTACATGCATAGGCATATACTTTTTATTATAAGGTCTTTATTATTTCCTTGCCTTTTTATGACAATTGGAACTCAAATGCTGTGTGAGGTCTTACAATGTTGTTGTTCTTATTAAACGTTAAACACTACAGACCATTTTTATATGGCTTCCACATAACCCTCCAATATTTTGGAAATACTTTTAGTCTTACTCTTCATGCTACAGGAATGAAGTCTGATTATGGAAGTAGTTGAAAGAAACATCTTCCAGCCTGAGATTAGGGACCCTCACACACTCTACTTGAGGTTCCAGCTATTCAAAGTTATTGTAGGTTCCACTTTATAATTCTTCAGTTTGCCAGTGACTGAGCTCATCTGATTAAACCAGCCATCAGATGATTAAAAGGTACTCTTTAGTGCTGTAAATCTATTCATTTTCCTTATTCATAGTAGTATGGTGCAGATAAGAATATCCTGTATTTGGTTACAACCAAGGCATATAGAAAAGTTTAAGGTCACTTCTTGATTTTCAGCAGGGCATTAAATTTAGAATATAGTGGAAACATTACCAGAACTTAACTTTTAAAATGTCCTGTATCAGATACTTAATTATATGTTAGACATAGTATATTGAAGATGATCATATATATTTCTGCCATCTCTGTCTCAACTGGCAATCTCCCCACTCCAATAATATGAGTAACTTAAAAAAAATTAAAAATTCAACAAATGCTTCAATAAATTATTTTGATTAGATTTCTCAAATGCCATGGGAAAGTGGAGCCTCCTCTAGACTAATCCTAGAATATGTTGAAATTCTTCATTGAATTAGTCCAAGGATGTTGTCAAGGAATCACCATGGAACAAAACGTAGTGTTCCATGACCAGGTTCAAGCTATTTAAAAATGAACTACAGCACCACAATAATAATGGTCAAATTAATGACTGGAGATAACAAATGTGAATTCTGTGTATATGTTTGCAGTAAGATGCAGTTTTTCACTAGAACTATTTTAATAATATACTCTTGGACTATAAATACACATTTCTTAACATAGTTGTTTGCATTAAAGGAGAGAAATGTGAAAAATGTGGCAAGTTTAATATAAATTACCCCTTAGATAGATGGAACACTTTTGAAAGCACACTGAAAAATTACTCAAGGGTATCATAGAAATGGAAATGTAATTTATAGCAGAAATCACTACCATGTTAACATTTGTCAGTCACTATCACCTAGTAGTATCTGATAGATCACAGATTTTTCTTCTTACTAAATGAAAGTGAAAAAGGAACCTTAGGCTTGAGTTAATGAGGATGGTAGTGCTAGACAGTAATAATCCAATCAAAAGGGAGCTATATAAATGTGCAGGTGAGTATTACTCAGAAGTGTAGCATAATTTAGATGAACAGGGGTCTTACAGAAGGGAATTCTATTCACTTGGATATAGTTTTGGACATTTCCCTAATAACTGCATAATCCTAGACCCCTTAATTCAAAACCATACATGACACATACTTACTGTAATTTTTCCTGAACAGACAGGCAGACAGATAAAAGAAACTTTCATCTTTCAGGTGTCAGCCTAAAGAGCAACCCTTTGCATGGGACTGACTCAAAAGGTGTCCCAAAGGAGAGATTTGCTGGATTACTTCAGACGCCTACTTATAAAGGTGTTTCTATCATACCACAGCAGAGTAGGGCTTAAATTCTTTTTGTTTGTTTGGTCCAAGTTCAATTGAAGATATTAATGTCAAATGTCTACTGAATGGCAGCTTACTGCCATGCTTGTACAGTGGACCTCAAAGATAGTGCCAGCTTCTTGCTTTTGAGATGCATAAAATAAACTTTGACATTGTATTTCTAATAAATGTTGCTGAAAGTGCACTAGCTCATTTCTACTGGTTCATAAGGATGATCCAAGCTGTACTTAAATTCAAAACTGATTCTTGTAGCTTTTATCTATTCAAAAAGTTATACTGAAAATCATGGCAAGATCCAACACTACAACTGAGGAAAGTGTACTTTAAAAAGGGTAAAAGGAGTCTGCAAATGGAAGTTCTAAAAATAACCAGACTCAAATGTTAAATTAAAAAGCCAAACTGTCTTTCTTAAAATCTTTGTGGATGTTCACCACTGATCAATTTCCTCAAATCAGATATTTTATCTACAACTTTGAGAGGTGTCCAGGAAGATGATACCTGGAGCAAGACCCAGTCAAGATGCTGGCCAAGACCATGCATTAGTCCATCTTCTTAGATATTATTGGCCTGACTGGGCTATTCTGGGCCTTGTAAACAGTGAATGACCCAAGAATGACACACATGGCAAACAGAACCAACCCTTCAGACTGGTGACAGTCATGCTGCTTTTGAAAATTGTGAAATTTTTTTGTTTGTTTGTTTTCCTAAGTGGGCTGGTTTGGTGGATGTTGTGTAAACATTATTGTATGGGCAGTAGACAAGACCATTGAGAACCTTCTGTCTCAAATTTAATTTCTGGAAAACATTTTTTAAAATGCACACTCTCAGTCACCACATTTATTTCTGAGTTAGGCTCTAAGCCTGATCTGATACATTGCCCTGGCAAACTCCCAAAGACTACCTCGGTTTCCATTTCTGAATAATACTAACACTTTTTAATTTCATGGGAATGTTATAAAAATTAATTAATTAGACACCTGACTCTCCTATGTGTGCCTATTAAAGACATATAGTTTAATATTTAACCAGTGGGTTTTAACCTAAAAGATTCCAAGAGTTTTGGCACTGATCCAAGGAAACACTTCAGCATGGCTTTCCTGGACCTGGACCAGAGCATTCAACATCTTTCAGGATCAAGTCAAGTGTCAATAAGATGAAAAGCAATATAGAGAGACTGTGATGATTATTTATTCCCTGACTGATCCTGAGGGATGGTGAATCCTCCACTCACCAAGTGATGAGTGCCTTCAAGTGAATAGCTTCCTTGATGAGTTATCTTCTAGCTGACTTTAAGTACTGTAGAAATAAGAACACAAAACCCCACCACCTCATATCTCCAGGAAATTTACTATTAAGAATCAAGGAGGTAAGAGATGTCAAAGTATAAAAAACCTGTTTCAAGCGATATTTTAATATAGACGTGATGATGTCTAATTTCAGGAATTCTGGTTTTTAGTATGAGGACTCCAGAATTTAGAGAGCTTTCATCACAACATATCATATGCCTCTAACAGGAATTCCCAGAAAATAAATAATTTTCTCCTCATTTGGTATCAAAATAATTAAATGCATCACTAGTGATCTCAAACACATCTACTCACAGCATCCCAGGCTGTTTCATAATGAATCACATCTGATCCCAAAGTGACCATTCTGCAAAACCCTGTTAGGAAATTAACTGCAGGCTAGGGAGTGGTACTAATCACACAACCAGACAAGACCACAGCTGCCCAGCTTAGCTGTGTAGCTCTTTTTCCTACTGAACAAACCGGTAAGTTCTTCCTACCGAGTGAAGCTTCTGGTAGAGGCCACACGCGTTGCATACATATCCACCATTTGCATTCTTTCGCCAGAGAGAGGTCTTTGTGGTCAGGCAATTGGCACAGAAAACACCCGAGCCTCTACGTCTCTGAAATAGGGAAGAAAAAGGGAAAAAAAACAGGTCAGAGGTGAGTCACATGAGCTGTGGAGTTAGGACAAATCAACACAGGAGTTTTGTCTCTAGACTGGCAACAATGACAGTATAAAACCACACTGCCCATAATGAGGTCAGGTTCAATTGTGCTTAATAGGCACCACTGATTTTCATTATAATTAACCCCAGAGTGATGGATGAGGTGTGTGAAACACCAAAGCCTTTTCAGAATAACAACTTTAACTTTTTGAACTTCAGGTTTTGTGCATTTAATGATAGTTTCTAAACAGCAAATTCTGAAAAACCCCTTGGAAGCTGACAGAACATTCTGTAAACTCTCCTGGTTTCACAATAGATTATTTCTTTTTAGCTAGCTTTATTTAAAAGTGTGATTGGTAACAAGAATTCTCAAATACCACCAGTTCAATTAATTACCATTTATACCTGTGTCATAGTAATTCCTTTAACAGATATTATATTTGAATACATGATATTCAGTTTCAGTCTTTTCCACTTATTTCTGAAATCAGTATAAGCTACTACGTAATCCTGCAGCCCACTATGAACAAATAAAAGTACAGTATGCTTGAATGAGACCTCTTCTGAACTTCATTTGAAACCCCAGAAAACACTGTCTCATCAACAGATAGATTTATTTATTTATTTATTTGATTTTAGTCAGGCAAAGAAGGGCACAGTAAAGCTTCCCTAAATTGATTTTAACCAGACTGAGCTGTACATTCATCAGCTTTCATAATGACTCAGGAATATTTAAAAGTAGGCATGTTTATGAGTATTGCTCATTAAATATTTTCTGTGGAGTAATGATTTCATTAAACTTCTCATTTAAACAAAAGTCAGGCTGTGTTTGTGGGCCCAAATACTAATAAGCAGGAAATTGAATTCTTTTGCTGAGAAGAAAATTCAAATTTTAACTCTGTTCCCTTTTAGCAAAGGGAAAAAAACGATCAGTAAGAAACCTTCAGCATCTAAGATAAGAATGAGTGAGTACAGGGAAAAGCAGTCTGGGTGAAAACTAATTTTATTACAAATTAAAAATTACTAACACTATAAGTAAAAATTTCAGGGTTTCATAAAATTTAAGTAATTTATTTAACTTTAGCTCATACTAAAGAAGATTGGTGTTCATGCCAAAAAAATACAATGGTTATAATTGTACTCTGATACATTTCAAATGGAAAGCTTTCTGCAGACATAATTTTGGCTTCAAGACTGGAACACTTTCTTGGCATTGAAAGGGCATTTGATTCATCGGGTGTTTCACAATGTATCACTAAAAAGACCTGGTGAGCAGCCAGTTCCCTATAGGGTAATTTTTCCATCCAGATGCAAGTGCTATCAGAGGCCCTCGTCAGCTAAACTAATTATGATCTTGCATTTGCTGATGCCTGCTCACTCTAACGTTCGACATCCTCCATTAATCATCAATACAAGGAAAATGAATGAAACATAAAGAAATGAGGGCTGGTAAGCTGCACAGCCATAAAAATCTGAAATGAGTGCAATAATTTAACAAGATTGGGGAAATGTTTTTAGTGAGCACAAAGTCAGGCTAACAATTGCCCTTTTAAACCAAGAACACAATTTCATTTGTAGAGCAGGTTGAGCTACTCTAAAGTGATACAATAAAATCAAGATTGTCATCAAGATAATCTCTCTCTCACTCCTTTACATCATCCCCTACTTTGTCTCTTAAATCCGATGTAGCGGTAAATGACATTTTTCTCAATGTAGCTAAGGGGAGTACTAAATGGTAGTTGATGTCCTTCACAAACATCTAGTTGTGCATGTGAGATTCAGCTCACCTGGAAAGGTGCAGTCATCTACCAGTACATTGAAGGTCCCAATTATTTTTGTGGCTGGATATCCTCGACCAGCTTTACCTGGCTGCTGAAATATTTTCCATCAGAGTACAATAAAAGCCTCACTAGACTAATCCCAATTTGGTCCACTTGGAGGGTGAGAAATTTCCAAGTGGAAATGACTGTATATGGCCAGGATTCAGCTACAACTGCAGAACTGTTGCTTTTCATTCCTACTTCTTGTCTGCTGGCCTATAGTTTCTTGGTGCAGTGCATTAACCAAGTGGAGCCTTAATCTGAGTCAGTCTTTCCACCGTTTTATTTCTGTTTGTGTTCCCTGAGTTTGGGTAATACCCTCTACAAAGTCACGAAAGCCTATTAAAATACAGAGAGAGCAGTCTAGTTTGTATGCTGCATTTCTACACACCTAAAGAGGGATAAAAGGTAAAGTTACACAGAAATGTTCATTAAATGCAATGGAGCTAGTACAGCTTTAAAACATTGACAAAAGCAACTTATTTCTTCTCTCTTTTCTAAAGAAAGATCTGATTCAAACTGGGTATTAGTTGCAGTGAAATTGTACAATGACTACAGCTGACAGCAACCTACAAAATACATAGTAGTATCTGTATGTGTTGAAATCCTGTAACTCTGCTTATTCATTACTTAAAAATATTTATCTGTTTAAAATTCCAAATAGTCCACCTTAACATCCTTCCCTAAATTTAATGCGAAGTATGTAAATTCATCTTTTGCGCTAAGTGTTGCATCTAATCTTTCTTTGCCTTCTCTCATCTCTGTATTATTTAAAGACCTTAAAGGATAATTAACATTGATTATTTCAGTACTGAAGTGTTTCAACATATCTTACATATACTAATAAACGAAGAAATAAATCACCTCTGGAAAAACTTAAATGCTGCTACTTTGTTGAACATTTTGGTTATGAAACATCTATCTATATGGAGACACACAGCTTTAGAATGGATTTCCTGTCACAAAGCAGGACTACGGCAGAATTGGACTAAAGATTCTTGACTCTCAGATGCTACTAACCACAGAATGGACCTGACTGTCAAAATACATATCAGAAATTTTGTTATCTGCAAGAAAAAAATGGAGGGCCTTTTTAAAAGCCTACAATGTAGTAATCCTATTATCTTAAACAAATACAGTTTCTTAAAAAGAAAACCAACAAAAACCTAGGCCTTTACTTCCCATATACCAAGTTTTCTAAGTTATTGGTCAGCAGAAATAATTTTTTTGTTGCTGTTGCTAAATGTTAATTACCAATTCTACTGTTTGTGATGGTACTTCTGCATGGGTCTGTTTGGCTTTGCATACTCATTACTTGAACTAGTCAATAATATTGGCCAATATTCCTGCTTTTCTGGGTAGTTTTGCAAAGAAACAGGCACTTGAGCTCAAATCCAGAAAAGTCTATGCAGCTGCTATGGCCCACAGCCCCCATGAGACCTAGCCATGGGCTCTACTAACCACCACCACCAGAATTCTTAAGAAATATGTCAGAGAACTTTTGCTCTCCTTCTAATGTGATCTTACTACAGTTAATTTCTTAAATCAGCACAGTAAAGGTAGGTCAACATGACTAAGTCATGAGAGAGTCTGAGCCGCAGATAAAACAGTTTCAGTCTGTGACCAACGCCACTAGCACTAGCTGGAGCTATCAATGAAAATGTCATGTACATCCTTGGAAGAATAAGCCAAAAGGGTCTAAATAACTAAAATATGTATCTACTAAGTCAAGCTTTAATCATCTGCAGCCTTACAGCCACTACATTACAATCCCAAATCCTGAAGGGGCCAGTGCAGAGAAGAGCCTGTCTCTATTTCCATTCCAGTTTCGAGGTCTGGGCGTTTAATATCACAGTTGTCTCAAATCACATTAGGCTGAAACTTGGCATATGTTTTTGTCAGCCCAGATGTAGCTTTTTTTTTCCTTCCTTGGTACTGAAAACTTTATTTAAATCAGTTCAGCTGTTTATAATTTGGAGATCGGCCAAACTGGGGAGTGGGGGGATAAGAGATTTCAAGTTTTTCAGATAACTTTCTAACAAATCTACAGAGTGGCTTTGCTCTGGGGAAAAAAAGAGTATGCACACATTTTAGTATTTTAGTAGTAGCAAAGGAACAAGCGGATTATTATTTTTATGTAGCTAAGTTATGTAAGTTTGTAATTATTCACAGAATATGTCATGCAGACCTCTCTACTAACTGTTCTCCCTCAGTAAGAACCATGATGAAAGCATGTAATTGCATAACAACCCTTGATATGCAGAGTATTTACTCACATTTTTTATGGTTTCATATCTTGACCATTTCAAATTGAACAAGTCTTTAACTTGGTATACACAGCATCAAGCCTGAATGCCTGATTTTTTTTAACTCCTTAGATGATTTTCACTAGGTCCCAATACTTCATTGAAAGAAGGCAATTAGTAGTCCTTTCTGCTAAGCAATAAACCAGCAGAGAATACAATAACAAGTGATTTACTCAAGTGTCTTGCCAGGCTCAGGACCTTCTCCATAAAAACTGCTTTCGATTTTAAAGGATCGACTCTTCAGTTCACATGATTCCAAAATTTGTAGCAATGCAGAAGAATACCTATACTCCACATTATACAAAAAGCATTTCATAATGTACTGAACTTTCAGGGTTTTTTCCAGTGGAACTTCATGTAGCAAAATATATCCTGTAAGAGCACAGCCAGAAACACTGCTCAGGAACTGAGACTTTTTAGCTAGACGAAGCAATGGTGCCTGACACTCTGCTAGTGCCAAACACATCCTGTTTTCAAAATTTCTGCCAGAAGATGCTTTTAGAAACTCAAATAGGCTCCACAAGCAGCAGCCAAGCATTTTTCTTACATCACCCTCTTGGTTTTGGACATAACAAAACTTGTCTTACTGCTGATTACTTTCACTTCTCCAACACAAAGCGACGATATGATGAGGACTGAGTGGATTTTTTACCATCTCTGGCCTCCCTAATGTGCCAGAAACAGAGCACACTGTAATCATGGCTCAAGAACATGAGGTGCAGCGAAATCATAAGTGTTGCCCAAGAGTAAGCATGTGCCTGACCTATTTCTAACGATGAATTCGGGAAAGCAACCATATATACCTCACTGAAAAAAAGGCAAAACGCTGGCTCTGGATGCTCTCCGGCAACACAGGAGGTCCAAAAGGAAAACTCCAGGAATCCTGCACAGATGCTCAGTATGAGCCAGGTGACTTGCTGTGGAGAGCAACAATTCTAAGCAGCTGGTCTTATACCTTTAACATCAGGCTGCTACCACACAGTACAGAAAAATAGTATAAAGCACTCATGATTGCATCGTTGTTGTATTTGCACTGACGTAAGTATGAAAGAGTTTCTTATTCCACTACTACGTTATTCCTGCTTTGTTATCCTTAGAAAAGCAGGTATTTTATTATTTTGAGTTTTGGTGAGGTTTAGATTAATTAAATTTAAAACCTGGGCAGCAAGATGCAGGCATCTGGATGTTGGAGGAAGCACTACTTTCTTCTGTTTAAGATAGGAAAGGCATCTTTCAGACCTCATTTTGTTAGGTTGCAAAGGCACTCAGACCTTTCTGAATGTTTTTAATAAGAACTGCTTTCTCTGTCTACTGTGAAAACAGACAGAACTATGTTTCTGTGAAGTTTCATGTTTTAAAAATTTAGTTGCTTTTGCTGTAACTATGTCTAAATTAAAAAGAAACTCATTTAGGTTTTCTTTCTTTATAACCTCAACAGCTTTTAGGAATACACCAGACACAGCAAATTTTTGTCCCAGAAGTGAAAAACTGAAACACAAAAAGCAGAGTATTAAAGTAGAAGTTGTTTTCAACCTTAAGTATGAGCTAACAGATGCCCCTAAGTCAATTTAATGTGCCAAATCCAAAGTCTTTATATAAGACATTTTCAAGAACAATTGCATTAAACAGCTGTATTTCAAAGACACATAAGAATGACATTAAGAAAGACAAGGCAAGAAGAAAGTAAAAATGCCAAAAAGGAAAGTCAAAATTACACACTTAATTCATATAGAAACTTTAGTGGAATTTTTAATGCTCTATCATGACAGCATCTTTTTATGATATATACTGTACCATAAACTTTTAATGAGAGGAATCAGGGGGGTTTTAGGGAGAGAAAAAACCCAGCAGTAAATTAAACATTACTGCTAGAGCAGCCTTTCAGAATCCTACCCCGACCCCTCAGGGAGAGTAAATATTTTAATGTGCATGTAAACTGCAATTATTTTTTTAACAGCAACAAAAAATGAAGATGAGTAGATTTTGTCCCAGATTTGAAGCTGTATTTTGTAAAGCTACCTTAGAGACAGCGGCATTCACTACTCAAAAAAACCCCTTATCTCCAACTCAAAAACCAGGCAGCAAACAAAAAAGTATTTTTGTGTTGTATTGAGCAAGAATGTTAAATAAGATACTAGTTTAGGATGATTTGTACCGAAGTAAAATAATGACTGATCAAAATAAATTACTAAATTAATAAAAACACAGCTATGAAAAGAAGACAGTAAATCACTTGTTGGAACTCTTCTCTGCCGACACCGCCTCACCTTTACATCCTCCCTCAAGTTGCAGCTGACCCAACCCTTGCCACTGTGCAGGACCTTGCTTTGGACACCACCTTGAGCCAGAGCCTGAGCTCCACAGACAGGAATTTACCATCGCTTCCATCTTCTGTTAGCAACCATATTCAACTATAGGATCACTTAAATAACCATAATACACTTTACAGTGACTTGCTCATTTTTCATTCACTTGAGAATTTATCAGTGAAAATCAGGTAGTTCAAATCACATTTACTTGTCACTCCAAACAATTACGGAATACAATTTCTCAGTTTCCCCTCAAGATCTGCAGTGGCAGAAATATGAAAAAATAAAACTTTTTCTGATGGTGAGATTTCCTTGTCACAGTTAGTAGCAGTTAATTTTTAAACATAGTGTGTTAAGAATGTATATAATTTTCTGACAGGTCAAATACACAAAGACTAAATAGATAAATGTATTTTTTAAATGTGTATAATTATTTATATAGTTATACCACTTATTTATGTTATGAGGCATTTGTAATGAACAACAAGAAATATTTTCTGATTAGCTATATGTTAGCATGGTTTTCTAAGAGCTAAATAACCATTTTACACAATGTATGATTTTTTTTTTTCCTAAAGCAGTTGCCTTCAGCTGTCTTTTACTGGATATAATGTATGTTTATGGTCTTAGCCTTCAATTTGCACAAGGTGACCACCATTCAATCTCTTCCAGTGGCTCAAAGCAGCCGGCACACTGTGGTATAGGCTCATTTCTGATGTATTTTGCCACTGAATATCACTGCTGTAACACAGAATTCCATGGAGGCAACCCAAAAAATTATTTTTAAGGTTTTATTAAGACCAATAGCAAACAGCAAAAAGCAACCTGGAAACCTGCATTTCCCGCACAAGAATGATGTCACTTTGCAGCAACTGAAACCTATTCAAGAGGAATAGAAATTCTGCCTCCAATAATTCACCGAGTCAATTACACAGGAAAGTACTGTAATGGGCTGTCCCCCGTCAAACAGCTCACGTACACCACTTCCTTCTCAATTACCAACTTGTCTGCATTGCCATCTGTAAAAACGAACACATACCTTGTGCTGCCAGTTTCTGCTCTTGCACTTCCATTAGTGGAACTGGCTGCAGCTGCTCAAGAAGAAAGCCCTGATTGTCTTTGTTTCCCCTCCATGTAGGCACCATTTTTCTCCTTTCCTTCTGTACCTCAGCTCAAGGTAACACATTATCTTTGTTGAGGTGTGTTCACAAGTCTTTAAACTAAAGTCTGACTAAATTTGAGTCCTGTTATCTTTTCACAATTTATCTAACACAGTAAAAAGCTACCAGCAGCATCTCTTGCATCTTCACTGGAATTATGGCATTAGACTTGCAGCAGGTTTTATTAATCCTTTTTAAGTACTGCTGTAAAAATTCCTAAGTTGCTGGATAAACAACTTCACACTTTTCTAAATCAGCTTGACCACTCAGGCAATTTTAAAACAGCATCTATGTGAAGCATTCAAATATAAGATTAAAAAAGAAGTCTAATTTAGGAATAATAATAATATGTGCAAAAAAAAAAAAAAGGTTAAGTAGACATATTAGTGTACATAAGCAGGACAGAGGGAGCCTGGTTTGGGAACTGCAATCCTGGCCCCATAACCTTTCTCTGCTTGCACTTTGCTGCAAAAGGTTCATGCAGCATCTCTGACGCTGAACGGCTGCTTGAAACCTCAAGCGCTCACAGAGAGACCACTGCTCCTTCCCAAACACCACATGCTTCCAAACAAAATTTTCTTAGAGAACAAAACTAAGTCATTATGAGTCTCTGGCATTTTAGTTTCCAATTAGAAACACAATCTAAAATGCTATAAAATGTACAAAATTTGACTACTCTTCCGATCAGCCACTGGCTAAAAGTAGGACCCTCAGAACTAAGCATGCTGAAAGTGACATGGAGAAAACTGGAAATGCCTCCAACTCTTTTACTTCTTCGCACAAAGCAAAATTACCCAACCTCTGCTGTCTCAAATGGGGAATCTAAATCAATAGTCAGACTTAGCTACAAACTAACTGACTTTCTGAGATAAAGAGTCATTTATGATGGTGCCTAAGCACGGTATTAGGCGCTTAAATTTAGGCATCAATACCAGAGGATTTATGTACAAGAAGTACTCCATGTACCCCTTCTTTCATGAAGTAATCTTACTCATTAAATGAACAGACAAAACTGGAGCACAGCTCCATCCATATTTCCTTAAACACCCCGGCTTTGACATGGCAGAAGCAGCAGACTGCTTTTGCAGATCTCAGCTACGAGCCAGTATGTAACTCAACATGTGATAGTAATTGAGGGTCCCAATCCCACAAGTGCTCTGCTGCAAGCATGAGCACAAAGCTGCTGGAGTTCTCAGCTTCTGGCATCTGTTCCCACTTCCACAGAAATCAGATGGGCAAAATTAAGTTTTGAGGAAAAAAAATCACAGACATTTAAAAAACATTCCCTGACCTTATTAAAGCCCACGTGATCTCTATTTATATAGAAAATAGCTTAGAAAGCCAGCATCTGAGAAGAGGAACTCTCATTTGTAGATTTTGGCTGAGGGCTGCCAAAATCAGCAGGGGAAAGGCTCCTCAGGGGTAAAAATTTCAAAAGCCATTAAGAGTCTTAGAAGCCTCAGTCCCACTGACTTTTGATCACATATACCCTTCCAAATTTGCACCCCAAATCTGGAAACTACAGTATAAGAATAACTTTTAATTCAAAGTTACAATATTAGGATCTGAAGTTTACACAGAAGTCTTCAAGACTCAAAGAGGAAATGTCAATTAGGTGTCTACTCCTTGGTGAAAATCAGTGAGGTAAAATTTACCTGTTACTTGTACTTTTAAAAAAATTCCCCTTAGGACCATTAATTTTATTTAAAGAAAAAAATGTAATGAGAAAATATTTCATATGTGTAGCTATAGCTCATATACTTACACTTGCTCAGGAACTGTAATAACTAGAATTTGAGTCTCATGTAGTCCTTGTGAGAAAGCTGTTCCTAGTGTAGGATACAAAGCAGACTATGTCCACCTTTATTTTCACTACACTTAGAACTGCAGTCTTATTGCAGATCTTGTTACGTGCTGTCGCTAGAATCATTTCCATTCAGAAAAATCAACATTTGCCAACCCATACCACACAATTACCATAGTTATTTCCTATTGTGAGCTTAGGGAGAAACTGTGGTATCCCAGACACCACGGTGTGGTAAATATTGAAAATTAGTGGCCATTTTATAATGGACATTTTCATCTAATCCAATCCATTCCAAACACTTCCAGATAAAAAGACAATATGCCAGAGTCTATGTCTAAGTGGTTGGTTCTAACATAATCTTATTCCATCCTGTGATCACAGTTTCAGCAAAAACACCTGATGGCTTCCTTTCTGATAGCTTTAGGAAGTAAGAATGGACTAGAGCTGTGATCAACTCCAACACCTACCTAAGGAAGAAACTCCTGATAGAGAAAAGAGGAGGGGACAAAAACCCAAATACCACCTGTATATTTATATTTTTTTAAAAGCTAACCCATCTCTAATTGCCTAGAGCCTCCCAGGTTGCACTGGGCAAAGCACTGCCAGCAGGTCAAGAGAGGTGATCCTTCATTCTGCTCAGCCCTTGTGAGGTCACACCTGGAGCACGGTGTCCAGTTCTGGGCTGCCCAGTACAAGAAATACCTGGATGTATCAGAGAGAGTCTAGTCAAGTGCCAAAGAGATGATTATGGGACACAGTCTTCTATCATAAAAGGAGAGCCTGAGAGAGCTGGGACTGTGTAACCTAAAGGAGAAGGCTCAGGAGGATCTCATCAGTATGTACCTGATGGGGGAAGATAAAAACAGAGCCATGCTCTTCTCAGTGGTGTTCTGGGAGAGGACAAGAGGCAAAGGCACAAACTGAAATACAGGAAATTTCATGTGAACATAATGGAAAATCTTTGCTAGTGTGAGGGTTGTTGAACACAAGAGCAGGCTGTCCTGAGATGCTGTGGAGTGTCTGTCCTTGAAGAAACTCCAAAATGACAGGACACAAAGCTTAGCACCATGCACGGGCTGATCTTGCTCTGGGCAGCTGGGTTGGATTAGATGAGCTCCAGAGGTGTCTCCCAGTCTCAACTCTTCTGTGAAGCTTTCTTCAGTGAGAGGCTGTAGATTGTTTGTCAATCTTCTGTTCCATTAATTTATATCCATTTTAGCCTTAATTGTTATTCATTTGCTTTGTAACAGAAAGTATTTTAAATTTCAAGGCTATAAAAGTATTAATTAGAATAGACCAGACAAAATTTTACAGGTTGCAAGCCACACAGCAATTAAAAATGGAGAAACCTACTTTCAAATTCCACTGTAAATAATTTCAGAATGTTTACAATGAAAATTGTGAAGTATCTAAAGTAGTTTTTCCAAAAATATTTCACTGCTTGCTCTTTCTTATCAAGATCCTAATGCCTACTTGTAAATGAGACTCAACATAAGGTATTATATAGCTTTCCTTAAAAATACCATTAAGCTGAGAAGAAGAGAACAACTGTTCTACATTTTAGAGACATTTCTCCTTAAATAGTGTTTATGTACTGCAAGCATCCCTTCCATAAACAAACCAGGTCTTTGGAACAAGTGAACACAATCTCTGAAGAATCTTTACCAGCTTCTATTTCTGGTACATGATGCACTGTGAATTTTGGGCCAACATGGGCATATGGTATCCTAGTTTGATAGGAAACATTTCATGGAATTCAAGACAGAGCCACAGCACAATGACTGGAGACCTTAAAATCTGTGAATCTGTGATACAACACAGGGTTAAAAAGAAAAAAAGAGAGAGAGAAAGAAAAAACAGAAAAACAGATATTTCCTGATACAATACTAGAGGAAGTAGAGGGATGTAAAAGCACAAGAAAACATATAGTTACAGTAATTGGTGTGTACAAAGGAATACTCTGAATCCCCTGTTAATCAAGCTTAACCTCATTAACCAAACTGCCTTAACCTCTTTTTTTTTCCTCCCCTTTAGAAGAATCAACACATTAGGAAATAATAAAAATAAAATCCAAACCAAACAAACGACAAATAACAAACAATATTTATCTTAGGCACTTTCATGAAGGATTTGAGGCTCTTCTGCCTTTGCAGCCTATGAAGCTGGTATGCCCTCTGTTCTTTCTCTACTCATTCACATCTGCCCAGAGAGAATAGTTATTACTGCACAGCAGTGCTTCCAGCAGCCCTAGTCTAATTGTTCTCTTTCTGTTAAGAAAGTCGCTCTTAAATTGCTTAAGACACCAGCTCCAAAATCTGTATTGTTGGAATCAGACTGCATTTCACCAAAGGAATTGTTTTTACTGCAAGTGGCAAGGGACGGCTTACTGCTGGGGGCAGTCATTCTCTGAAATGGCACAAGCCTGACAAGAGCAGTAAGAGAGAAACACATAACTTAGCAGGGTTTTCCATCAGGAGTTCTGCGTGCCGAGGACAAAATGTACCCACCCTGTCACATACTCAGGCTCTAGTTCAGAGTGCTGTGAAGGACTGAAAAACGGCTTTCAAGAAATCAGGCACCGCCTGAAGGAGAGTCATGGTGAAAACTGTCCTGCCAGCCCACAGCTACCTTATTTTTCACATCCTTTGGAGTCTTCTTAAATGAAGCTGACTGTGCAGAAATGCCTTGTAAAACAAGCCCTCTCCTTCCTTTCTGAAGTGGCATCAGTGAAACAGCTCTGCAGCCTCTCTCCCAAGCGGCTGTGGCTGATCCATACGTAACTGTGAGGCAAAAACCACAGGGCTGCCTGTACGTGTTCATGCGCTCGAGCACGTCTTGGGACACAGACTCAAAGAAGAACTGATTAGTCCCATTCTACTAGTCAATTTATCAGACTTTAGATAGGAAACATCAGGAAACAGTTTCCTTTTTACCTTCCACCTGCCAGTATCAGAATTCATCGGGTTTTGAAATTAGCCTGCAGAAGGCCCACATACACAAATTTGAAATAAAAAGAAACCTTTAAATTTGGGCATGCTGTATGAAATCTACACAAGCTGCTACTTGTGAAGAGTCTATATTCAAAGCCATTTCTGTCTTACTGACAGAACAAAAACTCTGACACTCTTAAGAATTCACTTTTCAATTTAATACAGGTTTTATTTAACAGTGAATGTCAAATTGTTTTCACTCTCTTTCTTTATCTTTATCACTTACTGAAATCTTTAGAAGTGAAAAGGAAAAACAAGTGAAAAGGAAAAATACGTACACCAGAAAGGAGCACATTTATAATGACATGCCTTTTTTCTAGGAGAAAGAAAAAAAAAAAAAAAAAAACAACCTTCCATTTCATCAGCATCTTTGCCAAAAGCCCTTTCAGGAACTGAAAAGAGAAGGGCCTTTATTTCCTACATATATTTTATAGGAAACATTTTTTGGTTCTGTGTCATGGACTAGGATTTCACACCTTTGTGGCTGGTTGTATGGAAATGGACATGACTGTGGAAACTTCATGGCTGTGAAACCCTGATAGTAAAATCAGCAGGAAGATGAGGAAGGTGTGGGGAACACTGAATGATTCATGCAGTAACAACCTCTGGATACTTTGAGGAGATTTTGAGACGGCTGCCAACACTACCTGACTATGACCAGCATCCTGCACCCTCTAAAGCAGGCTGTAAATTTGAGCACGATACAGACAGAGTATTGCTCTTTTAAATAATGCCCACACATCTAAGAGGATGTGACATGTATGGATTTTTATATGGAAAGATCTTTCCAAAATCAGAATGCAATTACAAATGACTTATACCTCCCAGAAATAATTCCTAGCATATAAATACTGGGCCCTGTTTCCTTTATTAATAACAGTCTGAGTTAATGAGGGAACAGCTTCCAGAAGTTACTATAAGCAGTGCAAAGCTAAGCAACTTAGCCACAACATTAAACAAATCAGTGCTTTGCCACTAACTCTTCCATTGCCAAATCAAAGACAAATCCTCTCCTACTTCATACTCAGCTAACCTACTGCATAAAGTACAAGGAAAACAGAAGACAGTAGAAAACCTACATAGCTAGCCCTGACTTGATTCCAGTCTGTTTTCAACATAGAAGAAGAAAAGAGAAAGATTAAAAAGTGACTGCATTGCGTTTGCTTTTTGCTGTGGTAAGAATTTTTTATTGGCCGATTTTACTATGGCCTTGCCATCTACCTTTGGAGCCCTGGCATGTATGTGGCAAAACCAGAGCAAACATGGTAGATTAATCTTGAAGATGACCTGCATAATTTTACATTTCAGGAATGACAGTCCTGAAGCACAGATTGTCTGCACAGCCAGGGCTGTGATCTCTCCTATGTTTCAGGTGATTAATGGCCTTGTAATGGAATACAAGTTTCCTACAAAATGTTATAATCTCTCTACAAATTTGTTCTTGTCTGCTATTTACTGGCAGACTGTAGAAGCAGCAGAGACATCAGCGCTGCTCGAAGTGCTGGGTGCAGTCTCAGGTACACAGGGGAAGGGGCAGGAAGAAGCTGGGCAGGACTGTCACCATCAGTTGCTGGCACCAGAGGGTCCTGGGAGGGCTCTGAAAGGCTGCTGCTCGCATGACAGAGACACGATACTCTGGGCAACTTAACAACTGGAATGAGCTATTTTAAAGATGTGTCAGCCTTCAAAATGGCTAATCCCAGCCCTTGTTTTGAAGTGTTCCTGCAGGACGTATTTGAGGGCGTGCACACACACACGCACACGCGCACACACACACACACACACACACACACACACATGCCACCAATAAGCCAAGCAACACACAACTTTATGGCTCATTTTTGAATCCAGTGCAGTCTGTGGATTGTGAGTAACACAATCCATTCTTATGCAAAAGGCCAAACATCTACAGAGAGCAGAGTGAGAATGAAATTCCTCCATTTTTAACAATGGCTACTCACAGAAGGCAAGATGGGGATGCCCTTGTCTATTACAGCACCACCTAAGATTACAAAGCTATTTAACCAGCAAAGTAGTACCAAAAAGAAAAAAAGAGACAAATTATCTCAACATGCAACTTCAGAAGACATCACTATGTTTATTAGTAAAGCAGTAAGAAATCTAGCACTAACATAGTAAAGACTCCTAGCCACTACCTCTTCTGAGTTTATCCATTAAACACTGCTATCCTGGATAGAGTAAATAACTGACAGGAAATCTACTGCTTATAGTTCAATATTCTTGTATTTTTAAAACACACATCCCTTTTCATGCGTGGATAGCCCTTAATGTGTCTGCTGGAGATCCTGTGCTTTGCATAGAATTGCAAGAAGGGATGTTGGATGATGCTTGTGTTATCCTCTTAAGTTCTAACATATTTTAGTAATAAGTCTCATCAACTAGTGCATTCCAGAATTTATTGCACATCTTTCTTTTACAATTTCTGCCATCAACCAACTAGTTAATAAGAGAATAGGAAGAAAAGTGTGTACAATAGATAACAAAGCATTCCAATATGACACAGAAGTGGGGAAATAATATAATAGCTGGGAATATCAAGCAAAGATGTTAACATTAACTAGGTTTACTTTTCACACTACTTAAATATGAAAAATTAAAGTAAGAAGTTTCTTTATTTTAGTCTCAGCCAATTTTGGGCCACACTGAATGTTAAATAAACTATTATTTAATCAAATACAGGCATATTAGTCTCACTCCTGCTGACAACTTCAATTAGAATATTTTTGCTTCATAAAAAAAAAAAAGAAAAAAGAAAAAGCTCATGATCTTTAAACTACTATGGCTTCTGCACAACATCTGGTTATAATTTTTTATATATTCAACCATCAAACTTCTATCTCCACAAAACAGTTTACTCAAGATTTGTTTTAATTATCTTGCATTTCAAGCTTCATATGGCTTTGAAAAGAGGGTGAAAAGAACACTTATGATGCAGACAGACGCAAACTGAAAAGGACTATACACTGAAAGATGATTTTGAAACAGTTTTTAAAAATGAAAAAAACCTTCCTATAATTGCCAGGAAACAAGTGCTACTTTAACTGTTTCATTCACAATACGTCTTGGCTTGTTCATTAACCATTTTAATGAGTTTTAGCTGGATTCTAAGATTAAGGCAACCCTTTCTATGGAGCCATACAAATCACAAATATGAATTTTCTTTTCTTCTAGCACTGCAACAGTGGGAACACTGTATTTCCAAAAGTCCTGGTTTAAAAGAGAATCCATAGCAAAAAATTCATCCAAATGTGATAAAGCAAAAATAAGAATGAGTTTTATAGCAGCACAGAAAAGCCTTGATAAAAAAAATAAAAAGTTGCAATGCATTTTAAGCATAGGAGAAATCTAATTTATTTTCATGAGCCTGTTCACCTGCTTAAAATTAAACACATCCACAAGCTTTTCCAAGACTGGACCTAAGACTAAAATCAGGAAAATACATGAAGTTCTGTTTTCATTAAATGTTAGAGCCTCAGGCAGCAAAAATAACACAACTATATTTTGCTTTAACAAGTACAGGGGTGCTACATGAAATCAGTGAGTCATCACTACAGTGGTCTTGTTGTGGTAGAATCACTGTAAACTGTGGAGGATATTAAACTTTTTATTCATTTTTTTGCATTACATACATGGATTAATGGAAAAGCATTATGGAAAGTTCTTATTTATTTTATGAAGTAACTGCTTTCAAATCCAGTAAATTAAACATATTTTTCCTGGTTTTTAATCAGTCAGCACCCATGATTCCAAGATAGGATATTCAAAGAAACTTCAGAGTTTTTCTCCTGGAGGTTTCTTCTGATGTCATGATTAGTTTAGACATGGAAGGCCATCTTTTATTTTTCCCTCTTCTTAAAGATGCTCCAAAGAAGCCAGCAGAAGACATAGATGCAAAAGTCCAACTTATACCATGATCAACTTATAAACAGTTGTGTTTTACTGACTCCAATTCCCTCAGACAGAAACTCCCTTAAGTTTGGTACTGGAGCAATACACACAGCCTTTTCAGAATTTAATTTTAATGAGGAAACTTCATTTTAGTATTAAAAATGACTATAAAAGACAATTTTCTTTTGCTTTGGTGAGAAATTCTGGAATTAAACCCATGACAGAGTAATATTTCTAAATGGGTGACCACCAGTGAGTGAGCCACATACAATACATGCATGAAAGAAACTACCAACCCTTTTCAATCCATGACCAACCACACCAAAATGAGTCTAATCTCCAAATCCAACTTCAGTTAGTCAGGAGGACCTCTGAGCAGGCCACCTCACTGAACTCCAAGCACTGCCTCCACTGGGACTGCAAGAATTGCTGAAACACTTCCCCTCTTAGGGGTAATATTTGACACTTTGCTTTGTAACCAGAAACAGGAAAATGCAAAGCTCTTAGAACATGAACTTCATTGATAAAAGTAAGTCACCATTTTCCACAAAGCTTTGGTTGGCACAGAGGATGATGACAGAGATGAAGAAGCTGTATTTTACTGAACGGCTTTGCAATCTCAGGTTCAAAATCCTGCAGCTCCATAAAAGACATTACTGATTCTCTGGGTTACAGTCACCACCTTAGCCTCTCAGCAAAGCTGGCTCATGTGGATTAAAGTGAGGAAACATGAATTATCACTGACCTCACTGACACAGCCTGTGAAGAACAGGCTTCAGTATTCCCTGCCACCTTTTATTTCAGGTATGAAGAGTAGGATCGCAACTCAGAAAAAGAGGAACCAGTGGTAAAACCTATTGCATGTGCACCTCCTGTACACAATCCCCACCAACAATCCCAGGGTACACTTGGAGTGTGGTGGGAATTCAGACACACGATTTTGATTAATGTTAATGCAAGACGTGTGGCCAAATCCCTGTACACTACTTTGAGAGCTTATTCTAAAATCAAAATATAATTAAGGTTGCAACACAAACCAAATAAGGCAGGGAAATGACACTTCATTAGTAACCTTTTGGGTGCAAGCACCATAGGTAACCTGTTGCCTCAGTACTATAATAAAATTTTTAAAGTGTTTATATACCACCACTGTCAGCTGCTTATGAAAATATGGTAAAGACATCCAGGTATAAGTTTAAAAAAGGGTTAGCTTCTGCAACTATAAAAATTCTATAGATTATTTAGTTATGGTACTGTACCAAAAGATTTTGCATACTCTTCCTAATGACACCTGGAGACCAGCACATTTGTAAATTTATATTAAAGAGCAGCCATGCATAATACAACAGACTGTCAATAGGGGAGATGAAGAGCTGAAGGGAGTAGGAATGCATATGAAGAGTCTCTTTAGTCAAGCTTAGAGGTAACACATAAATGATCTAAAGATTGTTTTCAGTTTTCTGCCTTGCACAAATCCGTATTCCAGATCCCTATAACTGTGAATACCAAATTTGAACTCTAGAGTGAGAAAGGGTGCCATGCATAGTCCTTTGTCCCTAGCACTGCTTTTGCAGATGACTAAAGTGGAATTTCTGTGGTCAATCTCTTATTCCTGTTCTGCAGAAAACTGCCAAGCCAGTTTTGGTTTGGGTATTTTTTTTTGTTACTTTTGTTTTATTATTATTATTAATTATTATTAACAACATTAACATTAACACTATTATTCCTGTGGACTGCGGGCAAAGGTTTCTCATCTTCCTCCACCGAATAGAAGGCAATGGAAAGAGGAGTTCTCTGAACTCTCTCAAGGACACCACAGTAATCTTTTTACTAAAACTCTGTAGAAGACATCAAAGAAGCTAATGGCTACAAATTATAATCTGCAACAACCCCCTTTTAGAGTCTTTGCAGTGTAGAAAGAATGGGGTGGTTTTGTGTGTTATATGTGTGCATGAACAATTCGGGGGAAAGACAGGAAGCGAATGATAGCAGCAATGTTCTGCTGTGCTTTATAGAACATGGAGATCTCAGAGTAGCAAACATGCAAGGGTTTTGAGATCGAGCAACTTTCCTTATTATTGCTAAAAGCAAATGAAATTAAAGACACAAAATACATTTCAGTCCTTCATGTAAGATTTAGGATTATTATTGTAAACCTCAAGTACTTTGTGCTTGCATTCTGGACACATGTAATGTTGTTGCTAGCACTAATTTCCAAGCTTTTAACATATGCACTACAAAACAAAATCTGAGAAGAACTGTTGCTTAATGGAAAAATATTAGGGCCATAAATGTTAATCTCTATTGCACGTCTATACATTATATTCCTTGCCATACTTCTAGCAAGTTCTTCTAACAAGAAGAGAGGAGTACCATGATAAATATTACTTGAAGTCTGTTATATTACTTTATAAGTACATTTGGTAGACTCACATAAGACATCTAAATAAAATAATCTAAACTACAAAGGTAATATTTTTTCTTTTAAAAACTCATTGAGTGTGTCTTATATAGATAGCCTTTTCCTTAACATTATGGTCTCTTTAAAAATGGATTAGAGGTACACCGTCTTTTGACAGAGCAAGAAGCAGGAGTGTGCAGACAGCTCAGAGGATGTAATTTTTTCCTTCTAACATAAAAAGATGTGTGAAGTTACTATGGCTCTTCAAAAAGGCCTAGTAATTGAGCCTGGTTATGGTCTCATTAATGTGCAAGTTTCATTTATCACCTTCTTTCTTTGAGGATCATATGCATTGATTCATCAAGACTTGTGACACATGGTTTTCATTTGCTCTATTCCGTGCTTCTTTTTAAATCAGTTTGTACTAGATTGTAAGAAAAAGCCTGAAAGTAAAACATGGTAGCCTCCTGAAAATAGAAATGAGAAAATTTCAGCTTTTAAAGAAAACATACAATTAAATGCAGTTTTATTCTCTTTTCATGCTCTTTACATGTTTTTCTTTCAAGTATGTTTAATAACATGCTTGTTGGAGTTAGTCATAACATAAAAAGAGCAAACCAAACAACCTACATTGAACAGGGGAGATGTAGTTTTCTAGTAAATTCATTATCAGAAAAAGCAATTGATTTTAATTCATATAAATGCAAGTGACAAGAATAACAGAGGCAAGGTCTTTTCCTGCTGATCTACAATATCCATGATAAGTTGTACAGTTTAATAATGAGATATCCTCATATAAATTTCCTTCTGCCTCCTTTCTTTACTTTGCTTTTCTAAAATATGTATCACTTCAAGTATTTCCATTCTGCGTGTCACGGGCAAATGCCAAAAACAGAGAAAGAGAGATCTGATAAAGATAAAGCATGACAAAAGTTTCACGGATAATTGCCTTCACATATCCAGTTCAGCTCTCATCTCTCCTAATTAGCCTCATTACCATACCTTATGACAGACCAGCAGTCACTCAAATTCCCTGTTTTTAATGTCAAAACTATTGCTGACAGGCAAATGGACAACACATGCACTGAGTCTATTCTAGACTATTCTTTTACAAGACTAGCCTCTAGCAGAAAATACTGAACAATAGGTCTTCTATAAATGTATAATGAAAGTATACATACAGTGTGTGAATACTCAAATTATTGTTCTATTCATTGCTCCATCATTTCTTAAAATGAGG